>NC_092126.1:67612225-68290114 GCF_043159975.1 Macaca nemestrina | reverse complement strand
TCCACAAGAACTGTCTTGGTGAAAGGCTTCTTGAGGGGAAAGCTGTAACTCTGTGAGATGATTTCACAGAACACAAAGAAGTTTCTCAAAAAGCTTCTTTCTCTTTGTTATCGGAGGATATTTCCTTTGGCCCTATAGTCTTCCAAGGGATCCGAAATATCTGTTCTCAGATTTCACGGAAATAAGTCTAGCAAAGAGATCCACGAAATACAGATGTAACTCTGTGAGATGAATTAACAGAACACTAAGCAGTTTCTCAGAAAGCTTCTTTCCAGTTTTCATCGGAGGATATTTCCTTTTTCACCATAGCCCTCTATGGGCTTCCAAATATCACTTTGCCAATTCCACAAGAACTGTCTTAACGAAAGGCTTTTTGAGGGGAAAGCTGTAACTCTGTGAGATGATTTCAAAGAACACAAATAAGTTTCTCAGAAAGCTTCTTTCTCTTTGTTATCGGAGGATATTTCGTTTGGCCCTATAGTCTTCCAAGGGACGCGAAATATCTGTTCTCAGATTCCACAGAAATAAGGCTAGCAAAGAGATCGACGAAATACAGATGTAACTCTGTGAGATGAATTAACAGAACACTAAGCAGTTTCTCAGAAAGCTTCTTTCCAGATTTCATTTGAGGATATTTCCTTTTTCACCATAGCCCTCTATTTGCTTCCAAATATCACTTTGCCAATTCCACAAGAACTGTCTAAAGAAAGGCTTCTTGAGGGGAAAGATGTAACTCTGTGAGATGATTTCAAAAAACACAAAGAAGTTTCTCAGAAAGCTTCTTTCTCTTTGTTATCGGAGGATATTTCCTTGGAACTATAGTCTTCCAAGGGATCCGAAATATCTGTTCTCAGATTCCACAGAAATAAGGCTAGCAAAGAGATCCACGAAATACAGATGTAACTCTGTGAGATGAATTACAGAACACTAAGCAGTTTCTCAAAAAGCTTCTTTCCAGATTTCATCTGAGGATATTTCCTTTTTCACCATAGCCCTCTATGGGCTTCCAAATATCACTTTGCCAATTCCACAAGAAATGTCTTAACGAAAGGCTTCTTGAGGGGAAATCTGTGACTCTGTGAGATGATTTCAAAGAACACAAAGAAGTTTCTCAGAAAGCTTCTTTCTCTTTGTTATCGGAGGATATTTCCTTTGGCCCTATAGTCTTCCAAGGGATCCGAAATCTCTGTTCTAAGATTCCACAGTAATAAGTCTAGCAAAGAGATCCACGAAATACAGATGTAACTCTGTGAGATGAATTACAGAACACTAAGCAGTTTCTCAAAAAGCTTCTTTCCAGATTTCATCTGAGGATATTTCCTTTTTCACCATAGCCCTCTATGGGCTTCCAAATATCACTTTGCCAATTCCACAAGAACTGTCTTAGCGAAAGGCTTCTTGAGGGGAAAGCTGTAACTCTGTGAGATGATTTCACAGAACACAAAGAAGTTTCTCAAAAAGCTTCTTTCTCTTTGTTATCGGAGGATATTTCCTTTGGCCCTATAGTCTTCCAAGGGATCCGAAATATCTGTTCTCAGATTTCACAGAAATAAGTCTAGCAAAGAGATCCACGAAATACAGATGTAACTCTGTGAGATGAATTACAGAACACTAAGCAGTTTCTCAAAAAGCTTCTTTCCAGATTTCATCGGAGGATATTTCCTTTTTCACCATAGCCCTCTATTTGCTTCCAAATATCACTTTGCCAATTCCACAAGAACTGTCTTAGCGAAAGGCTTCTGGAGGGGAAAGCTGTAACTCTGTGAGATGATTTCAAAGAACACCAAGAAGTTTCTCAGAAAGCTTCTTTCTCTTTGTTATCGGAGGATATTTCCTTTGACCCTATAGTCTTCCAAGGGATCCGAAATATCTGTTCTCAGATTCCACAGAAATAAGGCTAGCAAAGAGATCGATGAAATACAGATGTAACTCTGTGAGATGAATTAACAGAACACTAAGCAGTTTCTCAGAAAGCTTCTTTCCAGATTTCATCGGAGGATATTTCCTTTTTCACCATAGCCCTCTATGGGCTTCCAAATATCACTTTGCCAATTCCACAAGAACTGTCTTGGCGAAAGGCTTCTTGAGGGGAAAGCTGTAACTCTGTGAGATGATTTCACAGAACACAAAGAAGTTTCTCAAAAAGCTTCTTTCTCTTTGTTATCGGAGGATATTTCCTTTGGCCCTATAGTCTTCCAAGGGATCCGAAATATCTGTTCTCAGATTTCAAAGAAATAAGTCTAGCAAAGAGATCCACGAAATACAGATGTAACTCTGTGAGATGAATTAACAGAACACTAAGCAGTTTCTCAGAAAGCTTCTTTCCAGTTTTCATCGGAGGATATTTCCTTTTTCACCATAGCCCTCTATGGGCTTCCAAATATCACTTTGCCAATTCCACAAGAACTGTCTTAACGAAAGGCTTCTTGAGGGGAAAGCTGTAACTCTGTGAGATGATTTCAAAGAACACAAATATGTTTCTCACAAAGCTTCTTTCTCTTTGTTATCGGAGGATATTTCCTTTGGCCCTATAGTCTTCCAAGGGACGCGAAATATCTGTTCTCAGATTCCACAGAAATAAGGCTAGCAAAGAGATCGACGAAATACAGATGTAACTCTGTGAGATGAATTAACAGAACACTAAGCAGTTTCTCAGAAAGCTTCTTTCCAGATTTCATCTGAGGATATTTCCTTTTTCACCATAGCCCTCTATTTGCTTCCAAATATCACTTTGCCAATTCCACAAGAACTGTCTTAAAGAAAGGCTTCTTGAGGGGAAAGATGTAACTCTGTGAGATGATTTCAAAAAACACAAAGAAGTTTCTCAGAAAGCTTCTTTGTCTTTGTTATCGGAGGATATTTCCTTGGCACTATAGTCTTCCAAGGGATCTGAAATATCTCTTCTCAGATTCCACAGAAATAAGTCTAGCAAAGAGATCCACGAAATACAGATGTAACTCTGTGAGATGAATTACAGAACACTAAGCAGTTTCTCAAAAAGCTTCTTTCCAGATTTCATCGGAGGATATTTCCTTTTTCACCATAGCCCTCTATGGGCTTCCAAATATCACTTTGCCAATTCCACAAGAACTGTCTTAGCGAAAGGCTTCTTGAGGGGAAAGCTGTAACTCTGTGAGATGATTTCAAAGAACACAAAGAAGTTTCTCAGAAAGCTTCTTTCTCTTTGTTATCGGAGGATATTTCCTTTGGCCCTATAATCTTCCAAGGGATCCGAAATATCTGTTCTCAGATTCCACAGAAATAAGGCTAGCAAAGAGATCGATGAAATACAGATGTAACTCTGTGAGATGAATTAACAGAACACTAAGCAGTTTCTCAGAAAGCTTCTTTCCAGATTTCATCAGAGGATATTTCCTTTTTCACCATAGACCTCTATGGGCTTCCAAATATCACTTTGCCAATTCCACAAGAACTGTCTTGGTGAAAGGCTTCTTGAGGGGAAAGCTGTAACTCTGTGAGATGATTTCACAGAACACAAAGAAGTTTCTCAAAAAGCTTCTTTCTCTTTGTTATCGGAGGATATTTCCTTTGGCCCTATAGTCTTCCAAGGGATCCGAAATATCTGTTCTCAGATTTCACGGAAATAAGTCTAGCAAAGAGATCCACGAAATACAGATGTAACTCTGTGAGATGAATTAACAGAACACTAAGCAGTTTCTCAGAAAGCTTCTTTCCAGTTTTCATCAGAGGATATTTCCTTTTTCACCATAGCCCTCTATGGGCTTCCAAATATCACTTTGCCAATTCCACAAGAACTGTCTTAACGAAAGGCTTTTTGAGGGGAAAGCTGTAACTCTGTGAGATGATTTCAAAGAACACAAATAAGTTTCTCAGAAAGCTTCTTTCTCTTTGTTATCGGAGGATATTTCGTTTGGCCCTATAGTCTTCCAAGGGACGCGAAATATCTGTTCTCAGATTCCACAGAAATAAGGCTAGCAAAGAGATCGACGAAATACAGATGTAACTCTGTGAGATGAATTAACAGAACACTAAGCAGTTTCTCAGAAAGCTTCTTTCCAGATTTCATTTGAGGATATTTCCTTTTTCACCATAGCCCTCTATTTGCTTCCAAATATCACTTTGCCAATTCCACAAGAACTGTCTAAAGAAAGGCTTCTTGAGGGGAAAGATGTAACTCTGTGAGATGATTTCAAAAAACACAAAGAAGTTTCTCAGAAAGCTTCTTTCTCTTTGTTATCGGAGGATATTTCCTTGGAACTATAGTCTTCCAAGGGATCCGAAATATCTGTTCTCAGATTCCACAGAAATAAGGCTAGCAAAGAGATCCACGAAATACAGATGTAACTCTGTGAGATGAATTACAGAACACTAAGCAGTTTCTCAAAAAGCTTCTTTCCAGATTTCATCTGAGGATATTTCCTTTTTCACCATAGCCCTCTATGGGCTTCCAAATATCACTTTGCCAATTCCACAAGAAATGTCTTAACGAAAGGCTTCTTGAGGGGAAATCTGTGACTCTGTGAGATGATTTCAAAGAACACAAAGAAGTTTCTCAGAAAGCTTCTTTCTCTTTGTTATCGGAGGATATTTCCTTTGGCCCTATAGTCTTCCAAGGGATCCGAAATCTCTGTTCTCAGATTCCACAGTAATAAGTCTAGCAAAGAGATCCACGAAATACAGATGTAACTCTGTGAGATGAATTACAGAACACTAAGCAGTTTCTCAAAAAGCTTCTTTCCAGATTTCATCTGAGGATATTTCCTTTTTCACCATAGCCCTCTATGGGCTTCCAAATATCACTTTGCCAATTCCACAAGAACTGTCTTAGCGAAAGGCTTCTTGAGGGGAAAGCTGTAACTCTGTGAGATGATTTCAAAGAACACAAAGAAGTTTCTCAAAAAGCTTCTTTCTCTTTGTTATCGGAGGATATTTCCTTTGGCCCTATAGTCTTCCAAGGGATCCGAAATATCTGTACTCAGATTTCACAGAAATAAGTCTAGCAAAGAGATCCACGAAATACAGATGTAACTCTGTGAGATGAATTAACAGAACACTAAGCAGTTTCTCAGAAAGCTTCTTTGCAGTTTTCATCGGAGGATGTTTCCTTTTTCACCATAGCCCTGTATGGGCTTCCAAATATCACCTTGCCAATTCCACAAGAGCTGTCTTAACGAAAGGCTTCTTGAGGAGAAAGCTGTAACTCTGTGAGATGATTTCAAAGAACACAAAGAAGTTTCTCAGAAAGCTTCTTTCTCTTTGTTATCAGAGGATATTTCCTTTGGCCCTATAGTCTTCCAAGGGATGCGAAATATATGTTCTCAGATTCCACAGAAATAAGGCTAGCAAAGAGATCGACGAAATACAGATGTAACTCTGTGAGATGAATTAACAGAACACTAAGCAGTTTCTCAGAAAGCTTCTTTCCAGATTTCATCTGAGGATATTTCCTTTTTCACCATAGCCCTCTATTTGCTTCCAAATATCACTTTGCCAATTCCACAAGAACTTTCTTAGCGAAAGGCTTCTTGAGGGGAAAGATGTAACTCTGTGAGATGATTTCAAAAAACACAAAGAAGTTTCTCAGAAAGCTTCTTTGTCTTTGTTATCGGAGGATATTTCCTTGGCCCTATAGTCTTCCAAGGGATCCGAAATATCTGTTCTCAGATTCCACAGAAATAAGTCTAGCAAAGAGATCCACGAAATACAGATGTAACTCTGTGAGATGAATTACAGAACACTAAGCAGTTTCTCAAAAAGCTTCTTTCCAGATTTCATCTGAGGATATTGCCTTTTTCACCCTAGACCTCTATGGGCTTCCAAATATCACTTTGCCAATTCCACAAGGACTGTCTTAACGAAAAGCTTCTTGAGGGGAAATCTGTGACTCTGTGAGATGATTTCAAAGAACACAAAGAAGTTTCTCAGAAAGCTTCTTTCTCTTTGTTATCGGAGGATATTTCCTTTGGCCCTATAGTCTTCCAAGGGATCCGAAATATCTGTTCTAAGATTCCACAGAAATAAGTCTAGCAAAGAGATCCACGAAATACAGATGTAACTCGGTGAGATGAATTACAGAACACTAAGCAGTTTCTCAGAATGCTTCTTTCCAGATTTCATCGGAGGATATTTCCTTTTTCACCATAGCGATCTATGGGCTTCCAAATATCACTTTGCCAATTCCACAAGAACTGTCTTAGCAAAAGGCTTCTTTAGGGGAAAGCTGTAACTCTGTGAGATGATTTCAAAGAACACAAAGAAGTTTCTCAGAAAGCTTCTTTCTCTTTGTTATCGCAGGATATTTCCTTTGGCCCTTTAGTCTTCCAAGGGATGCGAAATATCTGTTCTCAGATTCCACAGAAATAAGGCTAGCAAAGAGATCCACGAAATACAGATGTAACTCTGTGAGATGAATTAACAGAACACTAAGCAGTTTCTCAAAAAGCTTCTTTCCAGATTTCATCGGAGGATATTTCCTTTTTCACCATAGCCCTCTATGGGCTTCCAAATATCACTTTGCCAATTCCACAAGAACTGCCTTAACGAAAGGCTTCTTGAGGGGAAATCTGTGACTCTGTCAGATGATTTCAAAGAAAACAAAGAAGTTTCTCAGAAAGTTTCTTTCTCTTTGTTTTCGGAGGATATTTCCTTTGGCCCTATATTCTTCCAAGGGATCCGAAATATCTGTTCTCAGATTCCACAGAAATAAGGCTAGCAAAGAGATCCACGAAATACACATGTAACTCTGTGAGATGAATTAACAGAACACTAAGCAGTTTCTCAGAAAGCTTCTTTCCAGATTTCATCTGAGGATATTTCCTTTTTCACCAAAGCCCTCTATGGGCTTCCAAATATCACTTTGCCGATTCCACAAGAACTGTCTTGGCGAAAGGCTTCTTGAGGGGAAAGCTGTAACTCTGTGAGATGATTTCACAGAACCCAAAGAAGTTTCTCAGAAAGCTTCTTTCTCTTTGTTATCGGAGGATATTTCCTTTGGCCCTATAGTCTTCCAAGTGATCCGAAATATCTGTTCTCAGATTCCACAGAAATAAGGCTAGCAAAGAGATCCACGAAATACAGATGTAACTCTGTGAGATGAATTAACAGAACAGTAAGCCGTTTCTCAGAAAGCTTCTTTCCAGATTTCATCTGAGGATATTTCCTTTTTCACCATAGCCCTCTATAGGCTTCCAAATATCACTTTTCCAATTCCACAAGAACTGTCTTGGCGAAAGGCTTCTTTAGGGGAAAGCTGTAACTCTGCGAGATGATTTCACAGAACACAAAGAAGTTTCTCAGAAAGCTTCTTTCTCTTTGTTATCGGAGGGTATTTCCTTTGGCCCCATAGTCTTCCAAGGGATCCGAAATATCTGTTCTCAGATTCCACAGAAATAAGGCTAGCAAAGAGATCCACGAAATACACATGTAACTCTGTGAGAAGAATTAACAGAACACTAAGCAGTTTCTCAGAAAGCTTCTTTCCAGTTTTCATTGGAGGATATTTTCTTTTTCACCATATCCCTCTATGGGCTTCCAAATATCACTTTGCCAATTCCACAAGAACTGTCTTAACGAAAGGCTTCTTGAGGGGAAAGCTGTAACTCTGTGAGATGATTTCAAAGAACACAAATAAGTTTCTCACAAAGCTTCTTTCTCTTTGTTATCGGAGGATATTTCCTTTGGCCCTATAGTCTTCCAAGGGATGCGAAATATGTGTTCTCAGATTCCACAGAAATAAGGCTAGCAAAGAGATCGATGAAATACAGATGTAACTCTGTGAGATGAATTAACAGAACACTAAGCAGTTTCTGAGAAAGCTTCTTTCCAGATTTCATCTGAGGATATTTCCTTTTTCACCATAGCCCTCTATTTGCTTCCAAATATCACTTTGCCAATTCTACAAGAACTGTCTTAAAGAAAGGCTTCTTGAGGGGAAAGCTGTAACTCTGAGAGATGATTTCAAAGAACACAAAGAAGTTTCTCAGAAAGCTTCTTTCTCTTTGTTATCGGAGGATATTTCCTTGGCCCTATAGTCTTCCAAGGGATCCGAATTATCTGTTTTCAGATTCCACAGAAATAAGGCTAGCAAAGAGATCGACGAAATACAGATGTAACTCTGTGAGATGAATTAACAGAACACTAAGCAGTTTCACAGAAAGCTTCTTTCCAGATTTCATCTGAGGATACTTCCTTTTTCACCATAGCCCTCTAAGGGCTTCCAAATATCACTTTGCCAATTCCACAAGAACTGTCTTGGCGAAAGGCTTCTTGAGGGGAAAGCTGTAACTCTGTGTGATGATTTCACAGAACACAAAGAAGTTTCTCAAAAAGCTTCTTTCTCTTTGTTATCGGAGGATATTTCCTTTGGCCCTATAGTCTTCCAAGGGATCCGAAATATCTGTTCTCAGATTCCACAGAAATAAGTCTAGCAAAGAGATCCACGAAATACAGATGTAACTCTGTGAGATGAATTACGGAACACTAAGCAGTTTCTCAAAAAGCTTCTTTCCAGATTTCATCTGAGGATATTTCCTTTTTCACCATAGCCCTCTATGGGCTTCCAAATATCACTTTGCCAATTCCACAAGAACTGTCTTAGCGAAAGGCTTCTAGAGGGGAAAGCTGTAACTCTGTGAGATGATTTCAAAGAACACAAAGAAGTTTCTCAGAAAGCTTCTTTCTCTTTGTTATAGGAGGATATTTCCTTTGGCCCTATAGTCTTCCAAGGGATCCGAAATATCTGTTCTAAGATTCCACAGAAATAAGTCTAGCAAAGAGATCCACGAAATACAGATGTAACTCGGTGAGATGAATTACAGAACACTAAGCAGTTTCTCAGATTGCTTCTTTCCAGGTTTCATCGGAGGATATTTCCTTTTTCACCATAGCGATCTATGGGCTTCCAAATATCACTTTGCCAATTCCACAAGAACTGTCTTAGCAAAAGGCTTCTTGAGGGGAAAGCTGTAACTCTGTGAGATGATTTCAAAGAACACAAAGAAGTTTCTCAGAAAGCTTCTTTCTCTTTGTTATCGCAGGATATTTCCTTTGGCCCTTTAGTCTTCCAAGGGATGCGAAATATCTGTTCTCAGATTCACAGAAATAAGGCTAGCAAAGAGATCCACGAAATACAGATGTAACTCTGTGAGATGAATTAACAGAACACTAAGCAGTTTCTCAAAAAGCTTCTTTCCAGATTTCATCTGAGGATATTTCCTTTTTCACCATAGCCCTCTATGGGCTTCCAAATATCACTTTGCCAATTCCACAAGAACTGTCTTAACGAAAGGCTTCTTGAGGGGAAATCTGTCACTCTGTGAGATGATTTCAAAGAAAACAAAGAAGTTTCTCAGAAAGTTTCTTTATCTTTGTTTTCGGAGGATATTTCCTTTGGCCCTATATTGTTCCAAGGGATCCGAAATATCTGTTCTCAGATTACACAGAAATAAGGCTAGCAAAGAGATCCACGAAATACAGATGTAACTCTGTGAGATGAATTAACAGAACACTAAGCAGTTTCTCAGAAAGCTTCTTTCCAGATTTCATCTGAGGATATTTCCTTTTTCACCATAGCCCTCTATGGGCTTCCAAATATCACTTTGCCAATTCCACAAGAACTGTCTTGGCGAAAGGCTTCTTGAGGGGAAAGCTGTAACTCTGTGAGATGATTTCACAGAACACAAAGAAGTTTCTCAGAAAGCTTCCTTCTCTTTGTTATCGGAGGATATTTCCTTTGGCCCTATAGTCTTCCAAGGGATCCGAAATATCTGTTCTCAGATTCCACAGAAATAAGTCTAGCAAAGAGATCCACGAAATACAGATGTAACTCTGTGAGATGAATTAACAGAACAGTAAGCCGTTTCTCAGAAAGCTTCTTTCCAGATTTCATCTGAGGATATTTCCTTTTTCACCATAGCCCTCTATGGGCTTCCAAATATCACTTTGCCAATTCCACAAGAACTGTCTTGGCGAAAGGCTTCTTTAGGGGAAAGCTGTAACTCTGCGAGATGATTTCACAGAACACAAAGAAGTTTCTCAGAAAGCTTCTTTCTCTTTGTTATCGGAGGGTATTTCCTTTGGCCCCATAGTCTTCCAAGGGATCCGAAATATCTGTTCTCAGATTCCACAGAAATAAGGCTAGCAATGAGATCCACGAAATACACATGTAACTCTGTGAGAAGAATTAACAGAACACTAAGCAGTTTCTCAGAAAGCTTCTTTCCAGTTTTCATCGGAGGATATTTCCTTTTTCACCATATCCCTCTATGGGCTTCCAAATATCACTTTGCCAATTCCACAAGAACTGTCTTAACGAAAGGCTTCTTGAGGGGAAAGCTGTAACTCTGTGAGATGATTTCAAAGAACACAAATAAGTTTCTCACAAAGCTTCTTTCTCTTTGATATCGGAGGATATTTCCTTTGGCCCTATAGTCTTCCAAGGGATGCGAAATATGTGATCTCAGATTCCACAGAAATAAGGCTAGCAAAGAGATCGATGAAATACAGATGTAACTCTGTTAGATGAATTAACAGAACACTAAGCAGTTTCTGAGAAAGCTTCTTTCCAGATTTCATCTGAGGATATTTCCTTTTTCACCATAGCCCTCTATTTGCTTCCAAATATCACTTTGCCAATTCTACAAGAACTGTCTTAAAAAAAGGCTTCTTGAGGGGAAAGCTGTAACTCTGTGAGATGATTTCAAAGAACACAAAGAAGTTTCTCAGAAAGCTTCTTTCTCTTTGTTATCGGAGGATATTTCCTTGGCCCTATAGTCTTCCAAGGGATCCGAATTATCTGTTTTCAGATTCCACAGAAATAAGGCTAGCAAAGAGATCGACGAAATACAGATGTAACTCTGTGAGATGAATTAACAGAACACTAAGCAGTTTCACAGAAAGCTTCTTTCCAGATTTCATCTGAGGATATTTCCTTTTTCACCATAGCCCTCTATGGGCTTCCAAATATCACTTTGCCAATTCCACAAGAACTGTCTTGGCGAAAGGCTTCCTGAGGGGAAAGCTGTAACTCTGTGTGATGATTTCACAGAACACAAAGAAGTTTCTCAAAAAGCTTCTTTCTCTTTGTTATCGGAGGATATTTCCTTTGGCCCTATAGTCTTCCAAGGGATCCGAAATATCTGTTCTCAGATTCCACAGAAATAAGTCTAGCAAAGAGATCCACGAAATACAGATGTAACTCTGTGAGATGAATTACGGAACACTAAGCAGTTTCTCAAAAAGCTTCTTTCCAGATTTCATCTGAGGATATTTCCTTTTTCACCATAGCCCTCTATGGGCTTCCAAATATCACTTTGACAATTCCACAAGAACTGTCTTAACGAAAGGCTTCTTGAGGGGAAATCTGTGATTCTGTGAGATGATTTCAAAGAACACAAAGAAGTTTCTCAGAAAACTTCTTTCTCTTTGTTATCGGAGGATATTTCCTTTGGCCCTATAGTCTTCCAAGGGATCCGAAATATCTGTTCTCAGATTCCAAAGAAATAAGGCTAGCAAAGAGATCGACGAAATGCAGATGTAACTCTGTGAGATGAATTAACAAAACACTAAGCAGTTTCTCAGAAAGCTTCTTTCCAGATTTCATCGGAGGATATTTCCTTTTTCACCATAGCCCTCTATGGGCTTCCAAATATCACTTTGCCAATTCCACAAGAACTGTCTTAGCGAAAGGCTTCTTGAGGGGAAAGCTGTAACTCTGTGAGATGATTTCAAAGAACACAAAGAAGTTTCTCAGAAAGCTTCTTTCTCTTTGTTATAGGAGGATATTTCCTTTGGCCCTATAGTCTTCCAAGAGATCCGAAATATCTGTTCTCAGATTCCACAGAAATAAGGCTAGCAAAGAGATCGACGAAATACAGATGTAACTCTGTGCGATGAATTAACAGAACACTAAGCAGTTTCTCAGAAAGCTTCTTTCCAGATTTCATCGGAGGATATTTCCTTTTTCACCATAGCCCTCTATGGGCTTCCAAATATCACTTTGCCAATTCCACAAGAACTGTCTTAGCGAAAGGCTTCTTGAGGGGAAAGCTGTAACTCTGTGAGATGATTTCACAGAACACAAAGAAGTTTCTCAAAAAACTTCTTTCTCTTTGTTATCGGAGGATATTTCCTTTGGCCCTATAGTCTTCCAAGGGATCCGAAATATCTGTTCTCAGATTCCACAGAAATAAGGCTAGCAAAGAGATCCACGAAATACAGATGTAACTCTGTGAGATGAATTAACAGAACAGTAAGCCGTTTCTCAGAAAGCTTCTTTCCAGATTTCATCTGAGGATATTTCCTTTTTCACCATAGCCCTCTATAGGCTTCCAAATATCACTTTGCCAATTCCACAAGAACTGTCTTGGCGAAAGGCTTCTTTAGGGGAAAGCTGTAACTCTGCGAGATGATTTCACAGAACACAAAGAAGTTTCTCAGAAAGCTTCTTTCTCTTTGTTATCGGAGGGTATTTCCTTTGGCCCCATAGACTTCCAAGGGATCCGAAATATCTGTTCTCAGATTCCACAGAAATAAGGCTAGCAAAGAGATCCACGAAATACACATGTAACTCTGTGAGAAGAATTAACAGAACACTAAGCAGTTTCTCAGAAAGCTTCTTTCCAGTTTTCATCGGAGGATATTTCCTTTTTCACCATATCCCTCTATGGGCTTCCAAATATCACTTTGCCAATTCCACAAGAACTGTCTTAACGAAAGGCTTCTTGAGGGGAAAGCTGTAACTCTGTGAGATGATTTCAAAGAACACAAATAAGTTTCTCACAAAGCTTCTTTCTCTTTGTTATCGGAGGATATTTCCTTTGGCCCTATAGTCTTCCAAGGGATGCGAAATATGTGTTCTCAGATTCCACAGAAATAAGGCTAGCAAAGAGATCGATGAAATACAGATGTAACTCTGTGAGATGAATTAACAGAACACTAAGTAGTTTCTGAGAAAGCTTCTTTCCAGATTTCATCTGAGGATATTTCCTTTTTCACCATAGCCCTCTATTTGCTTCCAAATATCACTTTGCCAATTCTACAAGAACTGTCTTAAAGAAAGGCTTCTTGAGGGGAAAGCTGTAACTCTGAGAGATGATTTCAAAGAACACAAAGAAGTTTCTCAGAAAGCTTCTTTCTCTTTGTTATCGGAGGATATTTCCTTGGCCCTATAGTCTTCCAAGGGATCCGAATTATCTGTTTTCAGATTCCACAGAAATAAGGCTAGCAAAGAGATCGACGAAATACAGATGTAACTCTGTGAGATGAATTAACAGAACACTAAGCAGTTTCACAGAAAGCTTCTTTCCAGATTTCATCTGAGGATATTTCCTTTTTCACCATAGCCGTCTATGGGCTTCCAAATATCACTTTGCCAATTCCACAAGAACTGTCTTGGCGAAAGGCTTCTTGAGGGGAAAGCTGTAACTCTGTGTGATGATTTCACAGAACACAAAGAAGTTTCTCAAAAAGCTTCTTTCTCTTTGTTATCGGAGGATATTTCCCTTGGCCCTATAGTCTTCCAAGGGATCCGAAATATCTGTTCTCAGATTCCACAGAAATAAGTCTAGCAAAGAGATCCACGAAATACAGATGTAACTCTGTGAGATGAATTACGGAACACTAAGCAGTTTCTCAAAAAGCTTCTTTCCAGATTTCATCTGAGGATATTTCCTTTTTCACCATAGCCCTCTATGGGCTTCCAAATATCACTTTGCCAATTCCACAAGAACTGTCTTAACGAAAGGCTTCTTGAGGGGAAATCTGTGATTCTGTGAGATGATTTCAAAGAACACAAAGAAGTTTCTCAGAAAACTTCTTTCTCTTTGTTATCGGAGGATATTTCCTTTGGCCCTATATTCTTCCAAGGGATCCGAAATATCTGTTCTCAGATTCCAAAGAAATAAGGCTAGCAAAGAGATCGACGAAATGCAGATGTAACTCTGTGAGATGAATTAACAGAACACTAAGCAGTTTCTCAGAAAACTTCTTTCCAGATTTCATCGGAGGATATTTCCTTTTTCACCATAGCCCTCTATGGGCTTCCAAATATCACTTTGCCAATTCCACAAGAACTCTCTTAGCGAAAGGCTTCTTGAGGGGAAAGCTGTAACTCTGTGAGATGATTTCAAAGAACACAAAGAAGTTTCTCAGAAAGCTTCTTTCTCTTTGTCATAGGAGGATATTTCCTTTGGCCCTATAGTCTTCCAAGAGATCCGAAATATCTGTTCTCAGATTCCACAGAAATAAGTCTAGCAAAGAGATCCACGAAATACAGATGTAACTCCGTGAGATGAATTAACAGAACACTAAGCAGTTTCTCAGAAAGCTTCTTTCCAGATTTCATCGGAGGATATTTCCTTTTTCACCATAGCCCTCTATGGGCTTCCAAATATCACTTTGCCAATTCCACAAGAACTGTCTTAGCGAAAGGCTTCTTGAGGGTAAAGCTGTAACTCTGTGAGATGATTTCAAAGAACACAAAGAAGTTTCTCAGAAAGCTTCTTTCTCTTTGTTATCGCAGGATATTTCCTTTGGCCCTTTAGTCTTCCAAGGGATGCGAAATATCTGTTCTCAGATTCCACAGAAATAAGGCTAGCAAAGAGATCCACGAAATACAGATGTAACTCTGTGAGATGAATTAACAGAACACTAAGCAGTTTCTCAGAAAGCTTCTTTCCAGATTTCATCTGAGGATATTTCCTTTTTCACCATAGCCCTCTATGGGCTTCCAAATATCACTTTTCCAATTCCACAAGAACTGTCTTAACGAAGGGCTTCTTGAAGGGAAATCTGTGACTCTGTGAGATGATTTCAAAGAACACAAAGAAGTTTCTCAGAAAGTTTCTTTCTCTTTGTTATCGGAGGATATTTCCTATGGCCCTATAGTCTTCCAAGGGATCCGAAATATCTGTTCTCAGATTCCACAGAAATAAGGCTAGCAAAGAGATCGACGAAATAGAGATGTAACTCTGTGATATGAATTAACAGAACACTAAGCAGTTTCTCAGAAAGCTTCTTTCCAGATTTCATCGGAGGATATTTCCTTTTTCACCATAGCCCTCTTTGGGCTTCCAAATATCACTTTGCCAATTCCACAAGAACTGTCTTAGCGAAAGGCTTTTTGAGGGGAAAGCTGTAACTCTGTGAGATGATTTCACAGAATACAAAGAAGTTTCTCAGAAAGCTTCTTTCTCTTTGTTATCGGAGGATATTTCCTTTGGCCGTATAGTCTTCCAAGGGATCCGAAATATCTGTTCTCAGATTCCACAGAAATAAGGCTAGCAAAGAGATCCACGAAATACAGATGTAACTCTGTGAGATGAATTAACAGAACACTAATCAGTTTCTCAAAAAGCTTCTTTCCAGATTTCATCTGAGGATATTTCCTTTTTCACCGTAGCCCTCTATGGGCTTCCAAATATCACTTTGCCAATTCCACAAGAACTGTCTTAACGAAAGGCTACTTGAGGGGAAATCTGTGCCTCTGTGAGATGATTTCAAAGAATACAAAGAAGTTTCTCAGAAAGTTTCTTTCTCTTTGTTTTCGGAGGATATTTCCTTTGGCCCTATAGTCTTCCAAGGGATCCGAAATATGTGTTCTCAGATTCCACAGAAATAAGGCTAGCAAAGAGATCCACGAAATACACATGAAACTCTGTGAGATGAATTAACAGAACACTAAGAAGTTTCTCAGAAAGCTTCTTTCCAGATTTCATCGGAGTATATTTCCTTTTTCACCATAGCCCTCTATGGGCTTCCAAATATCACTTTGCCAATTCCACAAGAACTGTCTTAACGAAAGGCTTCTTGAGGGGAAAGCTGTAACTCTGTGAGATGATTTCAAAGAACACAAATAAGTTTCTCAGAAAGCTTCTTTCTCTTTGTTATCGGAGGATATTTCCTTTGGCCCTATAGTCTTCCAAGGGATGCGAAATATATGTTCTCAGATTCCACAGAAATAAGGCTAGCAAAGAGATCGACGAAATACAAATGTAACTCTGTGAGATGAATTAACAGAACACTAAGCAGTTTCTCAGAAAGCTCCTTTCCAGATTTCATCTGAGGATATTTCCTTTTTCACCATAGCCCTCTATGGGCTTCCAAATATCACTTTGCAAATTCCACAAGAACTGTCTTAGCGAAAGGCTTCTTGAGGGGAAAGGTGTAACTCTGTGAGATGATTTCACAGAACACAAAGAAGTTTCTCAGAAAGCTTCTTTCTCTTTGTTATCGCAGGATATTTCCTTTGGCCCTATAGTCTTCCAAGGGATCCGAAATATCTGTTCTCAGATTCCACAGAAATAAGGATAGCAAAGAGATCCACGAAATACACATGTAACTCTGTGAGATGAATTAACAGAACACTAAGCAGTTTCTCAGAAAGCTCCTTTCCAGATTTCATCTGAGGATATTTCCTTTTTCACCATAGCCCTCTACGGGCTTCCAAATATCACTTTGCCAATTCCACAAGAACTGTCTTAGGGAAAGGCTTCTTGAGGGGAAAGCTGTAACTCTGTGAGATGATTTCACAGAACACAAAGAAGTTTCTCAGAAAGCTTCTTTCTCTTTGTTATAGCAGGATATTTCCTTTGGCCCTATAGTCTTCCAAGGGATCCGAAATATCTGTTCTCAGATTCCACAGAAATAAGTCTAGCAAAGAGATCCACGAAATACAGATGTAACTCTGTGAGATGAATTAACAGAACACTAAGCAGTTTCTCAAAAAGCTTTTTTCCAGATTTCATCTGAGGATATTTCCTTTTTCACCCTAGCCCTCTATGGGCTTCCAAATATCACTTTGCCAATTCCACAAGAACTGTCTTAACGAAAGGCTTCTTGAGGGGAAATCTGTGACTCTCTGAGATGATTTCAAAGAACACAAAGAAGTTTCTCAGAAAGCTTCTTTCTCTTTGTTATCGGAGGATATTTCCTTTGGCCCTATAGTCTTCCAAGGGATCCGAAATATCTGTTCTCAGATTCCACAAAAATAAGTCTAGCAAAGAGATCCACGAAATACAGATGTAACTCTGTGAGGTGAATTACAGAACACTAAGCAGTTTCTCAGAAAGCTTCTTTCCAGATTTCATCTGAGGATATTTCCTTTTTCACCATAGCCCTCTATGGGCTTCCAAATATCACTTTGCCAATTCCACAAGAACTGTCTTAGCGAAAGGCTTCTTGAGGGGAAAGCTGTATCTCTGTGAGATGATTTCACAGAACACAAAGAAGTTTCTCAGAAAGCTTCTTTCTCTTTGTTATCGGAGGATATTTCCTTTGGCCCTATAGTCTTCCAAGGAATCCGAAATATCTGTTCTCAGATTCCACAGAAATAAGGCTAGCAAAGAGATCCACGAAATACAGATGTAACTCTGTGAGATGAATTAACAGAACACTAAGCAGTTTCTCAGAAAGCTTCTTTCCAGATTTCATCGGAGGATATTTCCTTTTTCACCATAGCCCTCTATGGGCTTCCAAATATCACTTTGCCAATTCCACAAGAACTGTCTTAACGAATGGCTTCTTGAGGGGAAAGCTGTAACTCTGTGAGATGATTTCAAAGAACACAAATAAGTTTCTCAGAAAGCTTCTTTCTCTTTGTTATCGGAGGATATTTCCTTTGGCCCTATAGTCTTCCAGGGGACGCGAAATATCTGTTCTCAGATACCACAGAAATAAGGCTAGCAAAGAGATCGACGAAATACAGATGTAACTCTGTGAGATGAATTAACAGAACACTAAGCAGTTTCTCAGAAAGCTTCTTAGCAGATTTCATCTGAGGATATTTCCTTTTTCACCATAGCCCTCTATGGGCTTCCAAATATAACTTTGCCAATTCCACAAGAACTGTCTTAAAGAAAGGCTTCTTGAGGGGAAAGATGTAACTCTGTGAGATGATTTCAAAAAACACAAAGAAGTTTCTCAGAAAGCTTCTTTCTCTTTGTTATCGGAGGATATTTCCTTGGCACTATAGTCTTCCAAGGGATCCGAAATATCTGTTCTCAGATTCCACAGAAATAAGTCTAGCAAAGAGATCGACGAAATACAGATGTAACTCTGTGAGATGAATTACAGAACACTAAGCAGTTTCTCAAAAAGCTTCTTTCCAGATTTCATCTGAGGATATTTCCTTTTTCACCCTAGCCCTCTATGGGCTTCCAAATATCACTTTGCCAATTCCACAAGAAATGTCTTAACGAAAGGCTTCTTGAGGGGAAATCTGTGACTCTGTGAGATGATTTCAAAGAACACAAAGAAGTTTCTCAGAAAGCTTCTTTCTCTTTGTTATCGGAGGATATTTCCTTTGGCCTTATAGTCTTCCAAGGGATCCGAAATCTCTGTTCTCAGATTCCACAGTAATAAGTCTAGCAAAGAGATCCACGAAATACAGATGTAACTCTGTGAGATGAATTACAGAACACTAAGCAGTTTCTCAAAAAGCTTCTTTCCAGATTTCATCGGAGGATATTTCCTTTTTCACCATAGCCCTCTATTTGCTTCCAAATATCACTTTGCCAATTCCACAAGAACTGTCTTAGCGAAAGGCTTCTTGAGGGGAAAGCTGTAACTCTGTGAGATGATTTCAAAGAACACCAAGAAGTTTCTCAGAAAGCTTCTTTCTCTTTGTTATCGGAGGATATTTCCTTTGGCCCTATAGTCTTCCAAGGGATCCGAAATATCTGTTCTCAGATTCCACAGAAATAAGGCTAGCAAAGAGATCGATGAAATACAGATGTAACTCTGTGAGATGAATTAACAGAACACTAAGCAGTTTCTCAGAAAGCTTCTTTCCAGATTTCATCGGAGGATATTTCCTTTTTCACCATAGCCCTCTATGGGCTTCCAAATATCACTTTGCCAATTCCACAAGAACTGTCTTGGCGAAAGGCTTCTTGAGGGGAAAGCTGTAACTCTGTGAGATGATTTCACAGAACACAAAGAAGTTTCTCAAAAAGCTTCTTTCTCTTTGTTATCGGAGGATATTTCCTTTGGCCCTATAGTCTTCCAAGGGATCCGAAATATCTGTTCTCAGATTTCAAAGAAATAAGTCTAGCAAAGAGATCCACGAAATACAGATGTAACTCTGTGAGATGAATTAACAGAACACTAAGCAGTTTCTCAGGAAGCTTCTTTCCAGTTTTCATCGGAGGATATTTCCTTTTTCAACATAGCCCTCTATGGGCTTCCAAATATCACTTTGCCAATTCCACAAGAACTGTCTTAACGAAAGGCTTCTTGAGGGGAAAGCTGTAACTCTGTTAGATGATTTCAAAGAACACAAAGAAGTTTCTCAAAAAGCTTCTTTCTCTTTGTTATCGGAGGATATTTCCTTTGGCCCTATAGTCTTCCAAGGGACGCGAAATATCTGTTCTCAGATTCCACAGAAATAAGGCTAGCAAAGAGATCGACGAAATACAGATGTAACTCTGTGAGATGAATTAACAGAACACTAAGCAGTTTCTCAGAAAGCTTCTTTCCAGATTTCATCTGAGGATATTTCCTTTTTCACCATAGCCCTCTATTTGCTTCCAAATATCACTTTGCCAATTCCACAAGAACTGTCTTAAAGAAAGGCTTCTTGAGGGGAAAGATGTAACTCTGTGAGATGATTTCAAAAAACACAAAGAAGTTTCTCAGAAAGCTTCTTTGTCTTTGTTATCGGAGGATATTTCCTTGGCACTATAGTCTTCCAAGGGATCTGAAATATCTCTTCTCAGATTCCACAGAAATAAGTCTAGCAAAGAGATCCACGAAATACAGATGTAACTCTGTGAGATGAATTACAGAACACTAAGCAGTTTCTCAAAAAGCTTCTTTCCAGATTTCATCGGAGGATATTTCCTTTTTCACCATAGCCCTCTATGGGCTTCCAAATATCACTTTGCCAATTCCACAAGAACTGTCTTAGCGAAAGGCTTCTTTAGGGGAAAGCTGTAACTCTGTGAGATGATTTCGAAGAACACAAAGAAGTTTCTCAGAAAGCTTCTTTCTCTTTGTTATCGGAGGATATTTCCTTTGGCCCTATAATCTTCCAAGGGATCCGAAATATCTGTTCTCAGATTCCACAGAAATAAGGCTAGCAAAGAGATCGATGAAATACAGATGTAACTCTGTGAGATGAATTAACAGAACACTAAGCAGTTTCTCAAAAAGCTTCTTTCCAGATTTCATCGGAGGATATTTCCTTTTTCACCATAGCCCTCTATGGGCTTCCAAATATCACTTTGCCAATTCCACAAGAACTGTCTTGGTGAAAGGCTTCTTGAGGGGAAAGCTGTAACTCTGTGAGATGATTTCACAGAACACAAAGAAGTTTCTCAAAAAGCTTCTTTCTCTTTGTTATCGGAGGATATTTCCTTTGGCCCTATAGTCTTCCAAGGGATCCGAAATATCTGTTCTCAGATTTCACAGAAATAAGTCTAGCAAAGAGATCCACGAAATACAGATGTAACTCTGTGAGATGAATTAACAGAACACTAAGCAGTTTCTCAGAAAGCTTCTTTCCAGTTTTCATTGGAGGATATTTCCTTTTTCACCATAGCCCTCTATGGGCTTCCAAATATCACTTTGCCAATTCCACAAGAACTGTCTTAACGAAAGGCTTTTTGAGGGGAAAGCTGTAACTCTGTGAGATGATTTCAAAGAACACAAATAAGTTTCTCAGAAAGCTTCTTTCTCTTTGTTATCGGAGGATATTTCGTTTGGCCCTATAGTCTTCCAAGGGACGCGAAATATCTGTTCTCAGATTCCACAGAAATAAGGCTAGCAAAGAGATCGATGAAATACAGATGTAACTCTGTGAGATGAATTAACAGAACACTAAGCAGTTTCTCAGAAAGCTTCTTTCCAGATTTCATCTGAGGATATTTCCTTTTTCACCATAGCCCTCTATTTGCTTCCAAATATCACTTTGCCAATTCCACAAGAACTGTCTTAAAGAAAGGCTTCTTGAGGGGAAAGATGTAACTCTGTGAGATGATTTCAAAAAACACAAAGAAGTTTCTCAGAAAGCTTCTTTCTCTTTGTTATCGGAGGATATTTCCTTGGCACTATAGTCTCCAAGGGATCCGAAATATCTGTTCTCAGATTCCACAGAAATAAGTCTAGCAAAGAGATCCACGAAATACAGATGTAACTCTGTGAGATGAATTACAGAACACTAAGCAGTTTCTCAAAAAGCTTCTTTCCAGATTTCATCTGAGGATATTTCCTTTTTCACCATAGCCCTCTATGGGCTTCCAAATATCACTTTGCCAATTCCACAAGAACTGTCTTAGCGAAAGGCTTCTTGAGGGGAAATCTGTGACTCTGTGAGATGATTTCAAAGAACACAAAGAAGTTTCTCAGAAAGCTTCTTTCTCTTTGTTATCGGAGGATATTTCCTTTGGCCCTATAGTCTTCCAAGGGATCCGAAATCTCTGTTCTCAGATTCCACAGTAATAAGTCTAGCAAAGAGATCCACGAAATACAGATGTAACTCTGTGAGATGAATTACAGAACACTAAGCAGTTTCTCAAAAAGCTTCTTTCCAGATTTCATCTGAGGATATTTCCTTTTTCACCATAGCCCTCTATGGGCTTCCAAATATCACTTTGCCAATTCCACAAGAACTGTCTTAGCGAAAGGCTTCTTGAGGGGAAAGCTGTAACTCTGTGAGATGATTTCACAGAACACAAAGAAGTTTCTCAAAAAGCTTCTTTCTCTTTGTTATCGGAGGATATTTCCTTTGGCCCTATAGTCTTCCAAGGGATCCGAAATATCTGTTCTCAGATTTCACAGAAATAAGTCTAGCAAAGAGATCCACGAAATACAGATGTAACTCTGTGAGACGAATTAACAGAACACTAAGCAGTTTCTCAGAAAGCTTCTTTCCAGTTTTCATCGGAGGATGTTTCCTTTTTCACCATAGCCCTCTATGGGCTTCCAAATATCACCTTGCCAATTCCACAAGAACTGTCTTAACGAAAGGCTTCTTGAGGGGAAAGCTGTAACTCTGTGAGATGATTTCAAAGAACACAAAGAAGTTTCTCAGAAAGCTTCTTTCTCTTTGTTATCAGAGGATATTTCCTTTGGCCCTATAGTCTTCCAAGGGATGCGAAATATGTGTTCTCAGATTCCACAGAAATAAGGCTAGCAAAGAGATCGATGAAATACAGATGTAACTCTGTGAGATGAATTAACAGAACACTAAGCAGTTTCTGAGAAAGCTTCTTTCCAGATTTCATCTGAGGATATTTCCTTTTTCACCATAGCCCTCTATTTGCTTCCAAATATCACTTTGCCAATTCTACAAGAACTGTCTTAAAGAAAGGCTTCTTGAGGGGAAAGCTGTAACTCTGAGAGATGATTTCAAAGAACACAAGGAAGTTTCTCAGAAAGCTTCTTTCTCTTTGTTATCGGAGGATATTTCCTTGGCCCTATAGTCTTCCAAGGGACCCGAATTATCTGTTTTCAGATTCCACAGAAATAAGGCTAGCAAAGAGATCGACGAAATACAGATGTAACTCTGTGAGATGAATTAACAGAACACTAAGCAGTTTCACAGAAAGCATCTTTCCAGATTTCATCTGAGGATACTTCCTTTTTCACCATAGCCCTCTAAGGGCTTCCAAATATCACTTTGCCAATTCCACAAGAACTGTCTTAAAGAAAGGCTTCTTGAGGGGAAAGATGTAACTCTGTGAGATGATTTCAAAAAACACAAAGAAGTTTCTCAGAAAGCTTCTTTCTCTTTGTTATCGGAGGATATTTCCTTGGCACTATAGTCTTCCAAGGGATCCGAAATCTCTGTTCTCAGATTCCACAGTAATAAGTCTAGCAAAGAGATCCACGAAATACAGATGTAACTCTGTGAGATGAATTACAGAACACTAAGCAGTTTCTCAAAAAGCTTCTTTCCAGATTTCATCTGAGGATATTGCCTTTTTCACCCTAGACCTCTATGGGCTTCCAAATATCACTTTGCCAATTCCACAAGGACTGTCTTAACGAAAAGCTTCTTGAGGGGAAATCTGTGACTCTGTGAGATGATTTCAAAGAACACAAAGAAGTTTCTCAGAAAGCTTCTTTCTCTTTGTTATCGGAGGATATTTCCTTTGGCCCTATAGTCTTCCAAGGGATCCGAAATATCTGTTCTAAGGTTCCACAGAAATAAGTCTAGCAAAGAGATCCACGAAATACAGATGTAACTCGGTGAGATGAATTACAGAACACTAAGCAGTTTCTCAGAATGCTTCTTTCCAGATTTCATCGGAGGATATTTCCTTTTTCACCATAGCGATCTATGGGCTTCCAAATATCACTTTGCCAATTCCACAAGAACTGTCTTAGCAAAAGGCTTCTTGAGGGGAAAGCTGTAACTCTGTGAGATGATTTCAAAGAACACAAAGAAGTTTCTCAGAAAGCTTCTTTCTCTTTGTTATCGCAGGATATTTCCTTTGGCCCTTTAGTCTTCCAAGGGATGCGAAATATCTGTTCTCAGATTCCACAGAAATAAGGCTGGCAAAGAGATCCACGAAATACAGATGTAACTCTGTGAGATGAATTAACAGAACACTAAGCAGTTTCTCAAAAAGCTTCTTTCCAGATTTCATCGGAGGATATTTCCTTTTTCACCATAGCCCTCTATGGGCTTCCAAATATCACTTTGCCAATTCCACAAGAAATGTCTTAACGAAAGGCTTCTTGAGGGGAAATCTGTGACTCTGTGAGATGATTTCAAAGAACACAAAGAAGTTTCTCAGAAAGCTTCTTTCTCTTTGTTATCGGAGGATATTTCCTTTGGCCCTATATTCTTCCAAGGGATCCGAAATATCTGTTCTCAGATTCCAAAGAAATAAGGCTAGCAAAGAGATCGACGAAATGCAGATGTAACTCTGTGAGATGAATTAACAGAACACTAAGCAGTTTCTCAGAAAACTTCTTTCCAGATTTCATCGGAGGATATTTCCTTTTTCACCATAGCCCTCTATGGGCTTCCAAATATCACTTTGCCAATTCCACAAGAACTCTCTTAGCGAAAGGCTTCTTGAGGGGAAAGCTGTAACTCTGTGAGATGATTTCAAAGAACACAAAGAAGTTTCTCAGAAAGCTTCTTTCTCTTTGTCATAGGAGGATATTTCCTTTGGCCCTATAGTCTTCCAAGAGATCCGAAATATCTGTTCTCAGATTCCACAGAAATAAGTCTAGCAAAGAGATCCACGAAATACAGATGTAACTCCGTGAGATGAATTAACAGAACACTAAGCAGTTTCTCAGAAAGCTTCTTTCCAGATTTCATCGGAGGATATTTCCTTTTTCACCATAGCCCTCTATGGGCTTCCAAATATCACTTTGCCAATTCCACAAGAACTGTCTTAGCGAAAGGCTTCTTGAGGGTAAAGCTGTAACTCTGTGAGATGATTTCAAAGAACACAAAGAAGTTTCTCAGAAAGCTTCTTTCTCTTTGTTATCGCAGGATATTTCCTTTGGCCCTTTAGTCTTCCAAGGGATGCGAAATATCTGTTCTCAGATTCCACAGAAATAAGGCTAGCAAAGAGATCCACGAAATACAGATGTAACTCTGTGAGATGAATTAACAGAACACTAAGCAGTTTCTCAGAAAGCTTCTTTCCAGATTTCATCTGAGGATATTTCCTTTTTCACCATAGCCCTCTATGGGCTTCCAAATATCACTTTTCCAATTCCACAAGAACTGTCTTAACGAAGGGCTTCTTGAAGGGAAATCTGTGACTCTGTGAGATGATTTCAAAGAACACAAAGAAGTTTCTCAGAAAGTTTCTTTCTCTTTGTTATCGGAGGATATTTCCTATGGCCCTATAGTCTTCCAAGGGATCCGAAATATCTGTTCTCAGATTCCACAGAAATAAGGCTAGCAAAGAGATCGACGAAATAGAGATGTAACTCTGTGATATGAATTAACAGAACACTAAGCAGTTTCTCAGAAAGCTTCTTTCCAGATTTCATCGGAGGATATTTCCTTTTTCACCATAGCCCTCTTTGGGCTTCCAAATATCACTTTGCCAATTCCACAAGAACTGTCTTAGCGAAAGGCTTTTTGAGGGGAAAGCTGTAACTCTGTGAGATGATTTCACAGAATACAAAGAAGTTTCTCAGAAAGCTTCTTTCTCTTTGTTATCGGAGGATATTTCCTTTGGCCGTATAGTCTTCCAAGGGATCCGAAATATCTGTTCTCAGATTCCACAGAAATAAGGCTAGCAAAGAGATCCACGAAATACAGATGTAACTCTGTGAGATGAATTAACAGAACACTAATCAGTTTCTCAAAAAGCTTCTTTCCAGATTTCATCTGAGGATATTTCCTTTTTCACCGTAGCCCTCTATGGGCTTCCAAATATCACTTTGCCAATTCCACAAGAACTGTCTTAACGAAAGGCTACTTGAGGGGAAATCTGTGCCTCTGTGAGATGATTTCAAAGAATACAAAGAAGTTTCTCAGAAAGTTTCTTTCTCTTTGTTTTCGGAGGATATTTCCTTTGGCCCTATAGTCTTCCAAGGGATCCGAAATATGTGTTCTCAGATTCCACAGAAATAAGGCTAGCAAAGAGATCCACGAAATACACATGAAACTCTGTGAGATGAATTAACAGAACACTAAGAAGTTTCTCAGAAAGCTTCTTTCCAGATTTCATCGGAGTATATTTCCTTTTTCACCATAGCCCTCTATGGGCTTCCAAATATCACTTTGCCAATTCCACAAGAACTGTCTTAACGAAAGGCTTCTTGAGGGGAAAGCTGTAACTCTGTGAGATGATTTCAAAGAACACAAATAAGTTTCTCAGAAAGCTTCTTTCTCTTTGTTATCGGAGGATATTTCCTTTGGCCCTATAGTCTTCCAAGGGATGCGAAATATATGTTCTCAGATTCCACAGAAATAAGGCTAGCAAAGAGATCGACGAAATACAAATGTAACTCTGTGAGATGAATTAACAGAACACTAAGCAGTTTCTCAGAAAGCTCCTTTCCAGATTTCATCTGAGGATATTTCCTTTTTCACCATAGCCCTCTATGGGCTTCCAAATATCACTTTGCAAATTCCACAAGAACTGTCTTAGCGAAAGGCTTCTTGAGGGGAAAGGTGTAACTCTGTGAGATGATTTCACAGAACACAAAGAAGTTTCTCAGAAAGCTTCTTTCTCTTTGTTATCGCAGGATATTTCCTTTGGCCCTATAGTCTTCCAAGGGATCCGAAATATCTGTTCTCAGATTCCACAGAAATAAGGATAGCAAAGAGATCCACGAAATACACATGTAACTCTGTGAGATGAATTAACAGAACACTAAGCAGTTTCTCAGAAAGCTCCTTTCCAGATTTCATCTGAGGATATTTCCTTTTTCACCATAGCCCTCTACGGGCTTCCAAATATCACTTTGCCAATTCCACAAGAACTGTCTTAGGGAAAGGCTTCTTGAGGGGAAAGCTGTAACTCTGTGAGATGATTTCACAGAACACAAAGAAGTTTCTCAGAAAGCTTCTTTCTCTTTGTTATAGCAGGATATTTCCTTTGGCCCTATAGTCTTCCAAGGGATCCGAAATATCTGTTCTCAGATTCCACAGAAATAAGTCTAGCAAAGAGATCCACGAAATACAGATGTAACTCTGTGAGATGAATTAACAGAACACTAAGCAGTTTCTCAAAAAGCTTTTTTCCAGATTTCATCTGAGGATATTTCCTTTTTCACCCTAGCCCTCTATGGGCTTCCAAATATCACTTTGCCAATTCCACAAGAACTGTCTTAACGAAAGGCTTCTTGAGGGGAAATCTGTGACTCTCTGAGATGATTTCAAAGAACACAAAGAAGTTTCTCAGAAAGCTTCTTTCTCTTTGTTATCGGAGGATATTTCCTTTGGCCCTATAGTCTTCCAAGGGATCCGAAATATCTGTTCTCAGATTCCACAAAAATAAGTCTAGCAAAGAGATCCACGAAATACAGATGTAACTCTGTGAGGTGAATTACAGAACACTAAGCAGTTTCTCAGAAAGCTTCTTTCCAGATTTCATCTGAGGATATTTCCTTTTTCACCATAGCCCTCTATGGGCTTCCAAATATCACTTTGCCAATTCCACAAGAACTGTCTTAGCGAAAGGCTTCTTGAGGGGAAAGCTGTATCTCTGTGAGATGATTTCACAGAACACAAAGAAGTTTCTCAGAAAGCTTCTTTCTCTTTGTTATCGGAGGATATTTCCTTTGGCCCTATAGTCTTCCAAGGAATCCGAAATATCTGTTCTCAGATTCCACAGAAATAAGGCTAGCAAAGAGATCCACGAAATACAGATGTAACTCTGTGAGATGAATTAACAGAACACTAAGCAGTTTCTCAGAAAGCTTCTTTCCAGATTTCATCGGAGGATATTTCCTTTTTCACCATAGCCCTCTATGGGCTTCCAAATATCACTTTGCCAATTCCACAAGAACTGTCTTAACGAATGGCTTCTTGAGGGGAAAGCTGTAACTCTGTGAGATGATTTCAAAGAACACAAATAAGTTTCTCAGAAAGCTTCTTTCTCTTTGTTATCGGAGGATATTTCCTTTGGCCCTATAGTCTTCCAGGGGACGCGAAATATCTGTTCTCAGATACCACAGAAATAAGGCTAGCAAAGAGATCGACGAAATACAGATGTAACTCTGTGAGATGAATTAACAGAACACTAAGCAGTTTCTCAGAAAGCTTCTTAGCAGATTTCATCTGAGGATATTTCCTTTTTCACCATAGCCCTCTATGGGCTTCCAAATATAACTTTGCCAATTCCACAAGAACTGTCTTAAAGAAAGGCTTCTTGAGGGGAAAGATGTAACTCTGTGAGATGATTTCAAAAAACACAAAGAAGTTTCTCAGAAAGCTTCTTTCTCTTTGTTATCGGAGGATATTTCCTTGGCACTATAGTCTTCCAAGGGATCCGAAATATCTGTTCTCAGATTCCACAGAAATAAGTCTAGCAAAGAGATCGACGAAATACAGATGTAACTCTGTGAGATGAATTACAGAACACTAAGCAGTTTCTCAAAAAGCTTCTTTCCAGATTTCATCTGAGGATATTTCCTTTTTCACCCTAGCCCTCTATGGGCTTCCAAATATCACTTTGCCAATTCCACAAGAAATGTCTTAACGAAAGGCTTCTTGAGGGGAAATCTGTGACTCTGTGAGATGATTTCAAAGAACACAAAGAAGTTTCTCAGAAAGCTTCTTTCTCTTTGTTATCGGAGGATATTTCCTTTGGCCTTATAGTCTTCCAAGGGATCCGAAATCTCTGTTCTCAGATTCCACAGTAATAAGTCTAGCAAAGAGATCCACGAAATACAGATGTAACTCTGTGAGATGAATTACAGAACACTAAGCAGTTTCTCAAAAAGCTTCTTTCCAGATTTCATCGGAGGATATTTCCTTTTTCACCATAGCCCTCTATTTGCTTCCAAATATCACTTTGCCAATTCCACAAGAACTGTCTTAGCGAAAGGCTTCTTGAGGGGAAAGCTGTAACTCTGTGAGATGATTTCAAAGAACACCAAGAAGTTTCTCAGAAAGCTTCTTTCTCTTTGTTATCGGAGGATATTTCCTTTGGCCCTATAGTCTTCCAAGGGATCCGAAATATCTGTTCTCAGATTCCACAGAAATAAGGCTAGCAAAGAGATCGATGAAATACAGATGTAACTCTGTGAGATGAATTAACAGAACACTAAGCAGTTTCTCAGAAAGCTTCTTTCCAGATTTCATCGGAGGATATTTCCTTTTTCACCATAGCCCTCTATGGGCTTCCAAATATCACTTTGCCAATTCCACAAGAACTGTCTTGGCGAAAGGCTTCTTGAGGGGAAAGCTGTAACTCTGTGAGATGATTTCACAGAACACAAAGAAGTTTCTCAAAAAGCTTCTTTCTCTTTGTTATCGGAGGATATTTCCTTTGGCCCTATAGTCTTCCAAGGGATCCGAAATATCTGTTCTCAGATTTCAAAGAAATAAGTCTAGCAAAGAGATCCACGAAATACAGATGTAACTCTGTGAGATGAATTAACAGAACACTAAGCAGTTTCTCAGGAAGCTTCTTTCCAGTTTTCATCGGAGGATATTTCCTTTTTCAACATAGCCCTCTATGGGCTTCCAAATATCACTTTGCCAATTCCACAAGAACTGTCTTAACGAAAGGCTTCTTGAGGGGAAAGCTGTAACTCTGTTAGATGATTTCAAAGAACACAAAGAAGTTTCTCAAAAAGCTTCTTTCTCTTTGTTATCGGAGGATATTTCCTTTGGCCCTATAGTCTTCCAAGGGACGCGAAATATCTGTTCTCAGATTCCACAGAAATAAGGCTAGCAAAGAGATCGACGAAATACAGATGTAACTCTGTGAGATGAATTAACAGAACACTAAGCAGTTTCTCAGAAAGCTTCTTTCCAGATTTCATCTGAGGATATTTCCTTTTTCACCATAGCCCTCTATTTGCTTCCAAATATCACTTTGCCAATTCCACAAGAACTGTCTTAAAGAAAGGCTTCTTGAGGGGAAAGATGTAACTCTGTGAGATGATTTCAAAAAACACAAAGAAGTTTCTCAGAAAGCTTCTTTGTCTTTGTTATCGGAGGATATTTCCTTGGCACTATAGTCTTCCAAGGGATCTGAAATATCTCTTCTCAGATTCCACAGAAATAAGTCTAGCAAAGAGATCCACGAAATACAGATGTAACTCTGTGAGATGAATTACAGAACACTAAGCAGTTTCTCAAAAAGCTTCTTTCCAGATTTCATCGGAGGATATTTCCTTTTTCACCATAGCCCTCTATGGGCTTCCAAATATCACTTTGCCAATTCCACAAGAACTGTCTTAGCGAAAGGCTTCTTTAGGGGAAAGCTGTAACTCTGTGAGATGATTTCGAAGAACACAAAGAAGTTTCTCAGAAAGCTTCTTTCTCTTTGTTATCGGAGGATATTTCCTTTGGCCCTATAATCTTCCAAGGGATCCGAAATATCTGTTCTCAGATTCCACAGAAATAAGGCTAGCAAAGAGATCGATGAAATACAGATGTAACTCTGTGAGATGAATTAACAGAACACTAAGCAGTTTCTCAAAAAGCTTCTTTCCAGATTTCATCGGAGGATATTTCCTTTTTCACCATAGCCCTCTATGGGCTTCCAAATATCACTTTGCCAATTCCACAAGAACTGTCTTGGTGAAAGGCTTCTTGAGGGGAAAGCTGTAACTCTGTGAGATGATTTCACAGAACACAAAGAAGTTTCTCAAAAAGCTTCTTTCTCTTTGTTATCGGAGGATATTTCCTTTGGCCCTATAGTCTTCCAAGGGATCCGAAATATCTGTTCTCAGATTTCACAGAAATAAGTCTAGCAAAGAGATCCACGAAATACAGATGTAACTCTGTGAGATGAATTAACAGAACACTAAGCAGTTTCTCAGAAAGCTTCTTTCCAGTTTTCATTGGAGGATATTTCCTTTTTCACCATAGCCCTCTATGGGCTTCCAAATATCACTTTGCCAATTCCACAAGAACTGTCTTAACGAAAGGCTTTTTGAGGGGAAAGCTGTAACTCTGTGAGATGATTTCAAAGAACACAAATAAGTTTCTCAGAAAGCTTCTTTCTCTTTGTTATCGGAGGATATTTCGTTTGGCCCTATAGTCTTCCAAGGGACGCGAAATATCTGTTCTCAGATTCCACAGAAATAAGGCTAGCAAAGAGATCGATGAAATACAGATGTAACTCTGTGAGATGAATTAACAGAACACTAAGCAGTTTCTCAGAAAGCTTCTTTCCAGATTTCATCTGAGGATATTTCCTTTTTCACCATAGCCCTCTATTTGCTTCCAAATATCACTTTGCCAATTCCACAAGAACTGTCTTAAAGAAAGGCTTCTTGAGGGGAAAGATGTAACTCTGTGAGATGATTTCAAAAAACACAAAGAAGTTTCTCAGAAAGCTTCTTTCTCTTTGTTATCGGAGGATATTTCCTTGGCACTATAGTCTCCAAGGGATCCGAAATATCTGTTCTCAGATTCCACAGAAATAAGTCTAGCAAAGAGATCCACGAAATACAGATGTAACTCTGTGAGATGAATTACAGAACACTAAGCAGTTTCTCAAAAAGCTTCTTTCCAGATTTCATCTGAGGATATTTCCTTTTTCACCATAGCCCTCTATGGGCTTCCAAATATCACTTTGCCAATTCCACAAGAACTGTCTTAGCGAAAGGCTTCTTGAGGGGAAATCTGTGACTCTGTGAGATGATTTCAAAGAACACAAAGAAGTTTCTCAGAAAGCTTCTTTCTCTTTGTTATCGGAGGATATTTCCTTTGGCCCTATAGTCTTCCAAGGGATCCGAAATCTCTGTTCTCAGATTCCACAGTAATAAGTCTAGCAAAGAGATCCACGAAATACAGATGTAACTCTGTGAGATGAATTACAGAACACTAAGCAGTTTCTCAAAAAGCTTCTTTCCAGATTTCATCTGAGGACATTTCCTTTTTCACCATAGCCCTCTATGGGCTTCCAAATATCACTTTGCCAATTCCACAAGAACTGTCTTAGCGAAAGGCTTCTTGAGGGGAAAGCTGTAACTCTGTGAGATGATTTCACAGAACACAAAGAAGTTTCTCAAAAAGCTTCTTTCTCTTTGTTATCGGAGGATATTTCCTTTGGCCCTATAGTCTTCCAAGGGATCCGAAATATCTGTTCTCAGATTTCACAGAAATAAGTCTAGCAAAGAGATCCACGAAATACAGATGTAACTCTGTGAGACGAATTAACAGAACACTAAGCAGTTTCTCAGAAAGCTTCTTTCCAGTTTTCATCGGAGGATGTTTCCTTTTTCACCATAGCCCTCTATGGGCTTCCAAATATCACCTTGCCAATTCCACAAGAACTGTCTTAACGAAAGGCTTCTTGAGGGGAAAGCTGTAACTCTGTGAGATGATTTCAAAGAACACAAAGAAGTTTCTCAGAAAGCTTCTTTCTCTTTGTTATCAGAGGATATTTCCTTTGGCCCTATAGTCTTCCAAGGGATGCGAAATATGTGTTCTCAGATTCCACAGAAATAAGGCTAGCAAAGAGATCGATGAAATACAGATGTAACTCTGTGAGATGAATTAACAGAACACTAAGCAGTTTCTGAGAAAGCTTCTTTCCAGATTTCATCTGAGGATATTTCCTTTTTCACCATAGCCCTCTATTTGCTTCCAAATATCACTTTGCCAATTCTACAAGAACTGTCTTAAAGAAAGGCTTCTTGAGGGGAAAGCTGTAACTCTGAGAGATGATTTCAAAGAACACAAGGAAGTTTCTCAGAAAGCTTCTTTCTCTTTGTTATCGGAGGATATTTCCTTGGCCCTATAGTCTTCCAAGGGACCCGAATTATCTGTTTTCAGATTCCACAGAAATAAGGCTAGCAAAGAGATCGACGAAATACAGATGTAACTCTGTGAGATGAATTAACAGAACACTAAGCAGTTTCACAGAAAGCATCTTTCCAGATTTCATCTGAGGATACTTCCTTTTTCACCATAGCCCTCTAAGGGCTTCCAAATATCACTTTGCCAATTCCACAAGAACTGTCTTAAAGAAAGGCTTCTTGAGGGGAAAGATGTAACTCTGTGAGATGATTTCAAAAAACACAAAGAAGTTTCTCAGAAAGCTTCTTTCTCTTTGTTATCGGAGGATATTTCCTTGGCACTATAGTCTTCCAAGGGATCCGAAATCTCTGTTCTCAGATTCCACAGTAATAAGTCTAGCAAAGAGATCCACGAAATACAGATGTAACTCTGTGAGATGAATTACAGAACACTAAGCAGTTTCTCAAAAAGCTTCTTTCCAGATTTCATCTGAGGATATTGCCTTTTTCACCCTAGACCTCTATGGGCTTCCAAATATCACTTTGCCAATTCCACAAGGACTGTCTTAACGAAAAGCTTCTTGAGGGGAAATCTGTGACTCTGTGAGATGATTTCAAAGAACACAAAGAAGTTTCTCAGAAAGCTTCTTTCTCTTTGTTATCGGAGGATATTTCCTTTGGCCCTATAGTCTTCCAAGGGATCCGAAATATCTGTTCTAAGGTTCCACAGAAATAAGTCTAGCAAAGAGATCCACGAAATACAGATGTAACTCGGTGAGATGAATTACAGAACACTAAGCAGTTTCTCAGAATGCTTCTTTCCAGATTTCATCGGAGGATATTTCCTTTTTCACCATAGCGATCTATGGGCTTCCAAATATCACTTTGCCAATTCCACAAGAACTGTCTTAGCAAAAGGCTTCTTGAGGGGAAAGCTGTAACTCTGTGAGATGATTTCAAAGAACACAAAGAAGTTTCTCAGAAAGCTTCTTTCTCTTTGTTATCGCAGGATATTTCCTTTGGCCCTTTAGTCTTCCAAGGGATGCGAAATATCTGTTCTCAGATTCCACAGAAATAAGGCTGGCAAAGAGATCCACGAAATACAGATGTAACTCTGTGAGATGAATTAACAGAACACTAAGCAGTTTCTCAAAAAGCTTCTTTCCAGATTTCATCGGAGGATATTTCCTTTTTCACCATAGCCCTCTATGGGCTTCCAAATATCACTTTGCCAATTCCACAAGAAATGTCTTAACGAAAGGCTTCTTGAGGGGAAATCTGTGACTCTGTGAGATGATTTCAAAGAACACAAAGAAGTTTCTCAGAAAGCTTCTTTCTCTTTGTTATCGGAGGATATTTCCTTTGGCCCTATAGTCTTCCAAGGGATCCGAAATCTCTGTTCTAAGATTCCACAGTAATAAGTCTAGCAAAGAGATCCACGAAATACAGATGTAACTCTGTGAGATGAATTACAGAACACTAAGCAGTTTCTCAAAAAGCTTCTTTCCAGATTTCATCTGAGGATATTTCCTTTTTCACCATAGCCCTCTATGGGCTTCCAAATATCACTTTGCCAATTCCACAAGAACTGTCTTAGCGAAAGGCTTCTTGAGGGGAAAGCTGTAACTCTGTGAGATGATTTCACAGAACACAAAGAAGTTTCTCAAAAAGCTTCTTTCTCTTTGTTATCGGAGGATATTTCCTTTGGCCCTATAGTCTTCCAAGGGATCCGAAATATCTGTTCTCAGATTCCACAGAAATAAGTCTAGCAAAGAGATCCACGAAATACAGATGTAACTCTGTGAGATGAATTACAGAACACTAAGCAGTTTCTCAAAAAGCTTCTTTCCAGATTTCATCGGAGGATATTTCCTTTTTCACCATAGCCCTCTATTTGCTTCCAAATATCACTTTGCCAATTCCACAAGAACTGTCTTAGCGAAAGGCTTCTGGAGGGGAAAGCTGTAACTCTGTGAGATGATTTCAAAGAACACCAAGAAGTTTCTCAGAAAGCTTCTTTCTCTTTGTTATCGGAGGATATTTCCTTTGGCCCTATAGTCTTCCAAGGGATCCGAAATATCTGTTCTCAGATTCCACAGAAATAAGGCTAGCAAAGAGATCGATGAAATACAGATGTAACTCTGTGAGATGAATTAACAGAACACTAAGCAGTTTCTCAGAAAGCTTCTTTCCAGATTTCATCGGAGGATATTTCCTTTTTCACCATAGCCCTCTATGGGCTTCCAAATATCACTTTGCCAATTCCACAAGAACTGTCTTGGCGAAAGGCTTCTTGAGGGGAAAGCTGTAACTCTGTGAGATGATTTCACAGAACACAAAGAAGTTTCTCAAAAAGCTTCTTTCTCTTTGTTATCGGAGGATATTTCCTTTGGCCCTATAGTCTTCCAAGGGATCCGAAATATCTGTTCTCAGATTTCAAAGAAATAAGTCTAGCAAAGAGATCCACGAAATACAGATGTAACTCTGTGAGATGAATTAACAGAACACTAAGCAGTTTCTCAGGAAGCTTCTTTCCAGTTTTCATCGGAGGATATTTCCTTTTTCACCATAGCCCTCTATGGGCTTCCAAATATCACTTTGCCAATTCCACAAGAACTGTCTTAACGAAAGGCTTCTTGAGGGGAAAGCTGTAACTCTGTGAGATGATTTCAAAGAACACAAATATGTTTCTCACAAAGCTTCTTTCTCTTTGTTATCGGAGGATATTTCCTTTGGCCCTATAGTCTTCCAAGGGACGCGAAATATCTGTTCTCAGATTCCACAGAAATAAGGCTAGCAAAGAGATCGACGAAATACAGATGTAACTCTGTGAGATGAATTAACAGAACACTAAGCAGTTTCTCAGAAAGCTTCTTTCCAGATTTCATCTGAGGATATTTCCTTTTTCACCATAGCCCTCTATTTGCTTCCAAATATCACTTTGCCAATTCCACAAGAACTGTCTTAAAGAAAGGCTTCTTGAGGGGAAAGATGTAACTCTGTGAGATGATTTCAAAAAACACAAAGAAGTTTCTCAGAAAGCTTCTTTGTCTTTGTTATCGGAGGATATTTCCTTGGCACTATAGTCTTCCAAGGGATCTGAAATATCTCTTCTCAGATTCCACAGAAATAAGTCTAGCAAAGAGATCCACGAAATACAGATGTAACTCTGTGAGATGAATTACAGAACACTAAGCAGTTTCTCAAAAAGCTTCTTTCCAGATTTCATCGGAGGATATTTCCTTTTTCACCATAGCCCTCTATGGGCTTCCAAATATCACTTTGCCAATTCCACAAGAACTGTCTTAGCGAAAGGCTTCTTGAGGGGAAAGCTGTAACTCTGTGAGATGATTTCGAAGAACACAAAGAAGTTTCTCAGAAAGCTTCTTTCTCTTTGTTATCGGAGGATATTTCCTTTGGCCCTATAATCTTCCAAGGGATCCGAAATATCTGTTCTCAGATTCCACAGAAATAAGGCTAGCAAAGAGATCGATGAAATACAGATGTAACTCTGTGAGATGAATTAACAGAACACTAAGCAGTTTCTCAAAAAGCTTCTTTCCAGATTTCATCGGAGGATATTTCCTTTTTCACCATAGCCCTCTATGGGCTTCCAAATATCACTTTGCCAATTCCACAAGAACTGTCTTGGTGAAAGGCTTCTTGAGGGGAAAGCTGTAACTCTGTGAGATGATTTCACAGAACACAAAGAAGTTTCTCAAAAAGCTTCTTTCTCTTTGTTATCGGAGGATATTTCCTTTGGCCCTATAGTCTTCCAAGGGATCCGAAATATCTGTTCTCAGATTTCACAGAAATAAGTCTAGCAAAGAGATCCACGAAATACAGATGTAACTCTGTGAGATGAATTAACAGAACACTAAGCAGTTTCTCAGAAAGCTTCTTTCCAGTTTTCATTGGAGGATATTTCCTTTTTCACCATAGCCCTCTATGGGCTTCCAAATATCACTTTGCCAATTCCACAAGAACTGTCTTAACGAAAGGCTTTTTGAGGGGAAAGCTGTAACTCTGTGAGATGATTTCAAAGAACACAAATAAGTTTCTCAGAAAGCTTCTTTCTCTTTGTTATCGGAGGATATTTCGTTTGGCCCTATAGTCTTCCAAGGGACGCGAAATATCTGTTCTCAGATTCCACAGAAATAAGGCTAGCAAAGAGATCGATGAAATACAGATGTAACTCTGTGAGATGAATTAACAGAACACTAAGCAGTTTCTCAGAAAGCTTCTTTCCAGATTTCATCTGAGGATATTTCCTTTTTCACCATAGCCCTCTATTTGCTTCCAAATATCACTTTGCCAATTCCACAAGAACTGTCTTAAAGAAAGGCTTCTTGAGGGGAAAGATGTAACTCTGTGAGATGATTTCAAAAAACACAAAGAAGTTTCTCAGAAAGCTTCTTTCTCTTTGTTATCGGAGGATATTTCCTTGGCACTATAGTCTCCAAGGGATCCGAAATATCTGTTCTCAGATTCCACAGAAATAAGTCTAGCAAAGAGATCCACGAAATACAGATGTAACTCTGTGAGATGAATTACAGAACACTAAGCAGTTTCTCAAAAAGCTTCTTTCCAGATTTCATCTGAGGATATTTCCTTTTTCACCATAGCCCTCTATGGGCTTCCAAATATCACTTTGCCAATTCCACAAGAACTGTCTTAGCGAAAGGCTTCTTGAGGGGAAATCTGTGACTCTGTGAGATGATTTCAAAGAACACAAAGAAGTTTCTCAGAAAGCTTCTTTCTCTTTGTTATCGGAGGATATTTCCTTTGGTCCTATAGTCTTCCAAGGGATCCGAAATCTCTGTTCTCAGATTCCACAGTAATAAGTCTAGCAAAGAGATCCACGAAATACAGATGTAACTCTGTGAGATGAATTACAGAACACTAAGCAGTTTCTCAAAAAGCTTCTTTCCAGATTTCATCTGAGGATATTTCCTTTTTCACCATAGCCCTCTATGGGCTTCCAAATATCACTTTGCCAATTCCACAAGAACTGTCTTAGCGAAAGGCTTCTTGAGGGGAAAGCTGTAACTCTGTGAGATGATTTCACAGAACACAAAGAAGTTTCTCAAAAAGCTTCTTTCTCTTTGTTATCGGAGGATATTTCCTTTGGCCCTATAGTCTTCCAAGGGATCCGAAATATCTGTTCTCAGATTTCACAGAAATAAGTCTAGCAAAGAGATCCACGAAATACAGATGTAACTCTGTGAGACGAATTAACAGAACACTAAGCAGTTTCTCAGAAAGCTTCTTTCCAGTTTTCATCGGAGGATGTTTCCTTTTTCACCATAGCCCTCTATGGGCTTCCAAATATCACCTTGCCAATTCCACAAGAACTGTCTTAACGAAAGGCTTCTTGAGGGGAAAGCTGTAACTCTGTGAGATGATTTCAAAGAACACAAAGAAGTTTCTCAGAAAGCTTCTTTCTCTTTGTTATCAGAGGATATTTCCTTTGGCCCTATAGTCTTCCAAGGGATGCGAAATATGTGTTCTCAGATTCCACAGAAATAAGGCTAGCAAAGAGATCGATGAAATACAGATGTAACTCTGTGAGATGAATTAACAGAACACTAAGCAGTTTCTGAGAAAGCTTCTTTCCAGATTTCATCTGAGGATATTTCCTTTTTCACCATAGCCCTCTATTTGCTTCCAAATATCACTTTGCCAATTCTACAAGAACTGTCTTAAAGAAAGGCTTCTTGAGGGGAAAGCTGTAACTCTGAGAGATGATTTCAAAGAACACAAGGAAGTTTCTCAGAAAGCTTCTTTCTCTTTGTTATCGGAGGATATTTCCTTGGCCCTATAGTCTTCCAAGGGACCCGAATTATCTGTTTTCAGATTCCACAGAAATAAGGCTAGCAAAGAGATCGACGAAATACAGATGTAACTCTGTGAGATGAATTAACAGAACACTAAGCAGTTTCACAGAAAGCATCTTTCCAGATTTCATCTGAGGATACTTCCTTTTTCACCATAGCCCTCTAAGGGCTTCCAAATATCACTTTGCCAATTCCACAAGAACTGTCTTAAAGAAAGGCTTCTTGAGGGGAAAGATGTAACTCTGTGAGATGATTTCAAAAAACACAAAGAAGTTTCTCAGAAAGCTTCTTTCTCTTTGTTATCGGAGGATATTTCCTTGGCACTATAGTCTTCCAAGGGATCCGAAATCTCTGTTCTCAGATTCCACAGTAATAAGTCTAGCAAAGAGATCCACGAAATACAGATGTAACTCTGTGAGATGAATTACAGAACACTAAGCAGTTTCTCAAAAAGCTTCTTTCCAGATTTCATCTGAGGATATTGCCTTTTTCACCCTAGACCTCTATGGGCTTCCAAATATCACTTTGCCAATTCCACAAGGACTGTCTTAACGAAAAGCTTCTTGAGGGGAAATCTGTGACTCTGTGAGATGATTTCAAAGAACACAAAGAAGTTTCTCAGAAAGCTTCTTTCTCTTTGTTATCGGAGGATATTTCCTTTGGCCCTATAGTCTTCCAAGGGATCCGAAATATCTGTTCTAAGGTTCCACAGAAATAAGTCTAGCAAAGAGATCCACGAAATACAGATGTAACTCGGTGAGATGAATTACAGAACACTAAGCAGTTTCTCAGAATGCTTCTTTCCAGATTTCATCGGAGGATATTTCCTTTTTCACCATAGCGATCTATGGGCTTCCAAATATCACTTTGCCAATTCCACAAGAACTGTCTTAGCAAAAGGCTTCTTGAGGGGAAAGCTGTAACTCTGTGAGATGATTTCAAAGAACACAAAGAAGTTTCTCAGAAAGCTTCTTTCTCTTTGTTATCGCAGGATATTTCCTTTGGCCCTTTAGTCTTCCAAGGGATGCGAAATATCTGTTCTCAGATTCCACAGAAATAAGGCTGGCAAAGAGATCCACGAAATACAGATGTAACTCTGTGAGATGAATTAACAGAACACTAAGCAGTTTCTCAAAAAGCTTCTTTCCAGATTTCATCGGAGGATATTTCCTTTTTCACCATAGCCCTCTATTTGCTTCCAAATATCACTTTGCCAATTCCACAAGAACTGTCTTAACGAAAGGCTTCTTGAGGGGAAATCTGTGACTCTGTGAGATGATTTCAAAGAAAACAAAGAAGTTTCTCAGAAAGTTTCTTTCTCTTTGTTTTCGGAGGATATTTCCTTTGGCCCTATATTCTTCCAAGGGATCCGAAATATCTGTTCTCAGATTCCACAGAAATAAGGCTAGCAAAGAGATCCACGAAATACACATGTAACTCTGTGAGATGAATTAACAGAACACTAAGCAGTTTCTCAGAAAGCTTCTTTCCAGATTTCATCTGAGGATATTTCCTTTTTCACCAAAGCCCTCTATGGGCTTCCAAATATCACTTTGCCGATTCCACAAGAACTGTCTTGGCGAAAGGCTTCTTGAGGGGAAAGCTGTAACTCTGTGAGATGATTTCACAGAACACAAAGAAGTTTCTCAGAAAGCTTCTTTCTCTTTGATATCGGAGGATATTTCCTTTGGCCCTATAGTCTTCCAAGGGATCCGAAATATCTGTTCTCAGATTCCACAGAAATAAGGCTAGCAAAGAGATCCACGAAATACAGATGTAACTCTGTGAGATGAATTAACAGAACAGTAAGCCGTTTCTCAGAAAGCTTCTTTCCAGATTTCATCTGAGGATATTTCCTTTTTCACCATAGCCCTCTATAGGCTTCCAAATATCACTTTGCCAATTCCACAAGAACTGTCTTGGCGAAAGGCTTCTTTAGGGGAAAGCTGTAACTCTGCGAGATGATTTCACAGAACACAAAGAAGTTTCTCAGAAAGCTTCTTTCTCTTTGTTATCGGAGGGTATTTCCTTTGGCCCCATAGTCTTCCAAGGGATCCGAAATATCTGTTCTCAGATTCCAAAGAAATAAGGCTAGCAAAGAGATCGACGAAATGCAGATGTAACTCTGTGAGATGAATTAACAGAACACTAAGCAGTTTCTCAGAAAGCTTCTTTCCAGATTTCATCGGAGGATATTTCCTTTTTCACCATAGCCCTCTATGGGCTTCCAAATATCACTTTGCCAATTCCACAAGAACTGTCTTAGCGAAAGGCTTCTTGAGGGGAAAGCTGTAACTCTGTGAGATGATTTCAAAGAACACAAAGAAGTTTCTCAGAAAGCTTCTTTCTCTTTGTTATAGGAGGATATTTCCTTTGGCCCTATAGTCTTCCAAGAGATCCGAAATATCTGTTCTCAGATTCCACAGAAATAAGGCTAGCAAAGAGATCGACGAAATACAGATGTACTCTGTGAGATGAATTAACAGAACACTAAGCAGTTTCTCAGAAAGCTTCTTTCCAGATTTCATCGGAGGATATTTCCTTTTTCACCATAGCCCTCTATGGGCTTCCAAATATCACTTTGCCAATTCCACAAGAACAGTCTTAGCGAAAGGCTTCTTGAGGGGAAAGCTGTAACTCTGTGAGATGATTTCACAGAACACAAAGAAGTTTCTCAAAAAACTTCTTTCTCTTTGTTATCGGAGGATATTTCCTTTGGCCCTATAGCCTTCCAAGGGATCCGAAATATCTGTTCTCAGATTCCACAGAAATAAGGCTAGCAAAGAGATCCACGAAATACAGATGTAACTCTGTGAGATGAATTAACAGAACAGTAAGCCGTTTCTCAGAAAGCTTCTTTCCAGATTTCATCTGAGGATATTTCCTTTTTCACCATAGCCCTCTATAGGCTTCCAAATATCACTTTGCCAATTCCACAAGAACTGTCTTGGCGAAAGGCTTCTTTAGGGGAAAGCTGAAACTCTGCGAGATGATTTCACAGAACACAAAGAAGTTTCTCAGAAAGCTTCTTTCTCTTTGTTATCGGAGGGTATTTCCTTTGGCCCCATAGACTTCCAAGGGATCCGAAATATCTGTTCTCAGATTCCACAGAAATAAGGCTAGCAAAGAGATCCACGAAATACACATGTAACTCTGTGAGAAGAATTAACAGAACATTAAGCAGTTTCTCAGAAAGCTTCTTTCCAGTTTTCATCGGAGGATATTTCCTTTTTCACCATATCCCTCTATGGGCTTCCAAATATCACTTTGCCAATTCCACAAGAACTGTCTTAACGAAAGGCTTCTTGAGGGGAAAGCTGTAACTCTGTGAGATGATTTCAAAGAACACAAATAAGTTTCTCACAAAGCTTCTTTCTCTTTGTTATCGGAGGATATTTCCTTTGGCCCTATAGTCTTCCAAGGGATGCGAAATATCTGTTCTCAGATTCCAAAGAAAAAAGGCTAGCAAAGAGATCGACGAAATGCAGATGTAACTCTGTGAGATGAATTAACAGAACACTAAGCAGTTTCTCAAAAAGCTTCTTTCCAGATTTCATCTGAGGATATTTCCTTTTTCACCATAGCCCTCTATGGGCTTCCAAATATCACTTTGCCAATTCTACAAGAACTGTCTTAAAGAAAGGCTTCTTGAGAGGAAAGCTGTAACTCTGAGAGATGATTTCAAAGAACACAAAGAAGTTTCTCAGAAAGCTTCTTTCTCTTTGTTATCGGAGGATATTTCCTTGGCCCTATAGTCTTCCAAGGGATCCGAATTATCTGTTTTCAGATTCCACAGAAATAAGGCTAGCAAAGAGATCGACGAAATACAGATGTAACTCTGTGAGATGAATTAACAGAACACTAAGCAGTTTCACAGAAAGCTTCTTTCCAGATTTCATCTGAGGATATTTCCTTTTTCACCATAGCCGTCTATGGGCTTCCAAATATCACTTTGCCAATTCCACAAGAACTGTCTTGGCGAAAGGCTTCTTGAGGGGAAAGCTGTAACTCTGTGTGATGATTTCACAGAACACAAAGAAGTTTCTCAAAAAGCTTCTTTCTCTTTGTTATCGGAGGATATTTCCTTTGGCCCTATAGTCTTCCAAGGGATCCGAAATATCTGTTCTCAGATTCCACAGAAATAAGTCTAGCAAAGAGATCCACGAAATACAGATGTAACTCTGTGAGATGAATTACGGAACACTAAGCAGTTTCTCAAAAAGTTTCTTTCCAGATTTCATCTGAGGATATTTCCTTTTTCACCATAGCCCTCTATGGGCTTCCAAATATCACTTTGCCAATTCCACAAGAACTGTCTTAACGAAAGGCTTCTTGAGGGGAAATCTGTGATTCTGTGAGATGATTTCAAAGAACACAAAGAAGTTTCTCAGAAAACTTCTTTCTCTTTGTTATCGGAGGATATTTCCTTTGGCCCTATAGTATTCCAAGGGATCCGAAATATCTGTTCTCAGATTCCAAAGAAAAAAGGCTAGTAAAGAGATCGACGAAATGCAGATGTAACTCTGTGAGATGAATTAACAGAACACTAAGCAGTTTCTCAGAAAGCTTCTTTCCAGATTTCATCGGAGAATATTTCCTTTTTCACCATAGCCCTCTATGGGCTTCCAAATATCACTTTGCCAATTCCACAAGAACTGTCTTAGCGAAAGGCTTCTTGAGGGGAAAGCTGTAACTCTGTGAGATGATTTCAAAGAACACAAAGAAGTTTCTCAGAAAGCTTCTTTCTCTTTGTTATAGGAGGATATTTCCTTTGGCCCTATAGTCTTCCAAGAGATCCGAAATATCTGTTCTCAGATTCCACAGAAATAAGGCTAGCAAAGAGATCCACGAAATACAGATGTAACTCCGTGAGATGAATTAACAGAACACTAAGCAGTTTCTCAGAAAGCTTCTTTCCAGATTTCATCGGAGGATATTTCCTTTTTCACCGTAGCCCTCTATGGGCTTCCAAATATCACTTTGCCAATTCCACAAGAACTGTCTTAGCGAAAGGCTTCTTGAGGGTAAAGCTGTAACTCTGTGAGATGATTTCAAAGAACACAAAGAAGTTTCTCAGAAAGCTTCTTTCTCTTTGTTATCGCAGGATATTTCCTTTGGCCCTTTAGTCTTCCAAGGGATGCGAAATATCTGTTCTCAGATTCCACAGAAATAAGGCTAGCAAAGAGATCCACGAAATACAGATGTAACTCTGTGAGATGAATTAACAGAACACTAAGCAGTTTCTCAGAAAGCTTCTTTCCAGATTTCATCTGAGGATATTTCCTTTTTCACCATAGCCCTCTATGGGCTTCCAAATATCACTTTGCCAATTCCACAAGAACTGTCTTAACGAAGGGCTTCTTGAAGGGAAATCTGTGACTCTGTGAGATGATTTCAAAGAACACAAAGAAGTTTCTCAGAAAGTTTCTTTCTCTTTGTTATCGGAGGATATTTCCTATAGCCCTATAGTCTTCCAAGGGATCCGAAATATCTGTTCTCAGATTCCACAGAAATAAGGCTAGCAAAGAGATCGACGAAATAGAGATGTAACTCTGTGAGATGAATTAACAGAACACTAAGCAGTTTCTCAGAAAGCTTCTTTCCAGATTTCATCGGAGGATATTTCCTTTTTCACCATAGCCCTCTTTGGGCTTCCAAATTTCACTTTGCCAATTCCACAAGAACTGTCTTAGCGAAAGGCTTTTTGAGGGGAAAGCTGTAACTCTGTGAGATGATTTCACAGAATACAAAGAAGTTTCTCAGAAAGCTTCTTTCTCTTTGTTATCGGAGGATATTTCCTTTGCCCCTATAGTCTTCCAAGGGATCCGAAATATCTGTTCTCAGATTCCACAGAAATAAGGCTAGCAAACAGATCCACGAAATACAGATGTAACTCTGTGAGATGAATTAACAGAACACTAATCAGTTTCTCAAAAAGCTTCTTTCCAGATTTCATCTGAGGATATTTCCTTTTTCACCGTAGCCCTCTATGGGCTTCCAAATATCACTTTGCCAATTCCACAAGAACTGTCTTAACGAAAGGCTTCTTGAGGGGAAAGCTGTAACTCTGTGAGATGATTTCAAAGAACACAAAGAAGTTTCTCAGAAAGCTGCTTTCTCTTTGTTATCGGAGGATATTTCCTTGGGCCCTATAGTCTTCCAAGGGATGCGAAATATCTGTTCTCAGATTCCACAGAAATAAGGCTAGCAAAGAGATCGACGAAATACAGATGTAACTCTGTGAGATGAATTAACAGAACACTAAGCAGTTTCTCAGAAAGCTTCTTTCCAGATTTCATCTGAGGATATTTCCTTTTTCACCATAGCCCTCTATGGGCTTCAAAGTATCACTTTTCCAATTCCACAAGAACTGTCTTGGCGAAAGGCTTCTTGAGGGGAAAGCTGTAACTCTGTGAGATGATTTCAAAGAACACAAAGTAGTTTCACAAAAAGCTTCTCTCTCTTTGTTATCGGAGGATATTTCCTTTGGCCCTATAGTCTTCCAAGAGATCCGAAATATCTGTTCTCAGATTCCCCAGAAATAAGTCCAGCAAAGAGATCCACGAAATACAGATGTAACTCTGTGAGATGAATTAACAGAACACTAAGCAGTTTCTCAGAAAGCTTCTTTCCAGATTTCATCTGAGGATATTTCCTTTTTCACCATAGCCCTCTATGGGCTTCCAAATATCACTTTGCCAATTCCACAAGAACTGTCTTAACGAAAGGCTTCTTGAGGGGAAATCTGTGACTCTGTGAGATGATTTCAAAGAACACAAAGAAGTTTCTCAGAAAGTTTCTTTCTCTTTGTTTTCGGAGGATATTTCCTTTGTCCCTATACTCTTCCAAGGGATCCGAAATATCTGTTCTCAGATTCCACAGAAATAAGGCTAGCAAAGAGATCGACGAAATACAGATGTAACTCGGTGAGATGAATTAACAGAACACTAAGCAGTTTCTCAGAAAGCTTCTTTCCAGATTTCATCTGAGGATATTTCCTTTTTCACCATAGCCCTCTATGGCCTTCCAAATATCACTTTGCCAATTCCACAAGAACTGTCTTGGCGAAAGGCTTCTTGAGGGGAAAGCTGTAACTCTTTGAGATGATTTCACAGAACCCAAAGAAGTTTCTCAGAAAGCTTCTTTCTCTTTGTTATCGGAGGATATTTCCTTTGGCCCTATAGTGTTCCAAGGGATCCGAAATATGTGTTCTCAGATTCCACAGAAATAAGGCTAGCAAAGAGATCCACGAAATACAGATGTAACTCTGTGAGATGAATTAACAGAACACTAAGCAGTTTCTCAGAAAGCTTCTTTCCAGATTTCATCTGAGGATATTTCCTTTTTCACCATAGCCCTCTATGGGCTTCCAAATATCACTTTGCCAATTCCCCAAGAACTGTCTTAACGAAATTCTTCTTGAGGGGAAATCTGTGACTCTGTGAGATGATTTCAAAGAACACGAAGAAGTTTCTCAGAAAGTTTCTTTCTCTTTGTTTTCGGAGGATATTTCCTTTGGCCCTATTGTCTTCCAAGGGATCCGAAATATCTGTTCTCAGATTCCACAGAAATAAGGCTAGCAAAGAGATCCACGAAATACACATGTAACTCTGTGAGATGAATTAACAGAACACTAAGCAGTTTCTCAGAAAGCTTCTTTCCAGATTTCATCGGAGGATATTTCCTTTTTCACCATAGCCCTCTAAGGGCTTCCAAATATCACTTTGCCAATTCCACAAGAACTGTCTTAGCGAAAGGCTTCTTGAGGAGAAAGCTGTAACTCTGTGAGATGATTTCACAGAACACAAAGAAGTTTCTCAGAAAGCTTCTTTCTCTTTGTTATCGGAGGATATTTCCTTTGGCCCTATAGTCTTCCAAGGGATCCGAAATATCTGTTCTCAGATTCCACAGAAATAAGGCTAGAAAAGAGATCCACGAAATACAGATGTAACTCTGTGAGATGAATTAACAGAACACTAATCAGTTTCTCAAAAAGCTTCTTTCCAGATTTCATCTGAGGATATTTCCTTTTTCACCGTAGCCCTCTATGGGCTTCCAAATATCACTTTGCCAATTCCACAAGAACTGTCTTAACGAAACGCTACTTGAGGGGAAATCTGTGACTCTGTGAGATGATTTCAAAGAACACAAAGAAGTTTCTCAGAAAGTTTCTTTCTCTTTGTTTTCGGAGGATATTTCCTTTGGCCCTATAGTCTTCCAAGGGATCCGAAATATCTGTTCTGAGATTCCACAGAAATAAGGCTAGCAAAGAGATCCACGAAATACAGATGTAACTCTGTGAGATGAATTAACAGAACACTAAGCAGTTTCTCAGAAAGCTTCTTTCCAGATTTCATCTCAGGATATTTCCTTTTTCACCATAGCCCTCTATGGGCTTCCAAATATCACTTTGCCAATTCCACAAGAACTGTCTTAACGAAAGGCTTCTTGAGGGGAAAGCTGTAACTCTGTGAGATGATTTCAGAGAACACAAAGAAGTTTCTCAGAAAGCTTCTTTCTCTTTGTTATCGGAGGATATTTCCTTTGGCCCTATTGTCTTCCAAGGGATGCGAAATATCTGTTCTCAGATTCCACAGAAATAAGGCTAGCAAAGAGATCGACGAAATACAGATGTAACTCTGTGAGATGAATTAACAGAACACTAAGCAGTTTCTCAGAAAGCTTCTTTCCAGATTTCATCTGAGGATATTTCCTTTTTCACCATAGCCCTCTATGGGCTTCCAAATATCACTTTGCCAATTCCACAAGAACTGTCTTGGCGAAAGGCTTCTTGAGGGGAAAGCTGTAACTCTGTGAGATGATTTCACAGAACACAAAGAAGTTTCTCAGAAAGCTTCATTCTCTTTGTTATCGGAGGATATTTCCTTTGTCCCTATAGTCTTCCAAGGGATCCGAAATATCTGTTCTCAGATTCCACAGAAATAAGGCTAGCAAAGAGATCCAAGAAATACAGATGTAACTCTGTGAGATGAATTAACAGAAGACTAAGCAGTTTCTCAGAAAGCTTCTTTCCAGATTTCATCTGAGTATATTTCCTTTTTCACCATAGCCCTCTATGGGCTTCCAAATATCACTTTGCCAATTCCACAAGAACTGTCTTAGCGAAAGGCTTCTTGAGGGGAAAGCTGTAACTCTGTGAGATGATTTCAAAGAACACAAAGAAGTTTCTCAGAAAGCTTCTTTCTCTTTGTTATCGGAGGATATTTCCTTTGGCCGTATAGTCTTCCAAGAGATCCGAAATATCTGTTCTCAGATTACACAGAAATAAGGCTAGCAAAGAGATCCACGAAATACAGATGTAACTCTGTGAGATGAATTAACAGAACACTAAGCAGTTTCTCAGAAAGCTTCTTTCCAGATTTCATCTGAGGATATTTCCTTTTTCACCATAGCCCTCTATGGGCTTCCAAATATCACTTTGCCAATTCCACAAGAACTGTCTTAACGAAAGGGTTCTTGAGGGGAAATCTGTGACTCTGTGAAATGATTTCAAAGAAGACAAAGAAGTTTCTCAGAAAGTTTCTTTCTCTTTGTTTTCGGAGGATATTTCCTTTGGCCCTATAGTCTTCCAAGGGATCCGAAATATCTGTTCTCAGATTCCACAGAAATAAGGCTAGCAAAGAGATCCACGAAATACACATGTAACTCTGTGAGATGAATTAACAGAACACTAAGCAGTTTCTCAGAAAGCTTCTTTCCAGATTTCATCTGAGGATATTTCCTTTTTCACCATAGCCCTCTATGGCCTTCCAAATATCACTTTGCCAATTCCACAAGAACTGTCTTGGCGAAAGGCTTCTTGAGGGGAAATCTGTAACTCTTTGAGATGATTTCACAGAACACAAAGAAGTTTCTCAGAAAGCTTCTTTCTCTTTGTTATCGGAGGATATTTCCTTTTGGCCATATAGTCTTCCAAGGGATCCGAAATATCTGTTCTCAGATTCCACAGAAATAAGGCTAGCAAAGAGATCCACGAAATACAGTTGTAACTCTGTGAGATGAATTACAGAACACTAAGCAGTTTCTCAAAAAGCTTCTTTCCAGATTTCATCTGAGGATATTTCCTTTTTCACCATAGCCCTCTATGGGCTTCCAAATATCACTTTGCCAATTCCACAAGAACTGTCTTAACGAAACGCTTCTTGAGGGGAAATCTGTGACTCTGTGAGATGATTTCAAAGAACACAAAGAAGTTTCTCAGAAAGCTTCTTTCTCTTTGTTATCGGTGGATATTTCCTTTGGCCCTATAGTCTTCCAAGGGATCCGAAATATCTGTTCTCAGATTCCACAGAAATAAGGCTAGCAAAGAGATCGACGAAATGCAGATGTAACTCTGTGAGACGAATTAACAGAACACTAAGCAGTTTCTCAGAAAGCTTCTTTCCGGATTTCATCTGAGGATATTTCCTTTTTCACCATAGCCCTCTATGGGCTTCCAAATATCACTTTGCCAATTCCACAAGAACTGTCTTGGCGAAAGGCTTCTTGAGGAGAAAGCTGTAACTCTGTGAGATGATTTCACAGAACACAAAGAAGTTTCTCAGAAAGCTTCTTTCTCTTTTTTATCGGAGGATATTTCCTTTGGCCCTATAGTCTTCCAAGGGATCCGAAATATCTGTTCTCAGATTCCACAGAAATAAGGCTAGCAAAGACATCCACGAAATACAGATGTAACTCTGTGAGATGAATTAACAGAACACTAAGCAGTTTCTCAGAAAGCTTCTTTCCAGATTTCATTGGAGGATATTTCCTTTTTCACCATAGCCCTCTATGGGCTTCCAAATATCACTTTGCCAATTCCACAAGAACTGTCTTAGCGAAAGGCTTCTTGAGGGGAAAGCTGTAACTCTGTGAGATGATTTCAAAGAACGCAAATAAGTTTCTCAGAAAGCTTCTTTCTCTTTGTTATCGGAGGATATTTCCTTTGGCCCTATAGTCTTCCAAGGGATGCGAAATATCTGTTCTCAGATTCCACAGAAATAAGGCTAGCAAAGAGATCGACGAAATACAGATGTAACTCTGTGAGATGAATTAACAGAACACTAAGCAGTTTCTCAGAAAGCTTCTTTCCAGATTTCATCTGAGGATATTTCCTTTTTCACCATAGCCCTCTATGGGCTTCCAAATATCACTTTGCCAATTCCCCAAGAACTGTCTTAACGAAATTCTTCTTGAGGGGAAGTCTGTGACTCTGTGAGATGATTTCAAAGAACACAAAGAAGTTTCTCAGAAAGTTTCTTTCTCTTTGTTTTCGGAGGATATTTCCTTTGGCCCTATAGTCTTCCAAGGGATCCGAAATATCTGTTCTCAGATTCCACAGGAAGAAGGCTAGCAAAAAGATCAACGAAATACAGATGTAACTCTGTGAGATGAATTAACAGAAGACTAAGCAGTTTCTCAGAAAGCTTCTTTCCAGATTTCATCTGAGGATATATCCTTTTTCACCATAGCCCTCTATGGGCTTCCAAATATCACTTTGCCAATTCCACAAGAACTGTCTTAACGAAAGGCTTCTTGAGGGGAAATCTGTGACTCTGTGAAATGATTTCAAAGAAGACAAAGAAGTTTCTCAGAAAGTTTCTTTCTCTTTGTTTTCGGAGGATATTTCCTTTGGCCCTATAGTCTTCCAAGGGATCCGAAATATCTGTTCTCAGATTCCACAGAAATAAGGCTAGCAAAGAGATCCACGAAATACACATGTAACTCTGTGAGATGAATTTACAGAACACTAAGCAGTTTCTCAGAATGCTTCTTTCCAGATTTCATCTGAGGATATTTCCTTTTTCACCATAGCCCTCTATGGCCTTCCAAATATCACTTTGCCAATTCCACAAGAACTGTCTTGGCGAAAGGCTTCTTGAGGGGAAAGCTGTAACTCTTTGAGATGATTTCACAGAACACAAAGAAGTTTCTCAGAAAGCTTCTTTCTCTTTGTTATCGGAGGATATTTCCTTTTGGCCATATAGTCTTCCAAGGGATCCGAAATATCTGTTCTCAGATTCCACAGAAATAAGGCTAGCAAAGAGATCCACGAAATACAGTTGTAACTCTGTGAGATGAATTACAGAACACTAAGCAGTTTCTCAAAAAGCTTCTTTCCAGATTTCATCTGAGGATATTTCCTTTTTCACCATAGCCCTCTAGGGGTTCCAAATATCACTTTGCCAATTCCACAAGAACTGTCTTAACGAAACGCTTCTTGAGGGGAAATCTGTGACTCTGTGAGATGATTTCAAAGAACACAAAGAAGTTTCTCAGAAAGCTTCTTTCTCTTTGTTATCGGTGGATATTTCCTTTGGCCCTATAGTCTTCCAAGGGATCCGAAATATCTGTTCTCAGATTCCACAGAAATAAGGCTAGCAAAGAGATCGACGAAATGCAGATGTAACTCTGTGAGACGAATTAACAGAACACTAAGCAGTTTCTCAGAAAGCTTCTTTCCGGATTCATCTGAGGATATTTCCTTTTTCACCATAGCCCTCTATGGGCTTCCAAATATCACTTTGCCAATTCCACAAGAACTGTCTTGGCGAAAGGCTTCTTGAGGGGAAAGCTGTAACTCTGTGAGATGATTTCACAGAACACAAAGAAGTTTCTCAGAAAGCTTCTTTCTCTTTTTTATCGGAGGATATTTCCTTTGGCCCTATAGTCTTCCAAGGGATCCGAAATATCTGTTCTCAGATTCCACAGAAATAAGGCTAGCAAAGACATCCACGAAATACAGATGTAACTCTGTGAGATGAATTAACAGAACACTAAGCAGTTTCTCAGAAAGCTTCTTTCCAGATTTCATTGGAGGATATTTCCTTTTTCACCATAGCCCTCTATGGGCTTCCAAATATCACTTTGCCAATTCCACAAGAACTGTCTTAGCGAAAGGCTTCTTGAGGGGAAAGCTGTAACTCTGTGAGATGATTTCAAAGAACGCAAATAAGTTTCTCAGAAAGCTTCTTTCTCTTTGTTATCGGAGGATATTTCCTTTGGCCCTATAGTCTTCCAAGGGATGCGAAATATCTGTTCTCAGATTCCACAGAAATAAGGCTAGCAAAGAGATCCACGAAATACACATGTAACTCTGTGAGATGAATTAACAGAACACTAAGCAGTTTCTCAGAAAGCTTCTTTCCAGATTTCATCTGAGGATATTTCCTTTTTCACCATAGCCCTCTATGGGCTTCCAAATATCACTTTGCCAATTCCCCAAGAACTGTCTTAACGAAATTCTTCTTGAGGGGAAATCTGTGACTCTGTGAGATGATTTCAAAGAACACGAAGAAGTTTCTCAGAAAGTTTCTTTCTCTTTGTTTTCGGAGGATATTTCCTTTGGCCCTATAGTCTTCCAAGGGATCCGAAATATCTGTTCTCAGATTCCACAGAAATAAGGCTAGCAAAGAGATCCACGAAATACACATGTAACTCTGTGAGATGAATTAACAGAACACTAAGCAGTTTCTCAGAAAGCTTCTTTCCAGATTTCATCTGAGGATATTTCCTTTTTCACCATAGCCCTCTATGGCCTTCCAAATATCACTTTGCCAATTCCACAAGAACTGTCTTGGCGAAAGGCTTCTTGAGGGGAAATCTGTAACTCTTTGAGATGATTTCACAGAACACAAAGAAGTTTCTCAGAAAGCTTCTTTCTCTTTGTTATCGGAGGATATTTCCTTTTGGCCATATAGTCTTCCAAGGGATCCGAAATATCTGTTCTCAGATTCCACAGAAATAAGGCTAGCAAAGAGATCCACGAAATACAGTTGTAACTCTGTGAGATGAATTACAGAACACTAAGCAGTTTCTCAAAAAGCTTCTTTCCAGATTTCATCTGAGGATATTTCCTTTTTCACCATAGCCCTCTATGGGCTTCCAAATATCACTTTGCCAATTCCACAAGAACTGTCTTAACGAAACGCTTCTTGAGGGGAAATCTGTGACTCTGTGAGATGATTTCAAAGAACACAAAGAAGTTTCTCAGAAAGCTTCTTTCTCTTTGTTATCGGTGGATATTTCCTTTGGCCCTATAGTCTTCCAAGGGATCCGAAATATCTGTTCTCAGATTCCACAGAAATAAGGCTAGCAAAGAGATCGACGAAATGCAGATGTAACTCTGTGAGACGAATTAACAGAACACTAAGCAGTTTCTCAGAAAGCTTCTTTCCGGATTTCATCTGAGGATATTTCCTTTTTCACCATAGCCCTCTATGGGCTTCCAAATATCACTTTGCCAATTCCACAAGAACTGTCTTGGCGAAAGGCTTCTTGAGGAGAAAGCTGTAACTCTGTGAGATGATTTCACAGAACACAAAGAAGTTTCTCAGAAAGCTTCTTTCTCTTTTTTATCGGAGGATATTTCCTTTGGCCCTATAGTCTTCCAAGGGATCCGAAATATCTGTTCTCAGATTCCACAGAAATAAGGCTAGCAAAGACATCCACGAAATACAGATGTAACTCTGTGAGATGAATTAACAGAACACTAAGCAGTTTCTCAGAAAGCTTCTTTCCAGATTTCATTGGAGGATATTTCCTTTTTCACCATAGCCCTCTATGGGCTTCCAAATATCACTTTGCCAATTCCACAAGAACTGTCTTAGCGAAAGGCTTCTTGAGGGGAAAGCTGTAACTCTGTGAGATGATTTCAAAGAACGCAAATAAGTTTCTCAGAAAGCTTCTTTCTCTTTGTTATCGGAGGATATTTCCTTTGGCCCTATAGTCTTCCAAGGGATGCGAAATATCTGTTCTCAGATTCCACAGAAATAAGGCTAGCAAAGAGATCGACGAAATACAGATGTAACTCTGTGAGATGAATTAACAGAACACTAAGCAGTTTCTCAGAAAGCTTCTTTCCAGATTTCATCTGAGGATATTTCCTTTTTCACCATAGCCCTCTATGGGCTTCCAAATATCACTTTGCCAATTCCCCAAGAACTGTCTTAACGAAATTCTTCTTGAGGGGAAGTCTGTGACTCTGTGAGATGATTTCAAAGAACACAAAGAAGTTTCTCAGAAAGTTTCTTTCTCTTTGTTTTCGGAGGATATTTCCTTTGGCCCTATAGTCTTCCAAGGGATCCGAAATATCTGTTCTCAGATTCCACAGGAAGAAGGCTAGCAAAAAGATCAACGAAATACAGATGTAACTCTGTGAGATGAATTAACAGAAGACTAAGCAGTTTCTCAGAAAGCTTCTTTCCAGATTTCATCTGAGGATATATCCTTTTTCACCATAGCCCTCTATGGGCTTCCAAATATCACTTTGCCAATTCCACAAGAACTGTCTTAACGAAAGGCTTCTTGAGGGGAAATCTGTGACTCTGTGAAATGATTTCAAAGAAGACAAAGAAGTTTCTCAGAAAGTTTCTTTCTCTTTGTTTTCGGAGGATATTTCCTTTGGCCCTATAGTCTTCCAAGGGATCCGAAATATCTGTTCTCAGATTCCACAGAAATAAGGCTAGCAAAGAGATCCACGAAATACACATGTAACTCTGTGAGATGAATTTACAGAACACTAAGCAGTTTCTCAGAATGCTTCTTTCCAGATTTCATCTGAGGATATTTCCTTTTTCACCATAGCCCTCTATGGCCTTCCAAATATCACTTTGCCAATTCCACAAGAACTGTCTTGGCGAAAGGCTTCTTGAGGGGAAAGCTGTAACTCTTTGAGATGATTTCACAGAACACAAAGAAGTTTCTCAGAAAGCTTCTTTCTCTTTGTTATCGGAGGATATTTCCTTTTGGCCATATAGTCTTCCAAGGGATCCGAAATATCTGTTCTCAGATTCCACAGAAATAAGGCTAGCAAAGAGATCCACGAAATACAGTTGTAACTCTGTGAGATGAATTACAGAACACTAAGCAGTTTCTCAAAAAGCTTCTTTCCAGATTTCATCTGAGGATATTTCCTTTTTCACCATAGCCCTCTAGGGGTTCCAAATATCACTTTGCCAATTCCACAAGAACTGTCTTAACGAAACGCTTCTTGAGGGGAAATCTGTGACTCTGTGAGATGATTTCAAAGAACACAAAGAAGTTTCTCAGAAAGCTTCTTTCTCTTTGTTATCGGTGGATATTTCCTTTGGCCCTATAGTCTTCCAAGGGATCCGAAATATCTGTTCTCAGATTCCACAGAAATAAGGCTAGCAAAGAGATCGACGAAATGCAGATGTAACTCTGTGAGACGAATTAACAGAACACTAAGCAGTTTCTCAGAAAGCTTCTTTCCGGATTCATCTGAGGATATTTCCTTTTTCACCATAGCCCTCTATGGGCTTCCAAATATCACTTTGCCAATTCCACAAGAACTGTCTTGGCGAAAGGCTTCTTGAGGGGAAAGCTGTAACTCTGTGAGATGATTTCACAGAACACAAAGAAGTTTCTCAGAAAGCTTCTTTCTCTTTTTTATCGGAGGATATTTCCTTTGGCCCTATAGTCTTCCAAGGGATCCGAAATATCTGTTCTCAGATTCCACAGAAATAAGGCTAGCAAAGACATCCACGAAATACAGATGTAACTCTGTGAGATGAATTAACAGAACACTAAGCAGTTTCTCAGAAAGCTTCTTTCCAGATTTCATTGGAGGATATTTCCTTTTTCACCATAGCCCTCTATGGGCTTCCAAATATCACTTTGCCAATTCCACAAGAACTGTCTTAGCGAAAGGCTTCTTGAGGGGAAAGCTGTAACTCTGTGAGATGATTTCAAAGAACGCAAATAAGTTTCTCAGAAAGCTTCTTTCTCTTTGTTATCGGAGGATATTTCCTTTGGCCCTATAGTCTTCCAAGGGATGCGAAATATCTGTTCTCAGATTCCACAGAAATAAGGCTAGCAAAGAGATCCACGAAATACACATGTAACTCTGTGAGATGAATTAACAGAACACTAAGCAGTTTCTCAGAAAGCTTCTTTCCAGATTTCATCTGAGGATATTTCCTTTTTCACCATAGCCCTCTATGGGCTTCCAAATATCACTTTGCCAATTCCCCAAGAACTGTCTTAACGAAATTCTTCTTGAGGGGAAATCTGTGACTCTGTGAGATGATTTCAAAGAACACGAAGAAGTTTCTCAGAAAGTTTCTTTCTCTTTGTTTTCGGAGGATATTTCCTTTGGCCCTATAGTCTTCCAAGGGATCCGAAATATCTGTTCTCAGATTCCACAGAAATAAGGCTAGCAAAAAGATCAACGAAATACAGATGTAACTCTGTGAGATGAATTAACAGAAGACTAAGCAGTTTCTCAGAAAGCTTCTTTCCAGATTTCATCTGAGGATATATCCTTTTTCACCATAGCCCTCTATGGGCTTCCAAATATCACTTTGCCAATTCCACAAGAACTGTCTTGGCGAAAGGCTTCTTGTGGGGAAAGCTGTAATTCTGTGAGATGATTTCAAAGAACACAAAGAAGTTTCTCAGAAAGCTTCTTTCTCTTTGTTATCGGAGGATATTTCCTTTGGCCCTATATTCTTCCAAGAGATCCGAAATATCTGTTCTCAGATTCCACAGAAATAAGTCTAGCAAAGAGATCGACGAAATACAGATGTAACTCTGTGAGATGAATTAACAGAACTCTAAGCAGTTTCTCAGAAAACTTCTTTCCAGATTTCATCTGAGGATATTTCCTTTTTCACCATAGCCCTCTATGCGCTTCCAAATATCACTTTGCCAATTCCACAAGAACTGTCTTAACGAAAGGCTTCTTGAGGGGAAATCTGTGACACTGTGAGATGATTTCAAAGAACACAAAGAAGTTTCTCAGAAAGTTTCTTTCTCTTTGTTATCGGAGGATATTTCCTTTGGCCCTATAGTCTTCCAAGGGATCCGAAATATCTGTTCTCAGATTCCACAGAAATAAGGCTAGCAAAGAGATCGACGAAATAGAGATGTAACTCTGTGAGATGAATTAACAGAACACTAAGCAGTTTCTCAGAAAGCTTCTTTCCAGATTTCATCGGAGGATATTTCCTTTTTCACCATAGCCCTCTAAGGGCTTCCAAATATCACTTTGCCAATTCCACAAGAACTGTCTTAGCGAAAGGCTTCTTGAGGAGAAAGCTGTAACTCTGTGAGATGATTTCACAGAACACAAAGAAGTTTCTCAGAAAGCTTCTTTCTCTTTGTTATCGGAGGATATTTCCTTTGGCCCTATAGTCTTCCAAGGGATCCGAAATATCTGTTCTCAGATTCCACAGAAATAAGGCTAGCAAAGACATCCACGAAATACAGATGTAACTCTGTGAGATGAATTAACAGAAGACTAAGCAGTTTCTCAGAAAGCTTCTTTCCAGATTTCATCTGAGGATATTTCCTTTTTCACCGTAGCCCTCTATGGGCTTCCAAATATCACTTTGCCAATTCCACAAGAACTGTCTTAGCGAAAGGCTTCTTGAGGGGAAAGCTGTAACTCTGTGAGATGATTTCAAAGAACACAAAGAAGTTTCTCAGAAAGCTTCTTTCTCTTTGTTATCGGAGGATATTTCCTTTGGCCCTATAGTCTTCCAAGGGATCCGAAATATCTGTTCTCAGATTCCACAGAAATAAGGCTAGCAAAGAGACCGACGAAATACAGATGTAACTCTGTGAGATGAATTAACAGAACACTAAGCAGTTTCTCAGAAAGCTTCTTTCCAGATTTCATCTGATGATATTTCCTTTTTCACCATAGCCCTCTATGGGCTTCAAAATATCACTTTGCCAATTCCACAAGAACTGTCTTGGCGAAAGGCTTCTTGAGGGGAAAGCTGTAACTCTGTGAGATGATTTCAAAGAACACAAAGTAGTTTCTCAAAAACCTTCTTTCTCTTTGTTATCGGAGGATATTTCCTTTGGACCTATAGTCTTCCAAGAGATCCGAAATATCTGTTCTCAGATTCCACAGAAATAAGTCCAGCAAAGAGATCCACGAAATACAGATGTAACTCTGTGAGATGAATTAACAGAACACTAAGCAGTTTCTCAGAAAGCTTCTATCCAGATTTCATCTGAGGATATTTCCTTTTTCACCATAGCCCTCTATGGGCTTCCAAATATCACTTTGCCAATTCCACAAGAACTGTCTTAACGAAAGGCTTCTTGAGGGGAAATCTGTGACTCTGTGAGATGATTTCAAAGAACACAAAGAAGTTTCTCAGAAAGTTTCTTTCTCTTTGTTATCGGAGGATATTTCCTTTGGCCCTATAGTCTTCCAAGGAATCCGAAATATTTGTTCTCAGATTCCACAGAAATAAGGCTAGCAAAGAGATCGACGAAATACAGATGTAACTCTGTGAGATGAATTAACAGAACACTAAGCAGTTTCTCAGAAAGCTTCTTTCCAGATTTCATCTGAGGATATTTCCTTTTTCACCATAGCCCTCTATGGGCTTCCAAATATCACTTTGCCAATTCCACAAGAACTGTCTTAACGAAAGGCTTCTTGAGGGGAAAGCTGTAACTCTTTGAGATGATTTCACAGAACCCAAAGAAGTTTCTCAGAAAGCTTCTTTCTCTTTGTTATCGGAGGATATTTCCTTTGGCCCTATAGTGTTCCAAGGGATCCGAAATATCTGTTCTCAGATTCCACAGAAATAAGGCTAGCAAAGAGATCCACGAAATACAGATGTAACTCTGTGAGATGAATTAACAGAACACTAAGCAGTTTCTCAGAAACCTTCTTTCCAGATTTCATCGGAGGATATTTCCTTTTTCACCATAGCCCTCTATGAGCTTCCAAATATCACTTTGCCAATTCCACAAGAACTGTCTTGGCGAAAGGCTTCTTGAGGGGAAAGCTGTAACTCTGTGAGATGATTTCACAGAACACAAAGAAGTTTCTCAGAAAGCTTCTTTCTCTTTGTTATCGGAGGATATTTCCTTTGGCCCTATAGTCTTCCAAGGGATCCGAAATATCTGTTCTCAGATTCCACAGAAATAAGGCTAGCAAAGAGATCCACGAAATACAGATGTAACTCTGTGAGATGAATTAACAAAAGACTAAGCAGTTTCTCAGAAAGCTTCTTTCCAGATTTCATCTGAGGATATTTCCTTTTTCACCATAGCCCTCTATGGGCTTCCAAATATCACTTTGCCAATTCCACAAGAACTGTCTTAACGAAAGGCTTCTTGAGGGGAAAGCTGTAACTCTGTGAGATGATTTCAAAGAACACAAAGACGTTTCTCAGAAAGCTTCTTTCTCTTTGTTATCGGAGGATATTTCCTTTGGCCCTATAGTCTTCCAAGGAATGCGAAATATCTGTTCTCAGATTCCACAGAAATAAGGCTAGCAAAGAGATCGACGAAATACAGATGTAACTCTGTGAGATGAATTAACAGAACACTAAGCAGTTTCTCAGAAAGCTTCTTTCCAGATTTCATCTGAGGATATTTCCTTTTTCACCATAGCCCTCTATGGGCTTCCAAATATCACTTTGCCAATTCCCCAAGAACTGTCTTAACGAAATTCTTCTTGAGGGGAAGTCTGTGACTCTGTGAGATGATTTCAAAGAACACAAAGAAGTTTCTCAGAAAGTTTCTTTCTCTTTGTTTTCGGAGGATATTTCCTTTGGCCCTATAGTCTTCCAAGGGATCCGAAATATCTGTTCTCAGATTCCACAGGAATAAGGCTAGCAAAAAGATCAACGAAATACAGATGTAACTCTGTGAGATGAATTAACAGAAGACTAAGCAGTTTCTCAGAAAGCTTCTTTCCAGATTTCATCTGAGGATATATCCTTTTTCACCATAGCCCTCTATGGGCTTCCAAATATCACTTTGCCAATTTCACAAGAACTGTCTTAACGAAAGGCTTCTTGAGGGGAAATCTGTGACTCTGTGAAATGATTTCAAAGAAGACAAAGAAGTTTCTCAGAAAGTTTCTTTCTCTTTGTTTTCGGAGGATATTTCCTTTGGCCCTATAGTCTTCCAAGGGATCCGAAATATCTGTTCTCAGATTCCACAGAAATAAGGCTAGCAAAGAGATCCACGAAATACACATGTAACTCTGTGAGATGAATTAACAGAACACTAAGCAGTTTCTCAGAATGCTTCTTTCCAGATTTCATCTGAGGATATTTCCTTTTTCACCATAGCCCTCTATGGCCTTCCAAATATCACTTTGCCAATTCCACAAGAACTGTCTTGGCGAAAGGCTTCTTGAGGGGAAAGCTGTAACTCTTTGAGATGATTTCACAGAACACAAAGAAGTTTCTCAGAAAGCTTCTTTCTCTTTGTTATCGGAGGATATTTCCTTTTGGCCATATAGTCTTCCAAGGGATCCGAAATATCTGTTCTCAGATTCCACAGAAATAAGGCTAGCAAAGAGATCCACGAAATACAGTTGTAACTCTGTGAGATGAATTACAGAACACTAAGCAGTTTCTCAAAAAGCTTCTTTCCAGATTTCATCTGAGGATATTTCCTTTTTCACCATAGCCCTCTAGGGGTTCCAAATATCACTTTGCCAATTCCACAAGAACTGTCTTAACGAAACGCTTCTTGAGGGGAAATCTGTGACTCTGTGAGATGATTTCAAAGAACACAAAGAAGTTTCTCAGAAAGCTTCTTTCTCTTTGTTATCGGTGGATATTTCCTTTGGCCCTATAGTCTTCCAAGGGATCCGAAATATCTGTTCTCAGATTCCACAGAAATAAGGCTAGCAAAGAGATCGACGAAATGCAGATGTAACTCTGTGAGACGAATTAACAGAACACTAAGCAGTTTCTCAGAAAGCTTCTTTCCGGATTTCATCTGAGGATATTTCCTTTTTCACCATAGCCCTCTATGGGCTTCCAAATATCACTTTGCCAATTCCACAAGAACTGTCTTGGCGAAAGGCTTCTTGAGGGGAAAGCTGTAACTCTGTGAGATGATTTCACAGAACACAAAGAAGTTTCTCAGAAAGCTTCTTTCTCTTTTTTATCGGAGGATATTTCCTTTGGCCCTATAGTCTTCCAAGGGATCCGAAATATCTGTTCTCAGATTCCACAGAAATAAGGCTAGCAAAGACATCCACGAAATACAGATGTAACTCTGTGAGATGAATTAACAGAACACTAAGCAGTTTCTCAGAAAGCTTCTTTCCAGATTTCATTGGAGGATATTTCCTTTTTCACCATAGCCCTCTATGGGCTTCCAAATATCACTTTGCCAATTCCACAAGAACTGTCTTAGCGAAAGGCTTCTTGCGTGGAAAGCTGTAACTCTGTGAGATGATTTCAAAGAACGCAAATAAGTTTCTCAGAAAGCTTCTTTCTCTTTGTTATCGGAGGATATTTCCTTTGGCCCTATAGTCTTCCAAGGGATGCGAAATATCTGTTCTCAGATTCCACAGAAATAAGGCTAGCAAAGAGATCCACGAAATACACATGTAACTCTGTGAGATGAATTAACAGAACACTAAGCAGTTTCTCAGAAAGCTTCTTTCCAGATTTCATCTGAGGATATTTCCTTTTTCACCATAGCCCTCTATGGGCTTCCAAATATCACTTTGCCAATTCCCCAAGAACTGTCTTAACGAAATTCTTCTTGAGGGGAAATCTGTGACTCTGTGAGATGATTTCACAGAACACGAAGAAGTTTCTCAGAAAGTTTCTTTCTCTTTGTTTTCGGAGGATATTTCCTTTGGCCCTATAGTCTTCCAAGGGATCCGAAATATCTGTTCTCAGATTCCACAGAAATAAGGCTAGCAAAAAGATCAACGAAATACAGATGTAACTCTGTGAGATGAATTAACAGAAGACTAAGCAGTTTCTCAGAAAGCTTCTTTCCAGATTTCATCTGAGGATATATCCTTTTTCACCATAGCCCTCTATGGGCTTCCAAATATCACTTTGCCAATTCCACAAGAACTGTCTTAACGAAAGGCTTCTTGAGGGGAAATCTGTGACTCTGTGAAATGATTTCAAAGAAGACAAAGAAGTTTCTCAGAAAGTTTCTTTCTCTTTGTTTTCGGAGGATATTTCCTTTGGCCCTATAGTCTTCCAAGGGATCCGAAATATCTGTTCTCAGATTCCACAGAAATAAGGCTAGCAAAGAGATCCACGAAATACACATGTAACTCTGTGAGATGAATTAACAGAACACTAAGCAGTTTCTCAGAAAGCTTCTTTCCAGATTTCATCTGAGGATATTTCCTTTTTCACCATAGCCCTCTATGGCCTTCCAAATTTCACTTTGCCAATTCCACAAGAACTGTCTTGGCGAAAGGCTTCTTGAGGGGAAAGCTGTAACTCTTTGAGATGATTTCACAGAACACAAAGAAGTTTCTCAGAAAGCTTCTTTCTCTTTGTTATCGGAGGATATTTCCTTTTGGCCATATAGTCTTCCAAGGGATCCGAAATATCTGTTCTCAGATTCCACAGAAATAAGGCTAGCAAAGAGATCCACGAAATACAGTTGTAACTCTGTGAGATGAATTACAGAACACTAAGCAGTTTCTCATAAAGCTTCTTTCCAGATTTCATCTGAGGATATTTCCTTTTTCACCATAGCCCTCTATGGGCTTCCAAATATCACTTTGCCAATTCCACAAGAACTGTCTTAACGAAACGCTTCTTGAGGGGAAATCTGTGACTCTGTGAGATGATTTCAAAGAACACAAAGAAGTTTCTCAGAAAGCTTCTTTCTCTTTGTTATCGGTGGATATTTCCTTTGGCCCTATAGTCTTCCAAGGGATCCGAAATATCTGTTCTCAGATTCCACAGAAATAAGGCTAGCAAAGAGATCGATGAAATACAGATGTAACTCTGTGAGACGAATTAACAGAACACTAAGCAGTTTCTCAGAAAGCTTCTTTCCAGATTTCATCTGAGGATATTTCCTTTTTCACCATAGCCCTCTATGGGCTTCCAAATATCACTTTGCAAAGTCCACAAGAACTGTCTTAGCGAAAGGATTCTTGAGGGGAAAGCTGTAACTCTGTGAGATGATTTCACAGAACACAAAGAAGTTTCTCAGAAAGCTTCTTTCTCTTTGTTATCGGAGGATATTTCCTTTGGCCCTATAGTCTTCCAAGGGATCCGAAATATCTGTTCTCAGATTCCACAGAAATAAGGCTAGCAAATAGATCCACGAAATACAGATGTAACTCTGTGAGATGAATTAACAGAACACTAAGCAGTTTCTCAGAAAGCTTCTTTCCGGATTTCATCTGAGGATATTTCCTTTTTCACCATAGCCCTCTATGGGCTTCCAAATATCACTTTGCCAATTCCACAAGAACTGTCTTGGCGAAAGGCTTCTTGTGGGGAAAGCTGTAACTCTGTGAGATGATTTCAAAGAACACAAAGAAGTTTCTCAGAAAGCTTCTTTCTCTTTGTTATCGGAGGATATTTCCTTTGGCCCTATATTCTTCCAAGAGATCCGAAATATCTGTTCTCAGATTCCACAGAAATAAGTCTAGCAAAGAGATCGACGAAATACAGATGTAACTCTGTGAGATGAATTAACAGAACTCTAAGCAGTTTCTCAGAAAACTTCTTTCCAGATTTCATCTGAGGATATTTCCTTTTTCACCATAGCCCTCTATGCGCTTCCAAATATCACTTTGCCAATTCCACAAGAACTGTCTTAACGAAAGGCTTCTTGAGGGGAAATCTGTGACACTGTGAGATGATTTCAAAGAACACAAAGAAGTTTCTCAGAAAGTTTCTTTCTCTTTGTTATCGGAGGATATTTCCTTTGGCCCTATAGTCTTCCAAGGGATCCGAAATATCTGTTCTCAGATTCCACAGAAATAAGGCTAGCAAAGAGATCGACGAAATACAGATGTAACTCTGTGAGATGAATTAACAGAACACTAAGCAGTTTCTCAGAAAGCTTCTTTCCAGATTTCATCGGAGGATATTTCCTTTTTCACCATAGCCCTCTAAGGGCTTCCAAATATCACTTTGCCAATTCCACAAGAACTGTCTTAGCGAAAGGCTTCTTGAGGAGAAAGCTGTAACTCTGTGAGATGATTTCACAGAACACAAAGAAGTTTCTCAGAAAGCTTCTTTCTCTTTGTTATCGGAGGATATTTCCTTTGGCCCTATAGTCTTCCAAGGGATCCGAAATATCTGTTCTCAGATTCCACAGAAATAAGGCTAGCAAAGACATCCACGAAATACAGATGTAACTCTGTGAGATGAATTAACAGAAGACTAAGCAGTTTCTCAGAAAGCTTCTTTCCAGATTTCATCTGAGGATATTTCCTTTTTCACCGTAGCCCTCTATGGGCTTCCAAATATCACTTTGCCAATTCCACAAGAACTGTCTTAGCGAAAGGCTTCTTGAGGGGAAAGCTGTAACTCTGTGAGATGATTTCAAAGAACACAAAGAAGTTTCTCAGAAAGCTTCTTTCTCTTTGTTATCGGAGGATATTTCCTTTGGCCCTATAGTCTTCCAAGGGATCCGAAATATCTGTTCTCAGATTCCACAGAAATAAGGCTAGCAAAGAGACCGACGAAATACAGATGTAACTCTGTGAGATGAATTAACAGAACACTAAGCAGTTTCTCAGAAAGCTTCTTTCCAGATTTCATCTGATGATATTTCCTTTTTCACCATAGCCCTCTATGGGCTTCAAAATATCACTTTGCCAATTCCACAAGAACTGTCTTGGCGAAAGGCTTCTTGAGGGGAAAGCTGTAACTCTGTGAGATGATTTCAAAGAACACAAAGTAGTTTCTCAAAAACCTTCTTTCTCTTTGTTATCGGAGGATATTTCCTTTGGACCTATAGTCTTCCAAGAGATCCGAAATATCTGTTCTCAGATTCCACAGAAATAAGTCCAGCAAAGAGATCCACGAAATACAGATGTAACTCTGTGAGATGAATTAACAGAACACTAAGCAGTTTCTCAGAAAGCTTCTATCCAGATTTCATCTGAGGATATTTCCTTTTTCACCATAGCCCTCTATGGGCTTCCAAATATCACTTTGCCAATTCCACAAGAACTGTCTTAACGAAAGGCTTCTTGAGGGGAAATCTGTGACTCTGTGAGATGATTTCAAAGAACACAAAGAAGTTTCTCAGAAAGTTTCTTTCTCTTTGTTATCGGAGGATATTTCCTTTGGCCCTATAGTCTTCCAAGGAATCCGAAATATTTGTTCTCAGATTCCACAGAAATAAGGCTAGCAAAGAGATCGACGAAATACAGATGTAACTCTGTGAGATGAATTAACAGAACACTAAGCAGTTTCTCAGAAAGCTTCTTTCCAGATTTCATCTGAGGATATTTCCTTTTTCACCATAGCCCTCTATGGGCTTCCAAATATCACTTTGCCAATTCCACAAGAACTGTCTTAACGAAAGGCTTCTTGAGGGGAAAGCTGTAACTCTTTGAGATGATTTCACAGAACCCAAAGAAGTTTCTCAGAAAGCTTCTTTCTCTTTGTTATCGGAGGATATTTCCTTTGGCCCTATAGTGTTCCAAGGGATCCGAAATATCTGTTCTCAGATTCCACAGAAATAAGGCTAGCAAAGAGATCCACGAAATACAGATGTAACACTGTGAGATGAATTAACAGAACACTAAGCAGTTTCTCAGAAACCTTCTTTCCAGATGTCATCTGAGGATATTTCCTTTTTCACCATAGCCCTCTATGAGCTTCCAAATATCACTTTGCCAATTCCACAAGAACTGTCTTGGCGAAAGGCTTCTTGAGGGGAAAGCTGTAACTCTGTGAGATGATTTCACAGAACACAAAGAAGTTTCTCAGAAAGCTTCTTTCTCTTTGTTATCGGAGGATATTTCCTTTGGCCCTATAGTCTTCCAAGGGATCCGAAATATCTGTTCTCAGATTCCACAGAAATAAGGCTAGCAAAGAGATCCACGAAATACAGATGTAACTCTGTGAGATGAATTAACAAAAGACTAAGCAGTTTCTCAGAAAGCTTCTTTCCAGATTTCATCTGAGGATATTTCCTTTTTCACCATAGCCCTCTATGGGCTTCCAAATATCACTTTGCCAATTCCACAAGAACTGTCTTAATGAAAGGCTTCTTGAGGGGAAAGCTGTAACTCTGTGAGATGATTTCAAAGAACACAAAGACGTTTCTCAGAAAGCTTCTTTCTCTTTGTTATCGGAGGATATTTCCTTTGGCCCTATACTCTTCCAAGGAATGCGAAATATCTGTTCTCAGATTCCACAGAAATAAGGCTATCAAAGAGATCGACGAAATACAGATGTAACTCTGTGAGATGAATTAACAGAACACGAAGCAGTTTCTCAGAAAGCTCCTTTCCAGATTTCATCGGAGGATATTTCCTTTTTCACCATAGCCCTCTATGGGCTTCCAAATATCACTTTGCCAATTCCACAAGAACTGTCTTAACGAAAGGCTTCTTGAGGGGAAAGCTGTAACTCTGTGAGATGATTTCAAAGAACACAAAGAAGTTTCTCAGAAAGCTTCTTTCTCTTTGTTATCGGAGGATATTTCCTTTGGATCTATAGTCTTCCAAGGGATGCGAAATATCTGTTCTCAGATTCCATAGAAATAAGGCTAGCAAAGAGATCGACGAAATACAGATGTAACTCTGTGAGATGAATTAACAAAACACTAAGCAGTTTGTCAGAAAGCTTCTTTCCAGATTTCATCTGAGGATATTTCCTTTTTCACCATAGCCCTCTATTTGCTTCCAAATATCACTTTGCCAATTCCACAAGAACTGTCTTAAAGAAAGGCTTCTTGAGGGGAAAGTTGTAACTCTGTGAGATGATTTCAAAAAACACAAAGAAGTTTCTCAGAAAGCTTCTTTCTCTTTGTTTTCGGAGGATATTTCCTTTGGCCCTATAGTGTTCCAAGGGATCCGAAATATCTGTTCTCAGATTCCACAGAAATAAGGCTAGCAAAGAGATCCACGAAATACAGATGTAACTCTGTGAGATGAATTAACAGAACACTAAGCAGTTTCTCAGAAAGCTTCTTTCCAGATTTCATCTGAGGATATTTCCTTTTTCACCATAGCCCTCTAAGGGGTTCCAAATATCACTTTGCCAATTCCACAAGAATTGTCTTGGCGAAAGGCTTCTTGAGGGGAAAGCTGTAACTCTGTGAGATGATTTCAAAGAACACAAAGAAGTTTCTCAGAAAGCTTCTTTCTCTTTGTTATCGAAGGATATTTCCTTTGGCCCTATAGTCTTCCAAGGGATGCGAAATATCTGTTCTCATATTCCACAGAAATAAGGCTAGCAAAGAGATCGACGAAATACAGATGTAACTCTGTGAGATGAATTAACAGAACACTAAGCAGTTTCTCAGAAAGCTTCTTTCCAGATTTCATCTGAGGATATTTCCTTTTTCACCATAGCCCTCTATGGGCTTCCAAATATCACTTTGCCAATTCCCCAAGAACTGTCTTAACGAAAGGCTTCTTGAGGGGAAATCTGTGACTCTGTGAGATGATTTCAAAGAACACGAAGATGTTTCTCAGAAAGTTTCTTTCTCTTTGTTTTCGGAGGATATTTCCTTTGGCCCTATAGTCTTCCAAGGGATCCGAAATATCTGTTCTCAGATTCCACAGAAATAAGGCTAGCAAAAAGATTGACGAAATACAGATGTAATTCTGTGAGATGAATTAACAGAACACTAAGCAGTTTCTCAGAAAGCTTCTTTCCAGATTTCATCTGAGGATATTTCCTTTTTCACCATAGCCCTCTATTTGCTTCCAAATATCACTTTGCCAATTCCACAAGAACTGTCTTAAAGAAAGGCTTCTTGAGGGGAAAGTTGTAACTCTGTGAGATGATTTCAAAAAACACAAAGAAGTTTCTCAGAAAGCTTCTTTCTCTTTGTTATCGGAGGATATTTCCTTTGGCCCTATAGTGTTCCAAGGGATCCGAAATATCTGTTCTCAGATTCCACAGAAATAAGGCTAGCAAATAGATCCATGAAATACACATGTAACTCTGTGAGATGAATTAACAGAACACTAAGCAGTTTCTCAGAAAGCTTCTTTCCAGTTTTCATCGGAGGATATTTCCTTTTTCACCATAGCCTTCTATGGGCTTCCAAATATCACTTTGCCAATTCCACAAGAACTGTCTTAACGAAAGGCTTCTTGAGGGGAAAGCTGTAACTCTGTGAGATGATTTCAAAGAACACAAATACGTTTCTCAGAAAGCTTCTTTCTCTTTGTTATCGGAGGATATTTCCTTTGGCCCTATAGTCTTCCAAGGGATCCGAAATATCTGTTCTCAGATTCCACAGAAATAAGGCTAGCAAAGAGATCGACGAAATAGAGATGTAACTCTGTGAGATGAATTAACAGAACACTAAGCAGTTTCTCAGAAAGCTTCTTTCCAGATTTCATCGGAGGATATTTCCTTTTTCACCATAGCCCTCTAAGGGCTTCCAAATATCACTTTGCCAATTCCACAAGAACTGTCTTAGCGAAAGGCTTCTTGAGGAGAAAGCTGTAACTCTGTGAGATGATTTCACAGAACACAAAGAAGTTTCTCAGAAAGCTTCTTTCTCTTTGTTATCGGAGGATATTTCCTTTGGCCCTATAGTCTTCCAAGGGATCCGAAATATCTGTTCTCAGATTCCACAGAAATAAGTCCAGCAAAGAGATCCACGAAATACAGATGTAACTCTGTGAGATGAATTAACAGAACACTAATCAGTTTCTCAAAAAGCTTCTTTCCAGATTTCATCTGAGGATATTTCCTTTTTCACCGTAGCCCTCTATGGGCTTCCAAATATCACTTTGCCAATTCCACAAGAACTGTCTTAACGAAACGCTACTTGAGGGGAAATCTGTGACTCTGTGAGATGATTTCAAAGAACACAAAGAAGTTTCTCAGAAAGTTTCTTTCTCTTTGTTTTCGGAGGATATTTCATTTGGCCCTATAGTCTTCCAAGGGATCCGAAATATCTGTTCTCAGATTCCACAGAAATAAGTCCAGCAAAGAGATCCACGAAATACAGATGTAACTCTGTGAGATGAATTAACAGAACACTAAGCAGTTTCTCAGAAAGCTTCTTTCCAGATTTCATCTGAGGATATTTCCTTTTTCATCATAGCCCTCTATGGGCTTCCAAATATCACTTTGCCAATTCCACAAGAACTGTCTTAACGAAAGGCTTCTTGAGGGGAAATCTGTGACTCTGTTGGATGATTTCAGAGAACACAAAGAAGTTTCTCAGAAAGTTTCTTTCTCTTTGTTATCGGAGGATATTTCCTTTGGCCCTATAGTCTTCCAAGGGATCCGAAATATGTGTTCTCAGATTCCACAGAAATAAGGCTAGCAAAGAGATCCACGAAATACAGATGTAACTCTGTGAGATGAATTAACAGAACACTAAGCAGTTTCTCAGAAAGCTTCTTTCCAGATTTCATCTGAGGATATTTCCTTTTTCACCATAGCCCTCAATGAGCTTCCAAATATCACTTTGCCAATTCCACAAGAACTGTCTTGGCGAAAGGCTTCTTGAGGGGAAAGCTGTAACTCTTTGAGATGATTTCACAGAACCCAAAGAAGTTTCTCAGAAAGCTTGTTTCTCTTTGTTATCGGAGGATATTTCCTTTGGCCCTATAGTCTTCCAAGGGATGCGAAATATCTGTTCTCAGATTCCACAGAAATAAGGCTAGCAAAGAGATCCACGAAATACACATGTAACTCTGTGAGATGAATTAACAGAACACTAAGCAGTTTCTCAGAAAGCTCCTTTCCAGATTTCATCTGAGGATATTTCCTTTTTCACCATAGCCCTCTATGGGCTTCCAAATATCACTTTGCCAATTCCACAAGAACTGTCTTAGCGAAAGGCTTCTTGAGGGGAAAGCTGTAACTCTGTGAGATGATTTCACAGAACACAAAGAAGTTTCTCAGAAAGCTTCTTTCTCTTTGTTATCGGAGGATATTTCCTTTGGCCCTATAGTCTTCCAAGGGATCCGAAATATCTGTTCTCAGATTCCACAGAAATAAGGCTAGCAAAGACATCCACGAAATACAGATGTAACTCTGTGAGATGAATTAACAGAACACTAAGCAGTTTCTCAGAAAGCTTCTTTCCAGATTTCATTGGAGGATATTTCCTTTTTCACCATAGCCCTCTATGGGCTTCCAAATATCACTTTGCCAATTCCACAAGAACTGTCTTAGCGAAAGGCTTCTTGAGGGGAAGGCTGTAACTCTGTGAGATGATTTCAAAGAACACAAAGAAGTTTCTCAGAAAGCTTCTTTCTCTTTGTTATCGGAGGATATTTCCTTTGGCCCTATAGTCTTCCAAGGGATGCGAAATATCTGTTCTCAGATTCCACAGAAATAAGGCTAGCAAAGAGATCGACGAAATACAGATGTAACTCTGTGAGATGAATTAACAGAACACTAAGCAGTTTCTCAGAAAGCTTCTTTCCAGATTTCATCTGAGGATATTTCCTTTTTCACCATAGCCCTCTATGGGCTTCCAAATATCACTTTGCCAATTCCCCAAGAACTGTCTTAACGAAAGGCTTCTTGAGGGGAAAGCTGTGACTCTGTGAGATGATTTCAAAGAACACGAAGAAGTTTCTCAGAAAGTTTCTTTCTCTTTGTTTTCGGAGGATATTTCCTTTGGCCCTATAGTCTTCCAAGGGATCCGAAATATCTGTTCTCAGATTCCACAGAAATAAGGCTAGCAAAAAGATCGACGAAATACAGATGTAACTCTGTGAGATGAATTAACAGAACACTAAGCAGTTTCTCAGAAAGCTTCTTTCCAGATTTCATCTGAGGATATATCCTTTTTCACCATAGCCCTCTATGGGCTTCCAAATATCACTTTGCCAATTCCACAAGAACTGTCTTAACGAAAGGCTTCTTGAGAGGAAATCTGTGACTCTGTGAAATGATTTCAAAGAACACAAAGAAGTTTCTCATAAAGTTTCTTTCTCTTTGTTTTCGGAGGATATTTCCTTTGGCCCTATAGTCTTCAAAGGGATCCGAAATATCTGTTCTCAGATTCCACAGAAATAAGGCTAGCAAAGAGATCCACGAAATACACATGTAACACTGTGAGATGAATTAACAGAACACTAAGCAGTTTCTCAGAAAGCTTCTTTCCAGATTTCATCGGAGGATATTTCCTTTTTCACCATAGCCCTCTATGGGCTTCCAAATATCACTTTGCCAATTCCACAAGAACTGTCTTAGCGAAAGGCTTCTGGAGGGGAAAGCTGTAACTCTGTGAGATGATTTCACAGAACACAAAGAAGTTTCTCAGAAAGCTTCTTTTCTTTGTTATCGGAGGATATTTCCTTTGGCCCTATAGTCTTCCAAGGGATCCGAAATATCTGTTCTCAGATTCCACAGAAATAAGGCTAGCAAAGAGATCCACGAAATACAGATGTAACTCTGTGAGATGAATTAACAGAACACTAAGCAGTTTCTCAGAAAGCTTCTTTCCAGATTTCATTGGAGGATATTTCCTTTTTCACCATAGCCCTCTATGGGCTTCCAAATATCACTTTGCCAATTCCACAAGAACTGTCTTAGCGAAAGGCTTCTTGAGGGGAAAGCTGTAACTCTGTGAGATAATTTCAAAGAACACAAAGAAGTTTCTCAGAAAGCTTCTTTCTCTTTGTTATCGGAGGATATTTCCTTTGGCCCTATAGTCTTCCAAGGGATGCGAAATATCTGTTCTCAGATTCCACAGAAATAAGGCTAGCAAAAAGATCGACGAAATACAGATGTAACTCTGTGAGATGAATTAACAGAACACTAAGCAGTTTCTCAGAAAGCTTCTTTCCAGATTTCATCTGAGGATATATCCTTTTTCACCATAGCCCTCTATGGGCTTCCAAATATCACTTTGCCAATTCCACAAGAACTGTCTTAACGAAAGGCTTCTTGAGGGGAAATCTGTGACTCTGTGAAATGATTTCAAAGAACACAAATAAGTTTCTCATAAAGTTTCTTTCTCTTTGTTTTCGGAGGATATTTCCTTTGGCCCTATAGTCTTCCAAGGGATCCGAAATATCTGTTCTCAGATTCCACAGAAATAAGGCTAGCAAAGAGATCCACGAAATACACATGTAACACTGTGAGATGAATTAACAGAACACTAAGCAGTTTCTCAGAAAGCTTCTTTCCAGTTTTCATCGGAGGATATTTCCTTTTTCACCATAGCCCTCTATGGGCTTCCAAATATCACTTTGCCAATTCCACAAGAACTGTCTTAACGAAAGGCTTCTTGAGGAGAAAGCTGTAACTCTGTGAGATGATTTCAAAGAACACAAATAAGTTTCTCAGAAAGCTTCTTTCTCTTTGTTATCGGAGGATATTTCCTTTGGCCCTATAGTCTTCCAAGGGATGCGAAATATCTGTTCTCAGATTCCACAGAAATAAGGCTAGCAAAGAGATCGACGAAATACAGATGTAACTCTGTGAGATGAATTAACAGAACACTAAGCAGTTTCTCAGAAAGCTTCTTTCCAGATTTCATCGGAGGATATTTCCTTTTTCACCATAGCCCTCTATTTGCTTCCAAATATCACTTTGCCAATTCCACAAGAACTGTCTTAAAGAAAGGCTTCTTGAGGGGAAAGTTGTAACTCTGTGAGATGATTTCAAAAACACAAAGAAGTTTCTCAGAAAGCTTCTTTCTCTTTGTTATCGGAGGATATTTCCTTGGCCCTATAGTCTTCCAAGGGATCCTAATTATCTGTTTTCAGATTCCACAGAAATAAGGCTAGCAAAGAGATCGACGAAATACAGATGTAACTCTGTGAGATGAATTAACAGAACACTAAGCACTTTCACAGAAAGCTTGTTTCCAGATTTCATCTGAGGATATTTCCTTTTTCACCATAGCCCTCTATGGGCTTCCAAATATCACTTTGCCAATTCCACAAGAACTGTCTTGGCGAAAGGCTTCTTGAGGGGAAAGCTGTAACTCTGTGTGATGATTTCACAGAACACAAACAAGTTTCTCAAAAAGCTTCTTTCTCTTTGTTATCGGAGGATATTTCCTTTGGCCCTATAGTCTTCCAAGGGATCCGAAATATCTGTTCTCAGATTCCACAGAAATAAGTCTAGCAAAGAGATCCACGAAATACAGATGTAACTCTGTGAGATGAATTACAGAACACTAAGCAGTTTCTCAAAAAGCTTCTTTCCAGATTTCATCTGAGGATATTTCCTTTTTCACCCTAGCCCTCTATGGGCTTCCAAATATCACTTTGCCAATTCCACAAGAACTGTCTTAACGAAAGGCTTCTTGAGGGGAAATCTGTGACTCTGTGAGATGATTTCAAAGAACACAAAGAAGTTTCTCAGAAAGCTTCTTTCTCTTTGTTATCGGAGGATATTTCCTTTGGCCCTATAGTCTTCCAAGGGATCCGAAATATCTGTTGTCAGATTCCACAGAAATAAGTCTAGCAAAGAGATCGAGGAAATACAGATGTAACTCTGTGAGATGAATTAACAGAACAGTAAGCAGTTTCTCAGAAAGCTTCTTTCCAGATTTCATCTGAGGATATTTCCTTTTTCACCATAGCCCTCTATGGGCTTCCAAATATCACTTTGTCAATTCCAAAAGAACTGTCTTAAAGAAAGGCTTCTTGAGGGGAAAGCTGTAACTCTGTGAGATGATTTCAAAGAACACAAAGAAGTTTCTCAGAAAGCTACTTTCTCTTTGTTATCGGAGGATATTTCCTTTGGCCCTATAGTCTTCCAAGGGATCCGAAATATCTGTTCTCAGATTCCACAGAAATAAGGCTAGCAAAGAGATCCACGAAATACAGATGTAACTCTGTGAGATGAATTAACCGAACAGTAAGCAGTGTCTCAGAAAGATTCTTTCCAGATTTCATCTGAGGATATTTCCTTTTTCACCATAGCCCTCTATGGGCTTCCAAATATCACTTTGCCAATTCCACATGAACTGTCTTGGCGAAAGGCTTCTTGAGGGGAAATCTGTGACTCTGTGAGATGATTTCAAAGAACACAAAGAAGTTTCTCAGAAAGCTTCTTTCTCTTTGTTATCGGAGGATATTTCCTTTGGCCCTATAGTCTTCCAAGGGATCCGAAATATCTGTTCTCAGATTCCACAGAAATAAGGCTAGCAAAGAGATCGACGAAATACAGATGTAACTCTGTGAGATGAATTAACAGAACACTAAGCAGTTTCTCAGAAAGCTTCTTTCCAGATTTCATCTGAGGATATTTCCTTTTTCACCATAGCCCTCTATGGGCTTCCAAATATCACTTTGCCAATTCCACAAGAACTGTCTTAGCGAAAGGCTTCTTGAGGGGAAAGCTGTAACTCTGTGAGATGATTTCAAAGAACACAAAGAAGTTTCTCAGAAAGCTTCTTTCTCTTTGTTATCGGAGGATATTTCCTTTGGCCCTATAGTCTTCCAAGGGATCCGAAATATCTGTTCTCAGATTTCACAGAAATAAGGCTAGCAAAGAGATCCACGAAATACAGATGTAACTCTGTGAGATGAATTAACAGAACACTAAGCAGTTTCTCAGAAAGCTTCTTTCCAGATTTCATCTGAGGATATTTCCTTTTTAACCATAGCCTTCTATGGGCTTCCAAATATCACTTTGCAAATTCCACAAGAACTGTCTTGGCGAAAGGCTTTTTGAGGGGAAAGCTGTAACTCTGTGAGATGATATCACAGAACACAAAGAAGTTTCTCAGAAAGCTTCTTTCTCTTTGTTATCGGAGGATATTTCCTTTGGCCCTATAGTCTTCCAAGGGATCCGAATTATCTGTTCTCAGATTCCACAGAAATAAGGCTAGCAAAGAGATCGACGAAATACAGATGTAACTCTGTGAGATGAATTAACAGAAGAGTAATCAGTTTCTCAGAAAGCTTCTTTCCAGATTTCATCTGAGGATATTTCCTTTTTCACCATAGCCCTCTATGGGCTTCCAAATATCACTTTTTCCAATTCCACAAGAACTGTCTTGGCGAAAGGCTTCTTGAGGGGAAAGCTGAAACTCTGCGAGATGATTTCACAGAACACAAAGAAGTTTCTCAAAAAGCTTCTTTCTCTTTGTTATCGGAGGATATTTCCTTTGGCCCTATAGTCTTCCAAGGGATCCGAAATATCTGTTCTCAGATTTCACAGAAATAAGGCTAGCAAAGAGATCGACGAAATACAGATGTAACTCTGTGAGATGAATTAACAGAACACTAAGCAGTTTCACAGAAAGCTTCTTTCCAGATTTCATCTGAGGATACTTCCTTTTTCACCATAGCCCTCTAAGGGCTTCCAAATATCACTTTGCCAATTCCACAAGAACTGTCTTGGCGAAAGGCTTCTTGAGGGGAAAGCTGTAACTCTGTGTGATGATTTCACAAAACACAAACAAGTTTCTCAAAAAGCTTCTTTCTCTTTGTTATCGGAGGATATTTCCTTTGGCCCTATAGACTTCCAAGGGATCCGAAATATCTGTTCTCAGATTCCACAGAAATAAGACTAGCAAAGAGATCCACGAAATACAGATGTAACTCTGTGAGATGAATTACAGAACACTAAGCAGTTTCTCAAAAAGCTTCTTTCCAGATTTCATCTGTGGATATTTCCTTTTTCACCATAGCCCTCTATGGGCTTCCAAATAATACTTTGCCAATTCCACCAGAACTGTCTTAACGAACGGCTTCTTGAGGGGAAATCTGTGACTCTGTGAGATGATTTCAAAGAACACAAAGAAGTTTCTCAGAAAGCTTCTTTCTCTTTGTTATCGGAGGATATTTCCTTTGGCCCTATAGTCTTCCAAGGGATCCGAAATATCTGTTCTCAGATTCCACAGAAATAAGGTTAGCAAAGAGATTGACGAAATGCAGATGTAACTCTGTGAGATGAATTAACAGAACACTAAGCAGTTTCTCAGAAAGCTCTTTCCAGATTTCATCGGAGGATATTTCCCTTTTCACCACAGCCCTCTATGGGCTTCCAAATATCACTTTGCCAATTCCACAAGAACTGTCTTGGCGAAAGGCTTCTTGAGGGGAAAGCTGTAACTCTGTGAGATGATTTCAAAGAACAGAAAGAAGTTTCTCAGAAAGCTTCTTTCTCTTTGTTATCGGAGTATATTTCCTTTGGACCTATAGTCTTCCAAGGGATCCGAAATATCTGTTCTCAGATTCCACAGAAATAAGGCTAGCAAAGAGATCCACGAAATACAGATGTAACTCTGTGAGATGAATTAACAGAACACTAAGCAGTTTCTCAGAAAGCTTCTTTCCAGATTTCATCGGAGGATATTTCCTTTTTCACCATAGCCCTCTATGGGCTTCCAAATATCACTTTGCCAATTCCACAAGAACTGTCTTAGCGAAAGGCTTCTTGAGGGAAAAGCTGTAACTCTGTGAGATGATTTCAAAGAACACAAAGAAGTTTCTCAGAAAATTTCTTTCTCTTTGTTATCGGAGGATATTTCCTTTGGCCCTATAGTCTTCCAAGGGATGAGAAATATCTGTTCTCAGATTCCACAGAAATAAGGCTAGCAAAGAGATCCACGAAATACAGATGTAACTCTGTGAGATGAATTAACAGAACACTAAGCAGTTTCTCAGAAAGCTTCTTTCCAGATTTCATCTGAGGATACTTCCTTTTTCACCATAGCCCTCTATGGGCTTCCAAATATCACTTTGCCAATTCCACAAGAACTGTCTTAGCGAAAGGCTTCTTGAGGGAAAAGCTGTAACTCTGTGAGATGATTTCAAAGAACACAAAGAAGTTTCTCAGAAAATTTCTTTCTCTTTGTTATCGGAGGATATTTCCTTTGGCCCTATAGTCTTCCAAGGGATGAGAAATATCTGTTCTCAGATTCCACAGAAATAAGGCTAGCAAAGAGATCCACGAAATACAGATGTAACTCTGTGAGATGAATTAACAGAACACTAAGCAGTTTCTCAGAAAGCTTCTTTCCAGATTTCATCTGAGGATACTTCCTTTTTCACCATAGCCCTCTATGGGCTTCCAAATATCACTTTGCCAATTCCACAAGAACTGTCTTAACGAAAGGCTTCTTGAGGGGAAAGCTGTAACTCTGTGAGATGATTTCAAAGAACACAAATAAGTTTCTCAGAAAGCTTCTTTCTCTTTGTTATCGGAGGATATTTCCTTTGGCCCTATAGTCTTCCAAGGGATGCGAAATATCTGTTCTCAGATTCCACAGAAATAAGGCTAGCAAAGAGATCGACGAAATACAGATGTAACTCTGTGAGATGAATTAACAGAACACTAAGCAGTTTCTCAGAAAGCTTCTTTCCAGATTTCATCTGAGGATATTTCCTTTTTCACCATAGCCCTCTATTTGCTTCCAAATATCACTTTGCCAATTCCACAAGAACTGTCTTAAAGAAAGGCTTCTTGAGGGGAAAGATGTAACTCTGTGAGATGATTTCAAAAAACGCAAAGAAGTTTCTCAGAAAGCTTCTTTCTCTTTGTTATCGGAGGATATTTCCTTGGACCTATAGTCTTCCAAGGGATCCGAATTATCTGTTTTAAGATTCCACAGAAATAAGGCTAGCAAAGAGATCGACGAAATACAGATGTAACTGTGTGAGATGAATTAACAGAACACTAAGCAGTTTCACAGAAAGCTTCTTCCCAGATTTCATCTGAGGATATTTCCTTTTTCACCATAGCCCTCTATGGGCTTCCAAATATCACTTTGCCAACTCCGCAAGAACTGTCATGGCGAAAGGCTTCTTGAGGGGAAAGCTGTAACTCTGTGTGATGATTTCACAGAACACAAACAAGTTTCTCAAAAAGCTTCTTTCTCTTTGTTATCGGAGGATATTTACTTTGGCCCTATAGTCTTCCAAGGGATCTGAAATATCTGTTCTCAGATTCCACAGAATTAGTCTAGCAAAGAGATCAACGAAATACAGATGTAACTCTGTGAGATGAATTACAGAAAACTAAGCAGTTTCTCAAAAAGCTTCTTTCCAGATTTCATCTGAGGATATTTCCTTTTTCACCATAGCCCTCTATGGGCTTCCAAATATCACTTTGCCAATTCCACCAGAACTGTCTTAACGAACGGCTTCTTGAGGGGAAATCTGTGACTCTGTGAGAAGATTTCAAAGAACACAAAGAAGTTTCTCAAAAAGCTTCTTTCTCTTTGTTATCGGAGGATATTTCCTTTGGCCCTATAGTCTTCCAAGGGATCCGAAATATCTGTTCTCAGATTCCACAGAAATAAGGCTAGCAAAGAGATTGACGAAATGCAGATGTAACTCTGTGAGATGAATTAACAGAAGACTAAGCAGTTTCTCAGAAAGCTTGTTTCCAGATTTCATCGGAGGATATTTCCTTTTTCACCATAGCCCTCTATGGGCTTCCAAATATCACTTTGCCAATTCCACAAGAACTGTCTTAGCGAAAGTCTTCTTGAGGGGAAAGCTGTAACTCTGTGAGATGATTTCACAGAACACAAAGAAATTTCTCAAAAAGCTTCTTTCTCTTTGTTATCGGAGGATATTTCCTTTGGCCCTATAGTCTTCAAAGGGATCCGAAATATCTGTTCTCAGATTCCACAGAAATAAGTCTAGCAAAGAGATCCACGAAATACAGATGTAACTCTGTGAGATGAATTAAGAAAACACTAAGCAGTTTCTCAGAAAGCTTCTTTCCAGATTTCATCGGAGGATATTTCCTTTTTCACCATAGCCCTCTATGGGCTTCCAAATATCACTTTGCCAATTCCACAAGAACTGTCTTAACGAAATGCTTCTTGAGGCGAAATCTGTGACTCTGTGAGATGATTTCAAAGATCACAAAGAAATTTCTCAGAAAGTTTCTTTCTCTTTGTTATCGGAGGATATTTCCTTTGGCCCTATAGTCTTCCAAGGGATCCGAAATATCTGTTCTTAGATTCCACAGAAATAAGGCTAGCAAAGAGATCGACGAAATAGAGATGTAATTCTGTGAGATGAATTAACAGAACACTAAGCAGTTTCTCAGAAAGCTTCTTTCCAGATTTCATCGGAGGATATTTCCTTTTTCACCATAGCCCTCTATGGGCTTCCAAATATCACTTTGCCAATTCCACAAGAACTGTCTTGGCGAAAGGCTTCTTGAGGGGAAAGCTGTAACTCTGTGAGATGATTTCACAGAACCCAAAGAAGTTTCTCAAAAAGCTTCTTTCTCTTTGTTATCGGAGGATATTTCCTTTGGCCCTATAGTCTTCCAAGGGATCCGAAATATCTGTTCTCAGATTCCACAGAAATACGTCTAGCAAAGAGATTCACGAAATACAGATGAAACTCTGTGAGATGAATTAACAGAACACTAAGCAGTTTCTCAGAAAGCTTCTTTCCAGATTTCATCTGAGGATATTTCCTTTTTCACCGTAGCCCTCTATGGGCTTCCAAATATCACTTTGCCAATTCCACAAGAACTGTCTTAACGAAAGGCTTCTTGAGGGGAAATCTGTGACTCTGTGAGATGATTTCAAATAACACAAAGAAGTTTCTCAGAAAGTTTCTTTCTCTTTGCTTTCGGAGGATATTTCCTTTGGCCCTATAGTCTTCCAAGGGATCCGAAATATCTGTTCTCAGATTCCACAGAAATAAGGCTAGAAAGAGATCCACGAAATACAGATGTAACTCTGTGAGATGAATTAACAGAAGACTAAGCAGTTTCTCAGAAAGCTTCTTTCCAGATTTCATCGGAGGATATTTCCTTTTTTACCATAGCCCTCTATGGGCTTCCAAATATCACTTTGCCAATTCCACAAGAACTGTCTTAACGAAAGGCTTCTTGAGGGGAAAGCTGTAACTCTGTGAGATGATTTCAAAGAACACAAATAAGTTTCTCAGAAAGATTCTTTCTCTTTGTTATCGGAGGATATTTCCTTTGGTCCTATAGTCTTCCAAGGGATCCGAAATATCTGTTCTCAGATTCCACAGAAATAAGGCTAGCAAAGAGATCGACGAAATACAGATGTAACTCTGTGAGATGAATTAACAGAACACTAAGCAGTTTCTCAGAAAGCTTCTTTCCAGGTTTAATCTGAGGATATTTCCTTTTTCACCATAGCCCTCTATGGGCTTCCAAATATCACTTTGCCAATTCCCCAAGAACTGTCTTAAGGAAAGTCTTCTGAGGGGAAATCTGTGACTCTGTGAGATGATTTCAAAGAACACAAGGAAGTTTCTCAGAAAGTTTCTTTCTCTTTGTTATCGGAGGATATTTCCTTTGGCCCTATAGTATTCCAAGGGATCCGAAATATCTGTTCTCAGATTCCACAGAAATAAGGCTAGCAAAGAGATCCACGAAATACACATGTAACTCTGTGAGATGAATTAACAGAACACTAAGCAGTTTCTCAGAAAGCTTCTTTCCAGATTTCATCTGAGGATATTTCCGTTTTCACCATAGCCCTCTATGGGCTTCCAAATATCACTTTGCCAATTCCACAAGAACTGTCTTGGCGAAAGGCTTCTTGAGGGGAAAGCTGTAACTCTGTGAGATGATTTCACAGAAAACAAAGAAGTTTCTCAGAAAGCTTCTTTCTCTTTGTCATCCGGGGATATTTCCTTTGGCCCTATAGTCTTCCAAGAGATCCGAAATATCTGTTCTCAGATTCCACTGAAATAAGGCTAGCAAGGAGATCCACGAAATACAGATTTAACTCTGTGAGATGAATTAACAGAACACTAAGCAGTTTCTCAGAAAGCTTCTTTCCAGATTTCATCTGAGGATATTTCCTTTTTCACCATAGCCCTCTATGGGCTTCCAAATATCACTTTGCCAATTCCACAAGAACTGTCTTGGCGAAAGGCTTCTTGAGGGGAAAGCTGTAACTCTGTGAGATGATTTCAAAGAACACAAATAAGTTTCTCAGAAAGCTTCTTTCTCTTTGTTATCGGAGGATATTTCCTTTGGCCCTATAGTCTTCCAAGGGATGCGAAATATCTGTTCTCAGATTCCACAGAAATAAGGCTAGCAAAGAGATCGACGAAATACAGATGTAACTCTGTGAGATGAATTAACAGAACACTAAGCAGTTTCTCAGAAAGCTTCTTTCCAGATTTCATCTGAGGATATTTCCTTTTTCACCATAGCCCTCTATTTGCTTCCAAATATCACTTTGCCAATTCCACAAGAACTGTCTTAAAGAAAGGCTTCTTGAGGGGAAAGATGTAACTCTGTGAGATGATTTCAAAAAACGCAAAGAAGTTTCTCAGAAAGCTTCTTTCTCTTTGTTATCGGAGGATATTTCCTTGGCCCTATAGTCTTCCAAGGGATCTGAAATATCTGTTCTCAGATTCCACAGAATTAGTCTAGCAAAGAGATCAACGAAATACAGATGTAACTCTGTGAGATGAATTACAGAACACTAAGCAGTTTCTCAAAAAGCTTCTTTCCAGATTTCATCTGAGGATATTTCCTTTTTCACCATAGCCCTCTATGGGCTTCCAAATATCACTTTGCCAATTCCACCAGAACTGTCTTAACGAACGGCTTCTTGAGGGGAAATCTGTGACTCTGTGAGAAGATTTCAAAGAACACAAAGAAGTTTCTCAAAAAGCTTCTTTCTCTTTGTTATCGGAGGATATTTCCTTTGGCCCTATAGTCTTCCAAGGGATCCGAAATATCTGTTCTCAGATTCCACAGAAATAAGGCTAGCAAAGAGATTGACGAAATGCAGATGTAACTCTGTGAGATGAATTAACAGAAGACTAAGCAGTTTCTCAGAAAGCTTGTTTCCAGATTTCATCGGAGGATATTTCCTTTTTCACCATAGCCCTCTATGGGCTTCCAAATATCACTTTGCCAATTCCACAAGAACTGTCTTAGCGAAAGTCTTCTTGAGGGGAAAGCTGTAACTCTGTGAGATGATTTCACAGAACACAAAGAAATTTCTCAAAAAGCTTCTTTCTCTTTGTTATCGGAGGATATTTCCTTTGGCCCTATAGTCTTCAAAGGGATCCGAAATATCTGTTCTCAGATTCCACAGAAATAAGTCTAGCAAAGAGATCCACGAAATACAGATGTAACTCTGTGAGATGAATTAAGAAAACACTAAGCAGTTTCTCAGAAAGCTTCTTTCCAGATTTCATCGGAGGATATTTCCTTTTTCACCATAGCCCTCTATGGGCTTCCAAATATCACTTTGCCAATTCCACAAGAACTGTCTTAACGAAATGCTTCTTGAGGCGAAATCTGTGACTCTGTGAGATGATTTCAAAGATCACAAAGAAATTTCTCAGAAAGTTTCTTTCTCTTTGTTATCGGAGGATATTTCCTTTGGCCCTATAGTCTTCCAAGGGATCCGAAATATCTGTTCTTAGATTCCACAGAAATAAGGCTAGCAAAGAGATCGACGAAATAGAGATGTAATTCTGTGAGATGAATTAACAGAACACTAAGCAGTTTCTCAGAAAGCTTCTTTCCAGATTTCATCGGAGGATATTTCCTTTTTCACCATAGCCCTCTATGGGCTTCCAAATATCACTTTGCCAATTCCACAAGAACTGTCTTGGCGAAAGGCTTCTTGAGGGGAAAGCTGTAACTCTGTGAGATGATTTCACAGAACCCAAAGAAGTTTCTCAAAAAGCTTCTTTCTCTTTGTTATCGGAGGATATTTCCTTTGGCCCTATAGTCTTCCAAGGGATCCGAAATATCTGTTCTCAGATTCCACAGAAATACGTCTAGCAAAGAGATTCACGAAATACAGATGAAACTCTGTGAGATGAATTAACAGAACACTAAGCAGTTTCTCAGAAAGCTTCTTTCCAGATTTCATCTGAGGATATTTCCTTTTTCACCGTAGCCCTCTATGGGCTTCCAAATATCACTTTGCCAATTCCACAAGAACTGTCTTAACGAAAGGCTTCTTGAGGGGAAATCTGTGACTCTGTGAGATGATTTCAAATATCACAAAGAAGTTTCTCAGAAAGTTTCTTTCTCTTTGCTTTCGGAGGATATTTCCTTTGGCCCTATAGTCTTCCAAGGGATCCGAAATATCTGTTCTCAGATTCCACAGAAATAAGGCTAGAAAGAGATCCACGAAATACAGATGTAACTCTGTGAGATGAATTAACAGAAGACTAAGCAGTTTCTCAGAAAGCTTCTTTCCAGATTTCATCGGAGGATATTTCCTTTTTTACCATAGCCCTCTATGGGCTTCCAAATATCACTTTGCCAATTCCACAAGAACTGTCTTAACGAAAGGCTTCTTGAGGGGAAAGCTGTAACTCTGTGAGATGATTTCAAAGAACACAAATAAGTTTCTCAGAAAGCTTCTTTCTCTTTGTTATCGGAGGATATTTCCTTTGGCCCTATTGTCTTCCAAGGGATGCGAAATATCTGTTCTCAGATTCCACAGAAATAAGGCTAGCAAAGAGATCGACGAAATACAGATGTAACTCTGTGAGATGAATTAACAGAACACTAAGCAGTTTTTCAGAAAGCTTCTTTCCAGATTTCATCTGAGGATATTTCCTTTTTCACCATTACCCTATATGGGCTTCCAAATATCACTTTGCCAATTCCACAAGAACTGTCTTAGCGAAAGGCTTCTTGAGGGGAAAGCTGTAACTCTGTGAGATGATTTCACAGAACACAAAGAAGTTTCTCAGAAAGATTCTTTCTCTTTGTTATCGGAGGATATTTCCTTTGGTCCTATAGTCTTCCAAGGGATCCGAAATATCTGTTCTCAGATTCCACAGAAATAAGGCTAGCAAAGAGATCGACGAAATACAGATGTAACTCTGTGAGATGAATTAACAGAACACTAAGCAGTTTCTCAGAAAGCTTCTTTCCAGGTTTAATCTGAGGATATTTCCTTTTTCACCATAGCCCTCTATGGGCTTCCAAATATCACTTTGCCAATTCCCCAAGAACTGTCTTAAGGAAAGTCTTCTGAGGGGAAATCTGTGACTCTGTGAGATGATTTCAAAGAACACAAGGAAGTTTCTCAGAAAGTTTCTTTCTCTTTGTTATCGGAGGATATTTCCTTTGGCCCTATAGTATTCCAAGGGATCCGAAATATCTGTTCTCAGATTCCACAGAAATAAGGCTAGCAAAGAGATCCACGAAATACACATGTAACTCTGTGAGATGAATTAACAGAACACTAAGCAGTATCTCAGAAAGCTTCTTTCCAGATTTCATCTGAGGATATTTCCGTTTTCACCATAGCCCTCTATGGGCTTCCAAATATCACTTTGCCAATTCCACAAGAACTGTCTTGGCGAAAGGCTTCTTGAGGGGAAAGCTGTAACTCTGTGAGATGATTTCACAGAAAACAAAGAAGTTTCTCAGAAAGCTTCTTTCTCTTTGTTATCCGGGGATATTTCCTTTGGCCCTATAGTCTTCCAAGAGATCCGAAATATCTGTTCTCAGATTCCACAGAAATAAGGCTAGCAAGGAGATCCACGAAATACAGATGTAACTCTGTGAGATGAATTAACAGAACACTAAGCAGTTTCTCAGAAAGCTTCTTTCCAGATTTCATCTGAGGATATTTCCTTTTTCACCATAGCCCTCTATGGGCTTCCAAATATCACTTTGCCAATTCCACAAGAACTGTCTTGGCGAAAGGCTTCTTGAGGGGAAAGCTGTAACTCTGTGAGATGATTTCAAAGAACACAAATAAGTTTCTCAGAAAGCTTCTTTCTCTTTGTTATCGGAGGATATTTCCTTTGGCCCTATAGTCTTCCAAGGGATGCGAAATATCTGTTCTCAGATTCCACAGAAATAAGGCTAGCAAAGAGATCGACGAAATACAGATGTAACTCTGTGAGATGAATTAACAGAACACTAAGCAGTTTCTCAGAAAGCTTCTTTCCAGATTTCATCTGAGGATATTTCCTTTTTCACCATAGCCCTCTAAGGGCTTCCAAATATCACTTTGCCAATTCCACAAGAACTGTCTTAGCGAAAGGCTTCTTGAGGGGAAAGCTGTAACTCTGTGAGATGACTTCACAGAACACAAAGAAGTTTCTCACAAAGCTTCTTTCTCTTTGTTATCGGAGGATATTTCCTTTGGCCCTATAGTCTTCCAAGGGATCCGAAATATCTGTTCTCAGATTCCACAGAAATAAAGCTAGCAAGGAGATCCACAAAATACAGATGTAACTCTTTGAGATGAATTAACAGAACACTAAGCAGTTTCTCAGAAAGCTTCTTTCCAGATTTCATCGGAGGATATTTGCTTTTTCACCATAGCCCTCTATGGGCTTCCAAATATCACTTTGCCAATTCCACAAGAACTGTCTTAGCGAAAGGCTTCTTGAGGGAAAAGCTGTAACTCTGTGAGATGATTTCACAGAACTCAAAGAAGTTTCTCAGAAAGCTTCTTTCTCTTCGTTATCGAAGGATATTTCCTTTGGCCCTATAGTCTTCCAAGGGGTCCGAAATATCTGTTCTCAGATTCCACAGAAATAAGGCTAGCAAAGAGATCCACGAAATACACATGCAACTCTGTGAGATGAATTAACAGAACACTAAGCAGTTTCTCAGAAAGCTTCTTTCCAGATTTCATCTGTGGATATTTCCTTTTTCACTATAGCCCTCTATGGGCTTCCAAATATCACTTTGCCAATTCCACAAGAACTGTCTTGGCGAAAGGCTTCTTGAGGGGAAAGCTGTAACTCTGCGAGATGATTTCACAGAACACAAAGAAGTTTCTCAGAAAGCTTCTTTCTCTTTGTTATCGGAGGATATTTCCTTTGGCCCTATAGTCTTCCCAGGGATCCGAAATATCTGTTCTCAGATTCCACAGAAATAAGGCTAGCAAAGAGATTCACGAAATACACATGTAATTCTGTGAGATGAATTAACAGAACACTAAGCAGTTTCTCAGAAAGCTTCTTTCCAGTTTTCATCGGAGGATATTTCCTTTTTCACCATAGCCCTCTATGGGCTTCCAAATATCACTTTGCCAAATCCACAAGAACTGTCTTAACGAAAGTCTTCTTGAGGGGAAAGCTGTAACTCTGTGAGATGATTTCACAGAACCCAAAGAAGTTTCTCAGAAAGCTTCTTTCTCTTTGTTATCGGAGGATATTTCCTTTGGCCCTATAGTCTTCCAAGGGATGCGAAATATCTGTTCTCAGATTCCACAGAAATAAGGCTAGCAAAGAGATCCACGAAATACAGATGTAACTCTGTGAGATGAATTAACAGAACACTAAGCAGTTTCTCAGAGAGCTTCTTTCCAGATTTCATCGGAGGATATTTCCTTTTTCACCATAGCCCTCTAAGGGCTTCCAAATATCACTTTGCCAATTCCACAAGAACTGTCTTAACGAAAGGCTTCTTGAGAGGAAATCTGTGACTCTGTGAGATGATTTCTAAGAACACAAAGAAGTTTCTCAGAAAGTTTCTTTATCTTTGTTATCGGAGGATATTTCCTTTGGCCCTATAGTCTTCCAAGGGATCCGAAATATCTGTTCTCAGATTCCACAGAAATAAGTCTAGCAAAGAGATCCAAGAAATACAGATGTAACTCTGTGAGATGAATTACAGAGCACTAAGTAGTTTCTCAAAAAGCTTCTTTCCAGATTTCATCTGAGGATATTTCCTTTTTCACCATAGCCCTCTATGGGCTTCCAAATAATACTTTGCCAATTCCACCAGAACTGTCTTAACGAACGGCTTCTTGAGAGGAAATCTGTGACTCTGTGAGATGATTTCAAAGAACACAAAGAAGTTTCTCAGAAAGCTTCTTTCTCTTTGTTATCGGAGGATATTTCCTTTGGCCCTATAGTCTTCCAAGGGATCCGAAATATCTGTTCTCAGATTCCACAGAAATAAGGTTAGCAAAGAGATTGACGAAATGCAGATGTAACTCTGTGAGATGAATTAACAGAACACTAAGCAGTTTCTCAGAAAGCTTCTTTCCAGATTTCATCGGAGGATATTTCCCTTTTCACCACAGCCCTCTATGGGCTTCCAAATATCACTTTGCCAATTCCACAAGAACTGTCTTGGCGAAAGGCTTCTTGAGGGGAAAGCTGTAACTCTGTGAGATGATTTCAAAGAACAGAAAGAAGTTTCTCAGAAAGCTTCTTTCTCTTTGTTATCGGAGGATATTTCCTTTGGACCTATAGTCTTCCAAGGGATCCGAAATATCTGTTCTCAGATTCCAGAGAAATAAGGCTAGCAAAGAGATCCACGAAATACAGATGTAACTCTGTGAGATGAATTAACAGAACACTAAGCAGTTTCTCGGAAAGCTTCTTTCCAGATTTCATCGGAGGATATTTCCTTTTTCACCATAGCCCTCTATGGGCTTCCAAATATCACTTTGCCAATTCCACAACAACTGTCTTAAGGAAAGGCTTCTTCAGGGGAAAGCTGTAACTCTGTGAGATGATTTCAAAGAACACAAATAAGTTTCTCAGAAAGCTTCTTTCTCTTTGTTATCGGAGGATATTTCCTTTGGCCCTATAGTCTTCCAAGGGATGCGAAATATCTGTTCTCAGATTCCACAGAAATAAGGCTAGCAAAGAGATCGACGAAATACAGATGTAACTCTGTGAGATGAATTAACAGAAAACTAAGCAGTTTCTCAGAAAGCTTCTTTCCAGATTTCATCTGAGGATATTTCCTTTTTCACCATAGCCCTCTATTTGCTTCCAAATATCACTTTGCCAATTCCACAAGAACTGTCTTAAAGAAAGGCTTCTTGAGGGGAAAGCTGTAACTCTGTGAGATGATTTCAAAAAACACAAAGAAGTTTCTCAGAAAGCTTCTTTCTCTTTGTTATCGGAGGATATTTCCTTGGCCCTATAGTCTTCCAAGGGATCCGAATTATCTGTTTTCAGATTCCACAGAAATAAGGCTAGCAAAGAGATCGACGAAATACAGATGTAACTCTGTGAGATGATTTAACAGAACACTAAGCAGTTTCTCAGAAAGCTTCTTTCCAGATTTCATCTGAGGATATATCCTTTTTCACCATAGCCCTCTATGGGCTTCCAAATATCACTTTGCCAATTCCTCAAGAACTGTCTTAACGAAAGGCTTCTTGAGGGGAAAGCTGTAACTCTGTGTGATGATTTCACAGAACACAAACAAGTTCCTCAAAAAGCTTCTTTCTTTTTGTTATCGGAGGATATTTCCTTTGGCCCTATAGTCTTCCAAGGGATCTGAAATATCTGTTCTCAGATTCCACAGAAATAAGTCTAGCAAAGAGATCAACGAAATACAGATGTAACTCTGTGAGATGAATTACAGAACACAAAGCAGTTTCTCAAAAAGCTTCTTTCCAGATTTCATCTGAGGATATTTCCTTTTTCACCATAGCCCTCTATGGGCTTCCAAATATCACTTTGCCAATTCCACAAGAACTGTCTTAACGAAAGGCTTCTTGAGGGGAAATCTGTGACTCTGTGAGATGATTTCAAAGAACACAAAGAAGTTTCTCAGAAAGTTTCTTTCTCTTTGTTTTCGGAGGATATTTCCTTTGGCCCTATAGTCTTCCAAGGGATCCGAAATATCTGTTCTCAGATTCCACCGAAATAAGGCTAGCAAAGACATCCACGAAATACAGATGTAACTCTGTGAGATGAATTAAGAGAACACTAAGCAGTATCTCAAAAAGCTTCTTTCCAGATTTCATCTGAAGATATTTCCTTTTTCACCATAGCCCTCTATGGGCTTCCAAATATCACTTTGCCAATTCCACAAGAACTGTCTTAACGAAAGGCTTCTTGAGGGGAAACTGTAACTCTGTGAGATGATTTCAAAGAACACAAATAAGTTTCTCAGAAAGCTTCTTTCTCTTTGTTATCGGAGGATATTTCCTTTGGCCCTATAGTCTTCCAAGGGATGCGAAATATCTGTTTTCAGATTCCACAGAAATAAGGCTAGCAAAGAGATCCACGAAATACACATGTAACTCTGTGAGATGAATTAACAGAACACTAAGCAGTTTCTCAGAAAGCTTCTTTCCAGATTTCATCTGAGGATATTTCCGTTTTCACCATAGCCCTCTATGGGCTTCCAAATATCACTTTGCCATTTCCAAAAGAACTGTCTTGGCGAAAGGCTTCTTGAATGGAAAGCTGTAACTCTGTGAGATGATTTCAAAGAACACAAAGAAGTTTCTCAGAAAGCTTCTTTCTCTTTGTTATCGGAGGATATTTCCTTTGGCCCTATAGTCTTCCAAGGGATGCGAAATATCTGTTCTCAGATTCCACAGAAATAAGGCTAGCAAAGAGATCCACGAAATACAGATGTAACTCTGTGAGATGAATTAACAGAACACTAAGCAGTTTCTCAGAAAGCTTCTTTCCAGATTTCATCTGAGGATATTTCCTTTTTCAACATAGCCCTCAAAGGGCTTCCAAATATCACTTTGCCAATTCCACAAGAACTGTCTTAGCGAAAGGCTTCTTGAGGGGAAAGCTGTAACTCTGTGAGATGATTTCACAGAACACAAAGAAGTTTCTCAGAAAGCTTCTTTCTCTTTGTTATCGGAGGATATTTCCTTTGGCCCTATAGTCTTCCAAGGGATCCGAAATATCTGTTCTCAGATTCCACAGAAATAAGGCTAGCAAAGAGATCCACGAAATACACATGTAACTCTTTGAGATGAATTAACAGAACACTAAGCAGTTTCTCAGAAAGCTTCTTTCCAGATTTCATCTGAGGATATTTCCTTTTTCACCATAGCCCTCTATGGGCTTCCAAATATCACTTTGCCAATTCCACAAGAACTCTCTTAGCGAAAGGCTTCTTGAGGGGATATCTGTGACTCTGTGAGATGATTTCAAAGAACACAAAGAAGTTTCTCCGAAAGTTTCTTTCTCTTTGTTTTCGGAGGATATTTCCTTTGGCCCTATAGTCTTCCAGAGATCCGAAATATCTGTTCTCAGATTCCACAGAAATAAGGCTAGCAAAGAGATCCACGAAATACACATGTAACTCTGTGAGATGAATTAACAGAACACTAAGCAGTTTCTCAGAAAGCTTCTTTGCAGATTTCATCTGAGGATATTTCCTTTTTCACCATTGCCCTTTATGGGCTTCCAAATATCACTTTGCCAATTCCACAAGAACTGTCTTGGCGAAAGGCTTCTTGAGGGGAAAGCTGTAACTGAGTGAGATGATTTCACAGAACACAAAGAAGTTTCTCAGAAAGCTTCTTTCTCTTTGTTATCGGAGGATATTTCCTTTGGCCCTATAGTCTTCCAAGGGATCCGAAATATCTGTTCTCAGATTCCACAGAAATAAGGCTAGCAAAGAGATCCACGAAATACAGATGTAACTCTGTGAGATGAATTAACAGAACAGTAAGCAGTTTCTCAGAAAGCTTCTTTCCAGATTTCATCTGAGGATATTTCCTTTTTCACCATAGGCCTCTATGGGCTTCCAAATATCACTTTGCCAATTCCACAAGAACTGTCTTGGCGAAAGGCTTCTTGAGGGGAAAGCTGTAACTCTGCGAGATGATTTCACAGAACACAAAGAAGTTTCTCAGAAAGCTTCTTTCTCTTTGTTATCGGAGGATATTTCCTTTGGCCCTATAGTCTTCCAAGGGATCCGAAATATCTGTTCTCAGATTCCACAGAAATAAGGCTAGCAAAGAGATTCACGAAATACACATGTAACTCTGTGAGACGAAATAACAGAACACTAAGCAGTTTCTCAGAAAGCTTCTTTCCAGTTTTCATCTGAGGATATTTCCGTTTTCACCATAGCCCTCTATGGGCTTCCAAATATCACTTTGCCAATTCCACAAGAACTGTCTTGGCGAAAGGCTTCTTGAGGGGAAAGCTGTAACTCTGTGAGATGATTTCACAGAACACAAAGAAGTTTCTCAGAAAGCTTCTTTCTCTTTGTTATCGGGGGATATTTCCTTTGGCCCTATAGTCTTCCAAGGGATCCGAAATATCTGTTCTCAGATTCCACAGAAATAAGGCTAGCAAGGAGATCCACGAAATACAGATGTAACTCTGTGAGATGAATTAACAGAACACTAAGCAGTTTCTCAGAAAGCTTCTTTCCAGATTTCATCTGAGGATATTTCCTTTTTCACCGTAGCCCTCTATGGGCTTCCAAATATCACTTTGCCAATTCCACAAGAACTGTCTTAACGAAAGGCTTCTTGAGGGGAAATCTGTGACTCTGTGAGATGATTTCAAAGAACACAAAGAAGTTTCTCAGAAAGCTTCTTTCTCTTTGTTTTCGGAGGATATTTCCTTTGGCCCTATAGTCTTCCAAGGGATCCGAAATATGTGTTCTCAGATTCCACAGAAATAAGGCTAGCAAAGAGATCCACGAAATACAGATGTAACTCTGTGAGATGAATTAACAGAACACTAAGCAGTTTCTCAGAAAGCTTCTTTCCAGATTTCATCTGAGGATATTTCCTTTTTCACCATAGCCCTCTATGGGCTTCCAAATATCACTTTGACAATTCCACAAGAACTCTCTTAGCGAAAGGCTTCTTGAGGGGAAAGCTGTAACTCGGTGAGATGATTTCACAGAACACAAAGAAGTTTCTCAGAAAGCTTCTTTCTCTTTGTTTTCGGAGGATATTTGCTTTGGCCCTATAGTCTTCCAAGGGATCCGAAATATCTGTTCTCAGATTCCACAGAAATAAGGCTAGCAAGGAGATCCACGAAATACAGATGTAACTCTGTGAGATGAATTAACAGAACACTAAGCAGTTTCTCAGAAAGCTTCTTTCCAGATTTCATCGGAGGATATTTGCTTTTTCACCATAGCCCTCTATGGGCTTCCAAATATCACTTTGCCAATTCCACAAGAACTGTCTTAGCGAAAGGCTTCCTGAGGGGAAAGCTGTAACTCTGTGAGATGATTTCAAAGAACACAAAGAAGTTTCTCAGAAAGCTTCTTTCTCTTTGTTATCGGAGGATATTTCCTTTGGCCCTATAGTCTTCCAAGGGATCCGAAATATCTGTTCTCAGATTCCACAGAAATAAGGCTAGCAAAGAGATCGACGAAATACAGATGTAACTCTCTGAGATGAATTAACAGAAGTCTAAACAGTTTCTCAGAAAGCTTCTTTCCAGATTTCATCTGAGGATATTTCCTTTTTCACCATAGCCCTCTATGGGCTTCCAAATATCACTTTGCCAATTCCACAAGAACTGTCTTAAGGAAAGCCTTCTTGAGGGGAAATCTGTGACTCTGTGAGATGATTTCAAAGAACACAAAGAAGTTTCTCAGAAAGTTTCTTTCTCTTTGTTATCGGAGGATATTTCCTTTGGCCCTATAGTCTTCCAAGGGATCCGAAATATCTGTTCTCAGATTCCACAGAAATAAGGCTAGCAAAGAGATCGACGAAATACAGATGAAACTCTGTGAGATGAATTAACAGAAGACTAAGCAGTTTCTCAGAAAGCTACTTTCCAGATTTCATCTGAGGATATTTCCTTTTTCACCATAGCCCTCTATCGGCTTCCAAATATCACTTTGTCAATTCCACAAGAACTGTCTTAGCGAAAGGCTTCTTGAGGGGAAAGCTGTAACTTTGTGAGATGATTTCACAGAACACAAAGAAGTTTCTCAGAAAGCTTCTTTCTCTATGTTATCGGAGGATATTTCCTTTGGCCCTATAGTCTTCCAAGGGGTCCGAAATATCTGTTCTCAGATTCCACAGAAATAAGGCTAGCAAAGAGATCCACGAAATACACATGTAACTCTGTGAGATGAATTAACAGAACACTAAGCAGTTTCTCAGAAAGCTTCTTTCCAGATTTCATCGGAGGATATTTCCTTTTTCACCATAGCCCTCTATGGGCTTCCAAATATCACTTTGCCAATTCCACAAGAACTCTCTTAGCGAAAGGCTTCTTGAGGGGAAAGCTGTAACTCTGTGAGATGATTTCAAAGATCACAAAGAAGTTTCTCAGAAAGCTTCTTTCTCTTTGTTATCGGAGGATATTTCCTTTGGCCCTATAGTCTTCCAAGGGATCCGAAATATGTGTTCTCAGATTCCACAGAAATAAGGCTAGCAAAGAGATCCACGAAACACAGATGTAACTCTGTGAGATGAATTAACAGAACACTAAGCAGTTTCTCAGAAAGCTTCTTTCCAGATTTCATCGGAGGATATTTCCTTTTTCACCATAGCCCACTATGGGCTTCCAAATATCACTTTGCCAATTCCACAAGAACTGTCTTAGCGAAAGGCTTCTTGAGGGGAAAGCTGTAACTCTGTGAGATGATTTCAAAGAACACAAATAAGTTTCTCAGAAAGCTTCTTTCTCTTTGTTATCGGAGGATATTTCCTTTGGCCCTATAGTCTTCCAAGGGATGCGAAATATCTGTTTTCAGATTCCACAGAAATAAGGCTAGCAAAGAGATCCACGAAATACAGATGTAACTCTGTGAGATGAATTAACAGAACACTAAGCAGTTTCTCAGAAAGCTTCTTTCCAGATTTCATCTGAGGATATTTCCTTTTTCACCGTAGCCCTCTATGGGCTTCCAAATATCACTTTGCCAATTCCACAAGAACTATCTTAACGAAAGGCTTCTTGAGGGGAAATCTGTGACTCTGTGAGATGATTTCAAAGAACACAAAGAAGTTTCTCAGAAAGTTTCTTTCTCTTTGTTTTCGGAGGATATTTCCTTTGGCCCTATAGTCTTCCAAGGGATCCGAAATATCTGTTCTCAGATTCCACAGAAATAAGGCTAGCAAAGAGATCCACGAAATACACATGTAACTCTGTGAGATGAATTAACAGAACACTAAGCAGTTTCTCAGAAAGCTTCTTTCCAGATTTCATCTGAGGATATTTCCGTTTTCACCATAGCCCTCTATGGGCTTCCAAATATCACTTTGCCATTTCCAAAAGAACTGTCTTGGCGAAAGGCTTCTTGAATGGAAAGCTGTAACTCTGTGAGATGATTTCAAAGAACACAAAGAAGTTTCTCAGAAAGCTTCTTTCTCTTTGTTATCGGAGGATATTTCCTTTGGCCCTATAGTCTTCCAAGGGATGCGAAATATCTGTTCTCAGATTCCACAGAAATAAGGCTAGCAAAGAGATCCACGAAATACAGATGTAACTCTGTGAGATGAATTAACAGAACACTAAGCAGTTTCTCAGAAAGCTTCTTTCCAGATTTCATCTGAGGATATTTCCTTTTTCAACATAGCCCTCTAAGGGCTTCCAAATATCACTTTGCCAATTCCACAAGAACTGTCTTAGCGAAAGGCTTCTTGAGGGGAAAGCTGTAACTCTGTGAGATGATTTCACAGAACACAAAGAAGTTTCTCAGAAAGCTTCTTTCTCTTTGTTATCGGAGGATATTTCCTTTGGCCCTATAGTCTTCCAAGGGATCCGAAATATCTGTTCTCAGATTCCACAGAAATAAGGCTAGCAAGGAGATCCACGAAATACAGATGTAACTCTGTGAGATGAATTAACAGAACACTAAGCAGTTTCTCAGAAAGCTTCTTTCCAGATTTCATCGGAGGATATTTCCTTTTTCACCATAGCCCTCTATGGGCTTCCAAATATCACTTTGCCAATTCCACAAGAACTGTTATAGCGAAAGGCTTCTTGAGGCGAAAGCTGTAACTCTGTGAGATGATTTCACAGAACACAAAGAAGTTTCTCAGAAACCTTCTTTCTCTTTGTTATCGGAGGATATTTCCTTTGGCCCTATAGTCTTCCAAGGGATCCGAAATATCTGTTCTCAGATTCCACAGAAATAAGGCTAGCAAAGAGATCGACGAAATACAGATGTAACTCTGTGAGATGAATTAACAGAACACTAAGCTGTTTCTCAGAAAGCTTCTTTCCAGATTTAATCTGAGGATATTTCCTTTTTCACCATAGCCCTCTATGGGCTTCCACATATCACTTTGCCAATTCCCCAAGAACTGTCTTAAGGAAAGCCTTCTGAGGGGAAATCTGTGACTCTGTGAGATGATTTCAAAAAACACAAAGAAGTTTCTCAGAAAGTTTCTTTCTCTTTGTTATCGGAGGATATTTCCTTTGGCCCTATACTCTTCCAAGGGATCTGAAATATCTGTTCTCAGATTCCACAGAAATAAGGCTAGCAAAGAGATCGACGAAATACAGATGTAAATCTGTGAGATGAATTAACAGAAGACTAAGCAGTTTCTCAGAAAGCTTCTTTCCAGATTTCATCAGAGGATATTTCCTTTTTCACCATAGCCCTCTATGGGCTTCCAAATATCACTTTGTCAATTCCACAAGAACTGTCTTAGCGAAAGGCTTCTTGAGGGGAAAGCTGTAACTCTGTGAGATGATTTCACAGAACACAAAGAAGTTTCTCAGAAAGCTTCTTTCTCTTTGTTATCGGAGGATATTTCCTTTGGCCCTACAGTCTTCCAAGGGGTCCGAAATATCTGTTCTCAGATTCCACAGAAATAAGGCTAGCAAAGAGATCCACGAAATACACATGTAACTCTTTGAGATGAATTAACAGAACACTAAGCAGTTTCTCAGAAAGCTTCTTTCCAGATTTCATCTGAGGATATTTCCTTTTTCACCATAGCCCTCTATGGGCTTCCAAATATCACTTTGCCAATTCCACAAGAACTCTCTTAGCGAAAGGCTTCTTGAGGGGATATCTGTGACTCTGTGAGATGATTTCAAAGAACACAAAGAAGTTTCTCCGAAAGTTTCTTTCTCTTTGTTTTCGGAGGATATTTCCTTTGGCCCTATAGTCTTCCAAGAGATCCGAAATATCTGTTCTCAGATTCCACAGAAATAAGGCTAGCAAAGAGATCCACGAAATACACATGTAACTCTGTGAGATGAATTAACAGAACACTAAGCAGTTTCTCAGAAAGCTTCTTTGCAGATTTCATCTGAGGATATTTCCTTTTTCACCATTGCCCTTTATGGGCTTCCAAATATCACTTTGCCAATTCCACAAGAACTGTCTTGGCGAAAGGCTTCTTGAGGGGAAAGCTGTAACTGTGTGAGATGATTTCACAGAACACAAAGAAGTTTCTCAGAAAGCTTCTTTCTCTTTGTTATCGGAGGATATTTCCTTTGGCCCTATAGTCTTCCAAGGGATCCGAAATATCTGTTCTCAGATTCCACAGAAATAAGGCTAGCAAAGAGATCCACGAAATACAGATGTAACTCTGTGAGATGAATTAACAGAACAGTAAGCAGTTTCTCAGAAAGCTTCTTTCCAGATTTCATCTGAGGATATTTCCTTTTTCACCATAGGCCTCTATGGGCTTCCAAATATCACTTTGCCAATTCCACAAGAACTGTCTTGGCGAAAGGCTTCTTGAGGGGAAAGCTGTAACTCTGCGAGATGATTTCACAGAACACAAAGAAGTTTCTCAGAAAGCTTCTTTCTCTTTGTTATCGGAGGATATTTCCTTTGGCCCTATAGTCTTCCAAGGGATCCGAAATATCTGTTCTCAGATTCCATAGAAATAAGGCTAGCAAAGAGATTCACGAAATACACATGTAACTCTGTGAGACGAAATAACAGAACACTAAGCAGTTTCTCAGAAAGCTTCTTTCCAGTTTTCATCTGAGGATATTTCCGTTTTCACCATAGCCCTCTATGGGCTTCCAAATATCACTTTGCCAATTCCACAAGAACTGTCTTGGCGAAAGGCTTCTTGAGGGGAAAGCTGTAACTCTGTGAGATGATTTCACAGAACACAAAGAAGTTTCTCAGAAAGCTTCTTTCTCTTTGTTATCGGGGGATATTTCCTTTGGCCCTATAGTCTTCCAAGGGATCCGAAATATCTGTTCTCAGATTCCACAGAAATAAGGCTAGCAAGGAGATCCACGAAATACAGATGTAACTCTGTGAGTTGAATTAACAGAACACTAAGCAGTTTCTCAGAAAGCTTCTTTCCAGATTTCATCTGAGGATATTTCCTTTTTCACCGTAGCCCTCTATGGGCTTCCAAATATCACTTTGCCAATTCCACAAGAACTGTCTTAACGAAAGGCTTCTTGAGGGGAAATCTGTGACTCTGTGAGATGATTTCAAAGAACACAAAGAAGTTTCTCAGAAAGCTTCTTTCTCTTTGTTTTCGGAGGATATTTCCTTTGGCCCTATAGTCTTCCAAGGGATCCGAAATATGTGTTCTCAGATTCCACAGAAATAAGGCTAGCAAAGAGATCCACGAAATACAGATGTAACTCTGTGAGATGAATTAACAGAACACTAAGCAGTTTCTCAGAAAGCTTCTTTCCAGATTTCATCTGAGGATATTTCCTTTTTCACCATAGCCCTCTATGGGCTTCCAAATATCACTTTGACAATTCCACAAGAACTCTCTTAGCGAAAGGCTTCTTGAGGGGAAAGCTGTAACTCGGTGAGATGATTTCACAGAACACAAAGAAGTTTCTCAGAAACCTTCTTTCTCTTTGTTATCGGAGGATATTTCCTTTGGCCCTATAGTCTTCCAAGGGATCCGAAATATCTGTTCTCAGATTCCACAGAAATAAGGCTAGCAAAGAGATCCACGAAATACAGATGTAACTCTGTGAGATGAATTAACAGAACAGTAAGCAGTTTCTCAGAAAGCTTCTTTCCAGATTTCATCTGAGGATATTTCCTTTTTCACCATAGCCCTCTATGGGCTTCCAAATATCACTTTGCCAATTCCACAAGAACTGTCTTGGCGAAAGGCTCCTTGAGGGGAAAGCTGTAACTCTGTGAGATGATTTCAAAGAACACAAATAAGTTTCTCAGAAAGCTTCTTTCTCTTTGTTATCAGAGGATATTTCCTTTGGCCCTATAGTCTTCCAAGGGATGCGAAATATCTGTTCTCAGATTCCACAGAAATAAGGCTAGCAAAGAGATCGACGAAATACAGATGTAACTCTGTGAGATGAATTAACAGAACACTAAGCAGTTTCTCAAAAAGCTTCTTTCCAGATTTCATCTGAGGATATTTCCTTTTTCACCATAGCCCTCTATGGGCTTCCAAATATCACTTTGCCAATTCCACAAGAACTGTCTTAACGAAAGGCTTCTTGAGGGGAAATCTGTGACTCTGTGAGATGATTTCAAAGAACACAAAGAAGTTTCTCAGAAAGTTTCTTTCTCTTTGTTATCGGAGGATATTTCCTTTGGCCCTATAGTCTTCCAAGGGATCCGAAATATCTGTTCTCAGATTCCACAGAAATAAGGCTAGCAAAGAGATCGACGAAATACACATGTAACTTTGTGAGATGAATTAACAGAACACTAAGCAGTTTCTCAGAAAGCTTCTTTCCAGATTTCATCTGAGGATATTTCCTTTTTCACCATAGCCCTCTATGGGCTTCCAAATATCACTTTGCCAATTCCACAAGAACTGTCTTAGCGAAAGGCTTCTTGAGGGGAAAGCTGCAACTCTGGGAGATGATTTCACAGAACACAAAGAAGTTTCTCAGAAAGCTTCTTTCTCTTTGTTATCGGAGGATATTTCCTTTGGCCCTATAGTCTTCCAAGGGATGCGAAATATCTGTTCTCAGATTCCACAGAAACAAGGCTAGCAAAGAGATCCACGAAATACAGATGTAACTCTGTGAGATGAATTAACAGAACACTAAGCAGTTTCTAAGAAAGCTTCTTTCCAGATTTCATCGGAGGATATTTCCTTTTTCACCATAGCCCTCTATGGGCTTCCAAATATCACTTTGCCAATTCCACAAGAACTGTCTTAACGAAAGGCTTCTTGAGGGGAAATCTGTGACTCTGTTAGTTGATTTCACAGAACACAAAGAAGTTTCTCAGAAAGTGTCTTTATCTTTGTTATCGGAGGATATTTCCTTTAGCCCTATAGTCTTCCAAGGGATCCGAAATATCTGTTCTCAGATTCCACAGAAATAAGGCTAGCAAAGAGATACACGAAATACACATGTAATTCTGTGAGATGAATTAACAGAACACTAAGCAGTTTCTCAGAAAGCTTCTTTCTAGATTTCATCGGAGGATATTTCCTTTTTCACCATAGCCCTCTATGGGCTTCCAAATATCACTTTGCCAATTCCACAACAACTGTATTGGCGAAAGGCTTCTTGAGAGGAAAGCTGTAACTCTGCGAGATGATTTCACAGAACACAAAGAAGTTTCTCAGAAAGCTTCTTTCTCTTTGTTATCGGAGGATATTTCCTTTGCCCCTATAGTCTTCCAAGGGATCCGAAATATCTGTTTACAAATTCCACAGAAATAAGGCTAGCAAAGAGATCCACGAAATACAGATGTAACTCTGTGAGATGAATTAACAGAACACTAAGCAGTTTCTCAGAAAGCTTCTTTCCAGATTTCATCGGAGGATATTTCCTTTTTCACCATAGCCCTCTAAGGGCTTCCAAATATCACTTTGCCAATTCCACAAGAACTGCCTTGGCGAAAGGCTTCTTGAGGGGAAAGCTGTAACTCTGTGAGATGATTTCACAGAACACAAAGAAGTTTCTCAAAAAGCTTCTTTATCTTTGTTATCGGAGGATATTTCCTTTGGCCCTATAGTCTTCCAAGGGATCCGAAATATCTGTTCTCAGATTCCACAGAAATAAGTCTAGCAAAGAGATCCACGAAATACAGATGTAACTGTGTGAGATGAATTAACAGAACACTAAGCAGTTTCTCAGAAAGCTTCTTTCCAGATTTCATCTGAGGATATTTCCTTTTTCACCATAGCCCTCTATGGGCTTCCAAATATCACTTTGCCAATTCCACAAGAACTGTCTTAACGACAGGCTTCTTGAGGGGAAATCTGTGACTCTGTGAGATGATTTCAAAGAACACAAAGAAGTTTCTCAGAAAGCTTCTTTCTCTTTGTTTTCGGAGGATATTTCCTTTGGCCCTATAGTCTTCCAAGGGATCCGAAATATCTGTTCTCAGATTCCACAGAAATAAGGCTAGCAAAGAGATCCACGAAATACACATGTAACTCTGTGAGATGAATTAACAGAACACTAAGCAGTTTCTCAGAAAGCTTCTTTCCAGATTTCATCTGAGGATATTTCCGTTTTCACCATAGCCCTCTATGGGCTTCCAAATATCACTTTGCCAATTCCACAAGAACTGTCTTGGCGAAAGGCTTCTTGAGGGGAAAGCTGTAACTCTGTGAGATGATTTCACAGAACACAAAGAAGTTTCTCAGAAAGCTTCTTTCTCTTTGTTATCGGGGGATATTTCCTTTGGCCCTATAGTCTTCCAAGGGATCCGAAATATCTGTTCTCAGATTCCACAGAAATAAGGCTAGCAAGGAGATCCACGAAATACAGATGTAACTCTGTGAGATGAATTAACAGAACACTAAGCAGTTTCTCAGAAAGCTTCTTTCCAGATTTCATCTGAGGATATTTCCTTTTTCACCATAGCCCTCTATGGGCTTCCAAATATCACTTTGCCAATTCCACAAGAACTGTCTTGGCGAAAGGCTTCTTGAGGGGAAAGCTGTAACTCTGTGAGATGATTTCAAAGAACACAAAGAAGTTTCTCAGAAAGCTTCTTTCTCTTTGTTATCGGAGGATATTTCCTTTGGCCCTATAGTCTTCCAAGGGATGCGAAATATCTGTTCTCAGATTCCACAGAAATAAGGCTAGCAAAGAGATCGACGAAATACAGATGTAACTCTGTGAGATGAATTAACAGAACACTAAGCAGTTTCTCAGAAAGCTTCTTTCCAGATTTCATCTGAGGATATTTCCTTTTTCACCATAGCCCTCTATGGGCTTCCAAATATCACTTTGACAATTCCACAAGAACTGTCTTAGCGAAAGGCTTCTTGAGGGGAAAGCTGTAACTCGGTGAGATGATTTCACAGAACACAAAGAAGTTTCTCAGAAAGCTTCTTTCTCTTTGTTATCGGAGGATATTTGCTTTGGCCCTATAGTCTTCCAAGGGATCCGAAATATCTGTTCTCAGATTCCACAGAAATAAGGCTAGCAAGGAGATCCACGAAATACAGATGTAACTCTGTGAGATGAATTAACAGAACACTAAGCAGTTTCTCAGAAAGCTTCTTTCCAGATTTCATCGGAGGATATTTGCTTTTTCACCATAGCCCTCTATGGGCTTCCAAATATCACTTTGCCAATTCCACAAGAACTGTCTTAGCGAAAGGCTTCCTGAGGGGAAAGCTGTAACTCTGTGAGATGATTTCAAAGAACACAAAGAAGTTTCTCAGAAAGCTTCTTTCTCTTTGTTATCGGAGGATATTTCCTTTGGCCCTATAGTCTTCCAAGGGATCCGAAATATCTGTTCTCAGATTCCACAGAAATAAGGCTAGCAAAGAGATCGACGAAATACAGATGTAACTCTCTGAGATGAATTAACAGAAGTCTAAGCAGTTTCTCAGAAAGCTTCTTTCCAGATTTCATCTGAGGATATTTCCTTTTTCACCATAGCCCTCTATGGGCTTCCAAATATCACTTTGCCAATTTCACAAGAACTGTCTTAAGGAAAGCCTTCTTGAGCGGAAATCTGTGACTCTGTGAGATGATTTCAAAGAACACAAAGAAGTTTCTCAGAAAGTTTCTTTCTCTTTGTTATCGGAGGATATTTCCTTTGGCCCTATAGTCTTCCAAGGGATCCGAAATATCTGTTCTCAGATTCCACAGAAATAAGGCTAGCAAAGAGATCGACGAAATACAGATGAAACTCTGTGAGATGAATTAACAGAAGACTAAGCAGTTTCTCAGAAAGCTACTTTCCAGATTTCATCTGAGGATATTTCCTTTTTAACCATAGCCCTCTATCGGCTTCCAAATATCACTTTGTCAATTCCACAAGAACTGTCTTAGCGAAAGGGTTCTTGAGGGGAAAGCTGTAACTTTGTGAGATGATTTCACAGAACACAAAGAAGTTTCTCAGAAAGCTTCTTTCTCTATGTTATCGGAGGATATTTCCTTTGGCCCTATAGTCTTCCAAGGGGTCCGAAATATCTGTTCTCAGATTCCACAGAAATAAGGCTAGCAAAGAGATCCACGAAATACACATGTAACTCTGTGAGATGAATTAACAGAACACTAAGCAGTTTCTCAGAAAGCTTCTTTCCAGATTTCATCGGAGGATATTTCCTTTTTCACCATAGCCCTCTATGGGCTTCCAAATATCACTTTGCCAATTCCACAAGAACTCTCTTAGCGAAAGGCTTCTTGAGGGGAAAGCTGTAACTCTGTGAGATGATTTCAAAGATCACAAAGAAGTTTCTCAGAAAGCTTCTTTCTCTTTGTTATCGGAGGATATTTCCTTTGGCCCTATAGTCTTCCAAGGGATCCGAAATATGTGTTCTCAGATTCCACAGAAATAAGGCTAGCAAAGAGATCCACGAAATACAGATGTAACTCTGTGAGATGAATTAACAGAACACTAAGCAGTTTCTCAGAAAGCTTCTTTCCAGATTTCATCGGTGGATATTTCCTTTTTCACCATAGCCCACTATGGGCTTCCAAATATCACTTTGCCAATTCCCCAAGAACTGTCTTGGCGAATGGCTTCTTGAGGGGAAAGCTGTAACTCTGTGAGATGATTTCACAGAACACAAAGAAGTTTCTCAGAAAGCTTCTTTCTCTTTGTTATCGGAGGATATTTCCTTTGGCCCTATAGTCTTCCAAGGGATGCGAAATATCTGTTCTCAGATTCCACAGAAATAAGGCTAGCAAAGAGATCGACGAAATACAGATGTAACTCTGTGAGATGAATTAACAGAACACTAAGCAGTTTCTCAGAAAGCTTCTTTCCAGATTTCATCGGAGGATATTTCCTTTTTCACCATAGCCCTCTATGGGCTTCCAAATATCACTTTGCCAATTCCACAAGAACTGTCTTAAGGAAAGCCTTCTTGAGGGGAAATCTGTGACTCTGTGAGACGATTTCAAAGAACACAAAGAAGTTTCTCAGAAAGTTTCTTTCTCTTTGTTATCGGAGGATATTTCCTTTGGCCCTATAGTCTTCCAAGAGATCCGAAATATCTGTTCTCAGATTCCACAGAAATAAGGCTAGCAAAGAGATCGACGAAATACAGATGAAACTCTGTGAGATGAATTAACAGAAGACTAAGCGGTTTCTCAGAAAGCTACTTTCCAGATTTCATCTGAGGATATTTCCTTTTTCACCATAGCCCTCTATCGGCTTCCAAATATCACTTTGTCAATTCCACAAGAACTGTCTTAGCGAAAGACTTCTTGAGGGGAAAGCTGTAACTTTGTGAGATGATTTCACAGAACACAAAGAAGTTTCTCAGAAAACTTCTTTCTCTATGTTATCGGAGGATATTTCCTTTGGCCCTATAGTCTTCCAAGGGGTCCGAAATATCTGTTCTCAGATTCCACAGAAATAAGGCTAGCAAAGAGATCCACGAAATACACATGTAACTCTGTGAGATGAGTTAACAGAACACTAAGCAGTTTCTCAGAAAGCTTCTTTCCAGATTTCATCTGAGGATATTTCCTTTTTCACCATAGCCCTCTATGGGCTTCCAAATATCACTTTGCCAATTCCACAAGAACTCTCTTAGCGAAAGGCTTCTTGAGGGGAAAGCTGTAACTCTGTGAGATGATTTCAAAGATCACAAAGAAGTTTCTCAGAAAGCTTCTTTCTCTTTGTTATCGGAGGATATTTCCTTTGGCCCTATAGTCTTCCAAGGGATCCGAAATATGTGTTCTCAGATTCCACAGAAATAAGGCTAGCAAAGAGATCCACGAAATACAGATGTAACTCTGTGAGATGAATTAACAGAACACTAAGCAGTTTCTCAGAAAGCTTCTTTCCAGATTTCATCGGAGGATATTTCCTTTTTCACCATAGCCCACTATGGGCTTCCAAATATCACTTTGCCAATTCCCCAAGAACTGTCTTGGCGAATGGCTTCTTGAGGGGAAAGCTGTAACTCTGTGAGATGATTTCACAGAACACAAAGAAGTTTCTCAGAAAGCTTCTTTCTCTTTGTTATCGGAGGATATTTCCTTTGGCCCTATAGTCTTCCAAGGGATCCGAAATATCTGTTCTCAGATTCCACAGAAATAAGGCTAGCAAAGAGATCGACGAAATACAGATGTAACTCTGTGAGATGAATTAACAGAACACTAAGCAGTTTCTCAGAAAGCTTCTTTCCAGATTTCATCGGAAGATATTTCCTTTTTCACCATAGCCCTCTATGGGCTTCCAAATATCACTTTGCCAATTCCACAAGAACTGTCTTAGCGAAAGTCTTCTTGAGGGGATATCTGTGACTCTGTGAGATGATTTCAAAGAACACAAAGAAGTTTCTCAGAAAGTTTCTTTCTCTTTGTTTTCGGAGGATATTTCCTTTGGCCCTATAGTCTTCCAAGAGATCCGAAATATCTGTTCTCAGATTCCACAGAAATAAGGCTAGCAAAGAGATCCACGAAATGCACATGTAACTCTGTGAGATGAATTAACAGAACACTAAGCAGTTTCTCAGAAAGCTTCTTTCCAGATTTCATCTGAGGATATTTCCTTTTTCACCATAGCCCTCTATGGGCTTCCAAATATCACTTTGCCAATTCCACAAGAACTGTCTTGGCGAAAGGCTTCTTGAGGGGAAAGCTGTAACTCTGTGAGATGATTTCACAGAACACAAAGAAGTTTCTCAGAAACGTTCTTTCTCTTTGTTATCGGAGGATATTTCCTTTGGCCCTATAGTCTTCCAAGGGATCCGAAATATCTGTTCTCAGATTCCACAGAAATAAGGCTAGCAAAGAGATCCACGAAATACAGATGTAACTCTGTGAGATGAATTAACAGAACACTAAGCAGTTTCTCAGAAAGCTTCTTTCCAGATTTCATCGGAGGATATTTCCTTTTTCACCATAGCCCACTATGGGCTTCCAAATATCACTTTGCCAATTCCCCAAGAACTGTCTTGGCGAATGGCTTCTTGAGGGGAAAGCTGTAACTCTGTGAGATGATTTCACAGAACACAAAGAAGTTTCTCAGAAAGCTTCTTTCTCTTTGTTATCGGAGGATATTTCCTTTGGCCCTATAGTCTTCCAAGGGATCCGAAATATCTGTTCTCAGATTCCACAGAAATAAGGCTAGCAAAGAGATCGACGAAATACAGATGTAACTCTGTGAGATGAATTAACAGAACACTAAGCAGTTTCTCAGAAAGCTTCTTTCCAGATTTCATCGGAGGATATTTCCTTTTTCACCATAGCCCTCTATGGGCTTCCAAATATCACTTTGCCAATTCCACAAGAACTGTCTTAAGGAAAGCCTTCTTGAGGGGAAATCTGTGACTCTGTGAGATGATTTCAAAGAACACAAAGAAGTTTCTCAGAAAGTTTCTTTCTCTTTGTTATCGGAGGATATTTCCTTTGGCCCTATAGTCTTCCAAGGGATCCGAAATATCTGTTCTCAGATTCCACAGAAATAAGGCTAGCAAAGAGATCGACGAAATACAGATGAAACTCTGTGAGATGAATTAACAGAAGACTAAGCAGTTTCTCAGAAAGCTACTTTCCAGATTTCATCTGAGGATATTTCCTTTTTCACCATAGCCCTCTATCGGCTTCCAAATATCACTTTGTCAATTCCACAAGAACTGTCTTAGCGAAAGGCTTCTTGAGGGGAAAGCTGTAACTTTGTGAGATGATTTCACAGAACACAAAGAAGTTTCTCAGAAAGCTTCTTTCTCTATGTTATCGGAGGATATTTCCTTTGGCCCTATAGTCTTCCAAGGGGTCCGAAATATCTGTTCTCAGATTCCACAGAAATAAGGCTAGCAAAGAGATCCACGAAATACACATGTAACTCTGTGAGATGAATTAACAGAACACTAAGCAGTTTCTCAGAAAGCTTCTTTCCAGATTTCATCGGAGGATATTTCCTTTTTCACCATAGCCCTCTATGGGCTTCCAAATATCACTTTGCCAATTCCACAAGAACTCTCTTAGCGAAAGGCTTCTTGAGGGGAAAGCTGTAACTCTGTGAGATGATTTCAAAGATCACAAAGAAGTTTCTCAGAAAGCTTCTTTCTCTTTGTTATCGGAGGATATTTCCTTTGGCCCTATAGTCTTCCAAGGGATCCGAAATATGTGTTCTCAGATTCCACAGAAATAAGGCTAGCAAAGAGATCCACGAAATACAGATGTAACTCTGTGAGATGAATTAACAGAACACTAAGCAGTTTCTCAGAAAGCTTCTTTCCAGATTTCATCGGAGGATATTTCCTTTTTCACCATAGCCCACTATGGGCTTCCAAATATCACTTTGCCAATTCCCCAAGAACTGTCTTGGCGAATGGCTTCTTGAGGGGAAAGCTGTAACTCTGTGAGATGATTTCACAGAACACAAAGAAGTTTCTCAGAAAGCTTCTTTCTCTTTGTTATCGGAGGATATTTCCTTTGGCCCTATAGTCTTCCAAGGGATCCGAAATATCTGTTCTCAGATTCCACAGAAATAAGGCTAGCAAAGAGATCGACGAAATACAGATGTAACTCTGTGAGATGAATTAACAGAACACTAAGCAGTTTCTCAGAAAGCTTCTTTCCAGATTTCATCGGAAGATATTTCCTTTTTCACCATAGCCCTCTATGGGCTTCCAAATATCACTTTGCCAATTCCACAAGAACTGTCTTAGCGAAAGTCTTCTTGAGGGGATATCTGTGACTCTGTGAGATGATTTCACAGAACACAAAGAAGTTTCTCAGAAAGTTTCTTTCTCTTTGTTTTCGGAGGATATTTCCTTTGGCCCTATAGTCTTCCAAGAGATCCGAAATATCTGTTCTCAGATTCCACAGAAATAAGGCTAGCAAAGAGATCCACGAAATACACATGTAACTCTGTGAGATGAATTAACAGAACACTAAGCAGTTTCTCAGAAAGCTTCTTTCCAGATTTCATCTGAGGATATTTCCTTTTTCACCATAGCCCTCTATGGGCTTCCAAATATCACTTTGCCAATTCCACAAGAACTGTCTTGGCGAAAGGCTTCTTGAGGGGAAAGCTGTAACTCTGTGAGATGATTTCACAGAACACAAAGAAGTTTCTCAGAAACCTTCTTTCTCTTTGTTATCGGAGGATATTTCCTTTGGCCCTATAGTCTTCCAAGGGATCCGAAATATCTGTTCTCAGATTCCACAGAAATAAGGCTAGCAAAGAGATCCACGAAATACAGATGTAACTCTGTGAGATGAATTAACAGAACAGTAAGCAGTTTCTCAGAAAGCTTCTTTCCAGATTTCATCTGAGGATATTTCCTTTTTCACCATAGCCCTCTATGGGCTTCCAAATATCACTTTGCCAATTCCACAAGAACTGTCTTGGCGAAAGGCTCCTTGAGGGGAAAGCTGTAACTCTGTGAGATGATTTCAAAGAACACAAATAAGTTTCTCAGAAAGCTTCTTTCTCTTTGTTATCAGAGGATATTTCCTTTGGCCCTATAGTCTTCCAAGGGATGCGAAATATCTGTTCTCAGATTCCACAGAAATAAGGCTAGCAAAGAGATCGACGAAATACAGATGTAACTCTGTGAGATGAATTAACAGAACACTAAGCAGTTTCTCAAAAAGCTTCTTTCCAGATTTCATCTGAGGATATTTCCTTTTTCACCATAGCCCTCTATGGGCTTCCAAATATCACTTTGCCAATTCCACAAGAACTGTCTTAACGAAAGGCTTCTTGAGGGGAAATCTGTGACTCTGTGAGATGATTTCAAAGAACACAAAGAAGTTTCTCAGAAAGTTTCTTTCTCTTTGTTATCGGAGGATATTTCCTTTGGCCCTATAGTCTTCCAAGGGATCCGAAATATCTGTTCTCAGATTCCACAGAAATAAGGCTAGCAAAGAGATCGACGAAATACACATGTAACTTTGTGAGATGAATTAACAGAACACTAAGCAGTTTCTCAGAAAGCTTCTTTCCAGATTTCATCTGAGGATATTTCCTTTTTCACCATAGCCCTCTATGGGCTTCCAAATATCACTTTGCCAATTCCACAAGAACTGTCTTAACGAAAGGCTTCTTGAGGGGAAATCTGTGACTCTGTTAGATGATTTCTAAGAACACAAAGAAGTTTCTCAGAAAGTGTCTTTATCTTTGTTATCGGAGGATATTTCCTTTAGCCCTATAGTCTTCCAAGGGATCCGAAATATCTGTTCTCAGATTCCACAGAAATAAGGCTAGCAAAGAAATCCACGAAATACACATGTAATTCTGTGAGATGAATTAACAGAACACTAAGCAGTTTCTCAGAAAGCTTCTTTCTAGATTTCATCGGAGGATATTTCCTTTTTCACCATAGCCCTCTATGGGCTTCCAAATATCACTTTGCCAATTCCACAACAACTGTATTGGCGAAAGGCTTCTTGAGAGGAAAGCTGTAACTCTGCGAGATGATTTCACAGAACACAAAGAAGTTTCTCAGAAAGCTTCTTTCTCTTTGTTATCGGAGGATATTTCCTTTGCCCCTATAGTCTTCCAAGGGATCCGAAATATCTGTTCTCAGATTCCACAGAAATAAGGCTAGCAAAGAGATCCACGAAATACAGATGTAACTCTGTGAGATGAATTAACAGAACACTAAGCAGTTTCTCAGAAAGCTTCTTTCCAGTTTTCATCGGAGGATATTTCCTTTTTCACCATAGCCCTCTATGGGCTTCCAAATATCACTTTGCCAATTCCACAAGAACTGTCTTGGCGAAAGGCTTCTTGAGGGGAAAGCTGTAACTCTGTGAGATGATTTCACAGAACACAAAGAAGTTTCTCAGAAAGCTTCTTTCTCTTTGTTATCGGAGGATATTTCCTTTGGCCCTATAGTCTTCCAAGGGATCCGAAATATCTGTTCTCAGATTCCACAGAAATAAGGCTAGCAAAGAGATCGACGAAATACAGATGTAACTCTGTGAGATGAATTAACAGAACAGTAAGCAGTTTCTCAGAAAGCTTCTTTCCAGATTTCATCTGAGGATATTTCCTTTTTCACCATAGCCCTCTATGGGCTTCCAAATATCACTTTGCCAATTCCACAAGAACTGTCTTGGCGAAAGGCTCCTTGAGGGGAAAGCTGTAACTCTGTGAGATGATTTCAAAGAACACAATTAAGTTTCTCAGAAAGCTTCTTTCTCTTTGTTATCAGAGGATATTTCCTTTGGCCCTATAGTCTTCCAAGGGATGCGAAATATCTGTTCTCAGATTCCACAGAAATAAGGCTAGCAAAGAGATCGACGAAATACAGATGTAACTCTGTGAGATGAATTAACAGAACACTAAGCAGTTTCTCAGAAAGCTTCTTTCCAGATTTCATCTGAGGATATTTCCTTTTTCACCATAGCCCTCTATGGGCTTCCAAATATCACTTTGCCAATTCCACAAGAACTGTCTTAACGAAAGGCTTCTTGAGGGGAAATCTGTGACTCTGTGAGATGATTTCAAACAACACAAAGAAGTTTCTCAGAAAGTTTCTTTCTCTTTGTTATCGGAGGATATTTCCTTTGGCCCTATAGTCTTCCAAGGGATCCGAAATATCTGTTCTCAGATTCCACAGAAATAAGGCTAGCAAAGAGATCGACGAAATACACATGTAACTTTGTGAGATGAATTAACAGAACACTAAGCAGTTTCTCAGAAAGCTTCTTTCCAGATTTCATCTGAGGATATTTCCTTTTTCACCATAGCCCTCTATGGGCTTCCAAATATCACTTTGCCAATTCCACAAGAACTGTCTTAGCGAAAGGCTTCTTGAGGGGAAAGCTGCAACTCTGGGAGATGATTTCACAGAACACAAAGAAGTTTCTCAGAAAGCTTCTTTCTCTTTGTTATCCGAGGATATTTCCTTTGGCCCTATAGTCTTCCAAGGGATGCGAAATATCTGTTCTCAGATTCCACAGAAACAAGGCTAGCAAAGAGATCCACGAAATACAGATGTAACTCTGTGAGATGAATTAACAGAACACTAAGCAGTTTCTCAGAAAGCTTCTTTCCAGATTTCATCGGAGGATATTTCCTTTTTCACCATAGCCCTCTATGGGCTTCCAAATATCACTTTGCCAATTCCACAAGAACTGCCTTGGCGAAAGGCTTCTTGAGGGGAAAGCTGTAACTCTGTGAGATGATTTCACAGAACACAAAGAAGTTTCTCAAAAAGCTTCTTTATCTTTGTTATCGGAGGATATTTCCTTTGGCCCTATAGTCTTCCAAGGGATCCGAAATATCTGTTCTCAGATTCCACAGAAATAAGTCTAGCAAAGAGATCCACGAAATACAGATGTAACTGTGTGAGATGAATTAACAGAACACTAAGCAGTTTCTCAGAAAGCTTCTTTCCAGATTTCATCTGAGGATATTTCCTTTTTCACCGTAGCCCTCTATGGGCTTCCAAATATCACTTTGCCAATTCCACAAGAACTGTCTTAACGAAAGGCTTCTTGAGGTGAAATCTGTGACTCTGTGAGATGATTTCAAAGAACACAAAGAAGTTTCTCAGAAAGCTTCTTTCTCTTTGTTTTCGGAGGATATTTCCTTTGGCCCTATAGTCTTCCAAGGGATCCGAAATATCTGTTCTCAGATTCCACAGAAATAAGGCTAGCAAAGAGATCCACGAAATACACATGTAACTCTGTGAGATGAATTAACAGAACACTAAGCAATTTCTCAGAAAGCTTCTTTCCAGATTTCATCTGAGGATATTTCCGTTTTCACCATAGCCCTCTATGGGCTTCCAAATATCACTTTGCCTATTCCACAAGAACTGTCTTGGCGAAAGGCTTCTTGAGGGGAAAGCTGTAACTCTGTGAGATGATTTCACAGAACACAAAGAAGTTTCTCAGAAAGCTTCTTTCTCTTTGTTATCGGGGGATATTTCCTTTGGCCCTATAGTCTTCCAAGGGATCCGAAATATCTGTTCTCAGATTCCACAGAAATAAGGCTAGCAAGGAGATCCGCGAAATACAGATGTAACTCTGTGAGATGAATTAACAGAACACTAAGCAGTTTCTCAGAAAGCTTCTTTCCAGATTTCATCTGAGGATATTTCCTTTTTCACCATAGCCCTCTATGGGCTTCCAAATATCACTTTGCCAATTCCACAAGAACTGTCTTGGCGAAAGGCTTCTTGAGGGGAAAGCTGTAACTCTGTGAGATGATTTCAAAGAACACAAAGAAGTTTCTCAGAAAGCTTCTTTCTCTTTGTTATCGGAGGATATTTCCTTTGGCCCTATAGTCTTCCAAGGGATGCGAAATATCTGTTCTCAGATTCCACAGAAATAAGGCTAGCAAAGAGATCGACGAAATACAGATGTAACTCTGTGAGATGAATTAACAGAACACTAAGCAGTTGCTCAGAAAGCTTCTTTCCAGATTTCATCTGAGGATATTTCCTTTTTCACCGTAGCCCTCTATGGGCTTCCAAATATCACTTTGACAATTCCACAAGAACTGTCTTAGCGAAAGGCTTCTTGAGGGGAAAGCTGTAACTCGGTGAGATGATTTCACAGAACACAAAGAAGTTTCTCAGAAAGCTTCTTTCTCTTTGTTATCGGAGGATATTTGCTTTGGCCCTATAGTCTTCCAAGGGATCCGAAATATCTGTTCTCAGATTCCACAGAAATAAGGCTAGCAAGGAGATCCACGAAATACAGATGTAACTCTGTGAGATGAATTAACAGAACACTAAGCAGTTTCTCAGAAAGCTTCTTTCCAGATTTCATCTGAGGATATTTCCTTTTTCACCATAGCCCTCTATGGGCTTCCAAATATCACTTTGCCAATTCCACAAGAACTGTCTTAGCGAAAGGCTTCCTGAGGGGAAAGCTGTAACTCTGTGAGATGATTTCAAAGAACACAAAGAAGTTTCTCAGAAAGCTTCTTTCTCTTTGTTATCGGAGGATATTTCCTTTGGCCCTATAGTCTTCCAAGGGATCCGAAATATCTGTTCTCAGATTCCACAGAAATAAGGCTAGCAAAGAGATCGACGAAATACAGATGTAACTCTCTGAGATGAATTAACAGAACTCTAAGCAGTTTCTCAGAAAGCTTCTTTCCAGATTTCATCTGAGGATATTTCCTTTTTCACCATAGCCCTCTATGGGCTTCCAAATATCACTTTGCCAATTCCACAAGAACTGTCTTAAGGAAAGCCTTCTTGAGGGGAAATCTGTGACTCTGTGAGATGATTTCAAAGAACACAAAGAAGTTTCTCAGAAAGTTTCTTTCTCTTTGTTATCGGAGGATATTTCCTTTGGCCCTATAGTCTTCCAAGGGATCCGAAATATCTGTTCTCAGATTCCACAGAAATAAGGCTAGCAAAGAGATCGACGAAATACAGATGAAACTCTGTGAGATGAATTAACAGAAGACTAAGCAGTTTCTCAGAAAGCTACTTTCCAGATTTCATCTGAGGATATTTCCTTTTTAACCATAGCCCTCTATCGGCTTCCAAATATCACTTTGTCAATTCCACAGGAACTGTCTTAGCGAAAGGCTTCTTGAGGGGAAAGCTGTAACTTTGTGAGATGATTTCACAGAACACAAAGAAGTTTCTCAGAAAGCTTCTTTCTCTATGTTATCGGAGGATATTTCCTTTGGCCCTATAGTCTTCCAAGGGGTCCGAAATATCTGTTCTCAGATTCCACAGAAATAAGGCTAGCAAAGAGATCCACTAAATACACATGTAACTCTGTGAGATGAATTAACAGAACACTAAGCAGTTTCTCAGAAAGCTTCTTTCCAGATTTCATCGGAGGATATTTCCTTTTTCACCATAGCCCTCTATGGGCTTCCAAATATCACTTTGCCAATTCCACAAGAACTCTCTTAGCGAAAGGCTTCTTGAGGGGAAAGCTGTAACTCTGTGAGATGATTTCAAAGATCACAAAGAAGTTTCTCAGAAAGCTTCTTTCTCTTTGTTATCGGAGGATATTTCCTTTGGCCCTATAGTCTTCCAAGGGATCCGAAATATGTGTTCTCAGATTCCACAGAAATAAGGCTAGCAAAGAGATCCACGAAATACAGATGTAACTCTGTGAGATGAATTAACAGAACACTAAGCAGTTTCTCAGAAAGCTTCTTTCCAGATTTCATCGGAGGATATTTCCTTTTTCACCATAGCCCACTATGGGCTTCCAAATATCACTTTGCCAATTCCCCAAGAACTGTCTTGGCGAATGGCTTCTTGAGGGGAAAGCTGTAACTCTGTGAGATGATTTCACAGAACACAAAGAAGTTTCTCAGAAAGCTTCTTTCTCTTTGTTATCGGAGGATATTTCCTTTGGCCCTATAGTCTTCCAAGGGATCCGAAATATCTGTTCTCAGATTCCACAGAAATAAGGCTAGCAAAGAGATCGACGAAATACAGATGAAACTCTGTGAGATGAATTAACAGAAGACTAAGCAGTTTCTCAGAAAGCTACTTTCCAGATTTCATCTGAGGATATTTCCTTTTTCACCATAGCCCTCTATGGGCTTCCAAATATCACTTTGCCAATTCCACAAGAACTGTCTTGGCGAAAGGCTTCTTGAGGGGAAAGCTGTAACTCTGTGAGATGATTTCAAAGAACACAAAGAAGTTTCTCAGAAAGCTTCTTTCTCTTTGTTATCGGAGGATATTTCCTTTGGCCCTATAGTCTTCCAAGGGATGCGAAATATCTGTTCTCAGATTCCACAGAAATAAGGCTAGCAAAGAGATCGACGAAATACAGATGTAACTCTGTGAGATGAATTAACAGAACACTAAGCAGTTGCTCAGAAAGCTTCTTTCCAGATTTCATCTGAGGATATTTCCTTTTTCACCGTAGCCCTCTATGGGCTTCCAAATATCACTTTGACAATTCCACAAGAACTGTCTTAGCGAAAGGCTTCTTGAGGGGAAAGCTGTAACTCGGTGAGATGATTTCACAGAACACAAAGAAGTTTCTCAGAAAGCTTCTTTCTCTTTGTTATCGGAGGATATTTGCTTTGGCCCTATAGTCTTCCAAGGGATCCGAAATATCTGTTCTCAGATTCCACAGAAATAAGGCTAGCAAGGAGATCCACGAAATACAGATGTAACTCTGTGAGATGAATTAACAGAACACTAAGCAGTTTCTCAGAAAGCTTCTTTCCAGATTTCATCTGAGGATATTTCCTTTTTCAAAATAGCCCTCTATGGGCTTCCAAATATCACTTTGCCAATTCCACAAGAACTGTCTTAGCGAAAGGCTTCCTGAGGGGAAAGCTGTAACTCTGTGAGATGATTTCAAAGAACACAAAGAAGTTTCTCAGAAAGCTTCTTTCTCTTTGTTATCGGAGGATATTTCCTTTGGCCCTATAGTCTTCCAAGGGATCCGAAATATCTGTTCTCAGATTCCACAGAAATAAGGCTAGCAAAGAGATCGACGAAATACAGATGTAACTCTCTGAGATGAATTAACAGAACTCTAAGCAGTTTCTCAGAAAGCTTCTTTCCAGATTTCATCTGAGGATATTTCCTTTTTCACCATAGCCCTCTATGGGCTTCCAAATATCACTTTGCCAATTCCACAAGAACTGTCTTAAGGAAAGCCTTCTTGAGGGGAAATCTGTGACTCTGTGAGATGATTTCAAAGAACACAAAGAAGTTTCTCAGAAAGTTTCTTTCTCTTTGTTATCGGAGGATATTTCCTTTGGCCCTATAGTCTTCCAAGGGATCCGAAATATCTGTTCTCAGATTCCACAGAAATAAGGCTAGCAAAGAGATCGACGAAATACAGATGAAACTCTGTGAGATGAATTAACAGAAGACTAAGCAGTTTCTCAGAAAGCTACTTTCCAGATTTCATCTGAGGATATTTCCTTTTTAACCATAGCCCTCTATCGGCTTCCAAATATCACTTTGTCAATTCCACAGGAACTGTCTTAGCGAAAGGCTTCTTGAGGGGAAAGCTGTAACTTTGTGAGATGATTTCACAGAACACAAAGAAGTTTCTCAGAAAGCTTCTTTCTCTATGTTATCGGAGGATATTTCCTTTGGCCCTATAGTCTTCCAAGGGGTCCGAAATATCTGTTCTCAGATTCCACAGAAATAAGGCTAGCAAAGAGATCCACTAAATACACATGTAACTCTGTGAGATGAATTAACAGAACACTAAGCAGTTTCTCAGAAAGCTTCTTTCCAGATTTCATCGGAGGATATTTCCTTTTTCACCATAGCCCTCTATGGGCTTCCAAATATCACTTTGCCAATTCCACAAGAACTCTCTTAGCGAAAGGCTTCTTGAGGGGAAAGCTGTAACTCTGTGAGATGATTTCAAAGATCACAAAGAAGTTTCTCAGAAAGCTTCTTTCTCTTTGTAATCGGAGGATATTTCCTTTGGCCCTATAGTCTTCCAAGGGATCCGAAATATGTGTTCTCAGATTCCACAGAAATAAGGCTAGCAAAGAGATCCACGAAATACAGATGTAACTCTGTGAGATGAATTAACAGAACACTAAGCAGTTTCTCAGAAAGCTTCTTTCCAGATTTCATCGGAGGATATTTCCTTTTTCACCATAGCCCACTATGGGCTTCCAAATATCACTTTGCCAATTCCCCAAGAACTGTCTTGGCGAATGGCTTCTTGAGGGGAAAGCTGTAACTCTGTGAGATGATTTCACAGAACACAAAGAAGTTTCTCAGAAAGCTTCTTTCTCTTTGTTATCGGAGGATATTTCCTTTGGCCCTATAGTCTTCCAAGGGATCCGAAATATCTGTTCTCAGATTCCACAGAAATAAGGCTAGCAAAGAGATCGACGAAATACAGATGTAACTCTGTGAGATGAATTAACAGAACACTAAGCAGTTTCTCAGAAAGCTTCTTTCCAGATTTCATCGGAGGATATTTCCTTTTTCACCATAGCCCTCTATGGGCTTCCAAATATCACTTTGCCAATTCCACAAGAACTGTCTTAAGGAAAGCCTTCTTGAGGGGAAATCTGTGACTCTGTGAGATGATTTCAAAGAACACAAAGAAGTTTCTCAGAAAGTTTCTTTCTCTTTGTTATCGGAGGATATTTCCTTTGGCCCTATAGTCTTCCAAGGGATCCGAAATATCTGTTCTCAGATTCCACAGAAATAAGGCTAGCAAAGAGATCGACGAAATACAGATGAAACTCTGTGAGATGAATTAACAGAAGACTAAGCAGTTTCTCAGAAAGCTACTTTCCAGATTTCATCTGAGGATATTTCCTTTTTCACCATAGCCCTCTATCGGCTTCCAAATATCACTTTGTCAATTCCACAAGAACTGTCTTAGCGAAAGGCTTCTTGAGGGGAAAGCTGTAACTTTGTGAGATGATTTCACAGAACACAAAGAAGTTTCTCAGAAAGCTTCTTTCTCTTTGTTATCGGAGGATATTTCCTTTGACCCTATAGTCTTCCAAGGGATCCGAAATATCTGTTCTCAGATTCCACAGAAATAAGGCTAGCAAAGAGATCCACGAAATACAGATGTAACTCTGTGAGATGAATTAACAGAACACTAAGCAGTTTCTCAGAAAGCTTCTTTCCAGATTTCATCGGAGGATATTTCCTTTTTCACCATAGCCCTCTATGGGCTTCCAAATATCACTTTGCCAATTCCCCAAGAACTGTCTTAATGAAAGCCTTCTTGAGGGGAAATCTGTGACTCTGTGAGATGATTTCAAAGAACACAAAGAAGTTTCTCAGAAGTTTCTTTCTCTTTGTTATCGGAGGATATTTCCTTTGGCCCTATAGTCTTCCAAGGGATCCGAAATATCTGTTCTCAGATTCCACAGAAATAAGGCTAGCAAAGAGATCCACGAAATACACATGTAAGTCGGTGAGATGATTTAACAGAACACTAAGCAGTTTCTCAGAAAGCTTCTTTCCAGATTTCATCTGAGGATATTTCCTTTTCCCCATAGCCCTCTATGGGCTTCCAAATATCACTTTGCCAATTCCACAAGAACTGTCTTGGCGAAAGGCTTCTTGAGGGGAAAGCTGTAACTGTGTGAGATGATTTCACAGAACACAAAGAAGTTTCTCAGAAAGCTTCCTTCTCTTTGTTATCGGAGGATATTTCCTTTGGCCCTATAGTCTTCCAAGGGATCCGAAATATCTGTTCTCAGATTCCACAGAAATAAGGCTAGCAAAGAGATCCACGAAATACAGATGTAAGTCTGTGAGATGAATTAACAGAACAGTAAGCAGTTTCTCAGAAAGCTTCTTTCCAGATTTCATCTGAGGATATTTCCTTTTTCACCATAGCCCTCTATGGGCTTCCATATATCACTTTGCCAATTCCACAAGAACTGTCTTGGCGAAAGGCTTCTTGAGAGGAAAGCTGTAATTCTGTGAGATGATTTCACAGAACACAAAGAAGTTTCTCAGAAAGCTTCTTTCTCTTTGTTATCGGAGGATATTTCCTTTGGCCCTATAGTCTTCCAAGGGATCCGAAATATCTGTTCTCAGATTCCACAGAAATAAGGCTAGCAAAGAGATTCACGAAATACACATGTAACTCTGTGAGATGAATTAACAGAACACTAAGCAGTTTCTCAGAAATCTTCTTTCCAGTTTTCATCGGAGGATATTTCCTTTTTCACCATAGCCCTCTATGGGCTTCCAAATATCACTTTGCCAAATCCACAAGAACTGTCTTAACGAAAGGCTTCTTGAGGGGAAAGCTGTAACTCTGTGAGATGATTTCACAGAACCCAAAGAAGTTTCTCAGAAAGCTTCTTTCTCTTTGTTATCGGAGGATATTTCCTTTGGCCCTATAGTCTTCCAAGGGATGCGAAATATCTGTTCTCAGATTCCACAGATATAAGGCTAGCAAAGAGATCCACGAAATACAGATGTAACTCTGTGAGATGAATTAACAGAACACTAAGCAGTTTCTCAGAAAGCTTCTTTCCAGATTTCATCTGAGGATATTTCCTTTTTCACCATAGCCCTCTATGGGCTTCAAATATCACTTTGCCAATTCCACAAGAACTTTCTTAACGAAAGGCTTCTTGAGGGGAAATCTGTGACTCTGTGAGATGATTTCAAAGAACACAAAGAAGTTTCTCAGAAAGTTTCTTTCTCTTTGTTTTCGGAGGATATTTCCTTTGGCCCTATAGTCTTCCAAGGGATCCGAAATATCTGTTCTCAGATTCCACAGAAATAAGGCTAGCAAAGAGATCCACGAAATACAGATGTAACTCTGTGAGATGAATTAACAGAAGACTAAGCAGTTTCTCAGATAGCTTCTTTCCAGATTTCATCGGAGGATATTTCCTTTTTCACCATAGCCCTCTATGGGCTTCCAAATATCACTTTGCCAATTCCACAAGAACTGTCTTAACGAAAGGCTTCTTGAGGGGAAAGCTGTAACTCTGTGAGATGATTTCAAAGAACACAAATATGTTTCTCAGAAAGCTTCTTTCTCTTTGTTGTCGGAGGATATTTCCTTTGGCCCTATAGTCTTCCAAGGGATGCGAAATATCTGTTCTCAGATTCCACAGAAATAAGGCTAGCAAAGAGATTCACGAAATACACATGTAACTCTGTGAGATGAATTAACAGAACACTAAGCAGTTTCTCAGAAATCTTCTTTCCAGTTTTCATCTGAGGATATTTCCTTTTTCACCGTAGCCCTCTATGGGCTTCCAAATATCACTTTGCCACAAGAACTGTCTTAACGAAAGGCTTCTTGAGGGGAAATCTGTGACTCTGTGAGATGATTTCAAAGAACACAAAGAAGTTTCTCAGAAAGCTTCTTTCTCTTTGTTATCGGAGGATATTTCCTTTGGCCCTATAGTCTTCCAAGGGATCCGAAATATCTGTTCTCAGATTCCACAGAAATAAGGCTAGCAAGGAAATCCACGAAATACAGATGTAACTCTGTGAGATGAATTAACAGAACACTAAGCAGTTTCTCAGAAAGCTTCTTTCCAGATTTCATCGGAGGATATTTCCTTTTTCACCATAGCCTTCTATGGGCTTCCAAATATCACTTTGCCAATTCCACAAGAACTGTCTTAGCGAAAGGCTTCTTGAGGGGAAAGCTGTAACTCTGTGAGATGATTTCAAAGAACACAAAGAAGTTTCTCAGAAAGCTTCTTTCTCTTTGTTATCGGAGGATATTTCCTTTGACCCTATAGTCTTCCAAGGGATCCGAAATATCTGTTCTCAGATTCCACAGAAATAAGGCTAGCAAAGAGATCGAGGAAATACAGATGTAACTCTGTGAGATGAATTAACAGAACACTAAGCAGTTTCTCAGAAAGCTTCTTTCCAGATTTCATCGGAGGATATTTCCTTTTTCACCATAGCCCTCTATGGGCTTCCAAATATCACTTTGCCAATTCCCCAAGAACTGTCTTAATGAAAGCCTTTTTGAGGGGAAATCTGTGACTCTGTGAGATGATTTCAAAGAACACAAAGAAGTTTCTCAGAAAGTTTCTTTCTCTTTGTTATCGGAGGATATTTCCTTTGGCCCTATAGTCTTCCAAGGGATCCGAAATATCTGTTCTCAGATTCCACATAAATAAGGCTAGCAAAGAGATCCACGAAATACACATGTAAGTCGGTGAGATGATTTAACAGAACACTAAGCAGTTTCTCAGAAAGCTTCTTTCCAGATTTCATCTGAGGATATTTCCTTTTCCCCATAGCCCTCTAGGGGCTTCCAAATATCACTTTGCCAATTCCACAAGAACTGTCTTGGCGAAAGGCTTCTTGAGGGGAAAGCTGTAACTGTGTGAGATGATTTCACAGAACACAAAGAAGTTTCTCAGAAAGCTTCCTTCTCTTTGTTATCGGAGGATATTTCCTTTGGCCCTATAGTCTTCCAAGGGATCCGAAATATCTGTTCTCAGATTCCACAGAAATAAGGCTAGCAAAGAGATCCACGAAATACAGATGTAACTCTGTGAGATGAATTAACAGAACAGTAAGCAGTTTCTCAGAAAGCTTCTTTCCAGATTTCATCTGAGGATATTTCCTTTTTCACCATAGCCCTCTATGGACTTCCATATATCACTTTGCCAATTCCACAAGAACTGTCTTGGCGAAAGGCTTCTTGAGAGGAAAGCTGTAATTCTGTGAGATGATTTCACAGAACACAAAGAAGTTTCTCAGAAAGCTTCTTTCTCTTTGTTATCGGAGGATATTTCCTTTGGCCCTATAGTCTTCCAAGGGATGCGAAATATCTGTTCTCAGATTCCACAGAAATAAGGCTAGCAAAGAGATCCACGAAATACAGATGTAACTCTGTGAGATGAATTAACAGAACACTAAGCAGTTTCTCAGAAAGCTTCTTTCCAGATTTCTTCGGAGGATATTTCCTTTTTCACCATAGCCCTCTATGGGCTTCCAAATATCACTTTGCCAATTCCACAAGAACTGTCTTAACGAAAGGCTTCTTGAGGGGAAATCTGTGACTCTGTGAGATGATTTCGAAGAACACAAAGAAGTTTCTCAGAAAGTTTCTTTATCTTTGTTATCGGAGGATATTTCCTATGGCCCTATAGTCTTCCAAGGGATCCGAAATATCTGTTCTCAGATTCCACAGAAATAAGGCTAACAAAGAGATCGACGAAATACACATGTAACTTTGTGAGATGAATTAACAGAACACTAAGCAGTTTCTCAGAAAGCTTCTTTCCAGATTTCATCTGAAGATATTTCCTTTTTCAACATAGCCCTCTATGGGCTTCCAAATATCACTTTGCCAATTCCACAAGAACTGTCTTAACGAAAGGCTTCTTGAGGAGAAAGCTGTAACTCTGTGAGATGATTTCAAAGAACACAAAGAAGTTTCTCAGAAAGCTTCTTTCTCTTTGTAATCGGAGGATATTTCCTTTGGCCCTATAGTCTTCCAAGGGATCCGAATTATCTGTTGTCAGATTCCACAGAAATAAGGCTAGCAAAGAGATCCACGAAATACAGATGTAACTCTGTGAGATGAATTAACAGAACACTAAGCAGTTTCACAGAAAGCTTCTTTCCAGGTTTCATCTGAGGATATTTCCTTTTTCTCCATAGCCCTCTATGGGCTTCCAAATAGCACTTTGCCAATTCCACAAGAACTGTCTTGGCGAAAGGCTTCTTGAGGGGAAAGCTGTAACTCTGTGTGATGATTTCACAGAACACAAAAAAGTTTCTCAAAAAGCTTCTTTCTCTTTGTTATCGGAGGATATTTCCTTTGGCCCTATAGTCTTCCAAGGGATCCGAAATATCTGTTCTCAGATTCCACAGAAATAAGTCTAGCAAAGTGATCCACGAAATACAGATGTAACTCTGTGAGATGAATTACAGAACACTAAGCAGTTTTTCAAAAAGCTTCTTTCCAGATTTCATCTGAGGATATTTCCTTTTTCACCATAGCCCTCTATGGGCTTCCAAATATCACTTTGCCAATTCCACAAGAACTCTCTTAACGAAAGGCTTCTTGAGGGGAAATCTGTGACTCTGTGAGATGATTTCAAAGAACACAAAGAAGTTTCTCAGAGCTTCTTTCTCTTTGTTATCGGAGGATATTTCCTTTGGCCCTATAGTCTCCCAGGGATCCGAAATATCTGTTCTCAGATTCCACAGAAATAAGGCTAGCAAAGAGATTGACGAAATACACATGTAACTTTGTGAGATGAATTAACAGAACACTAAGCAGTTTCTCAGAAAGCTTCTTTCCAGATTTCATCTGAGGATATTTCCTTTTTCACCATAGCCCTCTATGGGCTTCCAAATATCACTTTGCCAATTCCACAAAACTGTCTTAGCGAAAGGCTTCTTGAGGGGAAAGCTGTACCTCTGTGAGATGATTTCAAAGAACACAAAGAAGTTTCTCAGAAAGCTTCTTTCTCTTTGTTATCGGAGGATATTTCCTTTGGCCCTATAGTCTTCCAAGGGATCCGAAATATCTGTTCTCAGATTCCACAGAAATAAGGCTAGCAAAGAGATTCACGAAATACACATGTAACTCTGTGAGATGAATTAACAGAACACTAAGCAGTTTCTCAGAAATCTTCTTTCCAGTTTTCATCGGAGGATATTTCCTTTTTCACCATAGCCCTCTATGGGCTTCCAAATATCACTTTGCCAAATCCACAAGAACTGTCTTAACGAAAGGCTTCTTGAGGGGAAAGCTGTAACTCTGTGAGATGATTTCACAGAACCCAAAGAAGTTTCTCAGAAAGCTTCTTTCTCTTTGTTATCGGAGGATATTTCCTTTGGCCCTATAGTCTTACAAGGGATGCGAAATATCTGTTCTCAGATTCCACAGAAATAAGGCTAGCAAAGAGATCCACGAAATACAGATGTAACTCTGTGAGATGAATTAACAGAACACTAAGCAGTTTCTCAGAAAGCTTCTTTCCAGATTTCATCTGAGGATATTTCCTTTTTCACCATAGCCCTCTATGGGCTTCAAATATCACTTTGCCAATTCCACAAGAACTTTCTTAACGAAAGGCTTCTTGAGGGGAAATCTGTGACTCTGTGAGATGATTTCAAAGAACACAAAGAAGTTTCTCAGAAAGTTTCTTTCTCTTTGTTTTCGGAGGATATTTCCTTTGGCCCTATAGTCTTCCAAGGGATCCGAAATATCTGTTCTCAGATTCCACAGAAATAAGGCTAGCAAAGAGATCGACGAAATACAGATGTAACTCTGTGAGATGAATTAACAGAAGACTAAGCAGTTTCTCAGATAGCTTCTTTCCAGATTTCATCGGAGGATATTTCCTTTTTCACCATAGCCCTCTATGGGCTTCCAAATATCACTTTGCCAATTCCACAAGAACTGTCTTAACGAAAGGCTTCTTGAGGGGAAAGCTGTAACTCTGTGAGATGATTTCAAAGAACACAAATATGTTTCTCAGAAAGCTTCTTTCTCTTTGTTGTCGGAGGATATTTCCTTTGGCCCTATAGTCTTCCAAGGGATGCGAAATATCTGTTCTCAGATTCCACAGAAATAAGGCTAGCAAAGAGATTCACGAAATACACATGTAACTCTGTGAGATGAATTAACAGAACACTAAGCAGTTTCTCAGAAATCTTCTTTCCAGTTTTCATCTGAGGATATTTCCTTTTTCACCGTAGCCCTCTATGGGCTTCCAAATATCACTTTGCCACAAGAACTACTTAACGAAAGGCTTCTTGAGGGGAAATCTGTGACTCTGTGAGATGATTTCAAAGAACACAAAGAAGTTTCTCAGAAAGCTTCTTTCTCTTTGTTATCGGAGGATATTTCCTTTGGCCCTATAGTCTTCCAAGGGATCCGAAATATCTGTTCTCAGATTCCACAGAAATAAGGCTAGCAAGGAAATCCACGAAATACAGATGTAACTCTGTGAGATGAATTAACAGAACACTAAGCAGTTTCTCAGATAGCTTCTTTCCAGATTTCATCGGAGGATATTTCCTTTTTCACCATAGCCTTCTATGGGCTTCCAAATATCACTTTGCCAATTCCACAAGAACTGTCTTAGCGAAAGGCTTCTTGAGGGGAAAGCTGTAACTCTGTGAGATGATTTCAAAGAACACAAAGAAGTTTCTCAGAAAGCTTCTTTCTCTTTGTTATCGGAGGATATTTCCTTTGACCCTATAGTCTTCCAAGGGATCCGAAATATCTGTTCTCAGATTCCACAGAAATAAGGCTAGCAAAGAGATCGAGGAAATACAGATGTAACTCTGTGAGATGAATTAACAGAACACTAAGCAGTTTCTCAGAAAGCTTCTTTCCAGATTTCATCGGAGGATATTTCCTTTTTCACCATAGCCCTCTATGGGCTTCCAAATATCACTTTGCCAATTCCCCAAGAACTGTCTTAATGAAAGCCTTTTTGAGGGGAAATCTGTGACTCTGTGAGATGATTTCAAAGAACACAAAGAAGTTTCTCAGAAAGTTTCTTTCTCTTTGTTATCGGAGGATATTTCCTTTGGCCCTATAGTCTTCCAAGGGATCCGAAATATCTGTTCTCAGATTCCACATAAATAAGGCTAGCAAAGAGATCCACGAAATACACATGTAAGTCGGTGAGATGATTTAACAGAACACTAAGCAGTTTCTCAGAAAGCTTCTTTCCAGATTTCATCTGAGGATATTTCCTTTTCCCCATAGCCCTCTAGGGGCTTCCAAATATCACTTTGCCAATTCCACAAGAACTGTCTTGGCGAAAGGCTTCTTGAGGGGAAAGCTGTAACTGTGTGAGATGATTTCACAGAACACAAAGAAGTTTCTCAGAAAGCTTCCTTCTCTTTGTTATCGGAGGATATTTCCTTTGGCCCTATAGTCTTCCAAGGGATCCGAAATATCTGTTCTCAGATTCCACAGAAATAAGGCTAGCAAAGAGATCCACGAAATACAGATGTAACTCTGTGAGATGAATTAACAGAACAGTAAGCAGTTTCTCAGAAAGCTTCTTTCCAGATTTCATCTGAGGATATTTCCTTTTTCACCATAGCCCTCTATGGGCTTCCATATATCACTTTGCCAATTCCACAAGAACTGTCTTGGCGAAAGGCTTCTTGAGAGGAAAGCTGTAATTCTGTGAGATGATTTCACAGAACACAAAGAAGTTTCTCAGAAAGCTTCTTTCTCTTTGTTATCGGAGGATATTTCCTTTGGCCCTATAGTCTTCCAAGGGATGCGAAATATCTGTTCTCAGATTCCACAGAAATAAGGCTAGCAAAGAGATCCACGAAATACAGATGTAACTCTGTGAGATGAATTAACAGAACACTAAGCAGTTTCTCAGAAAGCTTCTTTCCAGATTTCTTCGGAGGATATTTCCTTTTTCACCATAGCCCTCTATGGGCTTCCAAATATCACTTTGCCAATTCCACAAGAACTGTCTTAACGAAAGGCTTCTTGAGGGGAAATCTGTGACTCTGTGAGATGATTTCGAAGAACACAAAGAAGTTTCTCAGAAAGTTTCTTTATCTTTGTTATCGGAGGATATTTCCTATGGCCCTATAGTCTTCCAAGGGATCCGAAATATCTGTTCTCAGATTCCACAGAAATAAGGCTAACAAAGAGATCGACGAAATACACATGTAACTTTGTGAGATGAATTAACAGAACACTAAGCAGTTTCTCAGAAAGCTTCTTTCCAGATTTCATCTGAAGATATTTCCTTTTTCAACATAGCCCTCTATGGGCTTCCAAATATCACTTTGCCAATTCCACAAGAACTGTCTTAACGAAAGGCTTCTTGAGGGGAAAGCTGTAACTCTGTGAGATGATTTCAAAGAACACAAAGAAGTTTCTCAGAAAGCTTCTTTCTCTTTGTAATCGGAGGATATTTCCTTTGGCCCTATAGTCTTCCAAGGGATCCGAATTATCTGTTGTCAGATTCCACAGAAATAAGGCTTGCAAAGAGATCCACGAAATACAGATGTAACTCTGTGAGATGAATTAACAGAACACTAAGCAGTTTCACAGAAAGCTTCTTTCCAGATTTCATCTGAGGATATTTCCTTTTTCTCCATAGCCCTCTATGGGCTTCCAAATAGCACTTTGCCAATTCCACAAGAACTGTCTTGGCGAAAGGCTTCTTGAGGGGAAAGCTGTAACTCTGTGTGATGATTTCACAGAACACAAAAAAGTTTCTCAAAAAGCTTCTTTCTCTTTGTTATCGGAGGATATTTACTTTGGCCCTATAGTCTTCCAAGGGATCCGAAATATCTGTTCTCAGATTCCACAGAAATAAGTCTAGCAAAGTGATCCACGAAATACAGATGTAACTCTGTGAGATGAATTACAGAACACTAAGCAGTTTTTCAAAAAGCTTCTTTCCAGATTTCATCTGAGGATATTTCCTTTTTCACCATAGCCCTCTATGGGCTTCCAAATATCACTTTGCCAATTCCACAAGAACTCTCTTAACGAAAGGCTTCTTGAGGGGAAATCTGTGACTCTGTGAGATGATTTCAAAGAACACAAAGAAGTTTCTCAGAGCTTCTTTCTCTTTGTTATCGGAGGATATTTCCTTTGGCCCTATAGTCTCCCAGGGATCCGAAATATCTGTTCTCAGATTCCACAGAAATAAGGCTAGCAAAGAGATTGACGAAATACACATGTAACTTTGTGAGATGAATTAACAGAACACTAAGCAGTTTCTCAGAAAGCTTCTTTCCAGATTTCATCTGAGGATATTTCCTTTTTCAAAATAGCCCTCTATGGGCTTCCAAATATCACTTTGCCAATTCCACAAAACTGTCTTAGCGAAAGGCTTCTTGAGGGGAAAGCTGTACCTCTGTGAGATGATTTCAAAGAACACAAAGAAGTTTCTCAGAAAGCTTCTTTCTCTTTGTTATCGGAGGATATTTCCTTTGGCCCTATAGTCTTCCAAGGGATCCGAAATATCTGTTCTCAGATTCCACAGAAATAAGGCTAGCAAAGAGATCCACGAAATACAGATGTAACTCTGTGAGATGAATTAACAGAACACTAAGCAGTTTCTCAGAAAGCTTCTTTCCAGATTTCTTCGGAGGATATTTCCTTTTTCACCATAGCCCTCTATGGGCATCCAAATATCACTTTGCCAATTCCACAAGAACTGTCTTAGCGAAAGGCTTCTTGAGGGGAAAGCTGTAACTCTGTGAGATGATTTCAAAGAACATAAAGAAGTTTCTCAGAAAGCTTCTTACTCTTTGTTATCGGAGGATATTTCCTTTGGCCCTATAGTCTTCCAAGGGATCCGAAATATCTGTTCTCAGATTCCACAGAAATAAGGCTAGCAAAGAGATCGACGAAATACAGATGTAACTCTGTGAGATGAATTAACAGAACACTAAGCAGTTTCTCAGAAAGCTTCTTTCCAGATTTCATCTGAGGATATTTCCTTTTTCACCATAGCCCTCTATGGGCTTCCAAATATCACTTTGCCAATTCCACAAGAACTGTCTTGGCGAAAGGCTTCTTGAGGGGATAGCTGTAACTCTGTGAGATGATTTCACAGAACAGAAAGATGTTTCTCAGAAAGCTTCTTTCTCTTTGTTATCGGAGGATATTTCCTTTGGCCCTATAGTCTTCCAAGGGATCCGAAATATCTGTTCTCAGATTCCACAGAAATAAGGCTAGCAAAGAGATCGACGAAATACACATGTAACTCTGTGAGATGAATTAACAGAACACTAAGCAGTTTCTCAGAAAACTTCTTTCCATATTTCATCTGAGGATATTTCCTTTTTCACCATAGCCCTCTATGGGCTTCCAAATATCACTTTGCCAATTCCACAAGAACTATCTTGGCGAAAATCTTATTGAGGGGAAAGCTGTAACTCTGTGAGATGATTTCACAGAACACAAAGAAGTTTCTCAGAAAGCTTCTTTCTCTTTGTTATCGGAGGATATTTCCTTTGCCCCTTTAGTCTTCCAAGAGATCCGAAATATCTGTTCTCAGATTCCACAGAAATAAGGCTAGCAAAGAGATCGACGAAATACAGATGTAACTCTGTGAGATGAATTAACAGAACACTAAGCAGTTTCACAGAAAGCTTCTTTCCAGATTTCATCTGAGGATATTTCCTTTTTCTCCATAGCCCTCTATGGGCTTCCAAATAGCACTTTGCCAATTCCACAAGAACTGTCTTGGCGAAAGGCTTCTTGAGGGGAAAGCTGTAACTCTGTGTGATGATTTCACAGAACACAAAAAAGTTTCTCAAAAAGCTTCTTTCTCTTTGTTATCGGAGGATATTTCCTTTGGCCCTATAGTCTTCCAAGGGATCCGAAATATCTGTTCTCAGATTCCACAGAAATAAGTCTAGCAAAGTGATCCACGAAATACAGATGTAACTCTGTGAGATGAATTACAGAACACTAAGCAGTTTTTCAAAAAGCTTCTTTCCAGATTTCATCTGAGGATATATCCTTTTTCACCATAGCCCTCTATGGGCTTCCAAATATCACTTTGCCAATTCCACAAGAACTCTCTTAACGAAAGGCTTCTTGAGGGGAAATCTGTGACTCTGTGAGATGATTTCAAAGAACACAAAGAAGTTTCTCAGAGCTTCTTTCTCTTTGTTATCGGAGGATATTTCCTTTGGCCCTATAGTCTCCCAGGGATCCGAAATATCTGTTCTCAGATTCCACAGAATTAAGGCTAGCAAAGAGATTGACGAAATACACATGTAACTTTGTGAGATGAATTAACAGAACACTAAGCAGTTTCTCAGAAAGCTTCTTTCCAGATTTCATCTGAGGATATTTCCTTTTTCACCATAGCCCTCTATGGGCTTCCAAATATCACTTTGCCAATTCCACAAAACTGTCTTAGCGAAAGGCTTCTTGAGGGGAAAGCTGTACCTCTGTGAGATGATTTCAAAGAACACAAAGAAGTTTCTCAGAAAGCTTCTTTCTCTTTGTTATCGGAGGATATTTCCTTTGGCCCTATAGTCTTCCAAGGGATCCGAAATATCTGTTCTCAGATTCCACAGAAATAAGGCTAGCAAAGAGATTCACGAAATACACATGTAACTCTGTGAGATGAATTAACAGAACACTAAGCAGTTTCTCAGAAATCTTCTTTCCAGTTTTCATCGGAGGATATTTCCTTTTTCACCATAGCCCTCTATGGGCTTCCAAATATCACTTTGCCAAATCCACAAGAACTGTCTTAACGAAAGGCTTCTTGAGGGGAAAGCTGTAACTCTGTGAGATGATTTCACAGAACCCAAAGAAGTTTCTCAGAAAGCTTCTTTCTCTTTGTTATCGGAGGATATTTCCTTTGGCCCTATAGTCTTACAAGGGATGCGAAATATCTGTTCTCAGATTCCACAGAAATAAGGCTAGCAAAGAGATCCACGAAATACAGATGTAACTCTGTGAGATGAATTAACAGAACACTAAGCAGTTTCTCAGAAAGCTTCTTTCCAGATTTCATCTGAGGATATTTCCCTTTTCACCATAGCCCTCTATGGGCTTCAAATATCACTTTGCCAATTCCACAAGAACTTTCTTAACGAAAGGCTTCTTGAGGGGAAATCTGTGACTCTGTGAGATGATTTCAAAGAACACAAAGAAGTTTCTCAGAAAGTTTCTTTCTCTTTGTTTTCGGAGGATATTTCCTTTTGCCCTATAGTCTTCCAAGGGATCCGAAATATCTGTTCTCAGATTCCACAGAAATAAGGCTAGCAAAGAGATCGACGAAATACAGATGTAACTCTGTGAGATGAATTAACAGAAGACTAAGCAGTTTCTCAGATAGCTTCTTTCCAGATTTCATCGGAGGATATTTCCTTTTTCACCATAGCCCTCTATGGGCTTCCAAATATCACTTTGCCAATTCCACAAGAACTGTCTTAACGAAAGGCTTCTTGAGGGGAAAGCTGTAACTCTGTGAGATGATTTCAAAGAACACAAATATGTTTCTCAGAAAGCTTCTTTCTCTTTGTTGTCGGAGGATATTTCCTTTGGCCCTATAGTCTTCCAAGGGATGCGAAATATCTGTTCTCAGATTCCACAGAAATAAGGCTAGCAAAGAGATTCACGAAATACACATGTAACTCTGTGAGATGAATTAACAGAACACTAAGCAGTTTCTCAGAAATCTTCTTTCCAGTTTTCATCTGAGGATATTTCCTTTTTCACCGTAGCCCTCTATGGGCTTCCAAATATCACTTTGCCACAAGAACTACTTAACGAAAGGCTTCTTGAGGGGAAATCTGTGACTCTGTGAGATGATTTCAAAGAACACAAAGAAGTTTCTCAGAAAGCTTCTTTCTCTTTGTTATCGGAGGATATTTCCTTTGGCCCTATAGTCTTCCAAGGGATCCGAAATATCTGTTCTCAGATTCCACAGAAATAAGGCTAGCAAGGAAATCCACGAAATACAGATGTAACTCTGTGAGATGAATTAACAGAACACTAAGCAGTTTCTCAGAAAGCTTCTTTCCAGATTTCATCGGAGGATATTTCCTTTTTCACCATAGCCTTCTATGGGCTTCCAAATATCACTTTGCCAATTCCACAAGAACTGTCTTAGCGAAAGGCTTCTTGAGGGGAAAGCTGTAACTCTGTGAGATGATTTCAAAGAACACAAAGAAGTTTCTCAGAAAGCTTCTTTCTCTTTGTTATCGGAGGATATTTCCTTTGACCCTATAGTCTTCCAAGGGATCCGAAATATCTGTTCTCAGATTCCACAGAAATAAGGCTAGCAAAGAGATCGAGGAAATACAGATGTAACTCTGTGAGATGAATTAACAGAACACTAAGCAGTTTCTCAGAAAGCTTCTTTCCAGATTTCATCGGAGGATATTTCCTTTTTCACCATAGCCCTCTATGGGCTTCCAAATATCACTTTGCCAATTCCCCAAGAACTGTCTTAATGAAAGCCTTTTTGAGGGGAAATCTGTGACTCTGTGAGATGATTTCAAAGAACACAAAGAAGTTTCTCAGAAAGTTTCTTTCTCTTTGTTATCGGAGGATATTTCCTTTGGCCCTATAGTCTTCCAAGGGATCCGAAATATCTGTTCTCAGATTCCACATAAATAAGGCTAGCAAAGAGATCCACGAAATACACATGTAAGTCGGTGAGATGATTTAACAGAACACTAAGCAGTTTCTCAGAAAGCTTCTTTCCAGATTTCATCTGAGGATATTTCCTTTTCCCCATAGCCCTCTAGGGGCTTCCAAATATCACTTTGCCAATTCCACAAGAACTGTCTTGGCGAAAGGCTTCTTGAGGGGAAAGCTGTAACTGTGTGAGATGATTTCACAGAACACAAAGAAGTTTCTCAGAAAGCTTCCTTCTCTTTGTTATCGGAGGATATTTCCTTTGGCCCTATAGTCTTCCAAGGGATCCGAAATATCTGTTCTCAGATTCCACAGAAATAAGGCTAGCAAAGAGATCCACGAAATACAGATGTAACTCTGTGAGATGAATTAACAGAACAGTAAGCAGTTTCTCAGAAAGCTTCTTTCCAGATTTCATCTGAGGATATTTCCTTTTTCACCATAGCCCTCTATGGGCTTCCATATATCACTTTGCCAATTCCACAAGAACTGTCTTGGCGAAAGGCTTCTTGAGAGGAAAGCTGTAATTCTGTGAGATGATTTCACAGAACACAAAGAAGTTTCTCAGAAAGCTTCTTTCTCTTTGTTATCGGAGGATATTTCCTTTGGCCCTATAGTCTTCCAAGGGATGCGAAATATCTGTTCTCAGATTCCACAGAAATAAGGCTAGCAAAGAGATCCACGAAATACAGATGTAACTCTGTGAGATGAATTAACAGAACACTAAGCAGTTTCTCAGAAAGCTTCTTTCCAGATTTCTTCGGAGGATATTTCCTTTTTCACCATAGCCCTCTATGGGCTTCCAAATATCACTTTGCCAATTCCACAAGAACTGTCTTAACGAAAGGCTTCTTGAGGGGAAATCTGTGACTCTGTGAGATGATTTCGAAGAACACAAAGAAGTTTCTCAGAAAGTTTCTTTATCTTTGTTATCGGAGGATATTTCCTATGGCCCTATAGTCTTCCAAGGGATCCGAAATATCTGTTCTCAGATTCCACAGAAATAAGGCTAACAAAGAGATCGACGAAATACACATGTAACTTTGTGAGATGAATTAACAGAACACTAAGCAGTTTCTCAGAAAGCTTCTTTCCAGATTTCATCTGAAGATATTTCCTTTTTCAACATAGCCCTCTATGGGCTTCCAAATATCACTTTGCCAATTCCACAAGAACTGTCTTAACGAAAGGCTTCTTGAGGGGAAAGCTGTAACTCTGTGAGATGATTTCAAAGAACACAAAGAAGTTTCTCAGAAAGCTTCTTTCTCTTTGTAATCGGAGGATATTTCCTTTGGCCCTATAGTCTTCCAAGGGATCCGAATTATCTGTTGTCAGATTCCACAGAAATAAGGCTTGCAAAGAGATCCACGAAATACAGATGTAACTCTGTGAGATGAATTAACAGAACACTAAGCAGTTTCACAGAAAGCTTCTTTCCAGATTTCATCTGAGGATATTTCCTTTTTCTCCATAGCCCTCTATGGGCTTCCAAATAGCACTTTGCCAATTCCACAAGAACTGTCTTGGCGAAAGGCTTCTTGAGGGGAAAGCTGTAACTCTGTGTGATGATTTCACAGAACACAAAAAAGTTTCTCAAAAAGCTTCTTTCTCTTTGTTATCGGAGGATATTTACTTTGGCCCTATAGTCTTCCAAGGGATCCGAAATATCTGTTCTCAGATTCCACAGAAATAAGTCTAGCAAAGTGATCCACGAAATACAGATGTAACTCTGTGAGATGAATTACAGAACACTAAGCAGTTTTTCAAAAAGCTTCTTTCCAGATTTCATCTGAGGATATTTCCTTTTTCACCATAGCCCTCTATGGGCTTCCAAATATCACTTTGCCAATTCCACAAGAACTCTCTTAACGAAAGGCTTCTTGAGGGGAAATCTGTGACTCTGTGAGATGATTTCAAAGAACACAAAGAAGTTTCTCAGAGCTTCTTTCTCTTTGTTATCGGAGGATATTTCCTTTGGCCCTATAGTCTCCCAGGGATCCGAAATATCTGTTCTCAGATTCCACAGAAATAAGGCTAGCAAAGAGATTGACGAAATACACATGTAACTTTGTGAGATGAATTAACAGAACACTAAGCAGTTTCTCAGAAAGCTTCTTTCCAGATTTCATCTGAGGATATTTCCTTTTTCAAAATAGCCCTCTATGGGCTTCCAAATATCACTTTGCCAATTCCACAAAACTGTCTTAGCGAAAGGCTTCTTGAGGGGAAAGCTGTACCTCTGTGAGATGATTTCAAAGAACACAAAGAAGTTTCTCAGAAAGCTTCTTTCTCTTTGTTATCGGAGGATATTTCCTTTGGCCCTATAGTCTTCCAAGGGATCCGAAATATCTGTTCTCAGATTCCACAGAAATAAGGCTAGCAAAGAGATCCACGAAATACAGATGTAACTCTGTGAGATGAATTAACAGAACACTAAGCAGTTTCTCAGAAAGCTTCTTTCCAGATTTCTTCGGAGGATATTTCCTTTTTCACCATAGCCCTCTATGGGCTTCCAAATATCACTTTGCCAATTCCACAAGAACTGTCTTAGCGAAAGGCTTCTTGAGGGGAAAGCTGTAACTCTGTGAGATGATTTCAAAGAACATAAAGAAGTTTCTCAGAAAGCTTCTTACTCTTTGTTATCGGAGGATATTTCCTTTGGCCCTATAGTCTTCCAAGGGATCCGAAATATCTGTTCTCAGATTCCACAGAAATAAGGCTAGCAAAGAGATCGACGAAATACAGATGTAACTCTGTGAGATGAATTAACAGAACACTAAGCAGTTTCTCAGAAAGCTTCTTTCCAGATTTCATCTGAGGATATTTCCTTTTTCACCATAGCCCTCTATGGGCTTCCAAATATCACTTTGCCAATTCCACAAGAACTGTCTTGGCGAAAGGCTTCTTGAGGGGATAGCTGTAACTCTGTGAGATGATTTCACAGAACAGAAAGATGTTTCTCAGAAAGCTTCTTTCTCTTTGTTATCGGAGGATATTTCCTTTGGCCCTATAGTCTTCCAAGGGATCCGAAATATCTGTTCTCAGATTCCACAGAAATAAGGCTAGCAAAGAGATCGACGAAATACACATGTAACTCTGTGAGATGAATTAACAGAACACTAAGCAGTTTCTCAGAAAACTTCTTTCCATATTTCATCTGAGGATATTTCCTTTTTCACCATAGCCCTCTATGGGCTTCCAAATATCACTTTGCCAATTCCACAAGAACTATCTTGGCGAAAATCTTATTGAGGGGAAAGCTGTAACTCTGTGAGATGATTTCACAGAACACAAAGAAGTTTCTCAGAAAGCTTCTTTCTCTTTGTTATCGGAGGATATTTCCTTTGCCCCTTTAGTCTTCCAAGAGATCCGAAATATCTGTTCTCAGATTCCACAGAAATAAGGCTAGCAAAGAGATCGACGAAATACAGATGTAACTCTGTGAGATGAATTAACAGAAAACTAAGCAGTTTCTCAGAAAGCTTCTTTCCAGATTTCATCGGAGGATATTTCCTTTTTCACCATAGCCCTCTATGGGCTTCCAAATATCACTTTGCCAATTTCACAAGAACTGTCTTGGCCAAAGGCTTCTTGAGGGGAAAGCTGTAACTCTGTGAGATGATTTCACAGAACACAAAGAAGTTTCTCAGAAAGCTTCTTTCTCTTTGTTATCGGAGGATATTTCCTTTGGCCCTATAGTCTTCCAAGGGATCCGAAATATCTGTTCTCAGATTCCACAGAAAAAAGGCTAGCAAAGATATCCACGAAATACAGATGTAACTCTGTGAGATGAATTAACAGAACACTAAGCAGTTTCTCAGAAAGCTTCTTTCCAGTTTTCATCTGAAGATATTTCCTTTTTCAACATAGCCCTCTATGGGCTTCCAAATATCACTTTGCCAATTCCACAAGAACTGTCTTAACGAAAGGCTTCTTGAGGGGAAAGCTGTAACTCTGTGAGATGATTTCAAAGAACACAAAGAAGTTTCTCAGAAAGTTTCTTTCTCTTTGTTATCGGAGGATATTTCCTTTGGCCCTATAGTCTTCCAAGGGATCCGAAATATGTGTTCTCAGATTCCACAGAAATAAGGCTAGCAAAGAGATCGACGAAATACAGATGTAACTCTGTGAGATGAATTAACAGAACACTAAGCAGTTTCTCAGAAAGCTTCTTTCCAGATTTCATCGGAGGATAGTACCTTTTTCACCATAGCCCTCTATGGGCTTCCAAATATCACTTTGCCAATCCAAAAGAACTGTCTTAGCGAAAGGCTTCTTGAGGGGAAAGCTGTAACTCTGTGAGATGATTTCAAATAACACAAAGAAGTTTCTCAGAAAGCTTCTTTCTCTTTGTTATCGCAGGATATTTCCTTTGGCCCTATAGTCTTCCAAGAGATGCGAAATATCTGTTCTCAGATTCCCCAGAAATAAGGCTAGCAAAGAGATCCACGAAATACAGATGTAATTCTGGGAGATGAATTAACAGAACACTAAGCAGTTTCTCAAAAAGCTTCTTTCCAGATTTCATCTGAGGATATTTCCTTTTTCACCTTAGCCCTCTATGGGCTTCCAAATATCACTTTGCCAATTCCACAAGAACTGTCTTGACGAAAGGCTCCTTGAGGGGAAATCTGTGACTCTGTGAGATGATTTCAAAGAACACAAAGAAGTTTCTCAGAAAGTTTCTTTCTCTTTGTTTTCGGAGGATATTTCCTTTGGCCCTATAGTCCTCCAAGGGATCCGAAATATCTGTTCTCAGATTCCACAGAAATAAGGCTAGCAAAGAGATCCACGAAATACACATGTAACTCTGTGAGATGAATTAACAGAACACTAAGCAGTTTCTCAGAAAGCTTCTTTCCAGATTTCATCTCAGGATATTTCCTTTTTCACCATAGCCCTCTATGGGCTTCCAAATATCACTTTGCCAATTCCACAAGAACTGTCTTGGCGAAAGGCTTCTTGAGGGGAAAGCTGTAACTCTGTGAGATGATCTCTCAGAACACAAAGAAGTTTCTCAGAAAGCTTCTTTCTCTTTGTTATCGGAGGATATTTCCTTTGGCCCTATAGTCTTCCAAGGGATCCGAAATATCTGTTCTCAGATTCCACAGAAATAAGGCTAGCAAAGAGATCCACGAAATACACATGTAACTCTGTGAGATGAATTAACAGAACACTAAGCAATTTCTCAGAAAGCTTCTTTCCAGATTTCATCTGAGTATATTTCCTTTTTCACCATAGCCCTCTATGGCATTCCAAATATCACTTTGCCAATTCCAAAAGAACTGTATTGGCGAAAGGCTTCTTGAGGGGAAAGCTCTAACTCTGTGAGATGATTTCACAGAACACAAAAAAGTTTCTCAAAAAGCTTCTTTCTCTTTGTTATCGGAGGATATTTACTTTGGCCCTATAGTCTTCCAAGGGATCCGAAATATCTGTTCTCAGATTCCACAGAAATAAGTCTAGCAAAGTGATCCACGAAATACAGATGTAACTCTGTGAGATGAATTACAGAACACTAAGCAGTTTTTCAAAAAGCTTCTTTCCAGATTTCATCTGAGGATATTTCCTTTTTCACCATAGCCCTCTATGGGCTTCCAAATATCACTTTGCCAATTCCACAAGAACTCTCTTAACGAAAGGCTTCTTGAGGGGAAATCTGTGACTCTGTGAGATGATTTCAAAGAACACAAAGAAGTTTCTCAGAGCTTCTTTCTCTTTGTTATCGGAGGATATTTCCTTTGGCCCTATAGTCTCCCAGGGATCCGAAATATCTGTTCTCAGATTCCACAGAAATAAGGCTAGCAAAGAGATTGACGAAATACACATGTAACTTTGTGAGATGAATTAACAGAACACTAAGCAGTTTCTCAGAAAGCTTCTTTCCAGATTTCATCTGAGGATATTTCCTTTTTCAAAATAGCCCTCTATGGGCTTCCAAATATCACTTTGCCAATTCCACAAAACTGTCTTAGCGAAAGGCTTCTTGAGGGGAAAGCTGTACCTCTGTGAGATGATTTCAAAGAACACAAAGAAGTTTCTCAGAAAGCTTCTTTCTCTTTGTTATCGGAGGATATTTCCTTTGGCCCTATAGTCTTCCAAGGGATCCGAAATATCTGTTCTCAGATTCCACAGAAATAAGGCTAGCAAAGAGATCCACGAAATACAGATGTAACTCTGTGAGATGAATTAACAGAACACTAAGCAGTTTCTCAGAAAGCTTCTTTCCAGATTTCTTCGGAGGATATTTCCTTTTTCACCATAGCCCTCTATGGGCTTCCAAATATCACTTTGCCAATTCCACAAGAACTGTCTTAGCGAAAGGCTTCTTGAGGGGAAAGCTGTAACTCTGTGAGATGATTTCAAAGAACATAAAGAAGTTTCTCAGAAAGCTTCTTACTCTTTGTTATCGGAGGATATTTCCTTTGGCCCTATAGTCTTCCAAGGGATCCGAAATATCTGTTCTCAGATTCCACAGAAATAAGGCTAGCAAAGAGATCGACGAAATACAGATGTAACTCTGTGAGATGAATTAACAGAACACTAAGCAGTTTCTCAGAAAGCTTCTTTCCAGATTTCATCTGAGGATATTTCCTTTTTCACCATAGCCCTCTATGGGCTTCCAAATATCACTTTGCCAATTCCACAAGAACTGTCTTGGCGAAAGGCTTCTTGAGGGGATAGCTGTAACTCTGTGAGATGATTTCACAGAACAGAAAGATGTTTCTCAGAAAGCTTCTTTCTCTTTGTTATCGGAGGATATTTCCTTTGGCCCTATAGTCTTCCAAGGGATCCGAAATATCTGTTCTCAGATTCCACAGAAATAAGGCTAGCAAAGAGATCGACGAAATACACATGTAACTCTGTGAGATGAATTAACAGAACACTAAGCAGTTTCTCAGAAAACTTCTTTCCATATTTCATCTGAGGATATTTCCTTTTTCACCATAGCCCTCTATGGGCTTCCAAATATCACTTTGCCAATTCCACAAGAACTATCTTGGCGAAAATCTTATTGAGGGGAAAGCTGTAACTCTGTGAGATGATTTCACAGAACACAAAGAAGTTTCTCAGAAAGCTTCTTTCTCTTTGTTATCGGAGGATATTTCCTTTGCCCCTTTAGTCTTCCAAGAGATCCGAAATATCTGTTCTCAGATTCCACAGAAATAAGGCTAGCAAAGAGATCGACGAAATACAGATGTAACTCTGTGAGATGAATTAACAGAAAACTAAGCAGTTTCTCAGAAAGCTTCTTTCCAGATTTCATCGGAGGATATTTCCTTTTTCACCATAGCCCTCTATGGGCTTCCAAATATCACTTTGCCAATTTCACAAGAACTGTCTTGGCCAAAGGCTTCTTGAGGGGAAAGCTGTAACTCTGTGAGATGATTTCACAGAACACAAAGAAGTTTCTCAGAAAGCTTCTTTCTCTTTGTTATCGGAGGATATTTCCTTTGGCCCTATAGTCTTCCAAGGGATCCGAAATATCTGTTCTCAGATTCCACAGAAAAAAGGCTAGCAAAGATATCCACGAAATACAGATGTAACTCTGTGAGATGAATTAACAGAACACTAAGCAGTTTCTCAGAAAGCTTCTTTCCAGTTTTCATCTGAAGATATTTCCTTTTTCAACATAGCCCTCTATGGGCTTCCAAATATCACTTTGCCAATTCCACAAGAACTGTCTTAACGAAAGGCTTCTTGAGGGGAAAGCTGTAACTCTGTGAGATGATTTCAAAGAACACAAAGAAGTTTCTCAGAAAGTTTCTTTCTCTTTGTTATCGGAGGATATTTCCTTTGGCCCTATAGTCTTCCAAGGGATCCGAAATATGTGTTCTCAGATTCCACAGAAATAAGGCTAGCAAAGAGATCGACGAAATACAGATGTAACTCTGTGAGATGAATTAACAGAACACTAAGCAGTTTCTCAGAAAGCTTCTTTCCAGATTTCATCGGAGGATAGTACCTTTTTCACCATAGCCCTCTATGGGCTTCCAAATATCACTTTGCCAATCCAAAAGAACTGTCTTAGCGAAAGGCTTCTTGAGGGGAAAGCTGTAACTCTGTGAGATGATTTCAAATAACACAAAGAAGTTTCTCAGAAAGCTTCTTTCTCTTTGTTATCGCAGGATATTTCCTTTGGCCCTATAGTCTTCCAAGAGATGCGAAATATCTGTTCTCAGATTCCCCAGAAATAAGGCTAGCAAAGAGATCCACGAAATACAGATGTAATTCTGGGAGATGAATTAACAGAACACTAAGCAGTTTCTCAAAAAGCTTCTTTCCAGATTTCATCTGAGGATATTTCCTTTTTCACCTTAGCCCTCTATGGGCTTCCAAATATCACTTTGCCAATTCCACAAGAACTGTCTTGACGAAAGGCTCCTTGAGGGGAAATCTGTGACTCTGTGAGATGATTTCAAAGAACACAAAGAAGTTTCTCAGAAAGTTTCTTTCTCTTTGTTTTCGGAGGATATTTCCTTTGGCCCTATAGTCCTCCAAGGGATCCGAAATATCTGTTCTCAGATTCCACAGAAATAAGGCTAGCAAAGAGATCCACGAAATACACATGTAACTCTGTGAGATGAATTAACAGAACACTAAGCAGTTTCTCAGAAAGCTTCTTTCCAGATTTCATCTCAGGATATTTCCTTTTTCACCATAGCCCTCTATGGGCTTCCAAATATCACTTTGCCAATTCCACAAGAACTGTCTTGGCGAAAGGCTTCTTGAGGGGAAAGCTGTAACTCTGTGAGATGATCTCTCAGAACACAAAGAAGTTTCTCAGAAAGCTTCTTTCTCTTTGTTATCGGAGGATATTTCCTTTGGCCCTATAGTCTTCCAAGGGATCCGAAATATCTGTTCTCAGATTCCACAGAAATAAGGCTAGCAAAGAGATCCACGAAATACACATGTAACTCTGTGAGATGAATTAACAGAACACTAAGCAATTTCTCAGAAAGCTTCTTTCCAGATTTCATCTGAGTATATTTCCTTTTTCACCATAGCCCTCTATGGCATTCCAAATATCACTTTGCCAATTCCAAAAGAACTGTATTGGCGAAAGGCTTCTTGAGGGGAAAGCTCTAACTCTGTGAGATGATTTCACAGAACACAAAGAAGTTTCTCAGAAAGCTTCTTTCTCTTTGTTATCGGAGGATATTTCCTTTGGCCCTATAGTTTTCCAAGGGATCCGAAATATCTGTTCTCAGATTCCACAGAAATAAGGCTAGCAAAGAGATCCACGAAATACAGATGTAACTCTGTGAGCTGAATTAACAGAACACTAAGCAGTTTCTCAGAAAGCTTCTTTCCAGATTTCATCGGAGGATATTTCCTTTTTCACCATAGCCCTCTATGGGCTTCCAAATATCACTTTGCCAATTCCACAAGAACTGTCTTAACGAAAGGCTTCTTGAGGGGAAAGCTGTAAGTCTGTGAGATGATTTCAAAGAACACAAAGAAGTTTCTCAGAAAGCTTCTTTCTCTTTATTATTGGAGGATATTTCCTTTGGACCTATAGTCTTCCAAGGGATCCGAATTATCTGTTCTCAGATTCCACAGAAATAAGGCTATCAAAGAGATCGACGAAATACAGATGTAACTCTGTGAGATGAATTAACGGAACACTAAGCAGTTTCACAGAAAGCTTCTTTCCAGATTTCATCAGAGGATATTTCCTTTTTCACCATAGCCCTCTATGGGCTTCCAAATATCACTTTGCCAATTCCACAAGAACTGTCTTGGCGAAAGGCTTCTTGAGGGGAAAGCTGTAACTCTGTGTGATGATTTCACAGAACACAAAGAAGTTTCTCAAAAAGCTTCTTTCTCTTTGTTATCGGAGGATATTTCCTTTGGCCCTATAGTCTTCAAAGGGATCCGAAATATTTGTTCTCAGATTCCACAGAAATAAGGCTAGCAAAGAGATCCAGGAAATACAGATGTAACTCTGTGAGATGAATTAACAGAACACTAAGCAGTTTCTTAGAAAGCTTCTTTCTAGATTTCATCGGAGGATATTTCCTTTTTCACCATATCCCTCTATGGGCTTCCAAATATCACTTTGCCAATTCCACAAGAACTGTCTTAACGAAAGGCTTCTTGAGGGGAAATCTGTAACTCTGTGAGATGATTTCAGAACACAAAGAAATTTCTCAGAAAGCTTCTTTCTCTTTGTTATCGGAGGATATTTCCTTTGGCCCTATAGTCTTCTAAGGGATCCGAATTATTTGTTTTCAGATTCCACAGAAATAAGGCTATCAAAGAGATCGACGAAATACAGATGTAACTCTGAGAGATGAATTAACAGAACACTAAGCAGTTTCACAGAAAGCTTCTTTCCAGATTTCATCTGAGGATATTTCCTTTTTCACCATAGCCCTCTATGGGCTTCCAAATACCACTATGCCAATTCCACAAGAACTGTCTTGGCGAAAGGCTTCTTGAGGGGAAAGCTGTAACTCTGTGTGATGATTTCACAGAACACAAAGAAGTTTCTCAAAAAGCTTCTTTCTCTTTGTTATCGGAGGATATTTCCTTTGGCCCTATAGTCTTCCAAGGGATCCGAAATATCTGTTCTCAGATTCCACAGAAATAAGTCTAGCAAAGAGATCCACGAAATACAGATGGAACTCTGTGAGATGAATTACAGAAAACTAAGCAGTTTCTCAAAAAGCTTCTTTCCAGCTTTCATCTGAGGATATTTCCTTTTTCACCATAGCCCTCTATAGGCTTCCAAATATCACTTTGCCAATTCCACAAGAACTGTCTTAACGAAAGGCTTCTTGAGGGGAAATCTGTGACTCTGTGAGATGATTTCAAAGAACACAAAGAAGTTTCTCAGAAAGTTTCTTTCTCTTTGTTATCGGAGGATATTTCCTTTGGCCCTATAGTCTTCCAAGGGATCCGAAATATCTGTTCTCAGATTCCACAGAAATAAGGCTAACAAAGAGATCGAGGAAATACAGATGTAACTCTGTGAGATGAATTAACAGAACACTAAGCAGTTTCTCAGAAAGCTTCTTTCCAGATTTCATCGGAGGATATTTCCCTTTTCACCCCAGCCCTGTATGGGCTTCCAAATATCACTTTGCCAATTCCACAAGAACTGTCTTAGCGAAAGACTTCTTGAGGGGAAAGCTGTAACTCTGTGAGATGATTTCAAAGAACACAAAGAAGTTTCTGAGAAAGCTTCTTTCTCTTTGTTATCGGAGGATATATCCTTTGGCCCTATAGTCTTCCAAGGGATCCGAAATATCTGTTCTCAGATTCCACAGAAATAAGGCTAGCAAAGAGATCCACGAAATGCACATGTAACTCTGTGAGATGAATTAACAGAACACTAAGCAGTTTCTCAGAAAGCTTCTTTCCAGATTTCATCTGAGGATATTTCCTTTTTCACCATAGCCCTCTATGGGCTTCCAAATATCACTTTGCCAATTCCACAAGAACTGTCTTGGCGAAAGGCTTCTTGAAGGGAAAGCTGTAACTCTGTTAGATGATTTCACAGAACACAAAGAAGTTTTTCCGAAAGCTTCTTTCTCTTTGTTATCGGAGGATATTTCCTTTGGCCGAATAGTCTTCCAAGGGATCCGAAATATCTGTTCTCAGATTCCACAGAAATAAGGCTAGCAAAGAGATCCACGAAATACAGATGTAACTCTGTGAGATGAATTAACAGAACACTAAGCAGTTTCTCAGAAAGCTTCTTTCCAGATTTCATCGGAGGATTTTCCTTTTTCACCATAGCCCTCTATGGGCTTCCAAATATCACTTTGCCAATTCCACAAGAACTGTCTTAGCGAAAGGCTTCTTGAGGGGAAAGCTGTAACTCTGTGAGATTATTTCACAGAACGCAAAGAAGTTTCTCAGAGAGCTTCCTTCTCTTTGTTATCGGAGGATATTTCCTTTGGCCCTATAGTCTTCCAAGGGATCCGAAATATCTGTTCTCAGATTCCACAGAAATAAGGCTAGCAAAGAGATCCACGAAATACAGATGTAACTCTGTGAGATGAATTAACAGAACACTAAGCAGTTTCTCAGAAAGCTTCTTTCCAGATTTCCTCTGAGGATATTTCCTTTTTCACCATAGCCCTCTATGGGCTTCCAAATATCACTTTGCCAATTCCACATGAACTGTCTTAGCGAATGGCTTCTTGAGGGGAAAGCTGTAACTCTTTGAGATGATTTCACAGAACATAAAGAAGTTTCTCAGAAAGTTTCTTTCTCTTTGTTATCGGAGGATATTTCCTTTGGCCCTATAGTCTTCCAAGGGATCCGAAATATCTGTTCTCAGATTCCACAGAAATAAGGCTAGCAAAGGGATCCAAGAGATACACATGTAACTCTGTGAGATGAATTAACAGAACACTAAGCAGTTTCTCAGAAAGATTCTTTCCAGATTTCATCGGAGGATATTTCCTTTTTCAACATAGCCCTCTATGGGCTTCCAAATATCACTTTGCCAATTCCACAAGAACTGTCTTAGCGAAAGGCTTCTTGAGGGGAAAGCTGTAAATCTGTGAGATGGTTTCAAAGAACACAAAGAAGTTTCTCAGAAAGCTTCTTTCTCTTTGTTATCGGAGGATATTTCCTTTGGCCCTATAGTCTTCCAAGGGATCCGAAATATCTGTTCTCAGATTCCACAGGAATAAGGCTAGCAAAGAGATCCACGAAATACACATGTAACTCTGTGAGATGAATTAACAGAACACTAAGCAGTTTCTCAGAAAGTTTCTTTCCAGATTTCATCTCAGGATATTTCCTTTTTCACCATAGCCCTCTATGGGCTTCCAAATATCACTTTGCCGATTCCACAAGAACTGTCTTGGCGAAAGGCTTCTTGTGGGGAAAGCTGTAACTCTGTGAGATGATTTCAAAGAACACAAAGAAGTTTCTCAGACAGCTTCTTTCTCTTTCTTATCGAAGGATATTTCCTTTGGCCCTATAGTCTTCCAAGGGATGCGAAATATCTGTTCTCAGATTCCACAGAAATAAGGCTAGCAAAGAGATCGACGAAATACAGATGTAACTCTGTGAGATGAATTAACAGAACACTAAGCAGTTTCTCAGAAAGCTTCTTTCCAGATTTCATCGGAGGATATTTCCTTTTTCACCACAGCCCTCTATGGGCTTCCAAATATCACTTTGCCAATTCCACAAGAACTGTCTTGGCGAAAGGCTTCTTGTGGGGAAAGCTGTAACTCTGTGAGATGATTTCACAGAACACAAAGAAGTTTCTCAGAAAGCTTCTTTCTCTTTCTTATCGAAGGATATTTCATTTGGCCCTATAGTCTTCCAAGGGATGCGAAATATCTGTTCTCAGATTCCACAGAAATAAGGCTAGCAAAGAGATCTACGAAATACAGATGTAACTCTGTGAGATGAATTAACAGAACACTAAGCAGTTTCTCAGAAAGATTCTTTCCAGATTTTATCGGAGGATATTTCCTTTTTCACCACAGCCCTCTATGGGCTTCCAAATATCACTTTGCCAATTCCACAAGAACTGTCTTAGCGAAAGGCTTCTTGAGGGGAAAGCTGTAACTCTGTGAGGTGATTTCATAGAACACAAAGAAGTTTCTCAGAAAGCTTCCTTCTCTTTGTTATCGGAGAATATTTCCTTTGGCCCTATAGTCTTCCAAGGGATCCGAAATATCTGTTCTCAGATTCCACAGAAATAAGGCTAGCAAAGAGATCCACGAAATACAGATGTAACTCTGTGAGATGAATTAACAGAACACTAAGCAGTTTCTCAGAAATCTTCTTTCCAAATTTCATCGGAGGATATTTCCCTTTTCACCACAGCCCTCTATGGGCTTCCAAATATCACTTTGCCAATTCCACAAGAACTGTCTTAGCGAAAGGCTTCTTGAGGGGAAAGCTGTAACTCTGTGAGATGATTTCAAAGAACACAAAGAAGTTTCTCAGAAAGCTTCTTTCTCTTTGTTATCGGAGGATATTTCCTTTGGCCCTATAGTCTTCCAAGGGATCCGAAATATCTGTTCTCAGATTCCACAGAAATAAGGCTAGCAAAGAGATCCACGAAATACACATGTAACTCTGTGAGATGAATTAACAGAACACTAAGCAGTTTCTCAGAAAGCTTCTTTCCAGATTTCATCGGAGGATAGTTCCTTTTTCAACATAGCCCTCTATGGGCTTCCAAATATCACTTTACCAATTCCACAAGAACTGTCTTAATGAAAGGCTTCTTGAGGGGAAAGCTGTAAGTCTGTGAGATGATTTCAAAGAACACAAAGAAGTTTCTCAGAAAGCTTCTTTCTCTTTGTTATCGGAGGATATTTCCTTTGGCCCTATAGTCTTCCAAGGGATGCGAAATATCTGTTCTCAGATTCCACAGAAATAAGGCTCGCAAAGAGATCGACGAAATACAGATGTAACTCTGTGAGATGAATTAACAGAACACTAAGCAGTTTCTCAGAAAGCTTCTTTCCAGATTTCATCTGAGGATATTTCCTTTTTCACCATATCCCTCTATGGGCTTCCAAATATCACTTTGCCAATTCCACAATAACTGTCTTAACGAAAGGCTTCTTGAGGGGAAATCTGTAACTCTGTGAGATGATTTCAGAACACAAAGAAGTTTCTCAGAAAGCTTCTTTCTCTTTGTTATCGGAGGATATTTCCTTTGGCCCTATAGTCTTCCAAGGGATCCGAATTATTTGTTTTCAGATTCCACAGAAATAAGGCTATCAAAGAGACAGACGAAATACAGATGTAACTCTGTGAGATGAATTAACAGAACACTAAGCAGTTTCACAGAAAGCTTCTTTCCAGATTTCATCTGAGGATATTTCCTTTTTCACCATAGCCCTCTATGTGCTTCCAAATACCACTTTGAAAATTCCACAAGAACTGTCTTGGCGAAAGGCTTCTTGAGGGGAAAGCTGTAACTCTGTGTGATGATTTCACAGAACACAAAGAAGTTTCTCAAAAAGCTTCTTTCTCTTTGTTATCGGAGGATATTTCCTTTGGCCCTATAGTCTTCCAAGGGATCCGAAATATCTGTTCTCAGATTCCACAGAAATAAGTCTAGCAAAGAGATCCACGAAATACAGATGTAACTCTGTGAGATGAATTACAGAAAACTAAGCAGTTTCTCAAAAAGCTTCTTTCCAGCTTTCATCTGCGGATATTTCCTTTTTCACCATAGCCCTCTATAGGCTTCCAAATATCACTTTGCCCATTCCACAAGAACTGTCTTAACGAAAGGCTTCTTGAGGGGAAATCTGTGACTCTGTGAGATGATTTCAAAGAACACAAAGAAGTTTCTCAGAAAGTTTCTTTCTCTTTGTTATCGGAGGATATTTCCTTTGGCCCTATAGTCTTCCAAGGGATCCGAAATATCTGTTCTCAGATTCCACAGAATTAAGGCTAACAAAGAGATCGAGGAAATACAGATGTAACTATGTGGGATGAATTAACAGAACACTAAGCAGTTTCTCAGAAAGCTTCTTTCCAGATTTCATCGGAGGATATTTCCTTTTTCACCATAGCCCTCTATGGGCTTCCTAATATCACTTTGCCAATTCCACAAGAACTGTCTTGGCGAAAGGCTTCTTGAAGGGAAAGCTGTAACTCTGTGAGATGATTTCACAGAACACAAAGAAGTTTTTCCGAAAGCTTCTTTCTCTTTGTTATCGGAGGATATTTTCTTTGGCCGAATAGTCTTCCAAGGGATCCGAAATATCTGTTCTCAGATTCCACAGAAATAAGGCTAGCAAAGAGATCCACGAAATACAGATGTAACTCTGTGAGATGAATTAACAGAACACTAAGCAGTTTCTCAGAAAGCTTCTTTCCAGATTTCATCGGAGGATTTTCCTTTTTCACCATAGCCCTCTATGGGCTTCCAAATATCACTTTGCCAATTCCACATGAACTGTCTTAGCGAATGGCTTCTTGAGGGGAAAGCTGTAATTCTTTGAGATGATTTCACAGAACATAAAGAAGTTTCTCAGAAAGTTTCTTTCTCTTTGTTATCGGAGGATATTTCCTTTGGCCCTATAGTCTTCCAAGGGATCCGAAATATCTGTTCTCAGATTCCACAGAAATAAGGCTAGCAAAGAGATCGACGAAATACAGATGTAACTCTGTGAGATGAATTAACGGAACACTAAGCAGTTTCACAGAAAGCTTCTTTCCAGATTTCATCAGAGGATATTTCCTTTTTCACCATAGCCCTCTATGGGCTTCCAAATATCACTTTGCCAATTCCACAAGAACTGTCTTGGCGAAAGGCTTCTTGAGGGGAAAGCTGTAACTCTGTGTGATGATTTCACAGAACACAAAGAAGTTTCTCAAAAAGCTTCTTTCTCTTTGTTATCGGAGGATATTTCCTTTGGCCCTATAGTCTTCAAAGGGATCCGAAATATTTGTTCTCAGATTCCACAGAACTAAGGCTAGCAAAGAGATCCAGGAAATACAGATGTAACTCTGTGAGATGAATTAACAGAACACTAAGCAGTTTCTCAGAAAGCTTCTTTCCAGATTTCATCGGAGGATAGTTCCTTTTTCACCATAGCCCTCTATGGGCTTCCAAATATCACTTTGCCAATTCCACAAGAACTGTCTTAACGAAAGGCTTCTTGAGGGGAAAGCTGTAACTCTGTGAGATGATTTCAGAGAACACAAAGAAGTTTCTCGGAAAGCTTCTTTCTCTTTGTTATCGGAGGATATTTCCTTTGGCCTATAGTCTTCCAAGGGATGCGATATATCTGTTCTCAGATTCCACAGAAATAAGGCTAGCAAAGATATCGACGAAATACAGATGTAACTCTGTGAGATGAATTAACAGAACACTAAGCAGTTTCTCAGAAAGCTTCTTTCCAGATTTCATCTGAGGATATTTCCTTTTTCACCATATCCTTCTATGGGCTTCCAAATATCACTTTGCCAATTCCACAAGAACTGTCTTAACGAAAGGCTTCTTGAGGGGAAATCTGTAACTCTGTGAGATGATTTCAGAACACAAAGAAATTTCTCAGAAAGCTTCTTTCTCTTTGTTATCGGAGGATATTTCCTTTGGCCCTATAGTCTTCTAAGGGATCCGAATTATTTGTTTTCAGATTCCACAGAAATAAGGCTATCAAAGAGATCGACGAAATACAGATGTAACTCTGTGAGATGAATTAACAGAACACTAAGCAGTTTCTCAGAAAGCTTCTTTCCAGATTTCATCGGAGGATTTTCCTTTTTCACCATAGCCCTCTATGGGCTTCCAAATAACACTTTGCCAATTCCACAAGAACTGTCTTAGCGAAAGGCTTCTTGAGGTGAAAGCTGTAACTCTGTGAGATGATTTCACAGAATGCAAAGAAGTTTCTCAGAGAGCTTCCTTCTCTTTGTTATCGGAGGATATTTCCTTTGGCCCTATAGTCTTCCAAGGGATCCGAAATATCTGTTCTCAGATTCCACAGAAATAAGGCTAGCAAAGAGATCCACGAAATACAGATGTAACTCTGTGAGATGAATTAACAGAACACTAAGCAGTTTCTCAGAAAGCTTCTTTCCAGATTTCCTCTGAGGATATTTCCTTTTTCACCATAGCCCTCTATGGGCTTCCAAATATCACTTTGCCAATTCCACATGAACTGTCTTAGCGAATGGCTTCTTGAGGGGAAAGCTGTAACTCTTTGAGATGATTTCACAGAACATAAAGAAGTTTCTCAGAAAGTTTCTTTCTCTTTGTTATCGGAGGATATTTCCTTTGGCCCTATAGTCTTCCAAGGGATCCGAAATATCTGTTCTCAGATTCCACAGAAATAAGGCTAGCAAAGAGATCCACGAAATGCACATGTAACACTGTGAGATGAATTAACAGAACACTAAGCAGTTTCTCAGAAAGCTTCTTTCCAGATTTCATCTGAGGATATTTCCTTTTTCACCATAGCCCTCTATTGGCTTCCAAATATCACTTTGCCAATTCCACAAGAACTGTCTTGGCGAAAGGCTTCTTGTGGGGAAAGCTGTAACTCTGTGAGATGATTTCACAGAACACAAAGAAGTTTTTCCGAAAGCTTCTTTCTCTTTGTTATCGGAGGATATTTCCTTTGGCCGAATAGTCTTCCAAGGGATCCGAAATATCTGTTCTCAGATTCCACAGAAATAAGGCTAGCAAAGAGATCCACGAAATACAGATGTAACTCTGTGAGATGAATTAACAGAACACTAAGCAGTTTCTCAGAAAGCTTCTTTCCAGATTTCATCGGAGGATTTTCCTTTTTTACCATAGCCCTCTATGGGCTTCCAAATATCACTTTGCCAATTCCACAAGAACTGTCTTAGCGAAAGGCTTCTTGAGGGGAAAGCTGTAACTCTGTGAGATGATTTCACAGAACGCAAAGAAGTTTCTCAGAAAGCTTCCTTCTCTTTGTTATCGGAGGATATTTCCTTTGGCCCTATAGTCTTCCAAGGGATCCGAAATATCTGTTCTCAGATTCCACAGAAATAAGGCTAGCAAAGAGATCCACGAAATACAGATGTAACTCTGTGAGATGAATTAACAGAACACTAAGCAGTTTCTCAGAAAGCTTCTTTCCCGATTTCCTCTGAGGATATTTCCTTTTTCACCATAGCCCTCTATGGGCTTCCAAATATCACTTTGCCAATTCCACATGAACTGTCTCAGCGAATGGCTTCTTGAGGGGAAAGCTGTAACTCTTTGAGATGATTTCACAGAACATAAAGAAGTTTCTCAGAAAGTTTCTTTCTCTTTGTTATCGGAGGATATTTCCTTTGGCCCTATAGTCTTCCAAGGGATCCGAAATATCTGTTCTCAGATTCCACAGAAATAAGGCTAGCAAAGGGATCCACGAAATACAGATGTAACTCTGTGAGATGAATTAACAGAACACTAAGCAGTTTCACAGAAAGCTTCTTTCCAGATTTCATCTGAGGATATTTCCTTTTTCACCATAGCCCTCTATGGGCTTCCAAATACCACTTTGAAAATTCCACAAGAACTGTCTTGGCGAAAGGCTTCTTGAGGGGAAAGCTGTAACTCTGTGTGATGATTTCACAGAACACAAAGAAGTTTCTCAAAAAGCTTCTTTCTCTTTGTTATCGGAGGATATTTCCTTTGGCCCTATAGTCTTCCAAGGGATCCGAAATATCTGTTCTCAGATTCCACAGAAATAAGTCTAGCAAAGAGATCCACGAAATACAGATGTAACTCTGTGAGATGAATTACAGAAAACTAAGCAGTTTCCCAAAAAGCTTCTTTCCAGCTTTCATCTGAGGATATTTCCTTTTTCACCATAGCCCTCTATAGGCTTACAAATATCACTTTGCCAATTCCACAAGAACTGTCTTAACGAAAGGCTTCTTGAGGGGAAATCTGTGACTCTGTGAGATGATTTCAAAGAACACAAAGAAGTTTCTCAGAAAGTTTCTTTCTCTTTGTTATCGGAGGATATTTCCTTTGGCCCTATAGTCTTCCAAGGGATCCGAAATATCTGTTCTCAGATTCCACAGAATTAAGGTTAACAAAGAGATCGAGGAAATACAGATGTAACTCTGTGAGATGAATTAACAGAACACTAAGCAGTTTCTCAGAAAGCTTCTTTCCAGATTTCATCTCAGGATATTTCCCTTTTCACCACAGCCCTCTATGGGCTTCCAAATATCACTTTGCCAATTCCACAAGAACTGTCTTAGCGAAAGGCTTCTTGAGGGGAAAGCTGTAACTCTCTGAGATGATTTCACAGAACGCAAATAAGTTTCTCAGAAAGGTTCCTTCTCTTTGTTATCGGAGGATATTTCCTTTGGCCCTATAGTCTTCCAAGGGATCCGAAATATCTGTTCTCAGATTCCACAGAAATAAGGCTAGCAAAGAGATCCACGAAATACAGATGTAACTCTGTGAGATGAATTAACAGAACACTAAGCAGTTTCTCAGAAAGCTTCTTTCCCGATTTCCTCTGAGTATATTTCCTTTTTCACCATAGCCCTCTATGGGCTTCCAAGTATCACTTTGCCAATTCCACATGAACTGTCTTAGCGAATGGCTTCTTGAGGGGAAAGCTGTAATTCTTTGAGATGATTTCACAGAACATAAAGAAGTTTCTCAGAAAGTTTCTTTCTCTTTGTTATCGGAGGATATTTCCTTTGGCCCTATAGTCTTCCAAGGGATCCGAAATATCTGTTCTCAGATTCCACAGAAATAAGGCTAGCAAAGGGATCCACGAAATACACATGTAACTCTGTGAGATGAATTAACAGAACACTAAGCAGTTTCTCAGAAAGCTTCTTTCCAGATTTCATCTGAGGATATTTCCTTTTTCACCATAGCCCTCTATGGGCTTCCAAATATCACTTTGCCAATTCCACAAGAACTGTCTTAGCGAAAGGCTTCTTGAGGGGAAAGCTGTAACTTTGTGAGATGATTTCAAAGAACACAAAGAAGTTTCTCAGAAAGCTTCTTTCTCTTTGTTATCGGAGGACATTTCCTTTGGCCCTATAGTCTTCCAAGGGATCCGAAATATCTGTTCTCAGATTCCACAGGAATAAGGCTAGCAAAGAGATGAACGAAATACACATGTACTCTGTGAGATGAATTAACAGAACACTAAGCAGTTTCTCAGAAAGTTTCTTTCCAGATTTCATCTCAGGATATTTCCTTTTTCACCATAGCCCTCTATGGGCTTCCAAATATCACTTTGCCAATTCCACAAGAACTGTCTTGGCGAAAGGCTTCTTGTGGGGAAAGCTGTAACTCTGTGAGATGATTTCACAGAACACAAAGAAGTTTCTCAGAAAGCTTCTTTCTCTTTCTTATCGAAGGATATTACCTTTGGCCCTATAGTCTTCCAAGGGATGCGAAATATCTGTTCTCAGATTCCACAGAAATAAGGCTAGCAAAGAGATCGACGAAATACAGATGTAACTCTGTGAGATGAATTAACAGAACACTAAGCAGTTTCTCAGAAAGCTTCTTTCCAGATTTCATCTGAGGATATTTCCTTTTTCACCATATCCCTCTATGGGCTTCCAAATATCACTTTGCCAATTCCACAATAACTGTCTTAACGAAAGGCTTCTTGAGGGGAAATCTGTAACTCTGTGAGATGATTTCAGAACACAAAGAATTTTCTCAGAAAGCTTCTTTCTCTTTGTTATCGGAGGATATTTCCTTTGGCCCTATAGTCTTCCAAGGGATCCGAATTATTTGTTTTCAGATTCCACAGAAATAAGGCTATCGAAGAGATCGACGAAATACAGATGTAACTCTGTGAGATGAATTAACAGAACACTAAGCAGTTTCACAGAAAGCTTCTTTCCAGATTTCATCTGAGGATATTTCCTTTTTCACCATAGCCCTCTAAGGGCTTCCAAATACCACTTTGAAAATTCCACAAGAACTGTCTTGGCGAAAGGCTTCTTGAGGGGAAAGCTGTAACTCTGTGTGATGATTTCACAGAACACAAAGAAGTTTCTCAAAAAGCTTCTTTCTCTTTGTTATCGGAGGATATTTCCTTTGGCCCTATAGTCTTCCAAGGGATCCGAAATATCTGTTCTCAGATTCCACAGAAATAAGTCTAGCAAAGAGATCCACGAAATACAGATGTAACTCTGCGAGATGAATTACAGAAAACTAAGCAGTTTCTCAAAAAGCTTCTTTCCAGCTTTCATCTGAGGATATTTCCTTTTTCACCATAGCCCTCTATAGTCTTCCAAATATCACTTTGCGAATTCCACAAGAACTGTCTTAATGAAAGGCTTCTTGAGGGGAAATCTGTGACTCTGTGAGATGATTTCAAAGAACACAAAGAAGTTTCTCAGAAAGTTTCTTTCTCTTTGTTATCGGAGGATATTTCCTTTGGCCCTATAGTCTTCCAAGGGATCCGAAATATCTGTTCTCAGATTCCACAGAATTAAGGCTAACAAAGAGATCGAGGAAATACAGATGTAACTCTGTAAGATGAATTAACAGAACACTAAGCAGTTTCTCAGAAAGCTTCTTTCTAGATTTCATCTCAGGATATTTCCCTTTTCACCACAGCCCTCTATGGGCTTCCAAATATCACTTTGCCAATTCCACAAGAACTGTCTTAGCGAAAGACTTCTTGAGGGGAAAGCTGTAACTCTCTGAGATGATTTCAAAGAACACAAAGAAGTATCTGAGAAAGCTTCTTTCTCTTTGTTATCGGAGGATATATCCTTTGGCCCTATAGTCTTCCAAGGGATCCGAAATATCTGTTCTCAGATTCCACAGAAATAAGGCTAGCAAAGAGATCCACGAAATGCACATGTAACACTGTGAGATGAATTAACAGAACACTAAGCAGTTTCTCAGAAAGCTTCTTTCCAGATTTCATCTGAGGATATTTCCTTTTTCACCATAGCCCTCTATTGGCTTCCAAATATCACTTTGCCAATTCCACAAGAACTGTCTTGGCGAAAGGCTTCTTGTGGGGAAAGCTGTAACTCTGTGAGATGATTTCACAGAACACAAAGAAGTTTTTCCGAAAGCTTCTTTCTCTTTGTTATCGGAGGATATTTCCTTTGGCCGAATAGTCTTCCAAGGGATCCGAAATATCTGTTCTCAGATTCCACAGAAATAAGGCTAGCAAAGAGATCCACGAAATACAGATGTAACTCTGTGAGATGAATTACAGAAAACTAAGCAGTTTCTCAAAAAGCTTCTTTCCAGCTTTCATCTGCGGATATTTCCTTTTTCACCATAGCCCTCTATAGGCTTCCAAATATCACTTTGCCCATTCCACAAGAACTGTCTTAACGAAAGGCTTCTTGAGGGGAAATCTGTGACTCTGTGAGATGATTTCAAAGAACACAAAGAAGTTTCTCAGAAAGTTTCTTTCTCTTTGTTATCGGAGGATATTTCCTTTGGCCCTATAGTCTTCCAAGGGATCCGAAATATCTGTTCTCAGATTCCACAGAATTAAGGCTAACAAAGAGATCGAGGAAATACAGATGTAACTATGTGAGATGAATTAACAGAACACTAAGCAGTTTCTCAGAAAGCTTCTTTCCAGATTTTATCGGAGGATATTTCCTTTTTCACCACAGCCCTCTATGGGCTTCCAAATATCACTTTGCCAATTCCACAAGAACTGTCTTAGCGAAAGGCTTCTTGAGGGGAAAGCTGTAACTCTGTGAGGTGATTTCATAGAACACAAAGAAGTTTCTCAGAAAGCTTCCTTCTCTTTGTTATCGGAGAATATTTCCTTTGGCCCTATAGTCTTCCAAGGGATCCGAAATATCTGTTCTCAGATTCCACAGAAATAAGGCTAGCAAAGAGATCCACGAAATACAGATGTAACTCTGTGAGATGAATTAACAGAACACTAAGCAGTTTCTCAGAAATCTTCTTTCCAAATTTCATCGGAGGATATTTCCCTTTTCACCACAGCCCTCTATGGGCTTCCAAATATCACTTTGCCAATTCCACAAGAACTGTCTTAGCGAAAGGCTTCTTGAGGGGAAAGCTGTAACTCTGTGAGATGATTTCAAAGAACACAAAGAAGTTTCTCAGAAAGCTTCTTTCTCTTTGTTATCGGAGGATATTTCCTTTGGCCCTATAGTCTTCCAAGGGATCCGAAATATCTGTTCTCAGATTCCACAGAAATAAGGCTAGCAAAGAGATCCACGAAATACACATGTAACTCTGTGAGATGAATTAACAGAACACTAAGCAGTTTCTCAGAAAGCTTCTTTCCAGATTTCATCGGAGGATAGTTCCTTTTTCAACATAGCCCTCTATGGGCTTCCAAATATCACTTTACCAATTCCACAAGAACTGTCTTAATGAAAGGCTTCTTGAGGGGAAAGCTGTAAGTCTGTGAGATGATTTCAAAGAACACAAAGAAGTTTCTCAGAAAGCTTCTTTCTCTTTGTTATCGGAGGATATTTCCTTTGGCCCTATAGTCTTCCAAGGGATGCGAAATATCTGTTCTCAGATTCCACAGAAATAAGGCTCGCAAAGAGATCGACGAAATACAGATGTAACTCTGTGAGATGAATTAACAGAACACTAAGCAGTTTCTCAGAAAGCTTCTTTCCAGATTTCATCTGAGGATATTTCCTTTTTCACCATATCCCTCTATGGGCTTCCAAATATCACTTTGCCAATTCCACAATAACTGTCTTAACGAAAGGCTTCTTGAGGGGAAATCTGTAACTCTGTGAGATGATTTCAGAACACAAAGAAGTTTCTCAGAAAGCTTCTTTCTCTTTGTTATCGGAGGATATTTCCTTTGGCCCTATAGTCTTCCAAGGGATCCGAATTATTTGTTTTCAGATTCCACAGAAATAAGGCTATCAAAGAGACAGACGAAATACAGATGTAACTCTGTGAGATGAATTAACAGAACACTAAGCAGTTTCACAGAAAGCTTCTTTCCAGATTTCATCTGAGGATATTTCCTTTTTCACCATAGCCCTCTATGTGCTTCCAAATACCACTTTGAAAATTCCACAAGAACTGTCTTGGCGAAAGGCTTCTTGAGGGGAAAGCTGTAACTCTGTGTGATGATTTCACAGAACACAAAGAAGTTTCTCAAAAAGCTTCTTTCTCTTTGTTATCGGAGGATATTTCCTTTGGCCCTATAGTCTTCCAAGGGATCCGAAATATCTGTTCTCAGATTCCACAGAAATAAGTCTAGCAAAGAGATCCACGAAATACAGATGTAACTCTGTGAGATGAATTACAGAAAACTAAGCAGTTTCTCAAAAAGCTTCTTTCCAGCTTTCATCTGCGGATATTTCCTTTTTCACCATAGCCCTCTATAGGCTTCCAAATATCACTTTGCCCATTCCACAAGAACTGTCTTAACGAAAGGCTTCTTGAGGGGAAATCTGTGACTCTGTGAGATGATTTCAAAGAACACAAAGAAGTTTCTCAGAAAGTTTCTTTCTCTTTGTTATCGGAGGATATTTCCTTTGGCCCTATAGTCTTCCAAGGGATCCGAAATATCTGTTCTCAGATTCCACAGAATTAAGGCTAACAAAGAGATCGAGGAAATACAGATGTAACTATGTGGGATGAATTAACAGAACACTAAGCAGTTTCTCAGAAAGCTTCTTTCCAGATTTCATCGGAGGATATTTCCTTTTTCACCATAGCCCTCTATGGGCTTCCTAATATCACTTTGCCAATTCCACAAGAACTGTCTTGGCGAAAGGCTTCTTGAAGGGAAAGCTGTAACTCTGTGAGATGATTTCACAGAACACAAAGAAGTTTTTCCGAAAGCTTCTTTCTCTTTGTTATCGGAGGATATTTTCTTTGGCCGAATAGTCTTCCAAGGGATCCGAAATATCTGTTCTCAGATTCCACAGAAATAAGGCTAGCAAAGAGATCCACGAAATACAGATGTAACTCTGTGAGATGAATTAACAGAACACTAAGCAGTTTCTCAGAAAGCTTCTTTCCAGATTTCATCGGAGGATTTTCCTTTTTCACCATAGCCCTCTATGGGCTTCCAAATATCACTTTGCCAATTCCACATGAACTGTCTTAGCGAATGGCTTCTTGAGGGGAAAGCTGTAATTCTTTGAGATGATTTCACAGAACATAAAGAAGTTTCTCAGAAAGTTTCTTTCTCTTTGTTATCGGAGGATATTTCCTTTGGCCCTATAGTCTTCCAAGGGATCCGAAATATCTGTTCTCAGATTCCACAGAAATAAGGCTAGCAAAGAGATCGACGAAATACAGATGTAACTCTGTGAGATGAATTAACGGAACACTAAGCAGTTTCACAGAAAGCTTCTTTCCAGATTTCATCAGAGGATATTTCCTTTTTCACCATAGCCCTCTATGGGCTTCCAAATATCACTTTGCCAATTCCACAAGAACTGTCTTGGCGAAAGGCTTCTTGAGGGGAAAGCTGTAACTCTGTGTGATGATTTCACAGAACACAAAGAAGTTTCTCAAAAAGCTTCTTTCTCTTTGTTATCGGAGGATATTTCCTTTGGCCCTATAGTCTTCAAAGGGATCCGAAATATTTGTTCTCAGATTCCACAGAACTAAGGCTAGCAAAGAGATCCAGGAAATACAGATGTAACTCTGTGAGATGAATTAACAGAACACTAAGCAGTTTCTCAGAAAGCTTCTTTCCAGATTTCATCGGAGGATAGTTCCTTTTTCACCATAGCCCTCTATGGGCTTCCAAATATCACTTTGCCAATTCCACAAGAACTGTCTTAACGAAAGGCTTCTTGAGGGGAAAGCTGTAACTCTGTGAGATGATTTCAGAGAACACAAAGAAGTTTCTCGGAAAGCTTCTTTCTCTTTGTTATCGGAGGATATTTCCTTTGGCCTATAGTCTTCCAAGGGATGCGATATATCTGTTCTCAGATTCCACAGAAATAAGGCTAGCAAAGATATCGACGAAATACAGATGTAACTCTGTGAGATGAATTAACAGAACACTAAGCAGTTTCTCAGAAAGCTTCTTTCCAGATTTCATCTGAGGATATTTCCTTTTTCACCATATCCTTCTATGGGCTTCCAAATATCACTTTGCCAATTCCACAAGAACTGTCTTAACGAAAGGCTTCTTGAGGGGAAATCTGTAACTCTGTGAGATGATTTCAGAACACAAAGAAATTTCTCAGAAAGCTTCTTTCTCTTTGTTATCGGAGGATATTTCCTTTGGCCCTATAGTCTTCTAAGGGATCCGAATTATTTGTTTTCAGATTCCACAGAAATAAGGCTATCAAAGAGATCGACGAAATACAGATGTAACTCTGTGAGATGAATTAACAGAACACTAAGCAGTTTCTCAGAAAGCTTCTTTCCAGATTTCATCGGAGGATTTTCCTTTTTCACCATAGCCCTCTATGGGCTTCCAAATATCACTTTGCCAATTCCACAAGAACTGTCTTAGCGAAAGGCTTCTTGAGGTGAAAGCTGTAACTCTGTGAGATGATTTCACAGAATGCAAAGAAGTTTCTCAGAGAGCTTCCTTCTCTTTGTTATCGGAGGATATTTCCTTTGGCCCTATAGTCTTCCAAGGGATCCGAAATATCTGTTCTCAGATTCCACAGAAATAAGGCTAGCAAAGAGATCCACGAAATACAGATGTAACTCTGTGAGATGAATTAACAGAACACTAAGCAGTTTCTCAGAAAGCTTCTTTCCAGATTTCCTCTGAGGATATTTCCTTTTTCACCATAGCCCTCTATGGGCTTCCAAATATCACTTTGCCAATTCCACATGAACTGTCTTAGCGAATGGCTTCTTGAGGGGAAAGCTGTAACTCTTTGAGATGATTTCACAGAACATAAAGAAGTTTCTCAGAAAGTTTCTTTCTCTTTGTTATCGGAGGATATTTCCTTTGGCCCTATAGTCTTCCAAGGGATCCGAAATATCTGTTCTCAGATTCCACAGAAATAAGGCTAGCAAAGAGATCCACGAAATGCACATGTAACACTGTGAGATGAATTAACAGAACACTAAGCAGTTTCTCAGAAAGCTTCTTTCCAGATTTCATCTGAGGATATTTCCTTTTTCACCATAGCCCTCTATTGGCTTCCAAATATCACTTTGCCAATTCCACAAGAACTGTCTTGGCGAAAGGCTTCTTGTGGGGAAAGCTGTAACTCTGTGAGATGATTTCACAGAACACAAAGAAGTTTTTCCGAAAGCTTCTTTCTCTTTGTTATCGGAGGATATTTCCTTTGGCCGAATAGTCTTCCAAGGGATCCGAAATATCTGTTCTCAGATTCCACAGAAATAAGGCTAGCAAAGAGATCCACGAAATACAGATGTAACTCTGTGAGATGAATTAACAGAACACTAAGCAGTTTCTCAGAAAGCTTCTTTCCAGATTTCATCGGAGGATTTTCCTTTTTTACCATAGCCCTCTATGGGCTTCCAAATATCACTTTGCCAATTCCACAAGAACTGTCTTAGCGAAAGGCTTCTTGAGGGGAAAGCTGTAACTCTGTGAGATGATTTCACAGAACGCAAAGAAGTTTCTCAGAAAGCTTCCTTCTCTTTGTTATCGGAGGATATTTCCTTTGGCCCTATAGTCTTCCAAGGGATCCGAAATATCTGTTCTCAGATTCCACAGAAATAAGGCTAGCAAAGAGATCCACGAAATACAGATGTAACTCTGTGAGATGAATTAACAGAACACTAAGCAGTTTCTCAGAAAGCTTCTTTCCCGATTTCCTCTGAGGATATTTCCTTTTTCACCATAGCCCTCTATGGGCTTCCAAATATCACTTTGCCAATTCCACATGAACTGTCTCAGCGAATGGCTTCTTGAGGGGAAAGCTGTAACTCTTTGAGATGATTTCACAGAACATAAAGAAGTTTCTCAGAAAGTTTCTTTCTCTTTGTTATCGGAGGATATTTCCTTTGGCCCTATAGTCTTCCAAGGGATCCGAAATATCTGTTCTCAGATTCCACAGAAATAAGGCTAGCAAAGGGATCCACGAAATACAGATGTAACTCTGTGAGATGAATTAACAGAACACTAAGCAGTTTCACAGAAAGCTTCTTTCCAGATTTCATCTGAGGATATTTCCTTTTTCACCATAGCCCTCTATGGGCTTCCAAATACCACTTTGAAAATTCCACAAGAACTGTCTTGGCGAAAGGCTTCTTGAGGGGAAAGCTGTAACTCTGTGTGATGATTTCACAGAACACAAAGAAGTTTCTCAAAAAGCTTCTTTCTCTTTGTTATCGGAGGATATTTCCTTTGGCCCTATAGTCTTCCAAGGGATCCGAAATATCTGTTCTCAGATTCCACAGAAATAAGTCTAGCAAAGAGATCCACGAAATACAGATGTAACTCTGTGAGATGAATTACAGAAAACTAAGCAGTTTCCCAAAAAGCTTCTTTCCAGCTTTCATCTGAGGATATTTCCTTTTTCACCATAGCCCTCTATAGGCTTACAAATATCACTTTGCCAATTCCACAAGAACTGTCTTAACGAAAGGCTTCTTGAGGGGAAATCTGTGACTCTGTGAGATGATTTCAAAGAACACAAAGAAGTTTCTCAGAAAGTTTCTTTCTCTTTGTTATCGGAGGATATTTCCTTTGGCCCTATAGTCTTCCAAGGGATCCGAAATATCTGTTCTCAGATTCCACAGAATTAAGGTTAACAAAGAGATCGAGGAAATACAGATGTAACTCTGTGAGATGAATTAACAGAACACTAAGCAGTTTCTCAGAAAGCTTCTTTCCAGATTTCATCTCAGGATATTTCCCTTTTCACCACAGCCCTCTATGGGCTTCCAAATATCACTTTGCCAATTCCACAAGAACTGTCTTAGCGAAAGGCTTCTTGAGGGGAAAGCTGTAACTCTCTGAGATGATTTCACAGAACGCAAATAAGTTTCTCAGAAAGGTTCCTTCTCTTTGTTATCGGAGGATATTTCCTTTGGCCCTATAGTCTTCCAAGGGATCCGAAATATCTGTTCTCAGATTCCACAGAAATAAGGCTAGCAAAGAGATCCACGAAATACAGATGTAACTCTGTGAGATGAATTAACAGAACACTAAGCAGTTTCTCAGAAAGCTTCTTTCCCGATTTCCTCTGAGTATATTTCCTTTTTCACCATAGCCCTCTATGGGCTTCCAAGTATCACTTTGCCAATTCCACATGAACTGTCTTAGCGAATGGCTTCTTGAGGGGAAAGCTGTAATTCTTTGAGATGATTTCACAGAACATAAAGAAGTTTCTCAGAAAGTTTCTTTCTCTTTGTTATCGGAGGATATTTCCTTTGGCCCTATAGTCTTCCAAGGGATCCGAAATATCTGTTCTCAGATTCCACAGAAATAAGGCTAGCAAAGGGATCCACGAAATACACATGTAACTCTGTGAGATGAATTAACAGAACACTAAGCAGTTTCTCAGAAAGCTTCTTTCCAGATTTCATCTGAGGATATTTCCTTTTTCACCATAGCCCTCTATGGGCTTCCAAATATCACTTTGCCAATTCCACAAGAACTGTCTTAGCGAAAGGCTTCTTGAGGGGAAAGCTGTAACTTTGTGAGATGATTTCAAAGAACACAAAGAAGTTTCTCAGAAAGCTTCTTTCTCTTTGTTATCGGAGGACATTTCCTTTGGCCCTATAGTCTTCCAAGGGATCCGAAATATCTGTTCTCAGATTCCACAGGAATAAGGCTAGCAAAGAGATGAACGAAATACACATGTACTCTGTGAGATGAATTAACAGAACACTAAGCAGTTTCTCAGAAAGTTTCTTTCCAGATTTCATCTCAGGATATTTCCTTTTTCACCATAGCCCTCTATGGGCTTCCAAATATCACTTTGCCAATTCCACAAGAACTGTCTTGGCGAAAGGCTTCTTGTGGGGAAAGCTGTAACTCTGTGAGATGATTTCACAGAACACAAAGAAGTTTCTCAGAAAGCTTCTTTCTCTTTCTTATCGAAGGATATTACCTTTGGCCCTATAGTCTTCCAAGGGATGCGAAATATCTGTTCTCAGATTCCACAGAAATAAGGCTAGCAAAGAGATCGACGAAATACAGATGTAACTCTGTGAGATGAATTAACAGAACACTAAGCAGTTTCTCAGAAAGCTTCTTTCCAGATTTCATCTGAGGATATTTCCTTTTTCACCATATCCCTCTATGGGCTTCCAAATATCACTTTGCCAATTCCACAATAACTGTCTTAACGAAAGGCTTCTTGAGGGGAAATCTGTAACTCTGTGAGATGATTTCAGAACACAAAGAATTTTCTCAGAAAGCTTCTTTCTCTTTGTTATCGGAGGATATTTCCTTTGGCCCTATAGTCTTCCAAGGGATCCGAATTATTTGTTTTCAGATTCCACAGAAATAAGGCTATCGAAGAGATCGACGAAATACAGATGTAACTCTGTGAGATGAATTAACAGAACACTAAGCAGTTTCACAGAAAGCTTCTTTCCAGATTTCATCTGAGGATATTTCCTTTTTCACCATAGCCCTCTAAGGGCTTCCAAATACCACTTTGAAAATTCCACAAGAACTGTCTTGGCGAAAGGCTTCTTGAGGGGAAAGCTGTAACTCTGTGTGATGATTTCACAGAACACAAAGAAGTTTCTCAAAAAGCTTCTTTCTCTTTGTTATCGGAGGATATTTCCTTTGGCCCTATAGTCTTCCAAGGGATCCGAAATATCTGTTCTCAGATTCCACAGAAATAAGTCTAGCAAAGAGATCCACGAAATACAGATGTAACTCTGCGAGATGAATTACAGAAAACTAAGCAGTTTCTCAAAAAGCTTCTTTCCAGCTTTCATCTGAGGATATTTCCTTTTTCACCATAGCCCTCTATAGTCTTCCAAATATCACTTTGCGAATTCCACAAGAACTGTCTTAATGAAAGGCTTCTTGAGGGGAAATCTGTGACTCTGTGAGATGATTTCAAAGAACACAAAGAAGTTTCTCAGAAAGTTTCTTTCTCTTTGTTATCGGAGGATATTTCCTTTGGCCCTATAGTCTTCCAAGGGATCCGAAATATCTGTTCTCAGATTCCACAGAATTAAGGCTAACAAAGAGATCGAGGAAATACAGATGTAACTCTGTAAGATGAATTAACAGAACACTAAGCAGTTTCTCAGAAAGCTTCTTTCTAGATTTCATCTCAGGATATTTCCCTTTTCACCACAGCCCTCTATGGGCTTCCAAATATCACTTTGCCAATTCCACAAGAACTGTCTTAGCGAAAGACTTCTTGAGGGGAAAGCTGTAACTCTCTGAGATGATTTCAAAGAACACAAAGAAGTATCTGAGAAAGCTTCTTTCTCTTTGTTATCGGAGGATATATCCTTTGGCCCTATAGTCTTCCAAGGGATCCGAAATATCTGTTCTCAGATTCCACAGAAATAAGGCTAGCAAAGAGATCCACGAAATGCACATGTAACACTGTGAGATGAATTAACAGAACACTAAGCAGTTTCTCAGAAAGCTTCTTTCCAGATTTCATCTGAGGATATTTCCTTTTTCACCATAGCCCTCTATTGGCTTCCAAATATCACTTTGCCAATTCCACAAGAACTGTCTTGGCGAAAGGCTTCTTGTGGGGAAAGCTGTAACTCTGTGAGATGATTTCACAGAACACAAAGAAGTTTTTCCGAAAGCTTCTTTCTCTTTGTTATCGGAGGATATTTCCTTTGGCCGAATAGTCTTCCAAGGGATCCGAAATATCTGTTCTCAGATTCCACAGAAATAAGGCTAGCAAAGAGATCCACGAAATACAGATGTAACTCTGTGAGATGAATTACAGAAAACTAAGCAGTTTCTCAAAAAGCTTCTTTCCAGCTTTCATCTGCGGATATTTCCTTTTTCACCATAGCCCTCTATAGGCTTCCAAATATCACTTTGCCCATTCCACAAGAACTGTCTTAACGAAAGGCTTCTTGAGGGGAAATCTGTGACTCTGTGAGATGATTTCAAAGAACACAAAGAAGTTTCTCAGAAAGTTTCTTTCTCTTTGTTATCGGAGGATATTTCCTTTGGCCCTATAGTCTTCCAAGGGATCCGAAATATCTGTTCTCAGATTCCACAGAATTAAGGCTAACAAAGAGATCGAGGAAATACAGATGTAACTATGTGGGATGAATTAACAGAACACTAAGCAGTTTCTCAGAAAGCTTCTTTCCAGATTTCATCGGAGGATATTTCCTTTTTCACCATAGCCCTCTATGGGCTTCCTAATATCACTTTGCCAATTCCACAAGAACTGTCTTGGCGAAAGGCTTCTTGAAGGGAAAGCTGTAACTCTGTGAGATGATTTCACAGAACACAAAGAAGTTTTTCCGAAAGCTTCTTTCTCTTTGTTATCGGAGGATATTTCCTTTGGCCGAATAGTCTTCCAAGGGATCCGAAATATCTGTTCTCAGATTCCACAGAAATAAGGCTAGCAAAGAGATCCACGAAATACAGATGTAACTCTGTGAGATGAATTAACAGAACACTAAGCAGTTTCTCAGAAAGCTTCTTTCCAGATTTCATCGGAGGATTTTCCTTTTTCACCATAGCCCTCTATGGGCTTCCAAATATCACTTTGCCAATTCCACATGAACTGTCTTAGCGAATGGCTTCTTGAGGGGAAAGCTGTAATTCTTTGAGATGATTTCACAGAACATAAAGAAGTTTCTCAGAAAGTTTCTTTCTCTTTGTTATCGGAGGATATTTCCTTTGGCCCTATAGTCTTCCAAGGGATCCGAAATATCTGTTCTCAGATTCCACAGAAATAAGGCTAGCAAAGAGATCGACGAAATACAGATGTAACTCTGTGAGATGAATTAACGGAACACTAAGCAGTTTCACAGAAAGCTTCTTTCCAGATTTCATCAGAGGATATTTCCTTTTTCACCATAGCCCTCTATGGGCTTCCAAATATCACTTTGCCAATTCCACAAGAACTGTCTTGGCGAAAGGCTTCTTGAGGGGAAAGCTGTAACTCTGTGTGATGATTTCACAGAACACAAAGAAGTTTCTCAAAAAGCTTCTTTCTCTTTGTTATCGGAGGATATTTCCTTTGGCCCTATAGTCTTCAAAGGGATCCGAAATATTTGTTCTCAGATTCCACAGAACTAAGGCTAGCAAAGAGATCCAGGAAATACAGATGTAACTCTGTGAGATGAATTAACAGAACACTAAGCAGTTTCTCAGAAAGCTTCTTTCCAGATTTCATCGGAGGATAGTTCCTTTTTCACCATAGCCCTCTATGGGCTTCCAAATATCACTTTGCCAATTCCACAAGAACTGTCTTAACGAAAGGCTTCTTGAGGGGAAAGCTGTAACTCTGTGAGATGATTTCAGAGAACACAAAGAAGTTTCTCAGAAAGCTTCTTTCTCTTTGTTATCGGAGGATATTTCCTTTGGCCTATAGTCTTCCAAGGGATGCGATATATCTGTTCTCAGATTCCACAGAAATAAGGCTAGCAAAGATATCGACGAAATACAGATGTAACTCTGTGAGATGAATTAACAGAACACTAAGCAGTTTCTCAGAAAGCTTCTTTCCAGATTTCATCTGAGGATATTTCCTTTTTCACCATATCCTTCTATGGGCTTCCAAATATCACTTTGCCAATTCCACAAGAACTGTCTTAACGAAAGGCTTCTTGAGGGGAAATCTGTAACTCTGTGAGATGATTTCAGAACACAAAGAAATTTCTCAGAAAGCTTCTTTCTCTTTGTTATCGGAGGATATTTCCTTTGGCCCTATAGTCTTCTAAGGGATCCGAATTATTTGTTTTCAGATTCCACAGAAATAAGGCTATCAAAGAGATCGACGAAATACAGATGTAACTCTGTGAGATGAATTAACAGAACACTAAGCAGTTTCTCAGAAAGCTTCTTTCCAGATTTCATCGGAGGATTTTCCTTTTTCACCATAGCCCTCTATGGGCTTCCAAATATCACTTTGCCAATTCCACAAGAACTGTCTTAGCGAAAGGCTTCTTGAGGTGAAAGCTGTAACTCTGTGAGATGATTTCACAGAATGCAAAGAAGTTTCTCAGAGAGCTTCCTTCTCTTTGTTATCGGAGGATATTTCCTTTGGCCCTATAGTCTTCCAAGGGATCCGAAATATCTGTTCTCAGATTCCACAGAAATAAGGCTAGCAAAGAGATCCACGAAATACAGATGTAACTCTGTGAGATGAATTAACAGAACACTAAGCAGTTTCTCAGAAAGCTTCTTTCCAGATTTCCTCTGAGGATATTTCCTTTTTCACCATAGCCCTCTATGGGCTTCCAAATATCACTTTGCCAATTCCACATGAACTGTCTTAGCGAATGGCTTCTTGAGGGGAAAGCTGTAACTCTTTGAGATGATTTCACAGAACATAAAGAAGTTTCTCAGAAAGTTTCTTTCTCTTTGTTATCGGAGGATATTTCCTTTGGCCCTATAGTCTTCCAAGGGATCCGAAATATCTGTTCTCCGATTCCACAGAATTAAGGCTAACAAAGAGATCGAGGAAATACAGATGTAACTCTGTGAGATGAATTAACAGAACACTAAGCAGTTTCTCAGAAAGCTTCTTTCTAGATTTCATCTCAGGATATTTCCCTTTTCACCACAGCCCTCTATGGGCTTCCAAATATCACTTTGCCAATTCCACAAGAACTGTCTTAGCGAAAGACTTCTTGAGGGGAAAGCTGTAACTCTCTGAGATGATTTCAAAGAACACAAAGAAGTATCTGAGAAAGCTTCTTTCTCTTTGTTATCGGAGGATATATCCTTTGGCCCTATAGTCTTCCAAGGGATCCGAAATATCTGTTCTCAGATTCCACAGAAATAAGGCTAGCAAAGAGATCCACGAAATGCACATGTAACACTGTGAGATGAATTAACAGAACACTAAGCAGTTTCTCAGAAAGCTTCTTTCCAGATTTCATCTGAGGATATTTCCTTTTTCACCATAGCCCTCTATTGGCTTCCAAATATCACTTTGCCAATTCCACAAGAACTGTCTTGGCGAAAGGCTTCTTGTGGGGAAAGCTGTAACTCTGTGAGATGATTTCACAGAACACAAAGAAGTTTTTCCGAAAGCTTCTTTCTCTTTGTTATCGGAGGATATTTCCTTTGGCCGAATAGTCTTCCAAGGGATCCGAAATATCTGTTCTCAGATTCCACAGAAATAAGGCTAGCAAAGAGATCCACGAAATACAGATGTAACTCTGTGAGATGAATTAACAGAACACTAAGCAGTTTCTCAGAAAGCTTCTTTCCAGATTTCATCGGAGGATTTTCCTTTTTTACCATAGCCCTCTATGGGCTTCCAAATATCACTTTGCCAATTCCACAAGAACTGTCTTAGCGAAAGGCTTCTTGAGGGGAAAGCTGTAACTCTGTGAGATGATTTCACAGAACGCAAAGAAGTTTCTCAGAAAGCTTCCTTCTCTTTGTTATCGGAGGATATTTCCTTTGGCCCTATAGTCTTCCAAGGGATCCGAAATATCTGTTCTCAGATTCCACAGAAATAAGGCTAGCAAAGAGATCCACGAAATACAGATGTAACTCTGTGAGATGAATTAACAGAACACTAAGCAGTTTCTCAGAAAGCTTCTTTCCCGATTTCCTCTGAGGATATTTCCTTTTTCACCATAGCCCTCTATGGGCTTCCAAATATCACTTTGCCAATTCCACATGAACTGTCTCAGCGAATGGCTTCTTGAGGGGAAAGCTGTAACTCTTTGAGATGATTTCACAGAACATAAAGAAGTTTCTCAGAAAGTTTCTTTCTCTTTGTTATCGGAGGATATTTCCTTTGGCCCTATAGTCTTCCAAGGGATCCGAAATATCTGTTCTCAGATTCCACAGAAATAAGGCTAGCAAAGGGATCCACGAAATACAGATGTAACTCTGTGAGATGAATTAACAGAACACTAAGCAGTTTCACAGAAAGCTTCTTTCCAGATTTCATCTGAGGATATTTCCTTTTTCACCATAGCCCTCTATGGGCTTCCAAATACCACTTTGAAAATTCCACAAGAACTGTCTTGGCGAAAGGCTTCTTGAGGGGAAAGCTGTAACTCTGTGTGATGATTTCACAGAACACAAAGAAGTTTCTCAAAAAGCTTCTTTCTCTTTGTTATCGGAGGATATTTCCTTTGGCCCTATAGTCTTCCAAGGGATCCGAAATATCTGTTCTCAGATTCCACAGAAATAAGTCTAGCAAAGAGATCCACGAAATACAGATGTAACTCTGTGAGATGAATTACAGAAAACTAAGCAGTTTCCCAAAAAGCTTCTTTCCAGCTTTCATCTGAGGATATTTCCTTTTTCACCATAGCCCTCTATAGGCTTACAAATATCACTTTGCCAATTCCACAAGAACTGTCTTAACGAAAGGCTTCTTGAGGGGAAATCTGTGACTCTGTGAGATGATTTCAAAGAACACAAAGAAGTTTCTCAGAAAGTTTCTTTCTCTTTGTTATCGGAGGATATTTCCTTTGGCCCTATAGTCTTCCAAGGGATCCGAAATATCTGTTCTCAGATTCCACAGAATTAAGGTTAACAAAGAGATCGAGGAAATACAGATGTAACTCTGTGAGATGAATTAACAGAACACTAAGCAGTTTCTCAGAAAGCTTCTTTCCAGATTTCATCTCAGGATATTTCCCTTTTCACCACAGCCCTCTATGGGCTTCCAAATATCACTTTGCCAATTCCACAAGAACTGTCTTAGCGAAAGGCTTCTTGAGGGGAAAGCTGTAACTCTCTGAGATGATTTCACAGAACGCAAATAAGTTTCTCAGAAAGGTTCCTTCTCTTTGTTATCGGAGGATATTTCCTTTGGCCCTATAGTCTTCCAAGGGATCCGAAATATCTGTTCTCAGATTCCACAGAAATAAGGCTAGCAAAGAGATCCACGAAATACAGATGTAACTCTGTGAGATGAATTAACAGAACACTAAGCAGTTTCTCAGAAAGCTTCTTTCCCGATTTCCTCTGAGTATATTTCCTTTTTCACCATAGCCCTCTATGGGCTTCCAAATATCACTTTGCCAATTCCACATGAACTGTCTTAGCGAATGGCTTCTTGAGGGGAAAGCTGTAATTCTTTGAGATGATTTCACAGAACATAAAGAAGTTTCTCAGAAAGTTTCTTTCTCTTTGTTATCGGAGGATATTTCCTTTGGCCCTATAGTCTTCCAAGGGATCCGAAATATCTGTTCTCAGATTCCACAGAAATAAGGCTAGCAAAGGGATCCACGAAATACACATGTAACTCTGTGAGATGAATTAACAGAACACTAAGCAGTTTCTCAGAAAGCTTCTTTCCAGATTTCATCTGAGGATATTTCCTTTTTCACCATAGCCCTCTATGGGCTTCCAAATATCACTTTGCCAATTCCACAAGAACTGTCTTAGCGAAAGGCTTCTTGAGGGGAAAGCTGTAACTTTGTGAGATGATTTCAAAGAACACAAAGAAGTTTCTCAGAAAGCTTCTTTCTCTTTGTTATCGGAGGACATTTCCTTTGGCCCTATAGTCTTCCAAGGGATCCGAAATATCTGTTCTCAGATTCCACAGGAATAAGGCTAGCAAAGAGATGAACGAAATACACATGTACTCTGTGAGATGAATTAACAGAACACTAAGCAGTTTCTCAGAAAGTTTCTTTCCAGATTTCATCTCAGGATATTTCCTTTTTCACCATAGCCCTCTATGGGCTTCCAAATATCACTTTGCCAATTCCACAAGAACTGTCTTGGCGAAAGGCTTCTTGTGGGGAAAGCTGTAACTCTGTGAGATGATTTCACAGAACACAAAGAAGTTTCTCAGAAAGCTTCTTTCTCTTTCTTATCGAAGGATATTACCTTTGGCCCTATAGTCTTCCAAGGGATGCGAAATATCTGTTCTCAGATTCCACAGAAATAAGGCTAGCAAAGAGATCGACGAAATACAGATGTAACTCTGTGACATGAATTAACAGAACACTAAGCAGTTTCTCAGAAAGCTTCTTTCCAGATTTCATCTGAGGATATTTCCTTTTTCACCATATCCCTCTATGGGCTTCCAAATATCACTTTGCCAATTCCACAATAACTGTCTTAACGAAAGGCTTCTTGAGGGGAAATCTGTAACTCTGTGAGATGATTTCAGAACACAAAGAATTTTCTCAGAAAGCTTCTTTCTCTTTGTTATCGGAGGATATTTCCTTTGGCCCTATAGTCTTCCAAGGGATCCGAATTATTTGTTTTCAGATTCCACAGAAATAAGGCTATCGAAGAGATCGACGAAATACAGATGTAACTCTGTGAGATGAATTAACAGAACACTAAGCAGTTTCACAGAAAGCTTCTTTCCAGATTTCATCTGAGGATATTTCCTTTTTCACCATAGCCCTCTAAGGGCTTCCAAATACCACTTTGAAAATTCCACAAGAACTGTCTTGGCGAAAGGCTTCTTGAGGGGAAAGCTGTAACTCTGTGTGATGATTTCACAGAACACAAAGAAGTTTCTCAAAAAGCTTCTTTCTCTTTGTTATCGGAGGATATTTCCTTTGGCCCTATAGTCTTCCAAGGGATCCGAAATATCTGTTCTCAGATTCCACAGAAATAAGTCTAGCAAAGAGATCCACGAAATACAGATGTAACTCTGCGAGATGAATTACAGAAAACTAAGCAGTTTCTCAAAAAGCTTCTTTCCAGCTTTCATCTGAGGATATTTCCTTTTTCACCATAGCCCTCTATAGTCTTCCAAATATCACTTTGCGAATTCCACAAGAACTGTCTTAATGAAAGGCTTCTTGAGGGGAAATCTGTGACTCTGTGAGATGATTTCAAAGAACACAAAGAAGTTTCTCAGAAAGTTTCTTTCTCTTTGTTATCGGAGGATATTTCCTTTGGCCCTATAGTCTTCCAAGGGATCCGAAATATCTGTTCTCAGATTCCACAGAATTAAGGCTAACAAAGAGATCGAGGAAATACAGATGTAACTCTGTAAGATGAATTAACAGAACACTAAGCAGTTTCTCAGAAAGCTTCTTTCTAGATTTCATCTCAGGATATTTCCCTTTTCACCACAGCCCTCTATGGGCTTCCAAATATCACTTTGCCAATTCCACAAGAACTGTCTTAGCGAAAGACTTCTTGAGGGGAAAGCTGTAACTCTCTGAGATGATTTCAAAGAACACAAAGAAGTATCTGAGAAAGCTTCTTTCTCTTTGTTATCGGAGGATATATCCTTTGGCCCTATAGTCTTCCAAGGGATCCGAAATATCTGTTCTCAGATTCCACAGAAATAAGGCTAGCAAAGAGATCCACGAAATGCACATGTAACACTGTGAGATGAATTAACAGAACACTAAGCAGTTTCTCAGAAAGCTTCTTTCCAGATTTCATCTGAGGATATTTCCTTTTTCACCATAGCCCTCTATTGGCTTCCAAATATCACTTTGCCAATTCCACAAGAACTGTCTTGGCGAAAGGCTTCTTGTGGGGAAAGCTGTAACTCTGTGAGATGATTTCACAGAACACAAAGAAGTTTTTCCGAAAGCTTCTTTCTCTTTGTTATCGGAGGATATTTCCTTTGGCCGAATAGTCTTCCAAGGGATCCGAAATATCTGTTCTCAGATTCCACAGAAATAAGGCTAGCAAAGAGATCCACGAAATACAGATGTAACTCTGTGAGATGAATTAACAGAACACTAAGCAGTTTCTCAGAAAGCTTCTTTCCAGATTTCATCGGAGTATTTTCCTTTTTTACCATAGCCCTCTATGGGCTTCCAAATATCACTTTGCCAATTCCACAAGAACTGTCTTAGCGAAAGGCTTCTTGAGGGGAAAGCTGTAACTCTGTGAGATGATTTCACAGAACGCAAAGAGGTTTCTCAGAAAGCTTCCTTCTCTTTGTTATCGGAGGATATTTCCTTTGGCCCTATAGTCTTCCAAGGGATCCGAAATATCTGTTCTCAGATTCCACAGAAATAAGGCTAGCAAAGAGATCCACGAAATACAGATGTAACTCTGTGAGATGAATTAACAGAACACTAAGCAGTTTCTCAGAAAGCTTCTTTCCCGATTTCCTCTGAGGATATTTCCTTTTTCACCATAGCCCTCTATGGGCTTCCAAATATCACTTTGCCAATTCCACATGAACTGTCTCAGCGAATGGCTTCTTGAGGGGAAAGCTGTAACTCTTTGAGATGATTTCACAGAACATAAAGAAGTTTCTCAGAAAGTTTCTTTCTCTTTGTTATCGGAGGATATTTCCTTTGGCCCTATAGTCTTCCAAGGGATCCGAAATATCTGTTCTCAGATTCCACAGAAATAAGGCTAGCAAAGGGATCCACGAAATACAGATGTAACTCTGTGAGATGAATTAACAGAACACTAAGCAGTTTCACAGAAAGCTTCTTTCCAGATTTCATCTGAGGATATTTCCTTTTTCACCATAGCCCTCTATGGGCTTCCAAATACCACTTTGAAAATTCCACAAGAACTGTCTTGGCGAAAGGCTTCTTGAGGGGAAAGCTGTAACTCTGTGTGATGATTTCACAGAACACAAAGAAGTTTCTCAAAAAGCTTCTTTCTCTTTGTTATCGGAGGATATTTCCTTTGGCCCTATAGTCTTCCAAGGGATCCGAAATATCTGTTCTCAGATTCCACAGAAATAAGTCTAGCAAAGAGATCCACGAAATACAGATGTAACTCTGTGAGATGAATTACAGAAAACTAAGCAGTTTCTCAAAAAGCTTCTTTCCAGCTTTCATCTGAGGATATTTCCTTTTTCACCATAGCCCTCTATAGGCTTCCAAATATCACTTTGCCAATTCCACAAGAACTGTCTTAACGAAAGGCTTCTTGAGGGGAAATCTGTGACTCTGTGAGATGATTTCAAAGAACACAAAGAAGTTTCTCAGAAAGTTTCTTTCTCTTTGTTATCGGAGGATATTTCCTTTGGCCCTATAGACTTCCAAGGGATGCGAAATATCTGTTCTCAGATTCCACAGAATTAAGGTTAACAAAGAGATCGAGGAAATACAGATGTAACTCTGTGAGATGAATTAACAGAACACTAAGCAGTTTCTCAGAAAGCTTCTTTCCAGATTTCATCTCAGGATATTTCCCTTTTCACCACAGCCCTCTATGGGCTTCCAAATATCACTTTGCCAATTCCACAAGAACTGTCTTAGCGAAAGGCTTCTTGAGGGGAAAGCTGTAACTCTCTGAGATGATTTCACAGAACGCAAAGAAGTTTCTCCGAAAGCTTCCTTCTCTTTGTTATCGGAGGATATTTCCTTTGGCCCTATAGTCTTCCAAGGGATCCGAAATATCTGTTCTCAGATTCCAAAGAAATAAGGCTAGCAAAGAGATCCACGAAATACAGATGTAACTCTGTGAGATGAATTAAAGGAACACTAAGCAGTTTCTCAGAAAGCTTCTTTCCAGATTTCCTCTGAGGATATTTCCTTTTTCACCATAGCCCTCTATGGGCTTCCAAATATCACTTTGCCAATTCCACATGAACTGTCTTAGCGAATGGCTTCTTGAGGGGAAAGCTGTAACTCTTTGTGATGATTTCACAGAACATAAAGAAGTTTCTCAGAAAGTTTCTTTCTCTTTGTTATCGGAGGATATTTCCTTTGGCCCTATAGTCTTCCAAGGGATCCGAAATATCTGTTCTCAGATTCCACAGAAATAAGGCTAGCAAAGGGATCCACGAAATACACATGTAACTCTGTGAGATGAATTAACAGAACACTAAGCAGTTTCTCAGAAAGCTTCTTTCCAGATTTCATCGGAGGATATTTCCTTTTTCACCATAGCCCTCTATGGGCTTCCAAATATCACTTTGCCAATTCCACAAGAACTGTCTTAGCGAAAGGCTTCTTGAGGGGAAAGCTGTAACTCTGTGAGATGATTTCAAAGAACACAAAGAAGTTTCTCAGAAAGCTTCGTTCTCTTTGTTATCGGAGGATATTTCCTTTGGCCCTATAGTCTTCCAAGGGATCCGAAATATCTGTTCTCAGATTCCACAGAAATAAGGCTAGCAAAGAGATCCACGAAATACACATGTAACTCTGTGAGATGAATTAACAGAACACTAAGCAGTTTCTCAGAAAGCTTCTTTCCAGATTTCATCGGAGGATAGTTCCTTTTTCACCATAACCCTCTATGGGCTTCCAAATATCACTTTGCCAATTCCAAAAGAACTGTCTTAGCGAAAGGCTTCTTGAGGGGAAAGCTGTAAGTCTGTGAGATGATTTCAAAGAACACAAAGAAGTTTCTCAGAAAGCTTCTTTCTCTTTGTTATCGGAGGATATTTCCTTTGGCCCTATAGTCTTCCAAGGGATGCGAAATATCTGTTCTCAGATTCCACAGAAATAAGGCTAGCAAAGAGATCGACGAAATACAGATGTAACTATGTGAGATGAATTAACAGAACACTAAGCAGTTTCTCAGAAAGCTTCTTTCCAGATTTCATCTGAGGATATTTCCTTTTTCACCATATCCCTCTATGGGCTTCCAAATATCACTTTGCCAATTCCACAATAACTGTCTTAGCGAAAGGCTTCTTGAGGGGAAAGCTGTAACTCTGTGAGATGATTTCAAAGAACACAAAGAAGTTTCTCAGAAAGCTTCTTTCTCTTTGTTATCGGAGGATATTTCCTTTGGCCCTATAGTCTTCCAAGGGATCCGAAATATCTGTTCTCAGATTCCACAGAAATAAGGCTAGCAAAGAGATCCACGAAATACAGATGTAACTCTGTGAGATGAATTAACAGAACACTAAGCAGTTTCTCAGAAAGCTTCTTTCCAGATTTCATCGGAAGATATTTCCTTTTTCACCATAGCCCTCTATGGGCTTCCAAATATCACTTTGCCAATTCCACAAGAACTGTCTTGGCGAAAGGCTCCTTGAGGGGAAAGCTGTAACTCTGTGAGATGATTTCACAGAACACAAAGAAATTTCTCAAAAAGCTTCTTTCTCTTTGTTATCGGAGGATATTTCCTTTGGCCCTATAGTCTTCCAAGGGATCCGAAATATCTGTTCTCAGATTCCACAGAAATAAGTCTAGCAAAGAGATCGAGGAAATACAGATGTAACTCTGTGAGATGAATTAGCAGAACACTAAGCAGTTTCTCAGAAAGCTTCTTTCCAGATTTCATCTCAGGATATTTCCCTTTTCACCACAGCCCTCTATGGGCTTCCAAATATCACTTTGCCAATTCCACAAGAACTGTCTTAGGGAAAGGCTTCTTGAGGGGAAAGCTGTAACTCTGTGAGATGATTTCAAAGAACACAAAGAAGTTTCTGAGAAAGCTTCTTTCTCTTTGTTATCGGAGGATATTTCCTTTGGCCCTATATTCTTCCAAGGGATCCGAAATATCTGTTCTCAGATTCCACAGAAATAAGGCTAGCAAAGAGATCAACGAAATGCACATGTAACTCTGTGAGATGAATTAACAGAACACTAAGCAGTTTCTCAGAAAGCTTCTTTCCAGATTTCATCTGAGGATATTTCCTTTTTCACCATAGCCCTCTATGGGCTTCCAAATATCACTTTGCCAATTCCACAAGAACTGTCTTAGCGAAAGGCTTCTTGAGGGGAAAGCTGTAACTCTGTGAGATGATTTCAAAGAACACAAAGAAGTTTCTCAGAAAGCTTCCTTCTCTTTGTTATCGGAGGATATTTCCTTTGGCCCTATAGTCTTCCAAGGGATCCGAAATATCTGTTCTCAGATTCCACAGAAATAAGGCTAGCAAAGAGATCCACGAAATACTGATGTAACTCTGTGAGATGAATTAACAGAACACTAAGCAGTTTCTCAGAAAGCTTCTTTCCAGATTTCATCTGAGGATATTTCCTTTTTCACCATAGCCCTCTATGGGCTTACAAATATCACTTTGCCAATTCCACATGAACTGTCTTAGCGAATGGCTTCTTGAGGGGAAAGCTGTAACTCTTTGAGATGATTTCACAGAACATAAAGAAGTTTCTCAGAAAGTTTCTTTCTCTTTGTTATCGGAGGATATTTCCTTTGGCCCTATAGTCTTCCAAGGGATCCGAAATATCTGTTCTCAGATTCCACAGAAATAAGGCTAGCAAAGGGATCCACGAAATACACATGTAACTCTGTGAGATGAATTAACAGAACACTAAGCAGTTTCTCAGAAAGCTTCTTTCCAGATTTCATCGGAGGATATTTCCTTTTTCACCATAGTCCTCTATGGGCTTCCAAATATCACTTTGCCAATTCCACAAGAACTGTCTTAGCGAAAGGCTTCTTGAGGGGAAAGCTGTAACTCTGTGAGATGATTTCACAGAACACAAAGAAGTTTCTCAGAAAGATTCTTTCTCTTTGTTATCGGAGGATATTTCCTTTGGCCCTATAGTCTTCCAAGAAATCCGAAATATCTGTTCTCAGATTCCACAGAAATAAGGCTAGCAAAGAGATCCACGAAATACAGATATAACTCGGTGAGATGAATTAACAGAACACTAAGCAGTTTCTCAGAAAGCTTCTTTCCAGATTTCATCGGAGGATATTTCCCTTCTCACCACAGCCCTCTATGGGCTTCCAAATATCACTTTGCCAATTCCACAAGAACTGTCTTAGCGAAAGGCTTCTTGAGGGGAAAGCTGTAACTCTGTGAGATGATTTCAAAGAACACAAAGAAGTTTCTCAGAAAGCTTCTTTCTCTTTGTTATCGGAGGATATTTCCTTTGGCCCTATAGTCTTCCAAGGGACCGAAATATCTGTTCTCAGATTCCACAGAAATAAGGCTAGCAAAGAGATCAACGAAATGCACATGTAACTCTGTGAGATGAATTAACAGAACACTAAGCAGTTTCTCAGAAAGCTTCTTTCCAGATTTCATCTGAGGATATTTCCTTTTTCACCGTAGCCCTCTATGGGATTCCAAATATCACTTTGCCAATTCCAAAAGAACTGCCTTGGCGAAAGGCTTCTTGAGGGGAAAGCTGTAACTCTGTGAGATGATTTCATAGAACACAAAGAAGTTTCTCAAAAAGCTTCTTTCTCTTTGTTATCGGAGGATATTTCCTTTGGCCGTATAGTCTTCCAAGGGATCCGAAATATCTGTTCTCAGATTCCACAGAAATAAGGCTAGCAAAGAGATCCACGAAATACAGATGTAACTCTGTGAGATGAATTAACAGAACACTAAGCAGTTTCTCAGAAAGCTTCTTTCCAGATTTCATCGGAGGATATTTCCTTTTTCACCATAGCCCTCTATGGGCTTCCAAATATCACTTTGCCAATTCCACAAGAACTGTCTTAGCGAAAGGCTTCTTGAGGGGAAAGCTGTAACTCTGTGAGATGATTTCAAAGAACACAAAGAAGTTTCTCAAAAAGCTTCTTTCTCTTTGTTATCGGAGGATATTTCCTTTGGCCCTATAGTCTTCCAAGAAATCCGAAATATCTGTTCTCAGATTCCACAGAAAAAAGGCTAGCAAAGAGATCCACGAAATACAGATGTAACTCTGTGAGATGAATTTCAGAAGACTAAGCAGTTTCTCAGAAAGCTTCTTTCCAGATTTCATCTCAGGATATTTCCCTTTTCACCACAGCCCTCTATGGGCTTCCAAATATCACTTTGCCAATTCCACAAGAACTGTCTTAGCGAAAGGCTTCTTGAGGGGAAAGCTGTAACTCTCTGAGATGATTTCACAGAACGCAAAGAAGTTTCTCCGAAAGCTTCCTTCTCTTTGTTATCGGAGGATATTTCCTTTGGCCCTATAGTCTTCCAAGGGATCCGAAATATCTGTTCTCAGATTCCAAAGAAATAAGGCTAGCAAAGAGATCCACGAAATACAGATGTAACTCTGTGAGATGAATTAACAGAACACTAAGCAGTTTCTCAGAAAGCTTCTTTCCAGATTTCCTCTGAGGATATTTCCTTTTTCACCATAGCCCTCTATGGGCTTCCAAATATCACTTTGCCAATTCCACATGAACTGTCTTAGCGAATGGCTTCTTGAGGGGAAAGCTGTAACTCTGTGAGATGATTTCAAAGAACACAAAGAAGTTTCTCAGAAAGCTTCTTTCTCTTTGTTATCGGAGGATATTTCCTTTGGCCCTATAGTCTTCCAAGGGATCCGAAATATCTGTTCTCAGATTCCACAGAAATAAGGCTAGCAAAGAGATCCACGAAATACAGATGTAACTCTGTGAGATGAATTAACAGAACACTAAGCAGTTTCTCAGAAAGCTTCTTTCCAGATTTCATCGGAGGATATTTCCTTTTTCACCATAGCCCTCTATGGGCTTCCAAATATCACTTTGCCAATTCCACAAGAACTGTCTTGGCGAAAGGCTCCTTGAGGGGAAAGCTGTAACTCTGTGAGATGATTTCACAGAACACAAAGAAATTTCTCAAAAAGCTTCTTTCTCTTTGTTATCGGAGGATATTTCCTTTGGCCCTATAGTCTTCCAAGGGATCCGAAATATCTGTTCTCAGATTCCACAGAAATAAGTCTAGCAAAGAGATCGAGGAAATACAGATGTAACTCTGTGAGATGAATTAGCAGAACACTAAGCAGTTTCTCAGAAAGCTTCTTTCCAGATTTCATCTCAGGATATTTCCCTTTTCACCACAGCCCTCTATGGGCTTCCAAATATCACTTTGCCAATTCCACAAGAACTGTCTTAGGGAAAGGCTTCTTGAGGGGAAAGCTGTAACTCTGTGAGATGATTTCAAAGAACACAAAGAAGTTTCTGAGAAAGCTTCTTTCTCTTTGTTATCGGAGGATATTTCCTTTGGCCCTATATTCTTCCAAGGGATACGAAATATCTGTTCTCAGATTCCACAGAAATAAGGCTAGCAAAGAGATCAACGAAATGCACATGTAACTCTGTGAGATGAATTAACAGAACACTAAGCAGTTTCTCAGAAAGCTTCTTTCCAGATTTCATCTGAGGATATTTCCTTTTTCAACATAGCCCTCTATGGGCTTCCAAATATCACTTTGCCAATTCCACAAGAACTGTCTTAGCGAAAGGCTTCTTGAGGGGAAAGCTGTAACTCTGTGAGATGATTTCAAAGAACACAAAGAAGTTTCTCAGAAAGCTTCCTTCTCTTTGTTATCGGAGGATATTTCCTTTGGCCCTATAGTCTTCCAAGGGATCCGAAATATCTGTTCTCAGATTCCACAGAAATAAGGCTAGCAAAGAGATCCACGAAATAGAGATGTAACTCTGTGAGATGAATTAACAGAACACTAAGCAGTTTCTCAGAAAGCTTCTTTCCAGATTTCATCTGAGGATATTTCCTTTTTCACCATAGCCCTCTATGGGATTCCAAATATCACTTTGCCATTGCCACAAGAACTGTCTTGGCGAAAGGCTTCTTGAGGGGAAAGCTGTAACTCTGTGAGATGATTTCACAGAACACAAAGAAGTTTCTCAAAAAGCTTCTTTCTCTTTGTTATCGGAGGATATTTCCTTTGGCCCTATAGTCTTCCAAGGGATCCGAAATATCTGTTCTCAGATTCCATAGAAATAAGGCTAGCAAAGAGATCCACGAAATACAGATGTAACTCTGTGAGATGAATTAACAGAACACTAAGCAGTTTCTCAGAAAGCTTCTTTCCAGATTTCATCTGAGGATATTTCCTTTTTCACCACAGCCCTCTATGGGCTTCCAAATATCACTTTGCCAATTCCACAAGAACTGTCTTGGCGAAAGGCTTCTTGAAGGGAAAGCTGTAACTCTGTGAGATGATTTCACAGAACACAAAGAAGTTTTTCCGAAAGCTTCTTTCTCTTTGTTATCGGAGGATATTTCCTTTGGCCGAATAGTCTTCCAAGGGATCCGAAATATCTGTTCTCAGATTCCACAGAAATAAGGCTAGCAAAGAGATCCACGAAATACAGATGTAACTCTGTGAGATGAATTAACAGAACACTAAGCAGTTTCTCAGAAAGCTTCTTTCCAGATTTCATCGGAGGATTTTCCTTTTTCACCATAGACCTCTATAGGCTTCCAAATATCACTTTGCCAATTCCACAAGAACTGTCTTAGCGAAAGGCTTCTTGAGGGGAAAGCTGTAACTCTGAGAGATGATATCACAGAACACAAAGAAGTTTTTCAGAAAGCTTCTTTCTCTTTGTTATTGGAGGATATTTCCTTTGGCCCTATAGTCTTCCAAGGGATCCGAAAGATCTGTTCTCAGATTCCACAGAAATAAGGCTAGCAAAGAGATCCACGAAATACAGATGTAACTCTGTGAGATGAATTACAGAACACTAAGCAGTTTCTCAAAAAGCTTCTTTCCAGATTTCATCGGAGGATATTTCCTTTTTCACCATAGCCCTCTATGGGCTTCCAAATATCACTTTGCCAATTCCACAAGAACTGTCTTAACGAAAGGCTTCTTGAGGGGAAAGCTGTAACTCTGTGAGATGATTTCAAAGAACACAAAGAAGTTTCTCAGAAAGCTTCTTTCTCTTTGTTATCGGAGGATATTTCCTTTGGCCCTATAGTCTTCCAAGGGAACCGAAATATCTGTTCTCAGATTCCACAGGAATAAGGCTAGCAAAGAGATCCACGAAATACACATGTAACTCTGTGAGATGAATTAACAGAACACTAAGCAGTTTCTCAGAAAGTTTCTTTCCAGATTTCATCTCAGGATATTTCCTTTTTCACCATAGCCCTCTAAGGGCTTCCAAATATCACTTTGCCAATTCCACAAGAACTGTCTTGGCGAAAGGCTTCTTGTGGGGAAAGCTGTAACTCTGTGAGATGATTTCACAGAACACAAAGAAGTTTCTCAGAAAGCTTCTTTCTCTTTCTTATCGAAGGATATTTCCTTTGGCCCTATAGTCTTCCAAGGGATGCGAAATATCTGTTCTCAGATTCCACAGAAATAAGGCTAGCAAAGAGATCCACGAAATACACATGTAACTCTGTGAGATGAATTAACAGAACACTAAGCAGTTTCTCAGAAAGCTTCTTTCCAGATTTCATCTGAGGATATTTCCTTTTTCACCATAGCCCTCTATGGGCTTCCAAATATCACTTTGCCAATGCCACAAGAACTGTCTTGGCGAAAGGCTTCTTGAGGGGAAAGCTGTAACTCTGTGAGATGATTTCACAGAACACAAAGAAGTTTCTCAAAAAGCTTCTTTCTCTTTGTTATCGGAGGATATTTCCTTTGGCCCTATAGTCTTCCAAGGGATCCGAAATATCTGTTCTCAGATTCCATAGAAATAAGGCTAGCAAAGAGATCCACGAAATACAGATGTAACTCTGTGAGATGAATTAACAGAACACTAAGCAGTTTCTCAGAAAGCTTCTTCCCAGATTTCATCGGAGGATATTTCCTTTTTCACCACAGCCCTCTATGGGCTTCCAAATATCACTTTGCCAATTCCACAAGAACTGTCTTAGCGAAAGGCTTCTTGAGGGGAAAGCTGTAACTCTGTGAGATGATTTCATAGAACACAAAGAAGTTTCTCAGAAAGCTTCCTTCTCTTTGTTATCGGAGAATATTTCCTTTGGCCCTATAGTCTTCCAAGGGATCCGAAATATCTGTTCTCAGATTCCACAGAAATAAGGCTAGCAAAGAGATCCACGAAATACAGATGTAACTCTGTGAGATGAATTAACAGAACACTAAGCAGTTTCTCAGAAAGCTTCTTTCCAGATTTCATCGGAGGATATTTCCTTTTTCACCATAGCCCACTATGGGCTTCCAAATATCACTTTGCCAATTCCACAAGAACTATCTTGGCGAAAGGCTTCTTGAGGGGAAAGCTGTAACTCTGTGAGATGATTTCAAAGAACACAAAGAAGTTTCTCAGAAAGCTTCTTTCTCTTTGTTATCGGAGGATATTTCCTTTGGGCCTATAGTCTTCCAAGGGATCCGAAATATCTGTTCTCAGATTCCACAGAAATAAGGCTAGCAAACAGATCCACGAAATACAGATGTAACTCTGTGAGATGAATTAACAGAAGACTAAGCAGTTTCTCAGAAAGCTTATTTCCAGATTTCATCGGAGGATATTTCCTTTTTCAACATAGCCCTCTATGGGCTTCCAAATATCACTTTGCCAATTCCACAAGAACTGTCTTAGCGAAAGACTTCTTGAGGGGAAAGCTGTAACTCTGGGAGATGATTTCAAAGAACACAAAGAAGTTTCTCAGAAAGCTTCTTTCTCTTTGTTATCGGAGGATATTTCCTTTGGCCCTATAGTCTTCCAAGGGATCCGAAATATCTGTTCTCAGATTCCACAGAAATAAGGCTAGCAAAGAGATCCACGAAATACAGATGTAACTCTGTGAGATGAATTAACAGAACACTAAGCAGTTTCTTGGAAAGCTTCTTTCCAGATTTCATCGGAGGATATTTCCTTTTTCACCATAGCCCTCTATGGGCTTCCAAATATCACTTTGCCAATTCCACAAGAACTGTCTTGGCGAAAGGCTCCTTGAGGGGAAAGCTGTAACTCTGTGAGATGATTTCACAGAACACAAAGAAGTTTCTCAAAAAGCTTCTTTCTCTTTGTTATCGGAGGATATTTCCTTTGGCCCTATAGTCTTCCAAGGGATCCGAAATATCTGTTCTCAGATTCCACAGAAATAAGTCTAGCAAAGAGATCGAGGAAATACAGATGTAACTCTGTGAGATGAATTAGCAGAACACTAAGCAGTTTCTCAGAAAGCTTCTTTCCAGATTTCATCTCAGGATATTTCCCTTTTCACCACAGCCCTCTATGGGCTTACAAATATCACTTTGCCAATTCCACAAGAACTGTCTTAGGGAAAGGCTTCTTGAGGGGAAAGCTGTAACTCTGTGAGATGATTTCAAAGAACACAAAGAAGTTTCTGAGAAAGCTTCTTTCTCTTTGATATCGGAGGATATTTCCTTTGGCCCTATATTCTTCCAAGGGATCCGAAATATCTGTTCTCAGATTCCACATAAATAAGGCTAGCAAAGAGATCAACGAAATGCACATGTAACTCTGTGAGATGAATTAACAGAACACTAAGCAGTTTCTCAGAAAGCTTCTTTCCAGATTTCATCGGAGGATATTTCCTTTTTCACCATAGCCCTCTAAGGGCTTCCAAATATCACTTTGCCAATTCCACAAGAACTGTCTTGGCGAAAGGCTCCTTGAGGGGAAAGCTGTAACTCTGTGAGATGATTTCACAGAACACAAAGAAGTTTCTCATAAAGTTTCTTTCTCTTTGTTATCGGAGGATATTTCCTTTGGCCCTATAGTCTTCCAAGGGATCCGAAATATCTGTTCTCAGATTCCACAGAAATAAGTCTAGCAAAGAGATCGAGGAAATACAGATGTAACTCTGTGAGATGAATTAGCAGAACACTAAGCAGTTTCTCAGAAAGCTTCTTTCCAGATTTCATCTCAGGATATTTCCCTTTTCACCACAGCCCTCTATGGGCTTACAAATATCACTTTGCCAATTCCACAAGAACTGTCTTAGGGAAAGGCTTCTTGAGGGGAAAGCTGTAACTCTGTGAGATGATTTCAAAGAACACAAAGAAGTTTCTGAGAAAGCTTCTTTCTCTTTGTTATCGGAGGATATTTCCTTTGGCCCTATATTCTTCCAAGGGATCTGAAATATCTGTTCCCAGATTCCACAGAAATAAGGCTAGCAAAGAGATCAACGAAATGCACATGTAACTCTGTGAGATGAATTAACAGAACACTAAGCAGTTTCTCAGAAAGCTTCTTTCCAGATTTCATCTGAGGATATTTCCTTTTTCACCATAGCCCTCTATGGGCTTCCAAATATCACTTTGCCAATTCCACAAGAACTGTCTTAGCGAAAGGCTTCTTGAGGGGAAAGCTGTAACTCTGTGAGATGATTTCAAAGAACACAAAGAAGTTTCTCAGAAAGCTTCCTTCTCTTTGTTATCGGAGGATATTTCCTTTGGCCCTATAGTCTTCCAAGGGATCCGAAATATCTGTTCTCAGATTCCACAGAAATAAGGCTAGCAAAGAGATCCACGAAATAGAGATGTAACTCTGTGAGATGAATTAACAGAACACTAAGTAGTTTCTCAGAAAGCTTCTTTCCAGATTTCATCTGAGGATATTTCCTTTTTCACCATAGCCCTCTATGGGCTTCCAAATATCACTTTGCCAATTCCACAAGAACTGTCTTGGCGAAATGCTTCTTGAAGGGAAAGCTGTAACTCTGTGAGATGATTTCACAGAACACAAAGAAGTTTTTCCGAAAGCTTCTTTCTCTTTGTTATCGGAGGATATTTCCTTTGGCCGAATAGTCTTCCAAGGGATCCGAAATATCTGTTCTCAGATTCCACAGAAATAAGGCTAGCAAAGAGATCCACGAAATACAGATGTAACTCTGTGAGATGAATTAACAGAACACTAAGCAGTTTCTCAGAAAGCTTCTTTCAAGATTTCATCTGAGGATATTTCCTTTTTCACCATAGCCCTCTATGGGCTTCCAAATATCACTTTGCCAATTCCACATGAACTGTCTTAGGGAATGGCTTCTTGAGGGGAAAGCTGTAACTCTTTGAGATGATTTCACAGAACATAAAGAAGTTTCTCAGAAAGTTTCTTTCTCTTTGTTATCGGAGGATATTTCCTTTGGCCCTATAGTCTTCCAAGGGATCCGAAATATCTGTTCTCAGATTCCACAGAAATAAGGCTAGCAAAGGGATCCACGAAATACACATGTAACTCTGTGAGATGAATTAACAGAACACTAAGCAGTTTCTCAGAAAGCTTCTTTCCAGATTTCATCGGAGGATATTTCCTTTTTCACCATAGCCCTCTATGGGCTTCCAAATATCACTTTGCCAGTTCCACAAGAACTGTCTTAGCGAAAGGCTTCTTGAGGGTAAGCTGTAACTCTGTGAGATGATTTCAAAGAACACAAAGAAGTTTCTCAAAAAGCTTCTTTCTCTTTGTTATCGGAGGATATTTCCTTTGGCCCTATAGTCTTCCAAGAAATCCGAAATATCTGTTCTCAGATTCCACAGAAAAAAGGCTAGCAAAGAGATCCACGAAATACAGATGTAACTCTGTGAGATGAATTACAGAACACTAAGCAGTTTCTCAAAAAGCTTCTTTCCAGATTTCATCGGAGGATATTTCCTTTTTCACCATAGCCCTCTATGGGCTTCCAAATATCACTTTGCCAATTCCACAAGAACTGTCTTAACGAAAGGCTTCTTGAGGGGAAATCTGTCACTCTGTGAGATGATTTCAAAGAACAGAAAGAAGTTTCTCAGAAAGTTTCTTTCTCTTTGTTATCGAAGGATATTTCCTTTGGCCCTATAGTCTTCCAAGGGATCTGAAATATCTGTTCTCAGATTCCACAGAAATAAGGCTAGCAAAGAGATCGACGAAATAAGATGTAACTCTGTGAGATGAATTAACAGAACACTAAGCAGTTTCTCAGAAAGCTTCTTTCCAGATTTCATCTGAGGATATTTCCTTTTTCACCATAGCCCTCTATGGGCTTCCAAATATCACTTAGCCAATTTCACAAGAACTGTCTTAACGAAAGGCTTTTTAAGGGGAAAGCTGTAACTCTGTGAGATGATTTCAAAGAACACAAAGAAGTTTCTCAGAAAGCTTCTTTCTCTTTGTTATCGGAGGATATTTCCTTTGGCCCTATAGTCTTCCAAGGGATCCGAAATATCTATTCTCAGATTCCACAGAAATAAGGCTAGCAAAGAGATCGACGAAATACAGATGTAACTCTGTGAGATGAATAAACAGAACACTAAGCAATTTCTCAGAAAGCTTCTTTCCAGATTTCATCTGAGGATATTTCCTTTTTCACCATAGCTCTCTAGGGGCTTCCAATTATCACTTTGCCAATTCCACAAGAACTGTCTTGGCGGAAGGCTTCTTGAGGGGAAAGTTGTAACTCTGTGAGATGATTTCACAGAACACAAAGAACTTTCTCAAAAAGCTTCTTTCTCTTTGTTATCCGAGGATATTTCCTTTGGCCCTATAGTCTTCCAAGGGATCCGAAATATCTGTTCTCAGATTCCACAGAAATAAGTCTAGCAAAGAGATCGACGAAATACAGATGTAACCCTGTGAGATGAATTAACAGAACACTAAGCAGTTTCTCAGAAAGCTTCTTTACAGATTTCATCTGAGGATATTTCCTTTTTCACCGTAGCCCTCTATGGGCTTCCAAATATCACTTTGCCAATTCCACAAGAACTGTCTTAACGAAAGGCTTCTTGAGGGGAAATCTGTGACTCTGTGAGATGATTTCAAAGAACACAAAGAAGTTTCTCATAAAGTTTCTTTCTCTTTGTTATCGGAGGATATTTCCTTTGGCCCTATAGTCTTCCAAGGGATCCGAAATATCAGTTCTCAGATTGCACAGAAATAAGGCTAGCAAAGAGATCGACGAAATACAGATGTAACTCTGTGAGATGAATTAACAGAACACTAAGCAGTTTCTCAGAAAGCTTCTTTCCGGATTTCATCGGAGGATATTTCCTTTTTCACCATAGCTCTCTATGGGCTTCCAAATATCACTTTGCCAAATCCACAAGAACTGTCTTAGCGAAAGGCTTCTTGAGGGGAAAGCTGTAACTCTGTGAGATGATTTCAAAGAACACAAAGAAGTTTCTCAGAAAGCTTCTTTCTCTTTGTTATCGGAGGATATTTCCTTTGGCCCTATAGTCTTCCAAGGGATCCGAAGTATCTGTTCTCAGATTCCACAGAAATAAGACTAGCAAAGAGATCCACGAAATACAGATGTAACTCTGTGAGATGAATTAACAGAACAGTAAGCAGTTTCTCAGAAAGCTTCTTTCCAGATTTCATCTGTGGATATTTCCTTTTTCACCATAGCCCTCTATGGGCTTCCAAATATCACTTTGCCAATTCGACAAGAACTGTCTTGGCGAAAGGCTTCTTGAGGGGAAAGCTGTAACTCTGTAAGATGATTTCACAGAACATAAAGAAGTTTCTCAGAAAGCTTCTTTCTCTTTGTTATCGGAGGATATTTCCTTTGGCCCTATAGTCTTCCAAGGGATCCGAAATATCTGTTCTCAGATTCCACAGAAATAAGGCTAGCAAAGAGATCGACGAAATAAAGATGTAACTCTGTGAGATGAATTAACAGAACACTAAGCAGTTTCTCAGAAAGCTTCTTTCCAGATTTCATCTGAGGATATTTCCTTTTTCACCGTAGCCCTCTATGGGCTTCCAAATATCACCTTGCCAATTCCACAAGAACTGTCTTAACGAAAGGCTTCTTGAGGGGAAAGCTGTAACTCTGTGAGATGATTTCAAAGAACACAAATAAGTTTCTCAGAAAGCTTCTTTCTCTTTGTTATCGGAGGATATTTCCTTTGGCCCTATAGTCTTCCAAGGGATCCGAAATATCTGTTCTCAGATTCCACAGAAATAAGGCTAGCAAAGAGATCCACGAAATACAGACGTAACTCTGTGAGATGAATTAACAGAACACTAAGCAGTTTCTCAGAAAGCTTCTTTCCAGATTTCATCTGAGGATATTTCCTTTTTCACCGTAGCCCTCTATGGGCTTCCAAATATCACCTTGCCAATTCCACAAGAACTGTCTTAACGAAAGGCTTCTTGAGGGGAAAGCTGTAACTCTGTGAGATGATTTCAAAGAACACAAATAAGTTTCTCAGAAAGCTTCTTTCTCTTTGTTATCGGAGGATATTTCCTTTGGCCCTATAGTCTTCCAAGCATGCGAAACATCTGTTCTCAGATTCCACAGAAATAAGGCTAGCAAAGAGATCGACGAAATACAGATGTAACTCTGTGAGATGAATTAACAGAACACTAAGCAGTTTCTCAGAAAGCTTCTTTCCAGATTTCATCTGAGGATATTTCCTTTTTCACCATAGCCCTCTATGGGCTTCCAAATATCACTTTGCCAATTCCACAAGAACTGTCTTAACGAAAGGCTTCTTGAGGGGAAAGCTGTAACTCTGTGAGATGATTTCAAAGAACACAAAGAAGTTTCTCAGAAAGCTTCTTTCTCTTTGTTATCGGAGGATATTTCCTTTGGCCCTATAGTCTTCCAAGGGATGCGAAATATCTGTTCTCAGATTCCACAGAAATAAGGCTAGCAAAGAGATCCACGAAATACAGATGTAACTCTGTGAGATGAATTAACAGAACACTAAGCAGTTTCTCAAAAAGCTTCTTTCCAGATTTCATCGGAGGATATTTCCTTTTTCACCATAGCCCTCTATGGGCTTCCAAATATCACTTTGCCAATTCCACAAGAACTGTCTTAACGAAAGGCTTCTTGAGGGGAAAGCTGTAACTCTGTGAGATGATTTCACAGAACACAAAGAAGTTTCTCAGAAAGCTTCTTTCTCTTTGTTATCGGAGGATATTTCCTTTGGCCCTATAGTCTTCCATGGGATCCGAAATATCTGTTCTCAGATTCCACAGAAATAAGGCTAGCAAAGAGATCCACGAAATACACATGTAACTCTGTGAGATGAATTAACAGAACACTAAGCAGTTTCTCAGAAAGCTTCTTTCCAGATTTCATCTCAGGATATTTCCTTTTTCACCATAGCCCTCTATGGGCTTCCAACATCACTTTGTCAATTCCACAAGAACTGTCTTAGGGAAAGGCTTCTTGAGGGGAAAGCTGTAACTCTGTGAGATGATTTCACAGAACACAAAGAAATTTCTCAGAAAGCTTCTTTCTCTTTGTTATCGGAGGATATTTCCTTTGGCCCTATAGTCTTCCAAGGGATCCGAAATATCTGTTCTCATATTCCACAGAAATAAGGCAAGCAAAGAGATCCACGAAATACAGATGTAACTCTGTGAGATGAATTAACAGAACACTAAGCAGTTTCTCAGAAAGCTTCTTTCCAGATTTCATCGGAGGATATTTCACTTGTCACCACAGCCCTCTATGGGCTTCCAAATATCACTTTGCCAATTCCACAAGAACTGTCTTAGCGAAAGGCTTCTTGAGGGGAAAGCTGTAACTCTGTGAGATGATTTCAAAGAACACAAAGAAGTTTCTCAGAAAGCTTCTTTCTCTTTGTTATCGGAGGATATTTCCTTTGGCCCTATAGTCTTCCAAGGGATGCGAAATATCTGTTCTCAGATTCCACAGGAATAAGGCTAGCAAAGAGATAGACGAAATACAGATGTAACTCTGTGAGATGAATTAACAGAACACTAAGCAGTTTCTCAGAAAGCTTCTTTCCAGATTTCATCTGAGGATATTTCCTTTTTCACCGTAGCCCTCTATGGGCTTCCAAATATCACTTTGCCAATTCCACAAGAACTGTCTTGGCGAAAGGCTTCTTGAGGGGAAAGCTGTAACTCTGTGAGATGATTTCACAGAAAACAAAGAAGTTTCTCAAAAAGCTTCTTTCTCTTTGTTATCGGAGGATATTTCCTTTGGCCCTATAGTCTTCCAAGGGATCCGAAATATCTGTTCTCAGATTCCACAGAAATAAGGCTAGCAAAGAGATCCACGAAATACAGATGTAACTCTGTGAGATGAATTAACAGAACACTAAGCAGTTTCTCAGAAAGCTTCTTTCCAGATTTCATCTGAGGATATTTCCTTTTTCACCGTAGCCCTCTATGGGCTTCCAAATATCACTTTGCCAATTCCACAAGAACTGTATAAACGAAAGGCTTCTTGAGGGGAAAGCTGTAACTCTGTGAGATGATTTCAAAGAACACAAATAAGTTTCTCAGAAAGCTTCTTTCTCTTTGTTATCGGAGGATATTTCCTTTGGCCCTATAGTCTTCCAAGGGATGCGAAATATCTGTTCTCAGATTCCACAGAAATAAGGCTAGCAAAGAGATCGACGAAATACAGATGTAACTCTGTGAGATGAATTAACAGAACACTAAGCAGTTTCTCAGAAAGCTTCTTTCCAGATTTCATCTGAGGATATTTCCTTTTTCACCATAGCCCTCTATGGGCTTCCAAATATCACTTTGCCAATTCCACAAGAACTGTCTTAACGAAAGGCTTCTTGAGGGGAAAGCTGTAACTCTGTGAGATGATTTCAAAGAACACAAAGAAGTTTCTCAGAAAGCTTCTTTCTCTTTGTTATCGGAGGATATTTCCTTTGGCCCTATAGTCTTCCAAGGGATGCGAAATATCTGTTCTCAGATTCCACAGAAATAAGGCTAGCAAAGAGATCCACGAAATACAGATGTAACTCTGTGAGATGAATTAACAGAACACTAAGCAGTTTCTCAGAAAGCTTCTTTCCAGATTTCATCTGTGGATATTTCCTTTTTCACCATAGCCATCTATGGGCTTCCAAATATCACTTTGCCAATTCCACAAGAACTGTCTTGGCGAAAGGCTTCTTGAGGGGAAAGCTGTAACTCTGTGAGATGATTTCACAGAACACAAAGAACTTTCTCAGAAAGCTTCTTTCTCTTTGTTATCGGAGGATATTTCCTTTGGCCCTATAGTCTTCCAAGGGATCCGAAATATCTGTTCTCAGATTCCATAGAAATAAGGCTAGCAAAGAGATCCACGAAATACAGATGTAACTCTGTGAGATGAATTAACAGAACACTAAGCAGTTTCTCAGAAAGCTTCTTTCCAGATTTCATCGGAGGATATTTCCTTTTTCACCACAGCCCTCTATGGGCTTCCAAATATCACTTTGCCAATTCCACAAGAACTGTCTTAGCGAAAGGCTTCTTGAGGGGAAAGCTGTAACTCTGTGAGATGATTTCATAGAACACAAAGAAGTTTCTCAGAAAGCTTCCTTCTCTTTGTTATCGGAGAATATTTCCTTTGGCCCTATAGTCTTCCAAGGGATCCGAAATATCTGTTCTCAGATTCCACAGAAATAAGGCTAGCAAAGAGATCCACGAAATACAGATGTAACTCTGTGAGATGAATTAACAGAACACTAAGCAGTTTCTCAGAAAGCTTCTTTCCAGATTTCATCGGAGGATATTTCCTTTTTCACCATAGCCCTCTATGGGCTTCCAAATATCACTTTGCCAATTCCACAAGAACTATCTTGGCGAAAGGCTTCTTGAGGGGAAAGCTGTAACTCTGTGAGATGATTTCAAAGAACACAAAGAAGTTTCTCAGAAAGCTTCTTTCTCTTTGTTATCGGAGGATATTTCCTTTGGCCCTATAGTCTTCCAAGGGATCCGAAATATCTGTTCTCAGATTCCACAGAAATAAGGCTAGCAAAGAGATCCACGAAATACAGATGTAACTCTGTGAGATGAATTAACAGAACACTAAGCAGTTTCTCAGAAAGCTTCTTTCCAGATTTCATCGGAGGATATTTCCTTTTTCACCATAGCCCTCTATGGGCTTCCAAATATCACTTTGCCAATTCCACAAGAACTGTCTTAACGAAAGGCTTCTTCAGGGGAAAGCTGTAACTCTGTGAGATGATTTCAAAGAACACAAAGAAGTTTCTCAGAAAGCTTCTTTCTCTTTGTTATCGGAGGATATTTCCTTTGGCCCTATAGTCTTCCAAGGGATGCGAAATATCTGTTCTCAGATTCCACAGAAATAAGGCTAGCAAAGAGATCCACGAAATACAGATGTAACTCTGTGAGATGAATTAACAGAACACTAAGCAGTTTCTCAAAAAGCTTCTTTCCAGATTTCATCTGAGGATATTTCCTTTTTCACCATAGCCCTCTATGGGCTTCCAAATATCACTTTGCCAATTCCACAAGAACTGTCTTAACGAAAGGCTTCTTGAGGGGAAAGCTGTAAGTCTGTGAGATGATTTCAAAGAACACAAAGAAGTTTCTCAGAAAGCTTCTTTCTCTTTGTTATCGGAGGATATTTCCTTTGGCCCTATAGTCTTCCAAGGGATGCGAAATATCTGTTCTCAGATTCCACAGAAATAAGGCTAGCAAAGAGATCGACGAAATACAGATGTAACTCTGTGAGATGAATTAACAGAACACTAAGCAGTTTCTCAGAAAGCTTCTTTCCAGATTTCATCTGAGGATACTTCCTTTTTCACCATATCCCTCTATGGGCTTCCAAATATCACTTTGCCAATTCCACAAGAACTGTCTTAACGAAAGGCTTCTTGAGGGGAAATCTGTAACTCTGTGAGATTATTTCAGAACACAAAGAAGTTTCTCAGAAAGCTTCTTTCTCTTTGTTATCGGAGGATATTTCCTTTGGCCCTATAGTCTTCCAAGGGATCCGAATTATTTGTTTTCAGATTCCACAGAAATAAGGCTATCAAAGAAATGGACGAAATACAGATGTAACTCTGTGAGATGAATTAACAGAACACTAAGCAGTTTCACAGAAAGCTTCTTTCCAGATTTCATCTGAGGATATTTCCTTTTTCACCATAGCCCTCTATGGGCTTCCAAATACCACTATGAAAATTCCACAAGAACTGTCTTGGCGAAAGGCTTCTTGAGGGGAAAGCTGTAACTCTGTGTGATGATTTCACAGAACACAAAGAAGTTTCTCAAAAAGCTTCTTTCTCTTTGTTATCGGAGGATATTTCCTTTGGCCCTATAGTCTTCCAAGGGATCCGAAATATCTGTTCTCACATTCCACAGAAATAAGTCTAGCAAAGAGATCCACGAAATACAGATGTAACTCTGTGAGATGAATTACAGAAAACTAAGCAGTTTCTCAAAAAGCTTCTTTCCAGCTTTCATCTGAGGATATTTCCTTTTTCACCATAGCCCTCTATAGGCTTCCAAATATCACTTTGCCAATTCCACAAGAACTGTCTTAACGAAAGGCTTCTTGAGGGGAAAGCTGTAACTCTGTGAGATGATTTCAAAGAACACAAAGAAGTTTCTCAGAAAGTTTCTTTCTCTTTGTTATCGGAGGATATTTCCTTTGGCCCTATAGTCTTCCAAGGGATCCGAAATATCTGTTCTCAGATTCCACAGAATAAGGCTAACAAAGAGATCGAGGAAATACAGATGTAACTCTGTGAGATGAATTAACAGAACACTAAGCAGTTTCTCAGAAAGCTTCTTTCCAGATTTCATCTCAGGATATTTCCCTTTTCACCACAGCCCTCTATGGGCTTCCAAATATCACTTTGCCAATTCCACAAGAACTGTCTTAGCGAAAGACTTCTTGAGGGGAAAGCTGTAACTCTCTGAGATGATTTCAAAGAACACAAAGAAGTTTCTGAGAAAGCTTCTTTCTCTTTGTTATCGGAGGATATATCCTTTGGCCCTATAGTCTTCCAAGGGATCCGAAATATCTGTTCTCAGATTCCACAGAAATAAGGCTAGCAAAGAGATCCACGAAATACAGATGTAACTCTGTGAGATGAATTAACAGAACACTAAGCAGTTTCTCAGAAAGGTTCTTTCCAGATTTCATCGTAGGATTTTCCTTTTTCACCATAGCCCTCTATGGGCTTCCAAATATCACTTTGCCAATTCCACAAGAACTGTCTTAGCGAAAGGCTTCTTGAGGGGAAAGCTGTAACTCTGTGAGATGATTTCACAGAACGCAAATAAGTTTCTCAGAAAGCTTCCTTCTCTTTGTTATCGGAGGATATTTCCTTTGGCCCTATAGTCGTCAAAGGGATCCGAAATATCTGTTCTCAGATTCCACAGAAATAAGGCTAGCAAAGAGATCCACGAAATACAGATGTAACTCTGTGAGATGAATTAACAGAACACTAAGCAGTTTCTCAGAAAGCTTCTTTCCAGATTTCCTCTGAGGATATTTCCTTTTTCACCATAGCCCTCTATGGGCTTCCAAATATCAGTTTGCCAATTCCACATGAACTGTCTTAGCGAATGGCTTCTTGAGGGGAAAGCTGTAATTCTTTGAGATGATTTCACAGAACATAAAGAAGTTTCTCAGAAAGTTTCTTTCTCTTTGTTATCGGAGGATATTTCCTTTGGCCCTATAGTCTTCCAAGGGATCCGAAATATCTGTTCTCAGATTCCACAGAAATAAGGCTAGCAAAGGGATCCACGAAATACACATGTAACTCTGTGAGATGAATTAACAGAACACTAAGCAGTTTCTCAGAAAGCTTCTTTCCAGATTTCTTCGGAGGATATTTCCTTTTTCACCATAGCCCTCTACGGGCTTCCAAATATCACTTTGCCAATTCCACAAGAACTGTCTTAGCGAAAGGCTTCTTGAGGGGAAAGCTGTATCTCTGTGAGATGATTTCAAAGAACACAAAGAAGTTTCTCAGAAAGCTTCTTTCTCTTTGTTATCGGAGGATATTTCCTTTGGCCCTATAGTCTTCCAAGGGATCCGAAATATCTGTTCTCAGATTCCACAGGAATAAGGCTAGCAAAGAGATGAACGAAATACACATGTAACTCTGTGAGATGAATTAACAGAACACTAAGCAGTTTCTCAGAAAGTTTCTTTCCAGATTTCATCTCAGGATATTTCCTTTTTCACCATAGCCCTCTATGGGCTTCCAAATATCACTTTGCCAATTCCACAAGAACTGTCTTGGCGAAAGGCTTCTTGTGGGGAAAGCTGTAACTCTGTGAGATGATTTCACGGAACACAAAGACGTTTCTCAGAAAGCTTCTTTCTCTTTCTTATCGAAGGATATTACCTTTGGCCCTATAGTCTTCCAAGGGATGCGAAATATCTGTTCTCAGATTCCACAGAAATAAGGCTAGCAAAGAGATCGACGAAATACAGATGTAACTCTGTGAGATGAATTAGCAGAACACTAAGCAGTTTCTCAGAAAGGTTCTTTCCAGATTTCATCGTAGGATTTTCCTTTTTCACCATAGCCCTCTATGGGCTTCCAAATATCACTTTGCCAATTCCACAAGAACTGTCTTAGCGAAAGGCTTCTTGAGGGGAAAGCTGTAACTCTGTGAGATGATTTCACAGAACGCAAATAAGTTTCTCAGAAAGCTTCCTTCTCTTTGTTATCGGAGGATATTTCCTTTGGCCCTATAGTCTTCCAAGGGATCCGAAATATCTGTTCTCAGATTCCACAGAAATAAGGCTAGCAAAGAGATCCACGAAATACAGATGTAACTCTGTGAGATGAATTAACAGAACACTAAGCAGTTTCTCAGAAAGGTTCTTTCCAGATTTCATCGTAGGATTTTCCTTTTTCACCATAGCCCTCTATGGGCTTCCAAATATCACTTTGCCAATTCCACAAGAACTGTCTTAGCGAAAGGCTTCTTGAGGGGAAAGCTGTAACTCTGTGAGATGATTTCACAGAACGCAAATAAGTTTCTCAGAAAGCTTCCTTCTCTTTGTTATCGGAGGATATTTCCTTTGGCCCTATAGTCTTCCAAGGGATCCGAAATATCTGTTCTCAGATTCCACAGAAATAAGGCTAGCAAAGAGATCGACGAAATACACATGTAACTCTGTGAGATGAATTAACAGAACACTAAGCAGTTTCTCAGAAAGCTTCTTTCCAGATTTCATCTGAGGATATTTCCTTTTTCACCATAGCCCTCTATGGGCTTCCAAATATCACTTTGCCAATTCCACAAGAACTGTCTTGGCGAAAGGCTTCTTGAAGGGAAAGCTGTAACTCTGTGAGATGATTTCACAGAACACAAATAAGTTTCTCAGAAAGCTTCTTTCTCTTTGTTATCGGAGGATATTTCCTTTGGCCCTATAGTCTTCCAAGGGATCCGAAGTATCTGTTCTCAGATTCCACAGAAATAAGGCTAGCAAAGAGATCCACGAAATACAGATGTAACTCTGTGAGATGAATTAACAGAACAGTAAGCAGTTTCTCAGAAAGCTTCTTTCCAGATTTCATCTGTGGATATTTCCTTTTTCACCATAGCCCTCTATGGGCTTCCAAATATCACTTTGCCAATTCGACAAGAACTGTCTTGGCGAAAGGCTTCTTGAGGGGAAAGCTGTAACTCTGTAAGATGATTTCACAGAACACAAAGAAGTTTCTCAGAAAGCTTCTTTCTCTTTCTTATCGGAGGATATTTCCTTTGGCCCTATAGTCTTCCAAGGGATCCGAAATATCTGTTCTCAGATTCCACAGAAATAAGGCTAGCAAAGAGATCCACGAAATACAGATGTAACTCTGTGAGATGAATTAACAGAACACTAAGCAGTTTCTCAGAAAGCTTCTTTCCAGATTTCATCTGAGAATATTTCCTTTTTCACCGTAGCCCTCTATGGGCTTCCAAATATCACCTTGCCAATTCCACAAGAACTGTCTTAACGAAAGGCTTCTTGAGGGGAAAGCTGTAACTCTGTGAGATGATTTCAAAGAACACAAAGAAGTTTCTCAGAAAGCTTCTTTCTCTTTGTTATCGGAGGATATTTCCTTTGGCCCTATAGTCTTCCAAGGGATGGGAAATATCTGTTCTCAGATTCCACAGAAATAAGGCTAGCAAAGAGATCCACGAAATACAGATGTAACTCTGTGAGATGAATTAACAGAACACTAAGCAGTTTCTCAGAAAGCTTCTTTCCAGATTTCATCGGAGGATATTTCCTTTTTCACCATAGCCCTCTATGGGCTTCCAAATATCACTTTGCCAATTCCACAAGAACTGTCTTAACGAAAGGCTTCTTCAGGGGAAAGCTGTAACTCTGTGAGATGATTTCAAAGAACACAAAGAAGTTTCTCAGAAAGCTTCTTTCTCTTTGTTATCGGAGGATATTTCCTTTGGCCCTATAGTCTTCCAAGGGATGCGAAATATCTGTTCTCAGATTCCACAGAAATAAGGCTAGCAAAGAGATCCACGAAATACAGATGTAACTCTGTGAGATGAATTAACAGAACACTAAGCAGTTTCTCAAAAAGCTTCTTTCCAGATTTCATCTGAGGATATTTCCTTTTTCACCATAGCCCTCTATGGGCTTCCAAATATCACTTTGCCAATTCCACAAGAACTGTCTTAACGAAAGGCTTCTTGAGGGGAAAGCTGTAAGTCTGTGAGATGATTTCAAAGAACACAAAGAAGTTTCTCAGAAAGCTTCTTTCTCTTTGTTATCGGAGGATATTTCCTTTGGCCCTATAGTCTTCCAAGGGATGCGAAATATCTGTTCTCAGATTCCACAGAAATAAGGCTAGCAAAGAGATCGACGAAATACAGATGTAACTCTGTGAGATGAATTAACAGAACACTAAGCAGTTTCTCAGAAAGCTTCTTTCCAGATTTCATCTGAGGATACTTCCTTTTTCACCATATCCCTCTATGGGCTTCCAAATATCACTTTGCCAATTCCACAAGAACTGTCTTAACGAAAGGCTTCTTGAGGGGAAATCTGTAACTCTGTGAGATTATTTCAGAACACAAAGAAGTTTCTCAGAAAGCTTCTTTCTCTTTGTTATCGGAGGATATTTCCTTTGGCCCTATAGTCTTCCAAGGGATCCGAATTATTTGTTTTCAGATTCCACAGAAATAAGGCTATCAAAGAAATGGACGAAATACAGATGTAACTCTGTGAGATGAATTAACAGAACACTAAGCAGTTTCACAGAAAGCTTCTTTCCAGATTTCATCTGAGGATATTTCCTTTTTCACCATAGCCCTCTATGGGCTTCCAAATACCACTATGAAAATTCCACAAGAACTGTCTTGGCGAAAGGCTTCTTGAGGGGAAAGCTGTAACTCTGTGTGATGATTTCACAGAACACAAAGAAGTTTCTCAAAAAGCTTCTTTCTCTTTGTTATCGGAGGATATTTCCTTTGGCCCTATAGTCTTCCAAGGGATCCGAAATATCTGTTCTCACATTCCACAGAAATAAGTCTAGCAAAGAGATCCACGAAATACAGATGTAACTCTGTGAGATGAATTACAGAAAACTAAGCAGTTTCTCAAAAAGCTTCTTTCCAGCTTTCATCTGAGGATATTTCCTTTTTCACCATAGCCCTCTATAGGCTTCCAAATATCACTTTGCCAATTCCACAAGAACTGTCTTAACGAAAGGCTTCTTGAGGGGAAAGCTGTAACTCTGTGAGATGATTTCAAAGAACACAAAGAAGTTTCTCAGAAAGTTTCTTTCTCTTTGTTATCGGAGGATATTTCCTTTGGCCCTATAGTCTTCCAAGGGATCCGAAATATCTGTTCTCAGATTCCACAGAATAAGGCTAACAAAGAGATCGAGGAAATACAGATGTAACTCCGTGAGATGAATTAACAGAACACTAAGCAGTTTCTCAGAAAGCTTCTTTCCAGATTTCATCTCAGGATATTTCCCTTTTCACCACAGCCCTCTATGGGCTTCCAAATATCACTTTGCCAATTCCACAAGAACTGTCTTAGCGAAAGACTTCTTGAGGGGAAAGCTGTAACTCTCTGAGATGATTTCAAAGAACACAAAGAAGTTTCTGAGAAAGCTTCTTTCTCTTTGTTATCGGAGGATATATCCTTTGGCCCTATAGTCTTCCAAGGGATCCGAAATATCTGTTCTCAGATTCCACAGAAATAAGGCTAGCAAAGAGATCCACGAAATACAGATGTAACTCTGTGAGATGAATTAACAGAACACTAAGCAGTTTCTCAGAAAGGTTCTTTCCAGATTTCATCGTAGGATTTTCCTTTTTCACCATAGCCCTCTATGGGCTTCCAAATATCACTTTGCCAATTCCACAAGAACTGTCTTAGCGAAAGGCTTCTTGAGGGGAAAGCTGTAACTCTGTGAGATGATTTCACAGAACGCAAATAAGTTTCTCAGAAAGCTTCCTTCTCTTTGTTATCGGAGGATATTTCCTTTGGCCCTATAGTCGTCAAAGGGATCCGAAATATCTGTTCTCAGATTCCACAGAAATAAGGCTAGCAAAGAGATCCACGAAATACAGATGTAACTCTGTGAGATGAATTAACAGAACACTAAGCAGTTTCTCAGAAAGCTTCTTTCCAGATTTCCTCTGAGGATATTTCCTTTTTCACCATAGCCCTCTATGGGCTTCCAAATATCAGTTTGCCAATTCCACATGAACTGTCTTAGCGAATGGCTTCTTGAGGGGAAAGCTGTAATTCTTTGAGATGATTTCACAGAACATAAAGAAGTTTCTCAGAAAGTTTCTTTCTCTTTGTTATCGGAGGATATTTCCTTTGGCCCTATAGTCTTCCAAGGGATCCGAAATATCTGTTCTCAGATTCCACAGAAATAAGGCTAGCAAAGGGATCCACGAAATACACATGTAACTCTGTGAGATGAATTAACAGAACACTAAGCAGTTTCTCAGAAAGCTTCTTTCCAGATTTCTTCGGAGGATATTTCCTTTTTCACCATAGCCCTCTACGGGCTTCCAAATATCACTTTGCCAATTCCACAAGAACTGTCTTAGCGAAAGGCTTCTTGAGGGGAAAGCTGTATCTCTGTGAGATGATTTCAAAGAACACAAAGAAGTTTCTCAGAAAGCTTCTTTCTCTTTGTTATCGGAGGATATTTCCTTTGGCCCTATAGTCTTCCAAGGGATCCGAAATATCTGTTCTCAGATTCCACAGGAATAAGGCTAGCAAAGAGATGAACGAAATACACATGTAACTCTGTGAGATGAATTAACAGAACACTAAGCAGTTTCTCAGAAAGTTTCTTTCCAGATTTCATCTCAGGATATTTCCTTTTTCACCATAGCCCTCTATGGGCTTCCAAATATCACTTTGCCAATTCCACAAGAACTGTCTTGGCGAAAGGCTTCTTGTGGGGAAAGCTGTAACTCTGTGAGATGATTTCACGGAACACAAAGACGTTTCTCAGAAAGCTTCTTTCTCTTTCTTATCGAAGGATATTACCTTTGGCCCTATAGTCTTCCAAGGGATGCGAAATATCTGTTCTCAGATTCCACAGAAATAAGGCTAGCAAAGAGATCGACGAAATACAGATGTAACTCTGTGAGATGAATTAGCAGAACACTAAGCAGTTTCTCAGAAAGGTTCTTTCCAGATTTCATCGTAGGATTTTCCTTTTTCACCATAGCCCTCTATGGGCTTCCAAATATCACTTTGCCAATTCCACAAGAACTGTCTTAGCGAAAGGCTTCTTGAGGGGAAAGCTGTAACTCTGTGAGATGATTTCACAGAACGCAAATAAGTTTCTCAGAAAGCTTCCTTCTCTTTGTTATCGGAGGATATTTCCTTTGGCCCTATAGTCTTCCAAGGGATCCGAAATATCTGTTCTCAGATTCCACAGAAATAAGGCTAGCAAAGAGATCCACGAAATACAGATGTAACTCTGTGAGATGAATTAACAGAACACTAAGCAGTTTCTCAGAAAGGTTCTTTCCAGATTTCATCGTAGGATTTTCCTTTTTCACCATAGCCCTCTATGGGCTTCCAAATATCACTTTGCCAATTCCACAAGAACTGTCTTAGCGAAAGGCTTCTTGAGGGGAAAGCTGTAACTCTGTGAGATGATTTCACAGAACGCAAATAAGTTTCTCAGAAAGCTTCCTTCTCTTTCTTATCGGAGGATATTTCCTTTGGCCCTATAGTCTTCCAAGGGATCCGAAATATCTGTTCTCAGATTCCACAGAAATAAGGCTAGCAAAGAGATCGACGAAATACAGATGTAACTCTGTGAGATGAATTAACAGAACACTAAGCAGTTTCTCAGAAAGCTTCTTTCCAGATTTCATCGGAGGATATTTCCTTTTTCACCATAGCCCTCTATGGGCTTCCAAATATCACTTTGCCAATTCCACAAGAACTGTCTTGGCGAAAGGCTTCTTGAAGGGAAAGCTGTAACTCTGTGAGATGATTTCACAGAACACAAATAAGTTTCTCAGAAAGCTTCTTTCTCTTTGTTATCGGAGGATATTTCCTTTGGCCCTATAGTCTTCCAAGGGATCCGAAGTATCTGTTCTCAGATTCCACAGAAATAAGGCTAGCAAAGAGATCCACGAAATACAGATGTAACTCTGTGAGATGAATTAACAGAACAGTAAGCAGTTTCTCAGAAAGCTTCTTTCCAGATTTCATCTGTGGATATTTCCTTTTTCACCATAGCCCTCTATGGGCTTCCAAATATCACTTTGCCAATTCGACAAGAACTGTCTTGGCGAAAGGCTTCTTGAGGGGAAAGCTGTAACTCTGTAAGATGATTTCACAGAACACAAAGAAGTTTCTCAGAAAGCTTCTTTCTCTTTCTTATCGGAGGATATTTCCTTTGGCCCTATAGTCTTCCAAGGGATCCGAAATATCTGTTCTCAGATTCCACAGAAATAAGGCTAGCAAAGAGATCCACGAAATACAGATGTAACTCTGTGAGATGAATTAACAGAACACTAAGCAGTTTCTCAGAAAGCTTCTTTCCAGATTTCATCTGAGGATATTTCCTTTTTCACCGTAGCCCTCTATGGGCTTCCAAATATCACCTTGCCAATTCCACAAGAACTGTCTTAACGAAAGGCTTCTTGAGGGGAAAGCTGTAACTCTGTGAGATGATTTCAAAGAACACAAAGAAGTTTCTCAGAAAGCTTCTTTCTCTTTGTTATCGGAGGATATTTCCTTTGGCCCTATAGTCTTCCAAGGGATGGGAAATATCTGTTCTCAGATTCCACAGAAATAAGGCTAGCAAAGAGATCCACGAAATACAGATGTAACTCTGTGAGATGAATTAACAGAACACTAAGCAGTTTCTCAAAAAGCTTCTTTCCAGATTTCATCTGAGGATATTTCCTTTTTCACCATAGCCCTCTATGGGCTTCCAAATATCACTTTGCCAATTCCACAAGAACTGTCTTAACGAAAGGCTTCTTGAGGGGAAAGCTGTAACTCTGTGAGATGATTTCACAGAACACAAAGAAGTTTCTCAGAAAGCTTCTTTCTCTTTGTTATCGGAGGATATTTCCTTTGGCCCTATAGTCTTCCATGGGATCCGAAATATCTGTTCTCAGATTCCACAGAAATACGGCTAGCAAAGAGATCCACGAAATACACATGTAACTCTGTGAGATGAATTAACAGAACACTAAGCAGTTTCTCAGAAAGCTTCTTTCCAGATTTCATCTCAGGATATTTCCTTTTTCACCATAGCCCTCTATGGGCTTCCAATATGACTTTGCCAATTCCACAAGAACTGTCTTAGCGAAAGGCTTCTTGAGGGGAAAGCTGTAACTCTGTGAGATGATTTCACAGAACACAAAGAAGTTTCTCAGAAAGCTTCTTTCTCTTTGTTATCGGAGGATATTTCCTTTGGCCCTATAGTCTTCCAAGGGATCCGAAATATCTGTTCTCATATTCCACAGAAATAAGGCTAGCAAAGAGATCCACGAAATACAGATGTAACTCTGTGAGATGAATTAACAGAACACTAAGCAGTTTCTCAGAAAGCTTCTTTCCAGATTTCATCGGAGGATATTTCACTTGTCACCACAGCCCTCTATGGGCTTCCAAATATCACTTTGCCAATTCCACAAGAACTGTCTTAGCGAAAGGCTTCTTGAGGGGAAAGCTGTAACTCTGGGAGATGATTTCAAAGAACACAAATAAGTTTCTCAGAAAGCTTCTTTCTCTTTGTTATCGGAGGATATTTCCTTTGGCCCTATAGTCTTCCAAGGGATGCGAAATATCTGTTCTCAGATTCCACAGGAATAAGGCTAGCAAAGAGATCCACGAAATACACATGTAACTCTGTGAGATGAATTAACAGAACACTAAGCAGTTTCTCAGAAAGCTTCTTTCCAGATTTCATCTGAGGATATTTCCTTTTTCACCATAGCCCTCTATGGGCTTCCAAATATCACTTTGCCAATTCCACAAGAACTGTCTTGGCGAAAGGCTTCTTTGGGGAAAGCTGTAACTCTGTGAGATGATTTCACAGAACACAAAGAAGTTTCTCAGAAAGCTTCTTTCTCTTTCTTATCGGAGGATATTTCCTTTGGCCCTATAGTCTTCCAAGGGATGCGAAATATCTGTTCTCAGATTCCACAGAAATAAGGCTAGCAAAGAGATAGACGAAATACAGATGTAACTCTGTGAGATGAATTAACAGAACACTAAGCAGTTTCTCAGAAAGCTTCTTTCCAGATTTCATCTGAGGATATTTCCTTTTTCACCGTAGCCCTCTATGGGCTTCCAAATATCACTTTGCCAATTCCACAAGAACTGTCTTGGCGAAAGGCTTCTTGAAGGGAAAGCTGTAACTCTGTGAGATGATTTCACAGAAAACAAAGAAGTTTCTCAAAAAGCTTCTTTCTCTTTGTTATCGGAGGATATTTCCTTTGGCCCTATAGTCTTCCAAGGGATCCGAAATATCTGTTCTCAGATTCCACAGAAATAAGGCTAGCAAAGAGATCCACGAAATACAGATGTAACTCTGTGAGATGAATTAACAGAACACTAAGCAGTTTCTCAGAAAGCTTCTTTCCAGATTTCATCTGAGGATATTTCCTTTTTCACCGTAGCCCTCTATGGGCTTCCAAATATCACTTTGCCAATTCCACAAGAACTGTATAAACGAAAGGCTTCTTGAGGGGAAAGCTGTAACTCTGTGAGATGATTTCAAAGAACACAAATAAGTTTCTCAGAAAGCTTCTTTCTCTTTGTTATCGGAGGATATTTCCTTTGGCCCTATAGTCTTCCAAGGGATGCGAAATATCTGTTCTCAGATTCCACAGAAATAAGGCTAGCAAAGAGATCGACGAAATACAGATGTAACTCTGTGAGATGAATTAAAAGAACACTAAGCAGTTTCTCAGAAAGGTTCTTTCCAGATTTCATCTGAGGATATTTCCTTTTTCACCATAGCCCTCTATGGGCTTCCAAATATCACTTTGCCAATTCCACAAGAACTGTCTTAGCGAAAGGCTTCTTGAGGGGAAAGCTGTAACTCTGTGAGATGATTTCACAGAACGCAAATAAGTTTCTCAGAAAGCTTCCTTCTCTTTGTTATCGGAGGATATTTCCTTTGGCCCTATAGTCTTCCAAGGGATCCGAAATATCTGTTCTCAGATTCCACAGAAATAAGGCTAGCAAAGAGATCGACGAAATACAGATGTAACTCTGTGAGATGAATTAACAGAACACTAAGCAGTTTCTCAGAAAGCTTCTTTCCAGATTTCATCGGAGGATATTTCCTTTTTCACCATAGCCTTCTATGGGCTTCCAAATATCACTTTGCCAATTCCACAAGAACTGTCTTAACGAAAGGCTCCTTGAGGGGAAATCTGTGACTCTGTGAGATGATTTCAAAGAACACAAAGAAGTTTCTCAGAAAGTTTCTTTCTCTTTGTTTTCGGAGGATATTTCCTTTGGCCCTATAGTCTTCCAAGGGATCCGAAATATCTGTTCTCAGATTCCACAGAAATAAGGCTAGCAAAGAGATCCATGAAATACACATGTAACTCTGTGAGATGAATTAACAGAACACTAAGCAGTTTCTCAGAAAGCTTCTTTCCAGATTTCATCTGAGGATATTTCCTTTTTCACCATAGCCCTCTATGGGCTTCCAAATATCACTTTGCCAATTCCACAAGAACTGTCTTGGCGAAAGGCTTCTTGAAGGGAAAGCTGTAACTCTGTGAGATGATTTCACAGAACACAAATAAGTTTCTCAGAAAGCTTCTTTCTCTTTGTTATCGGAGGATATTTCCTTTGGCCCTATAGTCTTCCAAGGGATCCGAAGTATCTGTTCTCAGATTCCACAGAAATAAGGCTAGCAAAGAGATCCACGAAATACAGATGTAACTCTGTGAGATGAATTAACAGAACAGTAAGCAGTTTCTCAGAAAGCTTCTTTCCAGATTTCATCTGTGGATATTTCCTTTTTCACCATAGCCCTCTATGGGCTTCCAAATATCACTTTGCCAATTCGACAAGAACTGTCTTGGCGAAAGGCTTCTTGAGGGGAAAGCTGTTACTCTGTAAGATGATTTCACAGAACACAAAGAAGTTTCTCAGAAAGCTTCTTTCTCTTTCTTATCGGAGGATATTTCCTTTGGCCCTATAGTCTTCCAAGGGATCCGAAATATCTGTTCTCAGATTCCACAGAAATAAGGCTAGCAAAGAGATCCACGAAATACAGATGTAACTCTGTGAGATGAATTAACAGAACACTAAGCAGTTTCTCAGAAAGCTTCTTTCCAGATTTCATCTGAGGATATTTCCTTTTTCACCGTAGCCCTCTATGGGCTTCCAAATATCACCTTGCCAATTCCACAAGAACTGTCTTAACGAAAGGCTTCTTGAGGGGAAAGCTGTAACTCTGTGAGATGATTTCAAAGAACACAAAGAAGTTTCTCAGAAAGCTTCTTTCTCTTTGTTATCGGAGGATATTTCCTTTGGCCCTATAGTCTTCCAAGGGATCCGAAGTATCTGTTCTCAGATTCCACAGAAATAAGGCTAGCAAAGAGATCCACGAAATACAGATGTAACTCTGTGAGATGAATTAACAGAACAGTAAGCAGTTTCTCAGAAAGCTTCTTTCCAGATTTCATCTGTGGATATTTCCTTTTTCACCATAGCCCTCTATGGGCTTCCAAATATCACTTTGCCAATTCGACAAGAACTGTCTTGGCGAAAGGCTTCTTGAGGGGAAAGCTGTAACTCTGTAAGATGATTTCACAGAACACAAAGAAGTTTCTCAGAAAGCTTCTTTCTCTTTCTTATCGGAGGATATTTCCTTTGGCCCTATAGTCTTCCAAGGGATCCGAAATATCTGTTCTCAGATTCCACAGAAATAAGGCTAGCAAAGAGATCCACGAAATACAGATGTAACTCTGTGAGATGAATTAACAGAACACTAAGCAGTTTCTCAGAAAGCTTCTTTCCAGATTTCATCTGAGGATATTTCCTTTTTCACCGTAGCCCTCTATGGGCTTCCAAATATCACCTTGCCAATTCCACAAGAACTGTCTTAACGAAAGGCTTCTTGAGGGGAAAGCTGTAACTCTGTGAGATGATTTCAAAGAACACAAAGAAGTTTCTCAGAAAGCTTCTTTCTCTTTGTTATCGGAGGATATTTCCTTTGGCCCTATAGTCTTCCAAGGGATGGGAAATATCTGTTCTCAGATTCCACAGAAATAAGGGCTAGCAAAGGGATCCACGAAATACACATGTAACTCTGTGAGATGAATTAACAGAACACTAAGCAGTTTCTCAGAAAGCTTCTTTCCAGATTTCTTCGGAGGATATTTCCTTTTTCACCATAGCCCTCTACGGGCTTCCAAATATCACTTTGCCAATTCCACAAGAACTGTCTTAGCGAAAGGCTTCTTGAGGGGAAAGCTGTATCTCTGTGAGATGATTTCAAAGAACACAAAGAAGTTTCTCAGAAAGCTTCTTTCTCTTTGTTATCGGAGGATATTTCCTTTGGCCCTATAGTCTTCCAAGGGATCCGAAATATCTGTTCTCAGATTCCACAGGAATAAGGCTAGCAAAGAGATGAACGAAATACACATGTAACTCTGTGAGATGAATTAACAGAACACTAAGCAGTTTCTCAGAAAGTTTCTTTCCAGATTTCATCTCAGGATATTTCCTTTTTCACCATAGCCCTCTATGGGCTTCCAAATATCACTTTGCCAATTCCACAAGAACTGTCTTGGCGAAAGGCTTCTTGTGGGGAAAGCTGTAACTCTGTGAGATGATTTCACGGAACACAAAGACGTTTCTCAGAAAGCTTCTTTCTCTTTCTTATCGAAGGATATTACCTTTGGCCCTATAGTCTTCCAAGGGATGCGAAATATCTGTTCTCAGATTCCACAGAAATAAGGCTAGCAAAGAGATCGACGAAATACAGATGTAACTCTGTGAGATGAATTAGCAGAACACTAAGCAGTTTCTCAGAAAGGTTCTTTCCAGATTTCATCGTAGGATTTTCCTTTTTCACCATAGCCCTCTATGGGCTTCCAAATATCACTTTGCCAATTCCACAAGAACTGTCTTAGCGAAAGGCTTCTTGAGGGGAAAGCTGTAACTCTGTGAGATGATTTCACAGAACGCAAATAAGTTTCTCAGAAAGCTTCCTTCTCTTTGTTATCGGAGGATATTTCCTTTGGCCCTATAGTCTTCCAAGGGATCCGAAATATCTGTTCTCAGATTCCACAGAAATAAGGCTAGCAAAGAGATCCACGAAATACAGATGTAACTCTGTGAGATGAATTAACAGAACACTAAGCAGTTTCTCAGAAAGGTTCTTTCCAGATTTCATCGTAGGATTTTCCTTTTTCACCATAGCCCTCTATGGGCTTCCAAATATCACTTTGCCAATTCCACAAGAACTGTCTTAGCGAAAGGCTTCTTGAGGGGAAAGCTGTAACTCTGTGAGATGATTTCACAGAACGCAAATAAGTTTCTCAGAAAGCTTCCTTCTCTTTGTTATCGGAGGATATTTCCTTTGGCCCTATAGTCTTCCAAGGGATCCGAAATATCTGTTCTCAGATTCCACAGAAATAAGGCTAGCAAAGAGATCGACGAAATACACATGTAACTCTGTGAGATGAATTAACAGAACACTAAGCAGTTTCTCAGAAAGCTTCTTTCCAGATTTCATCTGAGGATATTTCCTTTTTCACCATAGCCCTCTATGGGCTTCCAAATATCACTTTGCCAATTCCACAAGAACTGTCTTGGCGAAAGGCTTCTTGAAGGGAAAGCTGTAACTCTGTGAGATGATTTCACAGAACACAAATAAGTTTCTCAGAAAGCTTCTTTCTCTTTGTTATCGGAGGATATTTCCTTTGGCCCTATAGTCTTCCAAGGGATCCGAAGTATCTGTTCTCAGATTCCACAGAAATAAGGCTAGCAAAGAGATCCACGAAATACAGATGTAACTCTGTGAGATGAATTAACAGAACAGTAAGCAGTTTCTCAGAAAGCTTCTTTCCAGATTTCATCTGTGGATATTTCCTTTTTCACCATAGCCCTCTATGGGCTTCCAAATATCACTTTGCCAATTCGACAAGAACTGTCTTGGCGAAAGGCTTCTTGAGGGGAAAGCTGTAACTCTGTAAGATGATTTCACAGAACACAAAGAAGTTTCTCAGAAAGCTTCTTTCTCTTTCTTATCGGAGGATATTTCCTTTGGCCCTATAGTCTTCCAAGGGATCCGAAATATCTGTTCTCAGATTCCACAGAAATAAGGCTAGCAAAGAGATCCACGAAATACAGATGTAACTCTGTGAGATGAATTAACAGAACACTAAGCAGTTTCTCAGAAAGCTTCTTTCCAGATTTCATCTGAGGATATTTCCTTTTTCACCGTAGCCCTCTATGGGCTTCCAAATATCACCTTGCCAATTCCACAAGAACTGTCTTAACGAAAGGCTTCTTGAGGGGAAAGCTGTAACTCTGTGAGATGATTTCAAAGAACACAAAGAAGTTTCTCAGAAAGCTTCTTTCTCTTTGTTATCGGAGGATATTTCCTTTGGCCCTATAGTCTTCCAAGGGATGGGAAATATCTGTTCTCAGATTCCACAGAAATAAGGCTAGCAAAGAGATCCACGAAATACAGATGTAACTCTGTGAGATGAATTAACAGAACACTAAGCAGTTTCTCAAAAAGCTTCTTTCCAGATTTCATCTGAGGATATTTCCTTTTTCACCATAGCCCTCTATGGGCTTCCAAATATCACTTTGCCAATTCCACAAGAACTGTCTTAACGAAAGGCTTCTTGAGGGGAAAGCTGTAACTCTGTGAGATGATTTCACAGAACACAAAGAAGTTTCTCAGAAAGCTTCTTTCTCTTTGTTATCGGAGGATATTTCCTTTGGCCCTATAGTCTTCCATGGGATCCGAAATATCTGTTCTCAGATTCCACAGAAATACGGCTAGCAAAGAGATCCACGAAATACACATGTAACTCTGTGAGATGAATTAACAGAACACTAAGCAGTTTCTCAGAAAGCTTCTTTCCAGATTTCATCTCAGGATATTTCCTTTTTCACCATAGCCCTCTATGGGCTTCCAATATGACTTTGCCAATTCCACAAGAACTGTCTTAGCGAAAGGCTTCTTGAGGGGAAAGCTGTAACTCTGTGAGATGATTTCACAGAACACAAAGAAGTTTCTCAGAAAGCTTCTTTCTCTTTGTTATCGGAGGATATTTCCTTTGGCCCTATAGTCTTCCAAGGGATCCGAAATATCTGTTCTCATATTCCACAGAAATAAGGCTAGCAAAGAGATCCACGAAATACAGATGTAACTCTGTGAGATGAATTAACAGAACACTAAGCAGTTTCTCAGAAAGCTTCTTTCCAGATTTCATCGGAGGATATTTCACTTGTCACCACAGCCCTCTATGGGCTTCCAAATATCACTTTGCCAATTCCACAAGAACTGTCTTAGCGAAAGGCTTCTTGAGGGGAAAGCTGTAACTCTGGGAGATGATTTCAAAGAACACAAATAAGTTTCTCAGAAAGCTTCTTTCTCTTTGTTATCGGAGGATATTTCCTTTGGCCCTATAGTCTTCCAAGGGATGCGAAATATCTGTTCTCAGATTCCACAGGAATAAGGCTAGCAAAGAGATCCACGAAATACACATGTAACTCTGTGAGATGAATTAACAGAACACTAAGCAGTTTCTCAGAAAGCTTCTTTCCAGATTTCATCTGAGGATATTTCCTTTTTCACCATAGCCCTCTATGGGCTTCCAAATATCACTTTGCCAATTCCACAAGAACTGTCTTGGCGAAAGGCTTCTTTGGGGAAAGCTGTAACTCTGTGAGATGATTTCACAGAACACAAAGAAGTTTCTCAGAAAGCTTCTTTCTCTTTCTTATCGGAGGATATTTCCTTTGGCCCTATAGTCTTCCAAGGGATGCGAAATATCTGTTCTCAGATTCCACAGAAATAAGGCTAGCAAAGAGATAGACGAAATACAGATGTAACTCTGTGAGATGAATTAACAGAACACTAAGCAGTTTCTCAGAAAGCTTCTTTCCAGATTTCATCTGAGGATATTTCCTTTTTCACCGTAGCCCTCTATGGGCTTCCAAATATCACTTTGCCAATTCCACAAGAACTGTCTTGGCGAAAGGCTTCTTGAAGGGAAAGCTGTAACTCTGTGAGATGATTTCACAGAAAACAAAGAAGTTTCTCAAAAAGCTTCTTTCTCTTTGTTATCGGAGGATATTTCCTTTGGCCCTATAGTCTTCCAAGGGATCCGAAATATCTGTTCTCAGATTCCACAGAAATAAGGCTAGCAAAGAGATCCACGAAATACAGATGTAACTCTGTGAGATGAATTAACAGAACACTAAGCAGTTTCTCAGAAAGCTTCTTTCCAGATTTCATCTGAGGATATTTCCTTTTTCACCGTAGCCCTCTATGGGCTTCCAAATATCACTTTGCCAATTCCACAAGAACTGTATAAACGAAAGGCTTCTTGAGGGGAAAGCTGTAACTCTGTGAGATGATTTCAAAGAACACAAATAAGTTTCTCAGAAAGCTTCTTTCTCTTTGTTATCGGAGGATATTTCCTTTGGCCCTATAGTCTTCCAAGGGATGCGAAATATCTGTTCTCAGATTCCACAGAAATAAGGCTAGCAAAGAGATCGACGAAATACAGATGTAACTCTGTGAGATGAATTAACAGAACACTAAGCAGTTTCTCAGAAAGGTTCTTTCCAGATTTCATCTGAGGATATTTCCTTTTTCACCATAGCCCTCTATGGGCTTCCAAATATCACTTTGCCAATTCCACAAGAACTGTCTTAGCGAAAGGCTTCTTGAGGGGAAAGCTGTAACTCTGTGAGATGATTTCACAGAACGCAAATAAGTTTCTCAGAAAGCTTCCTTCTCTTTGTTATCGGAGGATATTTCCTTTGGCCCTATAGTCTTCCAAGGGATCCGAAATATCTGTTCTCAGATTCCACAGAAATAAGGCTAGCAAAGAGATCGACGAAATACAGATGTAACTCTGTGAGATGAATTAACAGAACACTAAGCAGTTTCTCAGAAAGCTTCTTTCCAGATTTCATCGGAGGATATTTCCTTTTTCACCATAGCCTTCTATGGGCTTCCAAATATCACTTTGCCAATTCCACAAGAACTGTCTTAACGAAAGGCTCCTTGAGGGGAAATCTGTGACTCTGTGAGATGATTTCAAAGAACACAAAGAAGTTTCTCAGAAAGTTTCTTTCTCTTTGTTTTCGGAGGATATTTCCTTTGGCCCTATAGTCTTCCAAGGGATCCGAAATATCTGTTCTCAGATTCCACAGAAATAAGGCTAGCAAAGAGATCCATGAAATACACATGTAACTCTGTGAGATGAATTAACAGAACACTAAGCAGTTTCTCAGAAAGCTTCTTTCCAGATTTCATCTGAGGATATTTCCTTTTTCACCATAGCCCTCTATGGGCTTCCAAATATCACTTTGCAAATTCCACAAGAACTGTCTTGGCGAAAGGCTTCTTGAAGGGAAAGCTGTAACTCTGTGAGATGATTTCACAGAACACAAATAAGTTTCTCAGAAAGCTTCTTTCTCTTTGTTATCGGAGGATATTTCCTTTGGCCCTATAGTCTTCCAAGGGATCCGAAGTATCTGTTCTCAGATTCCACAGAAATAAGGCTAGCAAAGAGATCCACGAAATACAGATGTAACTCTGTGAGATGAATTAACAGAACAGTAAGCAGTTTCTCAGAAAGCTTCTTTCCAGATTTCATCTGTGGATATTTCCTTTTTCACCATAGCCCTCTATGGGCTTCCAAATATCACTTTGCCAATTCGACAAGAACTGTCTTGGCGAAAGGCTTCTTGAGGGGAAAGCTGTTACTCTGTAAGATGATTTCACAGAACACAAAGAAGTTTCTCAGAAAGCTTCTTTCTCTTTCTTATCGGAGGATATTTCCTTTGGCCCTATAGTCTTCCAAGGGATCCGAAATATCTGTTCTCAGATTCCACAGAAATAAGGCTAGCAAAGAGATCCACGAAATACAGATGTAACTCTGTGAGATGAATTAACAGAACACTAAGCAGTTTCTCAGAAAGCTTCTTTCCAGATTTCATCTGAGGATATTTCCTTTTTCACCGTAGCCCTCTATGGGCTTCCAAATATCACCTTGCCAATTCCACAAGAACTGTCTTAACGAAAGGCTTCTTGAGGGGAAAGCTGTAACTCTGTGAGATGATTTCAAAGAACACAAAGAAGTTTCTCAGAAAGCTTCTTTCTCTTTGTTATCGGAGGATATTTCCTTTGGCCCTATAGTCTTCCAAGGGATCCGAAGTATCTGTTCTCAGATTCCACAGAAATAAGGCTAGCAAAGAGATCCACGAAATACAGATGTAACTCTGTGAGATGAATTAACAGAACAGTAAGCAGTTTCTCAGAAAGCTTCTTTCCAGATTTCATCTGTGGATATTTCCTTTTTCACCATAGCCCTCTATGGGCTTCCAAATATCACTTTGCCAATTCGACAAGAACTGTCTTGGCGAAAGGCTTCTTGAGGGGAAAGCTGTAACTCTGTAAGATGATTTCACAGAACACAAAGAAGTTTCTCAGAAAGCTTCTTTCTCTTTCTTATCGGAGGATATTTCCTTTGGCCCTATAGTCTTCCAAGGGATCCGAAATATCTGTTCTCAGATTCCACAGAAATAAGGCTAGCAAAGAGATCCACGAAATACAGATGTAACTCTGTGAGATGAATTAACAGAACACTAAGCAGTTTCTCAGAAAGCTTCTTTCCAGATTTCATCTGAGGATATTTCCTTTTTCACCGTAGCCCTCTATGGGCTTCCAAATATCACCTTGCCAATTCCACAAGAACTGTCTTAACGAAAGGCTTCTTGAGGGGAAAGCTGTAACTCTGTGAGATGATTTCAAAGAACACAAAGAAGTTTCTCAGAAAGCTTCTTTCTCTTTGTTATCGGAGGATATTTCCTTTGGCCCTATAGTCTTCCAAGGGATGGGAAATATCTGTTCTCAGATTCCACAGAAATAAGGCTAGCAAAGAGATCCACGAAATACAGATGTAACTCTGTGAGATGAATTAACAGAACACTAAGCAGTTTCTCAAAAAGCTTCTTTCCAGATTTCATCTGAGGATATTTCCTTTTTCACCATAGCCCTCTATGGGCTTCCAAATATCACTTTGCCAATTCCACAAGAACTGTCTTAACGAAAGGCTTCTTGAGGGGAAAGCTGTAACTCTGTGAGATGATTTCACAGAACACAAAGAAGTTTCTCAGAAAGCTTCTTTCTCTTTGTTATCGGAGGATATTTCCTTTGGCCCTATAGTCTTCCATGGGATCCGAAATATCTGTTCTCAGATTCCACAGAAATACGGCTAGCAAAGAGATCCACGAAATACACATGTAACTCTGTGAGATGAATTAACAGAACACTAAGCAGTTTCTCAGAAAGCTTCTTTCCAGATTTCATCTCAGGATATTTCCTTTTTCACCATAGCCCTCTATGGGCTTCCAATATCACTTTGCCAATTCCACAAGAACTGTCTTAGCGAAAGGCTTCTTGAGGGGAAAGCTGTAACTCTGTGAGATGATTTCACAGAACACAAAGAAGTTTCTCAGAAAGCTTCTTTCTCTTTGTTATCGGAGGATATTTCCTTTGGCCCTATAGTCTTCCAAGGGATCCGAAATATCTGTTCTCATATTCCACAGAAATAAGGCTAGCAAAGAGATCCACGAAATACAGATGTAACTCTGTGAGATGAATTAACAGAACACTAAGCAGTTTCTCAGAAAGCTTCTTTCCAGATTTCATCTGAGGATATTTCACTTGTCACCACAGCCCTCTATGGGCTTCCAAATATCACTTTGCCAATTCCACAAGAACTGTCTTAGCGAAAGGCTTCTTGAGGGGAAAGCTGTAACTCTGGGAGATGATTTCAAAGAACACAAATAAGTTTCTCAGAAAGCTTCTTTCTCTTTGTTATCGGAGGATATTTCCTTTGGCCCTATAGTCTTCCAAGGGATGCGAAATATCTGTTCTCAGATTCCACAGGAATAAGGCTAGCAAAGAGATCCACGAAATACACATGTAACTCTGTGAGATGAATTAACAGAACACTAAGCAGTTTCTCAGAAAGCTTCTTTCCAGATTTCATCTGAGGATATTTCCTTTTTCACCATAGCCCTCTATGGGCTTCCAAATATCACTTTGCCAATTCCACAAGAACTGTCTTGGCGAAAGGCTTCTTTGGGGAAAGCTGTAACTCTGTGAGATGATTTCACAGAACACAAAGAAGTTTCTCAGAAAGCTTCTTTCTCTTTCTTATCGGAGGATATTTCCTTTGGCCCTATAGTCTTCCAAGGGATGCGAAATATCTGTTCTCAGATTCCACAGAAATAAGGCTAGCAAAGAGATAGACGAAATACAGATGTAACTCTGTGAGATGAATTAACAGAACACTAAGCAGTTTCTCAGAAAGCTTCTTTCCAGATTTCATCTGAGGATATTTCCTTTTTCACCGTAGCCCTCTATGGGCTTCCAAATATCACTTTGCCAATTCCACAAGAACTGTCTTGGCGAAAGGCTTCTTGAAGGGAAAGCTGTAACTCTGTGAGATGATTTCACAGAAAACAAAGAAGTTTCTCAAAAAGCTTCTTTCTCTTTGTTATCGGAGGATATTTCCTTTGGCCCTATAGTCTTCCAAGGGATCCGAAATATCTGTTCTCAGATTCCACAGAAATAAGGCTAGCAAAGAGATCCACGAAATACAGATGTAACTCTGTGAGATGAATTAACAGAACACTAAGCAGTTTCTCAGAAAGCTTCTTTCCAGATTTCATCTGAGGATATTTCCTTTTTCACCGTAGCCCTCTATGGGCTTCCAAATATCACTTTGCCAATTCCACAAGAACTGTATAAACGAAAGGCTTCTTGAGGGGAAAGCTGTAACTCTGTGAGATGATTTCAAAGAACACAAATAAGTTTCTCAGAAAGCTTCTTTCTCTTTGTTATCGGAGGATATTTCCTTTGGCCCTATAGTCTTCCAAGGGATGCGAAATATCTGTTCTCAGATTCCACAGAAATAAGGCTAGCAAAGAGATCGACGAAATACAGATGTAACTCTGTGAGATGAATTAACAGAACACTAAGCAGTTTCTCAGAAAGGTTCTTTCCAGATTTCATCTGAGGATATTTCCTTTTTCACCATAGCCCTCTATGGGCTTCCAAATATCACTTTGCCAATTCCACAAGAACTGTCTTAGCGAAAGGCTTCTTGAGGGGAAAGCTGTAACTCTGTGAGATGATTTCACAGAACGCAAATAAGTTTCTCAGAAAGCTTCCTTCTCTTTGTTATCGGAGGATATTTCCTTTGGCCCTATAGTCTTCCAAGGGATCCGAAATATCTGTTCTCAGATTCCACAGAAATAAGGCTAGCAAAGAGATCGACGAAATACAGATGTAACTCTGTGAGATGAATTAACAGAACACTAAGCAGTTTCTCAGAAAGCTTCTTTCCAGATTTCATCGGAGGATATTTCCTTTTTCACCATAGCCTTCTATGGGCTTCCAAATATCACTTTGCCAATTCCACAAGAACTGTCTTAACGAAAGGCTCCTTGAGGGGAAATCTGTGACTCTGTGAGATGATTTCAAAGAACACAAAGAAGTTTCTCAGAAAGTTTCTTTCTCTTTGTTTTCGGAGGATATTTCCTTTGGCCCTATAGTCTTCCAAGGGATCCGAAATATCTGTTCTCAGATTCCACAGAAATAAGGCTAGCAAAGAGATCCATGAAATACACATGTAACTCTGTGAGATGAATTAACAGAACACTAAGCAGTTTCTCAGAAAGCTTCTTTCCAGATTTCATCTGAGGATATTTCCTTTTTCACCATAGCCCTCTATGGGCTTCCAAATATCACTTTGCCAATTCCACAAGAACTGTCTTGGCGAAAGGCTTCTTGAAGGGAAAGCTGTAACTCTGTGAGATGATTTCACAGAACACAAATAAGTTTCTCAGAAAGCTTCTTTCTCTTTGTTATCGGAGGATATTTCCTTTGGCCCTATAGTCTTCCAAGGGATCCGAAGTATCTGTTCTCAGATTCCACAGAAATAAGGCTAGCAAAGAGATCCACGAAATACAGATGTAACTCTGTGAGATGAATTAACAGAACAGTAAGCAGTTTCTCAGAAAGCTTCTTTCCAGATTTCATCTGTGGATATTTCCTTTTTCACCATAGCCCTCTATGGGCTTCCAAATATCACTTTGCCAATTCGACAAGAACTGTCTTGGCGAAAGGCTTCTTGAGGGGAAAGCTGTAACTCTGTAAGATGATTTCACAGAACACAAAGAAGTTTCTCAGAAAGCTTCTTTCTCTTTCTTATCGGAGGATATTTCCTTTGGCCCTATAGTCTTCCAAGGGATCCGAAATATCTGTTCTCAGATTCCACAGAAATAAGGCTAGCAAAGAGATCCACGAAATACAGATGTAACTCTGTGAGATGAATTAACAGAACACTAAGCAGTTTCTCAGAAAGCTTCTTTCCAGATTTCATCTGAGGATATTTCCTTTTTCACCGTAGCCCTCTATGGGCTTCCAAATATCACCTTGCCAATTCCACAAGAACTGTCTTAACGAAAGGCTTCTTGAGGGGAAAGCTGTAACTCTGTGAGATGATTTCAAAGAACACAAAGAAGTTTCTCAGAAAGCTTCTTTCTCTTTGTTATCGGAGGATATTTCCTTTGGCCCTATAGTCTTCCAAGGGATGGGAAATATCTGTTCTCAGATTCCACAGAAATAAGGCTAGCAAAGAGATCCACGAAATACAGATGTAACTCTGTGAGATGAATTAACAGAACACTAAGCAGTTTCTCAAAAAGCTTCTTTCCAGATTTCATCTGAGGATATTTCCTTTTTCACCATAGCCCTCTATGGGCTTCCAAATATCACTTTGCCAATTCCACAAGAACTGTCTTAACGAAAGGCTTCTTGAGGGGAAAGCTGTAACTCTGTGAGATGATTTCACAGAACACAAAGAAGTTTCTCAGAAAGCTTCTTTCTCTTTGTTATCGGAGGATATTTCCTTTGGCCCTATAGTCTTCCATGGGATCCGAAATATCTGTTCTCAGATTCCACAGAAATACGGCTAGCAAAGAGATCCACGAAATACACATGTAACTCTGTGAGATGAATTAACAGAACACTAAGCAGTTTCTCAGAAAGCTTCTTTCCAGATTTCATCTCAGGATATTTCCTTTTTCACCATAGCCCTCTATGGGCTTCCAATATCACTTTGCCAATTCCACAAGAACTGTCTTAGCGATAGGCTTCTTGAGGGGAAAGCTGTAACTCTGTGAGATGATTTCACAGAACACAAAGAAGTTTCTCAGAAAGCTTCTTTCTCTTTGTTATCGGAGGATATTTCCTTTGGCCCTATAGTCTTCCAAGGGATCCGAAATATCTGTTCTCATATTCCACAGAAATAAGGCTAGCAAAGAGATCCACGAAATACAGATGTAACTCTGTGAGATGAATTAACAGAACACTAAGCAGTTTCTCAGAAAGCTTCTTTCCAGATTTCATCGGAGGATATTTCACTTGTCACCACAGCCCTCTATGGGCTTCCAAATATCACTTTGCCAATTCCACAAGAACTGTCTTAGCGAAAGGCTTCTTGAGGGGAAAGCTGTAACTCTGGGAGATGATTTCAAAGAACACAAATAAGTTTCTCAGAAAGCTTCTTTCTCTTTGTTATCGGAGGATATTTCCTTTGGCCCTATAGTCTTCCAAGGGATGCGAAATATCTGTTCTCAGATTCCACAGGAATAAGGCTAGCAAAGAGATCCACGAAATACACATGTAACTCTGTGAGATGAATTAACAGAACACTAAGCAGTTTCTCAGAAAGCTTCTTTCCAGATTTCATCTGAGAATATTTCCTTTTTCACCATAGCCCTCTATGGGCTTCCAAATATCACTTTGCCAATTCCACAAGAACTGTCTTGGCGAAAGGCTTCTTTGGGGAAAGCTGTAACTCTGTGAGATGATTTCACAGAACACAAAGAAGTTTCTCAGAAAGCTTCTTTCTCTTTCTTATCGGAGGATATTTCCTTTGGCCCTATAGTCTTCCAAGGGATGCGAAATATCTGTTCTCAGATTCCACAGAAATAAGGCTAGCAAAGAGATAGACGAAATACAGATGTAACTCTGTGAGATGAATTAACAGAACACTAAGCAGTTTCTCAGAAAGCTTCTTTCCAGATTTCATCTGAGGATATTTCCTTTTTCACCGTAGCCCTCTATGGGCTTCCAAATATCACTTTGCCAATTCCACAAGAACTGTCTTGGCGAAAGGCTTCTTGAAGGGAAAGCTGTAACTCTGTGAGATGATTTCACAGAAAACAAAGAAGTTTCTCAAAAAGCTTCTTTCTCTTTGTTATCGGAGGATATTTCCTTTGGCCCTATAGTCTTCCAAGGGATCCGAAATATCTGTTCTCAGATTCCACAGAAATAAGGCTAGCAAAGAGATCCACGAAATACAGATGTAACTCTGTGAGATGAATTAACAGAACACTAAGCAGTTTCTCAGAAAGCTTCTTTCCAGATTTCATCTGAGGATATTTCCTTTTTCACCGTAGCCCTCTATGGGCTTCCAAATATCACTTTGCCAATTCCACAAGAACTGTATAAACGAAAGGCTTCTTGAGGGGAAAGCTGTAACTCTGTGAGATGATTTCAAAGAACACAAATAAGTTTCTCAGAAAGCTTCTTTCTCTTTGTTATCGGAGGATATTTCCTTTGGCCCTATAGTCTTCCAAGGGATGCGAAATATCTGTTCTCAGATTCCACAGAAATAAGGCTAGCAAAGAGATCGACGAAATACAGATGTAACTCTGTGAGATGAATTAACAGAACACTAAGCAGTTTCTCAGAAAGCTTCTTTCCAGATTTCATCTGAGGATATTTCCTTTTTCACCATAGCCCTCTATGGGCTTCCAAATATCACTTTGCCAATTCCACAAGAACTGTCTTAACGAAAGGCTTCTTGAGGGGAAAGCTGTAACTCTGTGAGATGATTTCAAAGAACACAAAGAAATTTCTCAGAAAGCTTCTTTCTCTTTGTTATCGGAGGATATTTCCTTTGGCCCTATAGTCTTCCAAGGGATGCGAAATATCTGTTCTCAGATTCCACAGAAATAAGGCTAGCAAAGAGATCCACGAAATACAGATGTAACTCTGTGAGATGAATTAACAGAACACTAAGCAGTTTCTCAGAAAGCTTCTTTCCAGATTTCATCTGTGGATATTTCCTTTTTCACCATAGCCCTCTATGGGCTTCCAAATATCACTTTGCCAATTCCACAAGAACTGTCTTGGCGAAAGGCTTCTTGAGGGGAAAGCTGTAACTCTGTAAGATGATTTCACAGAACACAAAGAAGTTTCTCAGAAAGCTTCTTTCTGTTTGTTATCGGAGGATATTTCCTTTGGCCCTATAGTCTTCCAAGGGATCCGAAATATCTGTTCTCAGATTCCACAGAAATAAGGCTAGCAAAGAGATCCACGAAATACACATGTAACTCTGTGAGATGAATTAACAGAACACTAAGCAGTTTCTCAGAAAGCTTCTTTCCAGATTTCATCGGAGGATAGTTCCTTTTTCACCATAGCCCTCTATGGGCTTCCAAATATCACTTTACCAATTCCACAAGAACTGTCTTAACGAAAGGCTTCTTGAGGGGAAAGCTGTAAGTCTGTGAGATGATTTCAAAGAACACAAAGAAGTTTCTCAGAAAGCTTCTTTCTCTTTGTTATCGGAGGATATTTCCTTTGGCCCTATAGTCTTCCAAGGGATGCGAAATATCTGTTCTCAGATTCCACAGAAATAAGGCTAGCAAAGAGATCGACGAAATACAGATGTAACTCTGTGAGATGAATTAACAGAACACTAAGCAGTTTCTCAGAAAGCTTCTTTCCAGATTTCATCTGAGGATATTTCCTTTTTCACCATATCCCTCTATGGGCTTCCAAATACCACTTTGCCAATTCCACAAGAACTGTCTTAACGAAAGGCTTCTTGAGGGGAAATCTGTAACTCTGTGAGATTATTTCAGAACACAAAGAAGTTTCTCAGAAAGCTTCTTTCTCTTTGTAATCGGAGGATATTTCCTTTGGCCCTATAGTCTTCCAAGGGATCCGAATTATTTGTTTTCAGATTCCACAGAAATAAGGCTATCAAAGAAATCGACGAAATACAGATGTAACTCTGTGAGATGAATTAACAGAACACTAAGCAGTTTCACAGAAAGCTTCTTTCCAGATTTCATCTGAGGATATTTCCTTTTTCACCATAGCCCTCTATGGGCTTCCAAATACCACTTTGAAAATTCCACAAGAACTGTCTTGGCGAAAGGCTTCTTGAGGGGAAAGCTGTAACTCTGTGTGATGATTTCACAGAACACAAAGAAGTTTCTCAAAAAGCTTCTTTCTCTTTGTTATCGGAGGATATTTCCTTTGGCCCTATAGTCTTCCAAGGGATCCGAAATATCTGTTCTCAGATTCCACAGAAATAAGTCTAGCAAAGAGATCCACGAAATACAGATGTAACTCTGTGAGATGAATTACAGAAAACTAAGCAGTTTCTCAAAAAGCTTCTTTCCAGCTTTCATCTGAGGATATTTCCTTTTTCACCATAGCCCTCTATAGGCTTCCAAATATCACTTTGCCAATTCCACAAGAACTGTCTTAACGAAATACTTCTTGAGGGGAAATCTGTAACTCTGTGAGATGATTTCAAAGAACACCAAGAAGTTTCTCAGAAAGTTTCTTTCTCTTTGTTATCGGAGGATATTTCCTTTGGCCCTGTAGTCTTCCAAGGGATCCGAAATATCTGTTCTCAGATTCCACAGAATTAAGGCTAACAAAGAGATCGAGGAAATACAGATGTAACTCTGTGAGGTGAATTAACAGAACACTAAGCAGTTTCTTAGATAGCTTCTTTCCAGATTTCATCTCAGGATATTTCCCTTTTCACCACAGCCCTCTATGGGCTTCCAAATATCACTTTGCCAATTCCACAAGAACTGTCTTAGCGAAAGACTTCTTGAGGGGAAAGCTGTAACTCTCTGAGATGATTTCAAAGAACACAAAGAAGTTTCTGAGAAAGCTTCTTTCTCTTTGTTATCGGAGGATATATCCTTTGGCCCTATAGTCTTCCAAGGGATCCGAAATATCTGTTCTCAGTTTCCACAGAAATAAGGCTAGCAAAGAGATCCACGAAATACAGATGTAACTCTGTGAGATGAATTAACAGAACACTAAGCAGTTTCTCAGAAAGCTTCTTTCCAGATTTCATCGGAGGATTTTCCTTTTTCACCATATCCCTCTATGGGCTTCCAAATATCACTTTGCCAATTCCACAAGAACTGTCTTAGCGAAAGGTTTCTTGAGGGGAAAGCTGTAACTCTGTGAGATGATTTCACAGAACGCAAAGAAGTTTCTCAGAAAGCTTCCTTCTCTTTGTTATCGGAGGATATTTCCTTTGGCCCTATAGTCTTCCAAGGGATCCGAAATATCTGTTCTCAGATTCCACAGAAATAAGGCTAGCAAAGAGACCCACGAAATACAGATGTAACTCTGTGAGATGAATTAACAGAACACTAAGCAGTTTCTCAGAAAGCTTCTTTCCAGATTTCCTCTGAGGATATTTCCTTTTTCACCATAGCCCTCTATGGGCTTCCAAATATCACTTTGCCAATTCCACATGAACTGTCTTAGCGAATGGCTTCTTGAGGGGAAAGCTGTAATTCTTTGAGATGATTTCACAGAACATAAAGAAGTTTCTCAGAAAGTTTCTTTCTCTTTGTTATCGGAGGATATTTCCTTTGGCCCTATAGTCTTCCAAGGGATCCGAAATATCTGTTCTCAGATTCCACAGAAATAAGGCTAGCAAAGAGGTGAACGAAATACACATGTAACTCTGTGAGATGAATTAACAGAACACTAAGCAGTTTCTCAGAAAGTTTCTTTCCAGATTTCATCTCAGGATATTTCCTTTTTCACCATAGCCCTCTATGGGCTTCCAAATATCACTTTGCCAATTCCACAAGAACTGTCTTGGCGAAAGGCTTCTTGTGGGGAAAGCTGTAACTCTGTGAGATGATTTCACGGAACACAAAGAAGTTTCTCAGAAAGCTTCTTTCTCTTTCTTATCGAAGGATATTACCTTTGGCCCTATAGTCTTCCAAGGGATGCGAAATATCTGTTCTCAGATTCCACAGAAATAAGGCTAGCAAAGAGATCGACGAAATACAGATGTAACTCTGTGAGATGAATTAACAGAACACTAAGCAGTTTCTCAGAAAGCTTCTTTCCAGATTTCATCGGAGGATATTTCCTTTTTCACCACAGCCCTCTATGGGCTTCCAAATATCACTTTGCCAATTCCACAAGAACTGTCTTGGCGAAAGGTTTCTTGTGGGGAAAGCTGTAACTCTGTGAGATGATTTCACAGAACACAAAGAAGTTTCTCAGAAAGCTTCTTTCTCTTCCTTATCGAAGGATATTTCCTTTGGCCCTATAGTCTTCCAAGGGATGCGAAATATCTGTTCTCAGATTCCACAGAAATAAGGCTAGCAAAGAGATCGACGAAATACAGATGTAACTCTGTGAGATGAATTAACAGAACACTAAGCAGTTTCTCAGAAAGCTTCTTTCCAGATTTCATCGGAGGATATTTCCTTTTTCACAACAGCCCTCTATGGGCTTCCAAATATCACTTTGCCAATTCCACAAGAACTGTCTTAGCGAAAGGCTTCTTGAGGGGAAAGCTGTAACTCTGTGAGATGATTTCATAGAACACAAAGAAGTTTCTCAGAAAGCTTCTTTCTCTTTGTTATCGGAGAATATTTCCTTTGGCCCTATAGTCTTCCAAGGGATCCGAAATATCTGTTCTCAGATTCCACAGAAATAAGGCTAGCAAAGAGATCCACGAAATACAAATGTAACTCTGTGAGATGAATTAACAGAACACTAAGCAGTTTCTCAGAAAGCTTCTTTCCAGATTTCATCGGAGGATATTTCCTTTTTCACCATAGCCCTCTATGGGCTTCCAAATATCACTTTGCCAATTCCACAAGAACTGTCTTGGCGAAAGGCTTCTTGTGGGGAAAGCTGTAACTCTGTGAGATGATTTCACAGAACACAAAGAAGTTTCTCAGAAAGCTTCTTTCTCTTTCTTATCGAAGGATATTTCCTTTGCCCCTATAGTCTTCCAAGGGATGCGAAATATCTGTTCTCAGATTCCACAGAAATAAGGCTAGCAAAGAGATCGACGAAATACAGGTGTAACTCTGTGAGATGAATTAACAGAACACTAAGCATTTTCTCAGAAAGCTTCTTTCCAGATTTCATCGGAGGATATTTCCTTTTTCACCACAGCCCTCTATGGGCTTCCAAATATCACTTTGCCAATTCCACAAGAACTGTCTTGGCGAAAGGCTTCTTGTGGGGAAAGCTGTAACTCTGTGAGATGATTTCACAGAACACAAAGAAGTTTCTCAGAAAGCTTCTTTCTCTTTCTTATCGAAGGATATTTCCTTTGGCCCTATAGTCTTCCAAGGGATGCGAAATATCTGTTCTCAGATTCCACAGAAATAAGGCTAGCAAAGAGATCGACGAAATACAGATGTAACTCTGTGAGATGAATTAACAGAACACTAAGCAGTTTCTCAGAAAGCTTCTTTCCAGATTTCATCGGAGGATATTTCCTTTTTCACCACAGCCCTCTATGGGCTTCCAAATATCACTTTGCCAATTCCACAAGAACTGTCTTAGCGAAAGGCTTCTTGAGGGGAAAGCTGTAACTCTGTGAGATGATTTCATAGAACACAAAGAAGTTTCTCAGAAAGCTTCCTTCTCTTTGTTATCGGAGAATATTTCCTTTGGCCCTATAGTCTTCCAAGGGATCCGAAATATCTGTTCTCAGATTCCACAGAAATAAGGCTAGCAAAGAGATCCACGAAATACAGATGTAACTCTGTGAGATGAATTAACAGAACACTAAGCAGTTTCTCAGAAAGCTTCTTTCCAAATTTCATCGGAGGATATTTCCCTTTTCACCACAGCCCTCTATGGGCTTCCAAATATCATTGTGCCAATTCCACAAGAACTGTCTTAGCGAAAGGCTTCTTGAGGGGAAAGCTGTAACTCTGTGAGATGATTTCAAAGAACACAAAGAAGTTTCTCAGAAAGCTTCTTTCTCTTTGTTATCGGAGGATATTTCCTTTGGCCCTATAGTCTTCCAAGGGATCCGAAATATCTGTTCTCAGATTCCACAGAAATAAGGCTAGCAAAGAGATCCACGAAATACACATGTACCTCTGTGAGATGAATTAACAGAACACTAAGCAGTTTCTCAGAAAGCTTCTTTCCAGATTTCATCGGAGGATAGTTCCTTTTTCACCATAGCCCTCTATGGGCTTCCAAATATCACTTTGCCAATTCCACAAGAACTGTCTTAACGAAAGGCTTCGTGAGGGGAAAGCTGTAACTCTGTGAGATGATTTCAAAGAACACAAAGAAGTTTCTCAGAAAGCTTCTTTCTCTTTGTTATCGGAGGATATTTCCTTTGGCCCTATAGTCTTCCAAGGGATGCGAAATATCTGTTCTCAGATTCCACAGAAATAAGGCTAGCAAAGAGATCGACGAAATACAGATGTAACTCTGTGAGATGAATTAACAGAACACTAAGCAGTTTCTCAGAAAGCTTCTTTCCAGATTTCATCTGAGGATATTTCCTTTTTCACCATAGCCCTCTATGGGCTTCCAAATATCACTTTGCCAATTCCACAAGAACTGTCTTAGCGAAAGGCTTCTTGAGGGGAAATCTGTAACTCTGTGAGATGATTTCACAACACAAAGAAGTTTCTCAGAAAGCTTCTTTCTCTTTGTTATCGGAGGATATTTCCTTTGGCCCTATAGTCTTCCAAGGGATCCGAAATATCTGTTCTCAGATTCCACAGAAATAAGGCTAGCAAAGAGATCCACGAAATACACATGTACCTCTGTGAGATGAATTAACAGAACACTAAGCAGTTTCTCAGAAAGCTTCTTTCCAGATTTCATCGGAGGATAGTTCCTTTTTCACCATAGCCCTCTATGGGCTTCCAAATATCACTTTGCCAATTCCACAAGAACTGTCTTAACGAAAGGCTTCGTGAGGGGAAAGCTGTAACTCTGTGAGATGATTTCAAAGAACACAAAGAAGTTTCTCAGAAAGCTTCTTTCTCTTTGTTATCGGAGGATATTTCCTTTGGCCCTATAGTCTTCCAAGGGATGCGAAATATCTGTTCTCAGATTCCACAGAAATAAGGCTAGCAAAGAGATCGACGAAATCCAGATGTAACTCTGTGAGATGAATTAACAGAACACTAAGCAGTTTCTCAGAAAGCTTCTTTCCAGATTTCATCTGAGGATATTTCCTTTTTCACCATAGCCCTCTATGGGCTTCCAAATATCACTTTGCCAATTCCACAAGAACTGTCTTAGCGAAAGGCTTCTTGAGGGGAAATCTGTAACTCTGTGAGATGATTTCAGAACACAAAGAAGTTTCTCAGAAAGCTTCTTTCTCTTTGTTATCGGAGGATATTTCCTTTGGCCCTATAGTCTTCCAAGGGATCCGAATTATTTGTTTTCAGATTCCACAGAAATAAGGCTAGCAAAGAGATCGACGAAATAGAGATGTAACTCTGTGAGATGAATTAACAGAACACTAAGCAGTTTCACAGAAAGCTTCTTTCCAGATTTCATCTGAGGATATTTCCTTTTTCACCATAGCCCTCTATGGGCTTCCAAATACCACTTTGAAAATTCCACAAGAACTGTCTTGGCGAAAGGCTTCTTGAGGGGAAAGCTGTAACTCTGTGTGATGATTTCACAGAACACAAAGAAGTTTCTCAAAAAGCTTCTTTCTCTTTGTTATCGGAGGATATTTCCTTTGGCCCTATAGTCTTCCAAGGGATCCGAAATATCTGTTCTCAGATTCCACAGAAATAAGTCTAGCAAAGAGATCCACGAAATACAGATGTAACTCTGTGAGATGAATTACAGAAAACTAAGCAGTTTCTCAAAAATCTTCTTTCCAGCTTTCATCTGAGGATATTTCCTTTTTCACCATAGCCCTCTATAGGCTTCCAAATATCACTTTGCGAATTCCACAAGAACTGTCTTAACGAAAGGCTTCTTGAGGGGAAGTCTGTGACTCTGTGAGATGATTTCAAAGAACACAAAGAAGTTTCTCAGAAAGTTTCTTTCTCTTTTTTATCGGAGGATATATCCTTTGGCCCTATAGACTTCCAAGGGATCCGAAATATCTGTTCTCAGATTCCACAGAATTAAGGCTAACAAAGAGATCGAGGAAATACAGATGTAACTCTGTGAGATGAATTAACAGAACACTAAGCAGTTTCTCAGAAAGCTTCTTTCCAGATTTCATCTCAGGATATTTCCCTTTTCACCACAGCCCTCTATGGGCTTCCAAATATCACTTTGCCAATTCCACAAGAACTGTCTTAGCGAAAGTCTTCTTGAGTGGAAAGCTGTAACTCTCTGAGATGATTTCAAAGAACACAAAGAAGTTTCTGAGAAAGCTTCTTTCTCTTTGTTATCGGAGGATATATCCTTTGGCCCTATAGTCTTCCAAGGGATCCGAAATATCTATTCTCAGATTCCACAGAAATAAGTCTAGCAAAGAGATCCACGAAATACAGATGTAACTCTGTGAGATGAATTACAGAAAACTAAGCAGTTTCTCAAAAAGCTTCTTTCCAGCTTTCATCTGAGGATATTTCCTTTTTCACCATAGCCCTCTATAGGCTTCCAAATATCACTTTGCGAATTCCACAAGAACTGTCTTAACGAAAGGCTTCTTGAGGGGAAATCTGTGACTCTGTGAGATGATTTCAAAGAACACAAAGAAGTTTCTCAGAAAGTTTCATTCTCTTTGTTATCGGAGGATATTTCCTTTGGCCCTATAGACTTCCAAGGGATCCGAAATATCTGTTCTCAGATTCCACAGAATTAAGGCTAACAAAGAGATCGAGGAAATACAGATGTAACTCTGTGAGATGAATTAACAGAACACTAAGCAGTTTCTCAGAAAGCTTCTTTCCAGATTTCATCTCAGGATATTTCCCTTTTCACCACAGCCCTCTATGGGCTTCCAAATATCACTTTGCCAATTCCACAAGAACTGTCTTAGCGAAAGACTTCTTGAGTGGAAAGCTGTAACTCTCTGAGATGATTTCAAAGAACACAAAGAAGTTTCTGAGAAAGCTTCTTTCTCTTTGTTATCGGAGGATATATCCTTTGGCCCTATAGTCTTCCAAGGGATCCGAAATATCTGTTCTCAGATTCCACAGAAATAAGGCTAGCAAAGAGATCCACAAAATGCACATGTAACTCTGTGAGATGAATTAACAGAACACTAAGCAGTTTCTCAGAAAGCTTCTTTCCAGATTTCATCTGAGGATATTTCCTTTTTCACCATAGCCCTCTATGGGCTTCCAAATATCACTTTGCCAATTCCACAAGAACTGTCTTGGCGAAAGGCTTCTTGTGGGGAAAGCTGTAACTCTGTGAGATGATTTCACAGAACACAAAGAAGTTTCTCAGAAAGCTTCTTTCTCTTTCTTATCGAAGGATATTTCCTTTGGCCCTATAGTCTTCCAAGGGATGCGAAATATCTGTTCTCAGATTCCACAGAAATAAGGCTAGCAAAGAGATCGACGAAATACAGATGTAACTCTGTGAGATGAATTAACAGAACACTAAGCAGTTTCTCAGAAAACTTCTTTCCAGATTTCATCGGAGGATATTTCCTTTTTCACCACAGCCCTCTATGGGCTTCCAAATATCACTTTGCCAATTCCACAAGAACTGTCTTAGCGAAAGGCTTCTTGAGGGGAAAGCTGTAACTCTGTGAGATGATTTCATAGAACACAAAGAAGTTTCTCAGAAAGCTTCCTTCTCTTTGTTATCGGAGAATATTTCCTTTGGCCCTATAGTCTTCCAAGGGATCCGAAATATCTGTTCTCAGATTCCACAGAAATAAGGCTAGCAAAGAGATCCACGAAATACAGATGTAACTCTGTGAGATGAATTAACAGAACACTAAGCAGTTTCTGAGAAAGCTTCTTTCCAAATTTCATCGGAGGATATTTCCCTTTTCACCACAGCCCTCTATGGGCTTCCAAATATCACTTTGCCAATTCCACAAGAACTGTCTTAGCGAAAGGCTTCTTGAGGGGAAAGCTGTAACTCTGTGAGATGATTTCAAAGAACACAAAGAAGTTTCTCAGAAAGCTTCTTTCTCTTTGTTATCGGAGGATATTTCCTTTGGCCCTATAGTCTTCCAAGGGATCCGAAATATCTGTTCTCAGATTCCACAGAAATAAGGCTAGCAAAGAGATCCACGAAATACACATGTAACTCTGTGAGATGAATTAACAGAACACTAAGCAGTTTCTCAGAATGCTTCTTTCCAGATTTCATCGGAGGATAGTTCCTTTTTCACGAAAGCCCTCTATGGGCTTCCAAATATCACTTTGCCAATTCCACAAGAACTGTCTTAACGAAAGGCTTCTTGAGGGGAAAGCTGTAACTCTGTGAGATGATTTCAAAGAACACAAAGAAGTTTCTCAGAAAGCTTCTTTCTCTTTGTTATCGGAGGATATTTCCTTTGGCCCTATAGTCTTCCAAGGGATGCGAAATATCTGTTCTCAGATTCCACAGAAATAAGGCTAGCAAAGAGATCGACGAAATACAGATGTAACTCTGTGAGATGAATTAACAGAACACTAAGCAGTTTCTCAGAAAGCTTCTTTCCAGATTTCATCTGAGGATATTTCCTTTTTCACCATAGCCCTCTATGGGCTTCCAAATATCACTTTGCCAATTCCACAAGAACTGTCTTAGCGAAAGGCTTCTTGAGGGGAAATCTGTAACTCTGTGAGATGATTTCAGAACACAAAGAAGTTTCTCAGAAAGCTTCTTTCTCTTTGTTATCGGAGGATATTTCCTTTGGCCCTATAGTCTTCCAAGGGATCCGAATTATTTGTTTTCAGATTCCACAGAAATAAGGCTAGCAAAGAGATCGACGAAATACAGATGTAACTCTGTGAGATGAATTAACAGAACACTAAGCAGTTTCACAGAAAGCTTCTTTCCAGATTTCATCTGAGGATATTTCCTTTTTCACCATAGCCCTCTATGGGCTTCCAAATACCACTTTGAAAATTCCACAAGAACTGTCTTGACGAAAGGCGTCTTGAGGGGAAAGCTGTAACTCTGTGTGATGATTTCACAGAACACAAAGAAGTTTCTCAAAAAGCTTCTTTCTCTTTGTTATCGGAGGATATTTCCTTTGGCCCTATAGTCTTCCAAGGGATCCGAAATATCTGTTCTCAGATTCCACAGAAATAAGTCTAGCAAAGAGATCCACGAAATACAGATGTAACTCTGTGAGATGAATTACAGAAAACTAAGCAGTTTCTCAAAAAGCTTCTTTCCAGCTTTCATCTGAGGATATTTCCTTTTTCACCATAGCCCTCTATAGGCTTCCAAATATCACTTTGCGAATTCCACAAGAACTGTCTTAACGAAAGGCTTCTTGAGGGGAAATCTGTGACTCTGTGAGATGATTTCAAAGAACACAAAGAAGTTTCTCAGAAAGTTTCTTTCTCTTTGTTATCGGAGGATATTTCCTTTGGCCCTATAGACTTCCAAGGGATCCGAAATATCTGTTCTCAGATTCCACAGAATTAAGGCTAACAAAGAGATCGAGGAAATACAGATGTAACTCTGTGAGATGAATTAACAGAACACTAAGCAGTTTCTCAGAAAGCTTCTTTCCAGATTTCATCGGAGGATATTTCCCTTTTCACCACAGCCCTCTATGGGCTTCCAAATATCACTTTGCCAATTCCACAAGAACTGTCTTAGCGAAAGACTTCTTGAGTGGAAAGCTGTAACTCTCTGAGATGATTTCAAAGAACACAAAGAAGTTTCTGAGAAAGCTTCTTTCTCTTTGTTATCGGAGGATATTTCCTTTGGCCGAAAAGTCTTCCAAGGGATCCGAAATATCTGTTCTCAGATTCCACAGAAATAAGGCTAGCAAAGAGATCCACGAAATACAGATGTAACTCTGTGAGATGAATTAACAGAACACTAAGCAGTTTCTCAGAAAGCTTCTTTCCAGATTTCATCTGAGGATATTTCCTTTTTCACCATATCCCTCTATGGGCTTCCAAATATCACTTTGCCAATTCCACAATAACTGTCTTAACGAAAGGCTTCTTGAGGGGAAATCTGTAACTCTGTGAGATGATTTCAGAACACAAAGAAGTTTCTCAGAAAGCTTCTTTCTCTTTGTTATCGGAGGATATTTCCTTTGGCCCTATAGTCTTCCAAGGGATCCGAAATATCTGTTTTCAGATTCCACAGAAATAAGGCTATCAAAGAGATCGACGAAATACAGATGTAACTCTGTGAGATGAATTAACAGAACACTAAGCAGTTTCACAGAAAGCTTCTTTCCAGATTTCATCTGAGGATATTTCCTTTTTCACCATAGCCCTCTATGGGCTTCCAAATACCACTTTGAAAATTCCACAAGAACTGTCTTGGCGAAAGGCTTCTTGAGGGGAAAGCTGTAACTCTGTGTGATGATTTCACAGAACACAAAGAAGTTTCTCAAAAAGATTCTTTCTCTTTGTTATCGGAGGATATTTCCTTTGGCCCTATAGTCTTCCAAAGGATCCGAAATATCTGTTCTCAGATTCCACAGAAATAAGTCTAGAAAAGAGATCCACGAAATACAGATGTAACTCTGTGAGATGAATTACAGAAAACTAAGCAGTTTCTCAAAAAGCTTCTTTCCAGCTTTCATCTGATGATATTTCCTTTTTCACCATAGCCCTCTATGGGCTTCCAAATATCACTTTGCCAATTCCACAAGAACTGTCTTGGCGAAAGGCTTCTTGAGGGGAAAGCTGTAACTCTGTGAGATGATTTCACAGAACGCAAAGAAGTTTCTCAGAAAGCTTCCTTCTCTTTGTTATCGGAGGATATTTCCTTTGGCCCTATAGTCTTCCAAGGGATCCGAAATATCTGTTCTCAGATTCCACAGGAATAAGGCTAGCAAAGAGATCCACGAAATACACATGTAACTCTGTGAGATGAATTAACAGAACACTAAACAGTTTCTCAGAAAGTTTCTTTCCAGATTTCATCTCAGGATATTTCCTTTTTCACCATAGCCCTCTATGGGCTTCCAAATATCACTTTGCCAATTCCACAAGAACTGTATTGGCGAAAGGCTTCTTGTGGGGAAAGCTGTAACTCTGTGAGATGATTTCACAGAACACAAAGAAGTTTCTCAGAAAGCTTCTTTCTCTTTCTTATCGAAGGATATTTCCTTTGCCCCTATAGTCTTCCAAGGGATGCGAAATATCTGTTCTCAGATTCCACAGAATTAAGGCTAGCAAAGAGATCGACGAAATACAGATGTAACTCTGTGAGATGAATTAACAGAACACTAAGCAGTTTCTCAGAAAGCTTCTTTCCAGATTTCATCGGAGGATATTTCCTTTTTCACCACAGCCCTCTATGGGCTTCCAAATATCACTTTGCCAATTCCACAAGAACTGTCTTGGCGAAAGGCTTCTTGTGGGGAAAGCTGTAACTCTGTGAGATGATTTCACAGAACACAAAGAAGTTTCTCAGAAAGCTTCTTTCTCTTTCTTATCGAAGGATATTTCCTTTGGCCCTATAGTCTTCCAAGGGATGCGAAATATCTGTTCTCAGATTCCACAGAAATAAGGGTAGCAAAGAGATCGACGAAATACAGATGCAACTCTGTGAGATGAATTAACAGAACACTAAGCAGTTTCTCAGAAAGCTTCTTTCCAGATTTCATCGGAGGATATTTCCTTTTTCACCACAGCCCTCTATGGGCTTCCAAATATCACTTTGCCAATTCCACAAGAACTGTCTTAGCGAAAGGCTTCTTGAGGGGAAAGCTGTAACTCTGTGAGATGATTTCATAGAACACAAAGAAGTTTCTCAGAAAGCTTCCTTCTCTTTGTTATCGGAGAATATTTCCTTTGGCCCTATAGTCTTCCAAGGGATCCGAAATATCTGTTCTCAGATTCCACAGAAATAAGGCTAGCAAAGAGATCCACGAAATACAGATGTAACTCTGTGAGATGAATTAACAGAACACTAAGCAGTTTCTCAGAAAGCTTCTTTCCAAATTTCATCGGAGGATATTTCCCTTTTCACCACAGCCCTCTATGGGCTTCCAAATATCACTTTGCCAATTCCACAAGAACTGTCTTAGCGAAAGGCTTCTTGAGGGGAAAGCTGTAACTCTGTGAGATGATTTCAAAGAACACAAAGAAGTTTCTCAGAAAGCTTCTTTCTCTTTGTTATCGGAGGATATTTCCTTTGGCCCTATAGTCTTCCAAGGGATCCGAAATATCTGTTCTCAGATTCCACAGAAATAAGGCTAGCAAAGAGATCCACGAAATACACATGTAACTCTGTGAGATGAATTAACAGAACACTAAGCAGTTTCTCAGAAAGCTTCTTTCCAGATTTCATCGGAGGATAGTTCCTTTTTCACCATAGCCCACTATGGGCTTCCAAATATCACTTTGCCAATTCCACAAGAACTGTCTTAACGAAAGGCTTCTTTAGGGGAAAGCTGTAACTCTGTGAGATGATTTCAAAGAACACAAAGAAGTTTCTCAGAAAGCTTCTTTCTCTTTGTTATCGGAGGATATTTCCTTTGGCCCTATAGTCTTCCAAGGGATGCGAAATATCTGTTCTCAGATTCCACAGAAATAAGGCTAGCAAAGAGATCGACGAAATACAGATGTAACTCTGTGAGATGAATTAACAGAACACTAAGCAGTTTCTCAGAAAGCTTCTTTCCAGATTTCATCTGAGGATATTTCCTTTTTCACCATAGCCCTCTATGGGCTTCCAAATATCACTTTGCCAATTCCACAAGAACTGTCTTAGCGAAAGGCTTCTTGAGGGGAAATCTGTAACTCTGTGAGATGATTTCAGAACACAAAGAAGTTTCTCAGAAAGCTTCTTTCTCTTTGTTATCGGAGGATATTTCCTTTGGCCCTATAGTCTTCCAAGGGATCCGAATTATTTGTTTTCAGATTCCACAGAAATAAGGCTAGCAAAGAGATCGACGAAATACAGATGTAACTCTGTGAGATGAATTAACAGAACACTAAGCAGTTTCACAGAAAGCTTCTTTCCAGATTTCATCTGAGGATATTTCCTTTTTCACCATAGCCCTCTATGGGCTTCCAAATACCACTTTGAAAATTCCACAAGAACTGTCTTGGCGAAAGGCTTCTTGAGGGGAAAGCTGTAACTCTGTGTGATGATTTCACAGAACACAAAGAAGTTTCTCAAAAAGCTTCTTTCTCTTTGTTATCGGAGGATATTTCCTTTGGCCCTATAGTCTTCCAAGGGATCCGAAATATCTGTTCTCAGATTCCACAGAAATAAGTCTAGCAAAGAGATCCACGAAATACAGATGTAACTCTGTGAGATGAATTACAGAAAACTAAGCAGTTTCTCAAAAAGCTTCTTTCCAGCTTTCATCTGAGGATATTTCCTTTTTCACCATAGCCCTTTATAGGCTTCCAAATATCACTTTGCGAATTCCACAAGAACTGTCTTAACGAAAGGCTTCTTGAGGGGAAATCTGTGACTCTGTGAGATGATTTCAAAGAACACAAAGAAGTTTCTCAGAAAGTTTCTTTCTCTTTGTTATCGGAGGATATTTCCTTTGGCCCTATAGACTTCCAAGGGATCCGAAATATCTGTTCTCAGATTCCACAGAATTAAGGCTAACAAAGAGATCGAGGAAATACAGATGTAACTCTGTGAGATGAATTAACAGAACACTAAGCAGTTTCTCAGAAAGCTTCTTTCCAGATTTCATCTCAGGATATTTCCCTTTTCACCACAGCCCTCTATGGGCTTCCAAATATCACTTTGCCAATTCCACAAGAACTGTCTTAGCGAAAGACTTCTTGAGTGGAAAGCTGTAACTCTCTGAGATGATTTCAAAGAACACAAAGAAGTTTCTGAGAAAGCTTCTTTCTCTTTGTTATCGGAGGATATATCCTTTGGCCCTATAGTCTTCCAAGGGATCCGAAATATCTGTTCTCAGATTCCACAGAAATAAGGCTAGCAAAGAGATCCACGAAATGCACATGTAACTCTGTGAGATGAATTAACAGAACACTAAGCAGTTTCTCAGAAAGCTTCTTTCCAGATTTCATCTGAGGATATTTCCTTTTTCACCATAGCCCTCTATGGGCTTCCAAATATCACTTTGCCAATTCCACAAGAACTGTCTTGGCGAAAGGCTTCTTGTGGGGAAAGCTGTAACTCTGTGAGATGATTTCACAGAACACAAAGAAGTTTCTCAGAAAGCTTCTTTCTCTTTCTTATCGAAGGATATTTCCTTTGGCCCTATAGTCTTCCAAGGGATGCGAAATATCTGTTCTCAGATTCCACAGAAATAAGGCTAGCAAAGAGATCGACGAAATACAGATGTAACTCTGAGAGATGAATTAACAGAACACTAAGCAGTTTCTCAGAAAGCTTCTTTCCAGATTTCATCTGAGGATATTTCCTTTTTCACCATAGCCCTCTATGGGCTTCCAAATATCACTTTGCCAATTCCACAAGAACTGTCTTAGCGAAAGGCTTCTTGAGGGGAAATCTGTAACTCTGTGAGATGATTTCAGAACACAAAGAAGTTTCTCAGAAAGCTTCTTTCTCTTTGTTATCGGAGGATATTTCCTTTGGCCCTATAGTCTTCCAAGGGATCCGAAATATCTGTTCTCAGATTCCACAGAAATAAGGCTAGCAGAGAGATCCACGAAATGCACATGTAACTCTGTGAGATGAATTAACAGAACACTAAGCAGTTTCTCAGAAAGCTTCTTTCCAGATTTCATCTGAGGATATTTCCCTTTTCACCACAGCCCTCTATGGGCTTCCAAATATCACTTTGCCAATTCCACAAGAACTGTCTTAGCGAAAGGCTTCTTGAGGGGAAAGCTGTAACTCTGTGAGATGATTTCAAAGAACACAAAGAAGTTTCTCAGAAAGCTTCTTTCTCTTTGTTATCGGAGGATATTTCCTTTGGCCCTATAGTCTTCCAAGGGATCCGAAATATCTGTTCTCAGATTCCACAGAAATAAGGCTAGCAAAGAGATCCACGAAATACACATGTAACTCTGTGAGATGAATTAACAGAACACTAAGCAGTTTCTCAGAAAGCTTCTTTCCAGATTTCATCGGAGGATAGTTCCTTTTTCACCATAGCCCTCTATGGGCTTCCAAATATCACTTTGCCAATTCCACAAGAACTGTCTTAGCGAAAGGCTTCTTTAGGGGAAAGCTGTAACTCTGTGAGATGATTTCAAAGAACACAAAGAAGTTTCTCAGAAAGCTTCTTTCTCTTTGTTATCGGAGGATATTTCCTTTGGCCCTATAGTCTTCCAAGGGATGCGAAATATCTGTTCTCAGATTCCACAGAAATAAGGCTAGCAAAGAGATCGACGAAATACAGATGTAACTCTGTGAGATGAATTAACAGAACACTAAGCAGTTTCTCAGAAAGCTTCTTTCCAGATTTCATCTGAGGATATTTCCTTTTTCACCATAGCCCTCTATGGGCTTCCAAATATCACTTTGCCAATTCCACAAGAACTGTCTTAGCGAAAGGCTTCTTGAAGGGAAATCTGTAACTCTGTGAGATGATTTCAGAACACAAAGAAGTTTCTCAGAAAGCTTCTTTCTCTTTGTTATCGGAGGATATTTCCTTTGGCCCTATAGTCTTCCAAGGGATCCGAATTATTTGTTTTCAGATTCCACAGAAATAAGGCTAGCAAAGAGATCGACGAAATAGAGATGTAACTCTGTGAGATGAATTAACAGAACACTAAGCAGTTTCACAGAAAGCTTCTTTCCAGATTTCATCTGAGGATATTTCCTTTTTCACCATAGCCCTCTATGGGCTTCCAAATACCACTTTGAAAATTCCACAAGAACTGTCTTGGCGAAAGGCTTCTTGAGGGGAAAGCTGTAACTCTGTGTGATGATTTCACAGAACACAAAGAAGATTCTCAAAAAGCTTCTTTCTCTTTGTTATCGGAGGATATTTCCTTTGGCCCTATAGTCTTCCAAGGGATCCGAAATATCTGTTCTCAGATTCCACAGAAATAAGTCTAGCAAAGAGATCCACGAAATACAGATGTAACTCTGTGAGATGAATTACAGAAAACTAAGCAGTTTCTCAAAAAGCTTCTTTCCAGCTTTCATCTGAGGATATTTCCTTTTTCACCATAGCCCTCTATAGGCTTCCAAATATCACTTTGCCAATTCCACAAGAACTGTCTTAACGAAAGGCTTCTTGAGGGGAAATCTGTGACTCTGTGAGATGATTTCAAAGAACACAAAGAAGTTTCTCAGAAAGTTTCTTTCTCTTTGTTATCGGAGGATATTTCCTTTGGCCCTATAGACTTCCAAGGGATCCGAAATATCTGTTCTCAGATTCCACAGAATTAAGGCTAACAAAGAGATCGAGGAAATACAGATGTAACTCTGTGAGATGAATTAACAGAACACTAAGCAGTTTCTCAGAAAGCTTCTTTCCAGATTTCATCTCAGGATATTTCCCTTTTCACCACAGCCCTCTATGGGCTTCCAAATATCACTTTGCCAATTCCACAAGAACTGTCTTAGCGAAAGACTTCTTGAGTGGAAAGCTGTAACTCTCTGAGATGATTTCAAAGAACACAAAGAAGTTTCTGAGAAAGCTTCTTTCTCTTTGTTATCGGAGGATATATCCTTTGGCCCTATAGTCTTCCAAGGGATCCGAAATATCTGTTCTCAGATTCCACAGAAATAAGGCTAGCAGAGAGATCCACGAAATGCACATGTAACTCTGTGAGATGAATTAACAGAACACTAAGCAGTTTCTCAGAAAGCTTCTTTCCAGATTTCATCTGAGGATATTTCCCTTTTCACCACAGCCCTCTATGGGCTTCCAAATATCACTTTGCCAATTCCACAAGAACTGTCTTAGCGAAAGGCTTCTTGAGGGGAAAGCTGTAACTCTGTGAGATGATTTCAAAGAACACAAAGAAGTTTCTCAGAAAGCTTCTTTCTCTTTGTTATCGGAGGATATTTCCTTTGGCCCTATAGTCTTCCAAGGGATCCGAAATATCTGTTCTCAGATTCCACAGAAATAAGGCTAGCAAAGAGATCCACGAAATACACATGTAACTCTGTGAGATGAATTAACAGAACACTAAGCAGTTTCTCAGAAAGCTTCTTTCCAGATTTCATCGGAGGATAGTTCCTTTTTCACCATAGCCCTCTATGGGCTTCCAAATATCACTTTGCCAATTCCACAAGAACTGTCTTAGCGAAAGGCTTCTTTAGGGGAAAGCTGTAACTCTGTGAGATGATTTCAAAGAACACAAAGAAGTTTCTCAGAAAGCTTCTTTCTCTTTGTTATCGGAGGATATTTCCTTTGGCCCTATAGTCTTCCAAGGGATGCGAAATATCTGTTCTCAGATTCCACAGAAATAAGGCTAGCAAAGAGATCGACGAAATACAGATGTAACTCTGTGAGATGAATTAACAGAACACTAAGCAGTTTCTCAGAAAGCTTCTTTCCAGATTTCATCTGAGGATATTTCCTTTTTCACCATAGCCCTCTATGGGCTTCCAAATATCACTTTGCCAATTCCACAAGAACTGTCTTAGCGAAAGGCTTCTTGAGGGGAAATCTGTAACTCTGTGAGATGATTTCAGAACACAAAGAAGTTTCTCAGAAAGCTTCTTTCTCTTTGTTATCGGAGGATATTTCCTTTGGCCCTATAGTCTTCCAAGGGATCCGAATTATTTGTTTTCAGATTCCACAGAAATAAGGCTAGCAAAGAGATCGACGAAATACAGATGTAACTCTGTGAGATGAATTAACAGAACACTAAGCAGTTTCACAGAAAGCTTCTTTCCAGATTTCATCTGAGGATATTTCCTTTTTCACCATAGCCCTCTATGGGCTTCCAAATACCACTTTGAAAATTCCACAAGAACTGTCTTGGCGAAAGGCTTCTTGAGGGGAAAGCTGTAACTCTGTGTGATGATTTCACAGAACACAAAGAAGTTTCTCAAAAAGCTTCTTTCTCTTTGTTATCGGAGGATATTTCCTTTGGCCCTATAGTCTTCCAAGGGATCCGAAATATCTGTTCTCAGATTCCACAGAAATAAGTCTAGCAAAGAGATCCACGAAATACAGATGTAACTCTGTGAGATGAATTACAGAAAACTAAGCAGTTTCTCAAAAAGCTTCTTTCCAGCTTTCATCTGAGGATATTTCCTTTTTCACCATAGCCCTTTATAGGCTTCCAAATATCACTTTGCGAATTCCACAAGAACTGTCTTAACGAAAGGCTTCTTGAGGGGAAATCTGTGACTCTGTGAGATGATTTCAAAGAACACAAAGAAGTTTCTCAGAAAGTTTCTTTCTCTTTGTTATCGGAGGATATTTCCTTTGGCCCTATAGACTTCCAAGGGATCCGAAATATCTGTTCTCAGATTCCACAGAATTAAGGCTAACAAAGAGATCGAGGAAATACAGATGTAACTCTGTGAGATGAATTAACAGAACACTAAGCAGTTTCTCAGAAAGCTTCTTTCCAGATTTCATCTCAGGATATTTCCCTTTTCACCACAGCCCTCTATGGGCTTCCAAATATCACTTTGCCAATTCCACAAGAACTGTCTTAGCGAAAGACTTCTTGAGTGGAAAGCTGTAACTCTCTGAGATGATTTCAAAGAACACAAAGAAGTTTCTGAGAAAGCTTCTTTCTCTTTGTTATCGGAGGATATATCCTTTGGCCCTATAGTCTTCCAAGGGATCCGAAATATCTGTTCTCAGATTCCACAGAAATAAGGCTAGCAAAGAGATCCACGAAATGCACATGTAACTCTGTGAGATGAATTAACAGAACACTAAGCAGTTTCTCAGAAAGCTTCTTTCCAGATTTCATCTGAGGATATTTCCTTTTTCACCATAGCCCTCTATGGGCTTCCAAATATCACTTTGCCAATTCCACAAGAACTGTCTTGGCGAAAGGCTTCTTGTGGGGAAAGCTGTAACTCTGTGAGATGATTTCACAGAACACAAAGAAGTTTCTCAGAAAGCTTCTTTCTCTTTCTTATCGAAGGATATTTCCTTTGGCCCTATAGTCTTCCAAGGGATGCGAAATATCTGTTCTCAGATTCCACAGAAATAAGGCTAGCAAAGAGATCGACGAAATACAGATGTAACTCTGTGAGATGAATTAACAGAACACTAAGCAGTTTCTCAGAAAGCTTCTTTCCAGATTTCATCGGAGGATATTTCCTTTTTCACCACAGCCCTCTATGGGCTTCCAAATATCACTTTGCCAATTCCACAAGAACTGTCTTAGCGAAAGGCTTCTTGAGGGGAAAGCTGTAACTCTGTGAGATGATTTCAAAGAACACAAAGAAGTTTCTCAGAAAGCTTCTTTCTCTTTGTTATCGGAGGATATTTCCTTTGGCCCTATAGTCTTCCAAGGGATCCGAAATATCTGTTCTCAGATTCCACAGAAATAAGGCTAGCAAAGAGATCCACGAAATACACATGTAACTCTGTGAGATGAATTAACAGAACACTAAGCAGTTTCTCAGAATGCTTCTTTCCAGATTTCATCGGAGGATAGTTCCTTTTTCACGAAAGCCCTCTATGGGCTTCCAAATATCACTTTGCCAATTCCACAAGAACTGTCTTAACGAAAGGCTTCTTGAGGGGAAAGCTGTAACTCTGTGAGATGATTTCAAAGAACACAAAGAAGTTTCTCAGAAAGCTTCTTTCTCTTTGTTATCGGAGGATATTTCCTTTGGCCCTATAGTCTTCCAAGGGATGCGAAATATCTGTTCTCAGATTCCACAGAAATAAGGCTAGCAAAGAGATCGACGAAATACAGATGTAACTCTGTGAGATGAATTAACAGAACACTAAGCAGTTTCTCAGAAAGCTTCTTTCCAGATTTCATCTGAGGATATTTCCTTTTTCACCATAGCCCTCTATGGGCTTCCAAATATCACTTTGCCAATTCCACAAGAACTGTCTTAGCGAAAGGCTTCTTGAGGGGAAATCTGTAACTCTGTGAGATGATTTCAGAACACAAAGAAGTTTCTCAGAAAGCTTCTTTCTCTTTGTTATCGGAGGATATTTCCTTTGGCCCTATAGTCTTCCAAGGGATCCGAAATATCTGTTCTCAGATTCCACAGAAATAAGGCTAGCAGAGAGATCCACGAAATGCACATGTAACTCTGTGAGATGAATTAACAGAACACTAAGCAGTTTCTCAGAAAGCTTCTTTCCAGATTTCATCTGAGGATATTTCCCTTTTCACCACAGCCCTCTATGGGCTTCCAAATATCACTTTGCCAATTCCACAAGAACTGTCTTAGCGAAAGGCTTCTTGAGGGGAAAGCTGTAACTGTGTGAGATGATTTCAAAGAACACAAAGAAGTTTCTCAGAAAGCTTCTTTCTCTTTGTTATCGGAGGATATTTCCTTTGGCCCTATAGTCTTCCAAGGGATCCGAAATATCTGTTCTCAGATTCCACAGAAATAAGGCTAGCAAAGAGATCCACGAAATACACATGTAACTCTGTGAGATGAATTAACAGAACACTAAGCAGTTTCTCAGAAAGCTTCTTTCCAGATTTCATCGGAGGATAGTTCCTTTTTCACCATAGCCCTCTATGGGCTTCCAAATATCACTTTGCCAATTCCACAAGAACTGTCTTAGCGAAAGGCTTCTTTAGGGGAAAGCTGTAACTCTGTGAGATGATTTCAAAGAACACAAAGAAGTTTCTCAGAAAGCTTCTTTCTCTTTGTTATCGGAGGATATTTCCTTTGGCCCTATAGTCTTCCAAGGGATGCGAAATATCTGTTCTCAGATTCCACAGAAATAAGGCTAGCAAAGAGATCGACGAAATACAGATGTAACTCTGTGAGATGAATTAACAGAACACTAAGCAGTTTCTCAGAAAGCTTCTTTCCAGATTTCATCTGAGGATATTTCCTTTTTCACCATAGCCCTCTATGGGCTTCCAAATATCACTTTGCCAATTCCACAAGAACTGTCTTAGCGAAAGGCTTCTTGAGGGGAAATCTGTAACTCTGTGAGATGATTTCAGAACACAAAGAAGTTTCTCAGAAAGCTTCTTTCTCTTTGTTATCGGAGGATATTTCCTTTGGCCCTATAGTCTTCCAAGGGATCCGAATTATTTGTTTTCAGATTCCACAGAAATAAGGCTAGCAAAGAGATCGACGAAATACAGATGTAACTCTGTGAGATGAATTAACAGAACACTAAGCAGTTTCACAGAAAGCTTCTTTCCAGATTTCATCTGAGGATATTTCCTTTTTCACCATAGCCCTCTATGGGCTTCCAAATACCACTTTGAAAATTCCACAAGAACTGTCTTGGCGAAAGGCTTCTTGAGGGGAAAGCTGTAACTCTGTGTGATGATTTCACAGAACACAAAGAAGTTTCTCAAAAAGCTTCTTTCTCTTTGTTATCGGAGGATATTTCCTTTGGCCCTATAGTCTTCCAAGGGATCCGAAATATCTGTTCTCAGATTCCACAGAAATAAGTCTAGCAAAGAGATCCACGAAATACAGATGTAACTCTGTGAGATGAATTACAGAAAACTAAGCAGTTTCTCAAAAAGCTTCTTTCCAGCTTTCATCTGAGGATATTTCCTTTTTCACCATAGCCCTTTATAGGCTTCCAAATATCACTTTGCGAATTCCACAAGAACTGTCTTAACGAAAGGCTTCTTGAGGGGAAATCTGTGACTCTGTGAGATGATTTCAAAGAACACAAAGAAGTTTCTCAGAAAGTTTCTTTCTCTTTGTTATCGGAGGATATTTCCTTTGGCCCTATAGACTTCCAAGGGATCCGAAATATCTGTTCTCAGATTCCACAGAATTAAGGCTAACAAAGAGATCGAGGAAATACAGATGTAACTCTGTGAGATGAATTAACAGAACACTAAGCAGTTTCTCAGAAAGCTTCTTTCCAGATTTCATCTCAGGATATTTCCCTTTTCACAACAGCCCTCTATGGGCTTCCAAATATCACTTTGCCAATTCCACAAGAACTGTCTTAGCGAAAGACTTCTTGAGTGGAAAGCTGTAACTCTCTGAGATGATTTCAAAGAACACAAAGAAGTTTCTGAGAAAGCTTCTTTCTCTTTGTTATCGGAGGATATATCCTTTGGCCCTATAGTCTTCCAAGGGATCCGAAATATCTGTTCTCAGATTCCACAGAAATAAGGCTAGCAAAGAGATCCACGAAATGCACATGTAACTCTGTGAGATGAATTAACAGAACACTAAGCAGTTTCTCAGAAAGCTTCTTTCCAGATTTCATCTGAGGATATTTCCTTTTTCACCATAGCCCTCTATGGGCTTCCAAATATCACTTTGCCAATTCCACAAGAACTGTCTTGGCGAAAGGCTTCTTGTGGGGAAAGCTGTAACTCTGTGAGATGATTTCACAGAACACAAAGAAGTTTCTCAGAAAGCTTCTTTCTCTTTCTTATCGAAGGATATTTCCTTTGGCCCTATAGTCTTCCAAGGGATGCGAAATATCTGTTCTCAGATTCCACAGAAATAAGGCTAGCAAAGAGATCGACGAAATACAGATGTAACTCTGTGAGATGAATTAACAGAACACTAAGCAGTTTCTCAGAAAGCTTCTTTCCAGATTTCATCGGAGGATATTTCCTTTTTCACCACAGCCCTCTATGGGCTTCCAAATATCACTTTGCCAATTCCACAAGAACTGTCTTAGCGAAAGGCTTCTTGAGGGGAAAGCTGTAACTCTGTGAGATGATTTCAAAGAACACAAAGAAGTTTCTCAGAAAGCTTCTTTCTCTTTGTTATCGGAGGATATTTCCTTTGGCCCTATAGTCTTCCAAGGGATCCGAAATATCTGTTCTCAGATTCCACAGAAATAAGGCTAGCAAAGAGATCCACGAAATACACATGTAACTCTGTGAGATGAATTAACAGAACACTAAGCAGTTTCTCAGAATGCTTCTTTCCAGATTTCATCGGAGGATAGTTCCTTTTTCACGAAAGCCCTCTATGGGCTTCCAAATATCACTTTGCCAATTCCACAAGAACTGTCTTAACGAAAGGCTTCTTGAGGGGAAAGCTGTAACTCTGTGAGATGATTTCAAAGAACACAAAGAAGTTTCTCAGAAAGCTTCTTTCTCTTTGTTATCGGAGGATATTTCCTTTGGCCCTATAGTCTTCCAAGGGATGCGAAATATCTGTTCTCAGATTCCACAGAAATAAGGCTAGCAAAGAGATCGACGAAATACAGATGTAACTCTGTGAGATGAATTAACAGAACACTAAGCAGTTTCTCAGAAAGCTTCTTTCCAGATTTCATCTGAGGATATTTCCTTTTTCACCATAGCCCTCTATGGGCTTCCAAATATCACTTTGCCAATTCCACAAGAACTGTCTTAGCGAAAGGCTTCTTGAGGGGAAATCTGTAACTCTGTGAGATGATTTCAGAACACAAAGAAGTTTCTCAGAAAGCTTATTTCTCTTTGTTATCGGAGGATATTTCCTTTGGCCCTATAGTCTTCCAAGGGATCCGAATTATTTGTTTTCAGATTCCACAGAAATAAGGCTAGCAAAGAGATCGACGAAATACAGATGTAACTCTGTGAGATGAATTAACAGAACACTAAGCAGTTTCACAGAAAGCTTCTTTCCAGATTTCATCTGAGGATATTTCCTTTTTCACCATAGCCCTCTATGGGCTTCCAAATACCACTTTGAAAATTCCACAAGAACTGTCTTGGCGAAAGGCTTCTTGAGGGGAAATCTGTAACTCTGTGAGATGATTTCAGAACACAAAGAAGTTTCTCAGAAAGCTTCTTTCTCTTTGTTATCGGAGGATATTTCCTTGGGCCCTATAGTCTTCCAAGGGATCCGAATTATTTGTTTTCAGATTCCACAGAAATAAGGCTAGCAAAGAGATCGACGAAATAGAGATGTAACTCTGTGAGATGAATTAACAGAACACTAAGCAGTTTCACAGAAAGCTTCTTTCCAGATTTCATCTGAGGATATTTCCTTTTTCACCATAGCCCTCTATGGGCTTCCAAATACCACTTTGAAAATTCCACAAGAACTGTCTTGGCGAAAGGCTTCTTGAGGGGAAAGCTGTAACTCTGTGTGATGATTTCACAGAACACAAAGAAGATTCTCAAAAAGCTTCTTTCTCTTTGTTATCGGAGGATATTTCCTTTGGCCCTATAGTCTTCCAAGGGATCCGAAATATCTGTTCTCAGATTCCACAGAAATAAGTCTAGCAAAGAGATCCACGAAATACAGATGTAACTCTTTGAGATGAATTACAGAAAACTAAGCAGTTTCTCAAAAAGCTTCTTTCCAGCTTTCATCTGAGGATATTTCCTTTTTCACCATAGCCCTCTATAGGCTTCCAAATATCACTTTGCGAATTCCACAAGAACTGTCTTAACGAAAGGCTTCTTGAGGGGAAATCTGTGACTCTGTGAGATGATTTCAAAGAACACAAAGAAGTTTCTCAGAAAGTTTCTTTCTCTTTGTTATCGGAGGATATTTCCTTTGGCCCTATAGACTTCCAAGGGATCCGAAATATCTGTTCTCAGATTCCACAGAATTAAGGCTAACAAAGAGATCGAGGAAATACAGATGTAACTCTGTGAGATGAATTAACAGAACACTAAGCAGTTTCTCAGAAAGCTTCTTTCCAGATTTCATCTCAGGATATTTCCCTTTTCACCACAGCCCTCTATGGGCTTCCAAATATCACTTTGCCAATTCCACAAGAACTGTCTTAGCGAAAGACTTCTTGAGTGGAAAGCTGTAACTCTCTGAGATGATTTCAAAGAACACAAAGAAGTTTCTGAGAAAGCTTCTTTCTCTTTGTTATCGGAGGATATATCCTTTGGCCCTATAGTCTTCCAAGGGATCCGAAATATCTGTTCTCAGATTCCACAGAAATAAGGCTAGCAGAGAGATCCACGAAATGCACATGTAACTCTGTGAGATGAATTAACAGAACACTAAGCAGTTCCTCAGAAAGCTTCTTTCCAGATTTCATCTGAGGATATTTCCCTTTTCACCACAGCCCTCTATGGGCTTCCAAATATCACTTTGCCAATTCCACAAGAACTGTCTTAGCGAAAGGCTTCTTGAGGGGAAAGCTGTAACTCTGTGAGATGATTTCAAAGAACACAAAGAAGTTTCTCAGAAAGCTTCTTTCTCTTTGTTATCGGAGGATATTTCCTTTGGCCCTATAGTCTTCCAAGGGATCCGAAATATCTGTTCTCAGATTCCACAGAAATAAGGCTAGCAAAGAGATCCACGAAATACACATGTAACTCTGTGAGATGAATTAACAGAACACTAAGCAGTTTCTCAGAAAGCTTCTTTCCAGATTTCATCGGAGGATAGTTCCTTTTTCACCATAGCCCTCTATGGGCTTCCAAATATCACTTTGCCAATTCCACAAGAACTGTCTTAGCGAAAGGCTTCTTTAGGGGAAAGCTGTAACTCTGTGAGATGATTTCAAAGAACACAAAGAAGTTTCTCAGAAAGCTTCTTTCTCTTTGTTATCGGAGGATATTTCCTTTGGCCCTATAGTCTTCCAAGGGATGCGAAATATCTGTTCTCAGATTCCACAGAAATAAGGCTAGCAAAGAGATCGACGAAATACAGATGTAACTCTGTGAGATGAATTAACAGAACACTAAGCAGTTTCTCAGAAAGCTTCTTTCCAGATTTCATCTGAGGATATTTCCTTTTTCACCATAGCCCTCTATGGGCTTCCAAATATCACTTTGCCAATTCCACAAGAACTGTCTTAGCGAAAGGCTTCTTGAGGGGAAATCTGTAACTCTGTGAGATGATTTCAGAACACAAAGAAGTTTCTCAGAAAGCTTCTTTCTCTTTGTTATCGGAGGATATTTCCTTTGGCCCTATAGTCTTCCAAGGGATCCGAATTATTTGTTTTCAGATTCCACAGAAATAAGGCTAGCAAAGAGATCGACGAAATACAGATGTAACTCTGTGAGATGAATTAACAGAACACTAAGCAGTTTCACAGAAAGCTTCTTTCCAGATTTCATCTGAGGATATTTCCTTTTTCACCATAGCCCTCTATGGGCTTCCAAATACCACTTTGAAAATTCCACAAGAACTGTCTTGGCGAAAGGCTTCTTGAGGGGAAAGCTGTAACTCTGTGTGATGATTTCACAGAACACAAAGAAGTTTCTCAAAAAGCTTCTTTCTCTTTGTTATCGGAGGATATTTCCTTTGGCCCTATAGTCTTCCAAGGGATCCGAAATATCTGTTCTCAGATTCCACAGAAATAAGTCTAGCAAAGAGATCCACGAAATACAGATGTAACTCTGTGAGATGAATTACAGAAAACTAAGCAGTTTCTCAAAAAGCTTCTTTCCAGCTTTCATCTGAGGATATTTCCTTTTTCACCATAGCCCTTTATAGGCTTCCAAATATCACTTTGCGAATTCCACAAGAACTGTCTTAACGAAAGGCTTCTTGAGGGGAAATCTGTGACTCTGTGAGATGATTTCAAAGAACACAAAGAAGTTTCTCAGAAAGTTTCTTTCTCTTTGTTATCGGAGGATATTTCCTTTGGCCCTATAGACTTCCAAGGGATCCGAAATATCTGTTCTCAGATTCCACAGAATTAAGGCTAACAAAGAGATCGAGGAAATACAGATGTAACTCTGTGAGATAAATTAACAGAACACTAAGCAGTTTCTCAGAAAGCTTCTTTCCAGATTTCATCTCAGGATATTTCCCTTTTCACCACAGCCCTCTATGGGCTTCCAAATATCACTTTGCCAATTCCACAAGAACTGTCTTAGCGAAAGACTTCTTGAGTGGAAAGCTGTAACTCTCTGAGATGATTTCAAAGAACACAAAGAAGTTTCTGAGAAAGCTTCTTTCTCTTTGTTATCGGAGGATATATCCTTTGGCCCTATAGTCTTCCAAGGGATCCGAAATATCTGTTCTCAGATTCCACAGAAATAAGGCTAGCAAAGAGATCCACGAAATGCACATGTAACTCTGTGAGATGAATTAACAGAACACTAAGCAGTTTCTCAGAAAGCTTCTTTCCAGATTTCATCTGAGGATATTTCCTTTTTCACCATAGCCCTCTATGGGCTTCCAAATATCACTTTGCCAATTCCACAAGAACTGTCTTGGCGAAAGGCTTCTTGTGGGGAAAGCTGTAACTCTGTGAGATGATTTCACAGAACACAAAGAAGTTTCTCAGAAAGCTTCTTTCTCTTTCTTATCGAAGGATATTTCCTTTGGCCCTATAGTCTTCCAAGGGATGCGAAATATCTGTTCTCAGATTCCACAGAAATAAGGCTAGCAAAGAGATCCACGAAATACACATGTAACTCTGTGAGATGAATTAACAGAACACTAAGCAGTTTCTCAGAATGCTTCTTTCCAGATTTCATCGGAGGATAGTTCCTTTTTCACGAAAGCCCTCTATGGGCTTCCAAATATCACTTTGCCAATTCCACAAGAACTGTCTTAGCGAAAGGCTTCTTGAGGGGAAAGCTGTAACTCTGTGAGATGATTTCAAAGAACACAAAGAAGTTTCTCAGAAAGCTTCTTTCTCTTTGTTATCGGAGGATATTTCCTTTGGCCCTATAGTCTTCCAAGGGATCCGAAATATCTGTTCTCAGATTCCACAGAAATAAGGCTAGCAAAGAGATCCACGAAATACACATGTAACTCTGTGAGATGAATTAACAGAACACTAAGCAGTTTCTCAGAAAGCTTCTTTCCAGATTTCATCGGAGGATAGTTCCTTTTTCACCATAGCCCTCTATGGGCTTCCAAATATCACTTTGCCAATTCCACAAGAACTGTCTTAACGAAAGGCTTCTTGAGGGGAAAGCTGTAACTCTGTGAGATGATTTCAAAGAACACAAAGAAGTTTCTCAGAAAGCTTCTTTCTCTTTGTTATCGGAGGATATTTCCTTTGGCCCTATAGTCTTCCAAGGGATGCGAAATATCTGTTCTCAGATTCCACAGAAATAAGGCTAGCAAAGAGATCGACGAAATACAGATGTAACTCTGTGAGATGAATTAACAGAACACTAAGCAGTTTCTCAGAAAGCTTCTTTCCAGATTTCATCTGAGGATATTTCCTTTTTCACCATAGCCCTCTATGGGCTTCCAAATATCACTTTGCCAATTCCACAAGAACTGTCTTAGCGAAAGGCTTCTTGAGGGGAAATCTGTAACTCTGTGAGATGATTTCAGAACACAAAGAAGTTTCTCAGAAAGCTTCTTTCTCTTTGTTATCGGAGGATATTTCCTTTGGCCCTATAGTCTTCCAAGGGATCCGAATTATTTGTTTTCAGATTCCACAGAAATAAGGCTAGCAAAGAGATCGACGAAATAGAGATGTAACTCTGTGAGATGAATTAACAGAACACTAAGCAGTTTCACAGAAAGCTTCTTTCCAGATTTCATCTGAGGATATTTCCTTTTTCACCATAGCCCTCTATGGGCTTCCAAATACCACTTTGAAAATTCCACAAGAACTGTCTTGGCGAAAGGCTTCTAGAGGGGAAAGCTGTAACTCTGTGTGATGATTTCACAGAACACAAAGAAGATTCTCAAAAAGCTTCTTTCTCTTTGTTATCGGAGGATATTTCCTTTGGCCCTATAGTCTTCCAAGGGATCCGAAATATCTGTTCTCAGATTCCACAGAAATAAGTCTAGCAAAGAGATCCACGAAATACAGATGTAACTCTGTGAGATGAATTACAGAAAACTAAGCAGTTTCTCAAAAAGCTTCTTTCCAGCTTTCATCTGAGGATATTTCCTTTTTCACCATAGCCCTCTATAGGCTTCCAAATATCACTTTGCGAATTCCACAAGAACTGTCTTAACGAAAGGCTTCTTGAGGGGAAATCTGTGACTCTGTGAGATGATTTCAAAGAACACAAAGAAGTTTCTCAGAAAGTTTCTTTCTCTTTGTTATCGGAGGATATTTCCTTTGGCCCTATAGACTTCCAAGGGATCCGAAATATCTGTTCTCAGATTCCACAGAATTAAGGCTAACAAAGAGATCGAGGAAATACAGATGTAACTCTGTGAGATGAATTAACAGAACACTAAGCAGTTTCTCAGAAAGCTTCTTTCCAGATTTCATCTCAGGATATTTCCCTTTTCACCACAGCCCTCTATGGGCTTCCAAATATCACTTTGCCAATTCCACAAGAACTGTCTTAGCGAAAGACTTCTTGAGTGGAAAGCTGTAACTCTCTGAGATGATTTCAAAGAACACAAAGAAGTTTCTGAGAAAGCTTCTTTCTCTTTGTTATCGGAGGATATATCCTTTGGCCCTATAGTCTTCCAAGGGATCCGAAATATCTGTTCTCAGATTCCACAGAAATAAGGCTAGCAGAGAGATCCACGAAATGCACATGTAACTCTGTGAGATGAATTAACAGAACACTAAGCAGTTTCTCAGAAAGCTTCTTTCCAGATTTCATCTGAGGATATTTCCCTTTTCACCACAGCCCTCTATGGGCTTCCAAATATCACTTTGCCAATTCCACAAGAACTGTCTTAGCGAAAGGCTTCTTGAGGGGAAAGCTGTAACTCTGTGAGATGATTTCAAAGAACACAAAGAAGTTTCTCAGAAAGCTTCTTTCTCTTTGTTATCGGAGGATATTTCCTTTGGCCCTATAGTCTTCCAAGGGATCCGAAATATCTGTTCTCAGATTCCACAGAAATAAGGCTAGCAAAGAGATCCACGAAATACACATGTAACTCTGTGAGATGAATTAACAGAACACTAAGCAGTTTCTCAGAAAGCTTCTTTCCAGATTTCATCGGAGGATAGTTCCTTTTTCACCATAGCCCTCTATGGGCTTCCAAATATCACTTTGCCAATTCCACAAGAACTGTCTTAGCGAAAGGCTTCTTTAGGGGAAAGCTGTAACTCTGTGAGATGATTTCAAAGAACACAAAGAAGTTTCTCAGAAAGCTTCTTTCTCTTTGTTATCGGAGGATATTTCCTTTGGCCCTATAGTCTTCCAAGGGATGCGAAATATCTGTTCTCAGATTCCACAGAAATAAGGCTAGCAAAGAGATCGACGAAATACAGATGTAACTCTGTGAGATGAATTAACAGAACACTAAGCAGTTTCTCAGAAAGCTTCTTTCCAGATTTCATCTGAGGATATTTCCTTTTTCACCATAGCCCTCTATGGGCTTCCAAATATCACTTTGCCAATTCCACAAGAACTGTCTTAGCGAAAGGCTTCTTGAGGGGAAATCTGTAACTCTGTGAGATGATTTCAGAACACAAAGAAGTTTCTCAGAAAGCTTCTTTCTCTTTGTTATCGGAGGATATTTCCTTTGGCCCTATAGTCTTCCAAGGGATCCGAATTATTTGTTTTCAGATTCCACAGAAATAAGGCTAGCAAAGAGATCGACGAAATACAGATGTAACTCTGTGAGATGAATTAACAGAACACTAAGCAGTTTCACAGAAAGCTTCTTTCCAGATTTCATCTGAGGATATTTCCTTTTTCACCATAGCCCTCTATGGGCTTCCAAATACCACTTTGAAAATTCCACAAGAACTGTCTTGGCGAAAGGCTTCTTGAGGGGAAAGCTGTAACTCTGTGTGATGATTTCACAGAACACAAAGAAGTTTCTCAAAAAGCTTCTTTCTCTTTGTTATCGGAGGATATTTCCTTTGGCCCTATAGTCTTCCAAGGGATCCGAAATATCTGTTCTTAGATTCCACAGAAATAAGTCTAGCAAAGAGATCCACGAAATACAGATGTAACTCTGTGAGATGAATTACAGAAAACTAAGCAGTTTCTCAAAAAGCTTCTTTCCAGCTTTCATCTGAGGATATTTCCTTTTTCACCATAGCCCTTTATAGGCTTCCAAATATCACTTTGCGAATTCCACAAGAACTGTCTTAACGAAAGGCTTCTTGAGGGGAAATCTGTGACTCTGTGAGATGATTTCAAAGAACACAAAGAAGTTTCTCAGAAAGTTTCTTTCTCTTTGTTATCGGAGGATATTTCCTTTGGCCCTATAGACTTCCAAGGGATCCGAAATATCTGTTCTCAGATTCCACAGAATTAAGGCTAACAAAGAGATCGAGGAAATACAGATGTAACTCTGTGAGATGAATTAACAGAACACTAAGCAGTTTCTCAGAAAGCTTCTTTCCAGATTTCATCTCAGGATATTTCCCTTTTCACCACAGCCCTCTATGGGCTTCCAAATATCACTTTGCCAATTCCACAAGAACTGTCTTAGCGAAAGACTTCTTGAGTGGAAAGCTGTAACTCTCTGAGATGATTTCAAAGAACACAAAGAAGTTTCTGAGAAAGCTTCTTTCTCTTTGTTATCGGAGGATATATCCTTTGGCCCTATAGTCTTCCAAGGGATCCGAAATATCTGTTCTCAGATTCCACAGAAATAAGGCTAGCAAAGAGATCCACGAAATGCAAATGTAACTCTGTGAGATGAATTAACAGAACACTAAGCAGTTTCTCAGAAAGCTTCTTTCCAGATTTCATCTGAGGATATTTCCTTTTTCACCATAGCCCTCTATGGGCTTCCAAATATCACTTTGCCAATTCCACAAGAACTGTCTTGGCGAAAGGCTTCTTGTGGGGAAAGCTGTAACTCTGTGAGATGATTTCACAGAACACAAAGAAGTTTCTCAGAAAGCTTCTTTCTCTTTCTTATCGAAGGATATTTCCTTTGGCCCTATAGTCTTCCAAGGGATGCGAAATATCTGTTCTCAGATTCCACAGAAATAAGGCTAGCAAAGAGATCGACGAAATACAGATGTAACTCTGTGAGATGAATTAACAGAACACTAAGCAGTTTCTCAGAAAGCTTCTTTCCAGATTTCATCGGAGGATATTTCCTTTTTCACCACAGCCCTCTATGGGCTTCCAAATATCACTTTGCCAATTCCACAAGAACTGTCTTAGCGAAAGGCTTCTTGAGGGGAAAGCTGTAACTCTGTGAGATGATTTCAAAGAACACAAAGAAGTTTCTCAGAAAGCTTCTTTCTCTTTGTTATCGGAGGATATTTCCTTTGGCCCTATAGTCTTCCAAGGGATCCGAAATATCTGTTCTCAGATTCCACAGAAATAAGGCTAGCAAAGAGATCCACGAAATACACATGTAACTCTGTGAGATGAATTAACAGAACACTAAGCAGTTTCTCAGAATGCTTCTTTCCAGATTTCATCGGAGGATAGTTCCTTTTTCACGAAAGCCCTCTATGGGCTTCCAAATATCACTTTGCCAATTCCACAAGAACTGTCTTAACGAAAGGCTTCTTGAGGGGAAAGCTGTAACTCTGTGAGATGATTTCAAAGAACACAAAGAAGTTTCTCAGAAAGCTTCTTTCTCTTTGTTATCGGAGGATATTTCCTTTGGCCCTATAGTCTTCCAAGGGATGCGAAATATCTGTTCTCAGATTCCACAGAAATAAGGCTAGCAAAGAGATCGACGAAATACAGATGTAACTCTGTGAGATGAATTAACAGAACACTAAGCAGTTTCTCAGAAAGCTTCTTTCCAGATTTCATCTGAGGATATTTCCTTTTTCACCATAGCCCTCTATGGGCTTCCAAATATCACTTTGCCAATTCCACAAGAACTGTCTTAGCGAAAGGCTTCTTGAGGGGAAATCTGTAACTCTGTGAGATGATTTCAGAACACAAAGAAGTTTCTCAGAAAGCTTCTTTCTCTTTGTTATCGGAGGATATTTCCTTTGGCCCTATAGTCTTCCAAGGGATCCGAATTATTTGTTTTCAGATTCCACAGAAATAAGGCTAGCAAAGAGATCGACGAAATACAGATGTAACTCTGTGAGATGAATTAACAGAACACTAAGCAGTTTCACAGAAAGCTTCTTTCCAGATTTCATCTGAGGATATTTCCTTTTTCACCATAGCCCTCTATGGGCTTCCAAATACCACTTTGAAAATTCCACAAGAACTGTCTTGACGAAAGGCGTCTTGAGGGGAAAGCTGTAACTCTGTGTGATGATTTCACAGAACACAAAGAAGTTTCTCAAAAAGCTTCTTTCTCTTTGTTATCGGAGGATATTTCCTTTGGCCCTATAGTCTTCCAAGGGATCCGAAATATCTGTTCTCAGATTCCACAGAAATAAGTCAAGCAAAGAGATCCACGAAATACAGATGTAACTCTGTGAGATGAATTACAGAAAACTAAGCAGTTTCTCAAAAAGCTTCTTTCCAGCTTTCATCTGAGGATATTTCCTTTTTCACCATAGCCCTCTATAGGCTTCCAAATATCACTTTGCGAATTCCACAAGAACTGTCTTAACGAAAGGCTTCTTGAGGGGAAATCTGTGACTCTGTGAGATGATTTCAAAGAACACAAAGAAGTTTCTCAGAAAGTTTCTTTCTCTTTGTTATCGGAGGATATTTCCTTTGGCCCTATAGACTTCCAAGGGATCCGAAATATCTGTTCTCAGATTCCACAGAATTAAGGCTAACAAAGAGATCGAGGAAATACAGATGTAACTCTGTGAGATGAATTAACAGAACACTAAGCAGTTTCTCAGAAAGCTTCTTTCCAGATTTCATCGGAGGATATTTCCCTTTTCACCACAGCCCTCTATGGGCTTCCAAATATCACTTTGCCAATTCCACAAGAACTGTCTTAGCGAAAGACTTCTTGAGTGGAAAGCTGTAACTCTCTGAGATGATTTCAAAGAACACAAAGAAGTTTCTGAGAAAGCTTCTTTCTCTTTGTTATCGGAGGATATTTCCTTTGGCCGAAAAGTCTTCCAAGGGATCCGAAATATCTGTTCTCAGATTCCACAGAAATAAGGCTAGCAAAGAGATCCACGAAATACAGATGTAACTCTGTGAGATGAATTAACAGAACACTAAGCAGTTTCTCAGAAAGCTTCTTTCCAGATTTCATCGGAGGATTTTCCTTTTTCACCATAGCCCTCTATGGGCTTCCAAATATCACTTTGCCAATTCCACAAGAACTGTCTTAGCGAAAGGCTTCTTGAGGGGAAAGCTGTAACTCTGTGAGATGATTTCACAGAACGCAAAGAAGTTTCTCAGAAAGCTTCCTTCTCTTTGTTATCAGAGGATATTTCCTTTGGCCCTATAGTCTTCCAAGGGATCCGAAATATCTGTTCTCAGATTCCACAGAAATAAGGCTAGCAAAGAGATCCACGAAATACAGATGTAACTCTGTGAGATGAATTAACAGAGCACTAAGCAGTTTCTCAGAAAGCTTCTTTCCAGATTTCCTCTGAGGATATTTCCTTTTTCACAATAGCCCTCTATGGGCTTCCAAATATCACTTTGCCAATTCCACAAGAACTGTCTTAACGAAAGGCTTCTTGAGGGGAAAGCTGTAAGTCTGTGAGATGATTTCAAAGAACACAAAGAAGTTTCTCAGAAAGCTTCTTTCTCTTTGTTATCGGAGGATATTTCCTTTGGCCCTATAGTCTTCCAAGGGATGCGAAGTATCTGTTCTCAGATTCCACAGAAATAAGGCTAGCAAAGAGATCGACGAAATACAGATGTAACTCTGTGAGATGAATTAACAGAACACTAAGCAGTTTCTCAGAAAGCTTCTTTCCAGATTTCATCTGAGGATATTTCCTTTTTCACCATATCCCTCTATGGGCTTCCAAATATCACTTTGCCAATTCCACAATAACTGTCTTAACGAAAGGCTTCTTGAGGGGAAATCTGTAACTCTGTGAGATGATTTCAGAACACAAAGAAGTTTCTCAGAAAGCTTCTTTCTCTTTGTTATCGGAGGATATTTCCTTTGGCCCTATAGTCTTCCAAGGGATCCGAATTATTTATTTTCAGATTCCACAGAAATAAGGCTATCAAAGAGATCGACGAAATACAGATGTAACTCTGTGAGATGAATTAACAGAACACTAAGCAGTTTCACAGAAAGCTTCTTTCCAGATTTCATCTGAGGATATTTCCTTTTTCACCATAGCCCTCTATGGGCTTCCAAATACCACTTTGAAAATTCCACAAGAACTGTCTTGGCGAAAGGCTTCTTGAGGGGAAAGCTGTAACTCTGTGTGATGATTTCACAGAACACAAAGAAGTTTCTCAAAAAGATTCTTTCTCTTTGTTATCGGAGGATATTTCCTTTGGCCCTATAGTCTTCCAAAGGATCCGAAATATCTGTTCTCAGATTCCACAGAAATAAGTCTAGCAAAGAGATCCACGAAATACAGATGTAACTCTGTGAGATGAATTACAGAAAACTAAGCAGTTTCTCAAAAAGCTTCTTTCCAGCTTTCATCTGATGATATTTCCTTTTTCACCATAGCCCTCTATGGGCTTCCAAATATCACTTTGCCAATTCCACAAGAACTGTCTTGGCGAAAGGCTTCTTGAGGGGAAAGCTGTAACTCTGTGAGATGATTTCACAGAACGCAAAGAAGTTTCTCAGAAAGCTTCCTTCTCTTTGTTATCGGAGGATATTTCCTTTGGCCCTATAGTCTTCCAAGGGATCCGAAATATCTGTTCTCAGATTCCACAGGAATAAGGCTAGCAAAGAGATCCACGAAATACACATGTAACTCTGTGAGATGAATTAACAGAACACTAAACAGTTTCTCAGAAAGTTTCTTTCCAGATTTCATCTCAGGATATTTCCTTTTTCACCATAGCCCTCTATGGGCTTCCAAATATCACTTTGCCAATTCCACAAGAACTGTATTGGCGAAAGGCTTCTTGTGGGGAAAGCTGTAACTCTGTGAGATGATTTCACAGAACACAAAGAAGTTTCTCAGAAAGCTTCTTTCTCTTTCTTATCGAAGGATATTTCCTTTGCCCCTATAGTCTTCCAAGGGATGCGAAATATCTGTTCTCAGATTCCACAGAATTAAGGCTAGCAAAGAGATCGACGAAATACAGATGTAACTCTGTGAGATGAATTAACAGAACACTAAGCAGTTTCTCAGAAAGCTTCTTTCCAGATTTCATCGGAGGATATTTCCTTTTTCACCACAGCCCTCTATGGGCTTCCAAATATCACTTTGCCAATTCCACAAGAACTGTCTTAGCGAAAGGCTTCTTGAGGGGAAAGCTGTAACTCTGTGAGATGATTTCATAGAACACAAAGAAGTTTCTCAGAAAGCTTCCTTCTCTTTGTTATCGGAGAATATTTCCTTTGGCCCTATAGTCTTCCAAGGGATCCGAAATATCTGTTCTCAGATTCCACAGAAATAAGGCTAGCAAAGAGATCCACGAAATACAGATGTAACTCTGTGAGATGAATTAACAGAACACTAAGCAGTTTCTCAGAAAGCTTCTTTCCAAATTTCATCGGAGGATATTTCCCTTTTCACCACAGCCCTCTATGGGCTTCCAAATATCACTTTGCCAATTCCACAAGAACTGTCTTAGCGAAAGGCTTCTTGAGGGGAAAGCTGTAACTCTGTGAGATGATTTCAAAGAACACAAAGAAGTTTCTCAGAAAGCTTCTTTCTCTTTGTTATCGGAGGATATTTCCTTTGGCCCTATAATCTTCCAAGGGATCCGAAATATCTGTTCTCAGATTCCACAGAAATAAGGCTAGCAAAGAGATCCACGAAATACACATGTAACTCTGTGAGATGAATTAACAGAACACTAAGCAGTTTCTCAGAAAGCTTCTTTCCAGATTTCATCGGAGGATAGTTCCTTTTTCACCATAGCCCTCTATGGGCTTCCAAATATCACTTTGCCAATTCCACAAGAACTGTCTTAACGAAAGGCTTCTTGAGGGGAAAGCTGTAACTCTGTGAGATGATTTCAAAGAACACAAAGAAGTTTCTCAGAAAGCTTCTTTCTCTTTGTTATCGGAGGATATTTCCTTTGGCCCTATAGTCTTCCAAGGGATGCGAAATATCTGTTCTCAGATTCCACAGAAATAAGGCTAGCAAAGAGATCGACGAAATACAGATGTAACTCTGTGAGATGAATTAACAGAACACTAAGCAGTTTCTCAGAAAGCTTCTTTCCAGATTTCATCTGAGGATATTTCCTTTTTCACCATAGCCCTCTATGGGCTTCCAAATATCACTTTGCCAATTCCACAAGAACTGTCTTAGCGAAAGGCTTCTTGAGGGGAAATCTGTAACTCTGTGAGATGATTTCAGAACACAAAGAAGTTTCTCAGAAAGCTTCTTTCTCTTTGTTATCGGAGGATATTTCCTTTGGCCCTATAGTCTTCCAAGGGATCCGAATTATTTGTTTTCAGATTCCACAGAAATAAGGCTAGCAAAGAGATCGACGAAATAGAGATGTAACTCTGTGAGATGAATTAACAGAACACTAAGCAGTTTCACAGAAAGCTTCTTTCCAGATTTCATCTGAGGATATTTCCTTTTTCACCATAGCCCTCTATGGGCTTCCAAATACCACTTTGAAAATTCCACAAGAACTGTCTTGGCGAAAGGCTTCTTGAGGGGAAAGCTGTAACTCTGTGTGATGATTTCACAGAACACAAAGAAGATTCTCAAAAAGCTTCTTTCTCTTTGTTATCGGAGGATATTTCCTTTGGCCCTATAGTCTTCCAAGGGATCCGAAATATCTGTTCTCAGATTCCACAGAAATAAGTCTAGCAAAGAGATCCACGAAATACAGATGTAACTCTGTGAGATGAATTACAGAAAACTAAGCAGTTTCTCAAAAAGCTTCTTTCCAGCTTTCATCTGAGGATATTTCCTTTTTCACCATAGCCCTCTATAGGCTTCCAAATATCACTTTGCGAATTCGACAAGAACTGTCTTAACGAAAGGCTTCTTGAGGGGAAATCTGTGACTCTGTGAGATGATTTCAAAGAACACAAAGAAGTTTCTCAGAAAGTTTCTTTCTCTTTGTTATCGGAGGATATTTCCTTTGGCCCTATAGACTTCCAAGGGATCCGAAATATCTGTTCTCAGATTCCACAGAATTAAGGCTAACAAAGAGATCGAGGAAATACAGATGTAACTCTGTGAGATGAATTAACAGAACACTAAGCAGTTTCTCAGAAAGCTTCTTTCCAGATTTCATCTCAGGATATTTCCCTTTTCACCACAGCCCTCTATGGGCTTCCAAATATCACTTTGCCAATTCCACAAGAACTGTCTTAGCGAAAGACTTCTTGAGTGGAAAGCTGTAACTCTCTGAGATGATTTCAAAGAACACAAAGAAGTTTCTGAGAAAGCTTCTTTCTCTTTGTTATCGGAGGATATATCCTTTGGCCCTATAGTCTTCCAAGGGATCCGAAATATCTGTTCTCAGATTCCACAGAAATAAGGCTAGCAAAGAGATCGACGAAATACAGATGTAACTCTGTGAGATGAATTAACAGAACACTAAGCAGTTTCTCAGAAAGCTTCTTTCCAGATTTCATCTGAGGATATTTCCTTTTTCACCATAGCCCTCTATGGGCTTCCAAATATCACTTTGCCAATTCCACAAGAACTGTCTTAGCGAAAGGCTTCTTGAGGGGAAAGCTGTAACTCTGTGAGATGATTTCAAAGAACACAAAGAAGTTTCTCAGAAAGCTTCTTTCTCTTTGTTATCGGAGGATATTTCCTTTGGCCCTATAGTCTTCCAAGGGATCCGAAATATCTGTTCTCAGATTCCACAGAAATAAGGCTAGCAAAGAGATCCACGAAATACACATGTAACTCTGTGAGATGAATTAACAGAACACTAAGCAGTTTCTCAGAATGCTTCTTTCCAGATTTCATCGGAGGATAGTTCCTTTTTCACGAAAGCCCTCTATGGGCTTCCAAATATCACTTTGCCAATTCCACAAGAACTGTCTTAACGAAAGGCTTCTTGAGGGGAAAGCTGTAACTCTGTGAGATGATTTCAAAGAACACAAAGAAGTTTCTCAGAAAGCTTCTTTCTCTTTGTTATCGGAGGATATTTCCTTTGGCCCTATAGTCTTCCAAGGGATGCGAAATATCTGTTCTCAGATTCCACAGAAATAAGGCTAGCAAAGAGATCGACGAAATACAGATGTAACTCTGTGAGATGAATTAACAGAACACTAAGCAGTTTCTCAGAAAGCTTCTTTCCAGATTTCATCTGAGGATATTTCCTTTTTCACCATATCCCTCTATGGGCTTCCAAATATCACTTTGCCAATTCCACAATAACTGTCTTAACGAAAGGCTTCTTGAGGGGAAATCTGTAACTCTGTGAGATGATTTCAGAACACAAAGAAGTTTCTCAGAAAGCTTCTTTCTCTTTGTTATCGGAGGATATTTCCTTTGGCCCTATAGTCTTCCAAGGGATCCGAATTATTTATTTTCAGATTCCACAGAAATAAGGCTATCAAAGAGATCGACGAAATACAGATGTAACTCTGTGAGATGAATTAACAGAACACTAAGCAGTTTCACAGAAAGCTTCTTTCCAGATTTCATCTGAGGATATTTCCTTTTTCACCATAGCCCTCTATGGGCTTCCAAATACCACTTTGAAAATTCCACAAGAACTGTCTTGGCGAAAGGCTTCTTGAGGGGAAAGCTGTAACTCTGTGTGATGATTTCACAGAACACAAAGAAGTTTCTCAAAAAGATTCTTTCTCTTTGTTATCGGAGGATATTTCCTTTGGCCCTATAGTCTTCCAAAGGATCCGAAATATCTGTTCTCAGATTCCACAGAAATAAGTCTAGCAAAGAGATCCACGAAATACAGATGTAACTCTGTGAGATGAATTACAGAAAACTAAGCAGTTTCTCAAAAAGCTTCTTTCCAGCTTTCATCTGATGATATTTCCTTTTTCACCATAGCCCTCTATGGGCTTCCAAATATCACTTTGCCAATTCCACAAGAACTGTCTTGGCGAAAGGCTTCTTGAGGGGAAAGCTGTAACTCTGTGAGATGATTTCACAGAACGCAAAGAAGTTTCTCAGAAAGCTTCCTTCTCTTTGTTATCGGAGGATATTTCCTTTGGCCCTATAGTCTTCCAAGGGATCCGAAATATCTGTTCTCAGATTCCACAGGAATAAGGCTAGCAAAGAGATCCACGAAATACACATGTAACTCTGTGAGATGAATTAACAGAACACTAAACAGTTTCTCAGAAAGTTTCTTTCCAGATTTCATCTCAGGATATTTCCTTTTTCACCATAGCCCTCTATGGGCTTCCAAATATCACTTTGCCAATTCCACAAGAACTGTATTGGCGAAAGGCTTCTTGTGGGGAAAGCTGTAACTCTGTGAGATGATTTCACAGAACACAAAGAAGTTTCTCAGAAAGCTTCTTTCTCTTTCTTATCGAAGGATATTTCCTTTGCCCCTATAGTCTTCCAAGGGATGCGAAATATCTGTTCTCAGATTCCACAGAATTAAGGCTAGCAAAGAGATCGACGAAATACAGATGTAACTCTGTGAGATGAATTAACAGAACACTAAGCAGTTTCTCAGAAAGCTTCTTTCCAGATTTCATCGGAGGATATTTCCTTTTTCACCACAGCCCTCTATGGGCTTCCAAATATCACTTTGCCAATTCCACAAGAACTGTCTTAGCGAAAGGCTTCTTGAGGGGAAAGCTGTAACTCTGTGAGATGATTTCATAGAACACAAAGAAGTTTCTCAGAAAGCTTCCTTCTCTTTGTTATCGGAGAATATTTCCTTTGGCCCTATAGTCTTCCAAGGGATCCGAAATATCTGTTCTCAGATTCCACAGAAATAAGGCTAGCAAAGAGATCCACGAAATACAGATGTAACTCTGTGAGATGAATTAACAGAACACTAAGCAGTTTCTCAGAAAGCTTCTTTCCAAATTTCATCGGAGGATATTTCCCTTTTCACCACAGCCCTCTATGGGCTTCCAAATATCACTTTGCCAATTCCACAAGAACTGTCTTAGCGAAAGGCTTCTTGAGGGGAAAGCTGTAACTCTGTGAGATGATTTCAAAGAACACAAAGAAGTTTCTCAGAAAGCTTCTTTCTCTTTGTTATCGGAGGATATTTCCTTTGGCCCTATAATCTTCCAAGGGATCCGAAATATCTGTTCTCAGATTCCACAGAAATAAGGCTAGCAAAGAGATCCACGAAATACACATGTAACTCTGTGAGATGAATTAACAGAACACTAAGCAGTTTCTCAGAAAGCTTCTTTCCAGATTTCATCGGAGGATAGTTCCTTTTTCACCATAGCCCTCTATGGGCTTCCAAATATCACTTTGCCAATTCCACAAGAACTGTCTTAACGAAAGGCTTCTTGAGGGGAAAGCTGTAACTCTGTGAGATGATTTCAAAGAACACAAAGAAGTTTCTCAGAAAGCTTCTTTCTCTTTGTTATCGGAGGATATTTCCTTTGGCCCTATAGTCTTCCAAAGGATGCGAAATATCTGTTCTCAGATTCCACAGAAATAAGGCTAGCAAAGAGATCGACGAAATACAGATGTAACTCTGTGAGATGAATTAACAGAACACTAAGCAGTTTCTCAGAAAGCTTCTTTCCAGATTTCATCTGAGGATATTTCCTTTTTCACCATAGCCCTCTATGGGCTTCCAAATATCACTTTGCCAATTCCACAAGAACTGTCTTAGCGAAAGGCTTCTTGAGGGGAAATCTGTAACTCTGTGAGATGATTTCAGAACACAAAGAAGTTTCTCAGAAAGCTTCTTTCTCTTTGTTATCGGAGGATATTTCCTTTGGCCCTATAGTCTTCCAAGGGATCCGAATTATTTGTTTTCAGATTCCACAGAAATAAGGCTAGCAAAGAGATCGACGAAATAGAGATGTAACTCTGTGAGATGAATTAACAGAACACTAAGCAGTTTCACAGAAAGCTTCTTTCCAGATTTCATCTGAGGATATTTCCTTTTTCACCATAGCCCTCTATGGGCTTCCAAATACCACTTTGAAAATTCCACAAGAACTGTCTTGGCGAAAGGCTTCTTGAGGGGAAAGCTGTAACTCTGTGTGATGATTTCACAGAACACAAAGAAGATTCTCAAAAAGCTTCTTTCTCTTTGTTATCGGAGGATATTTCCTTTGGCCCTATAGTCTTCCAAGGGATCCGAAATATCTGTTCTCAGATTCCACAGAAATAAGTCTAGCAAAGAGATCCACGAAATACAGATGTAACTCTGTGAGATGAATTACAGAAAACTAAGCAGTTTCTCAAAAAGCTTCTTTCCAGCTTTCATCTGAGGATATTTCCTTTTTCACCATAGCCCTCTATAGGCTTCCAAATATCACTTTGCGAATTCGACAAGAACTGTCTTAACGAAAGGCTTCTTGAGGGGAAATCTGTGACTCTGTGAGATGATTTCAAAGAACACAAAGAAGTTTCTCAGAAAGTTTCTTTCTCTTTGTTATCGGAGGATATTTCCTTTGGCCCTATAGACTTCCAAGGGATCCGAAATATCTGTTCTCAGATTCCACAGAATTAAGGCTAACAAAGAGATCGAGGAAATACAGATGTAACTCTGTGAGATGAATTAACAGAACACTAAGCAGTTTCTCAGAAAGCTTCTTTCCAGATTTCATCTCAGGATATTTCCCTTTTCACCACAGCCCTCTATGGGCTTCCAAATATCACTTTGCCAATTCCACAAGAACTGTCTTAGCGAAAGACTTCTTGAGTGGAAAGCTGTAACTCTCTGAGATGATTTCAAAGAACACAAAGAAGTTTCTGAGAAAGCTTCTTTCTCTTTGTTATCGGAGGATATATCCTTTGGCCCTATAGTCTTCCAAGGGATCCGAAATATCTGTTCTCAGATTCCACAGAAATAAGGCTAGCAGAGAGATCCACGAAATGCACATGTAACTCTGTGAGATGAATTAACAGAACACTAAGCAGTTTCTCAGAAAGCTTCTTTCCAGATTTCATCTGAGGATATTTCCCTTTTCACCACAGCCCTCTATGGGCTTCCAAATATCACTTTGCCAATTCCACAAGAACTGTCTTAGCGAAAGGCTTCTTGAGGGGAAAGCTGTAACTCTGTGAGATGATTTCAAAGAACACAAAGAAGTTTCTCAGAAAGCTTCTTTCTCTTTGTTATCGGAGGATATTTCCTTTGGCCCTATAGTCTTCCAAGGGATCCGAAATATCTGTTCTCAGATTCCACAGAAATAAGGCTAGCAAAGAGATCCACGAAATACACATGTAACTCTGTGAGATGAATTAACAGAACACTAAGCAGTTTCTCAGAAAGCTTCTTTCCAGATTTCATCGGAGGATAGTTCCTTTTTCACCATAGCCCTCTATGGGCTTCCAAATATCACTTTGCCAATTCCACAAGAACTGTCTTAGCGAAAGGCTTCTTTAGGGGAAAGCTGTAACTCTGTGAGATGATTTCAAAGAACACAAAGAAGTTTCTCAGAAAGCTTCTTTCTCTTTGTTATCGGAGGATATTTCCTTTGGCCCTATAGTCTTCCAAGGGATGCGAAATATCTGTTCTCAGATTCCACAGAAATAAGGCTAGCAAAGAGATCGACGAAATACAGATGTAACTCTGTGAGATGAATTAACAGAACACTAAGCAGTTTCTCAGAAAGCTTCTTTCCAGATTTCATCTGAGGATATTTCCTTTTTCACCATAGCCCTCTATGGGCTTCCAAATATCACTTTGCCAATTCCACAAGAACTGTCTTAGCGAACGGCTTCTTGAGGGGAAAGCTGTAACTCTGTGAGATGATTTCAAAGAACACAAAGAAGTTTCTCAGAAAGCTTCTTTCTCTTTGTTATCGGAGGATATTTCCTTTGGCCCTATAGTCTTCCAAGGGATCCGAAATATCTGTTCTCAGATTCCACAGAAATAAGGCTAGCAAAGAGATCCACGAAATACACATGTAACTCTGTGAGATGAATTAACAGAACACTAAGCAGTTTCTCAGAATGCTTCTTTCCAGATTTCATCGGAGGATAGTTCCTTTTTCACGAAAGCCCTCTATGGGCTTCCAAATATCACTTTGCCAATTCCACAAGAACTGTCTTAACGAAAGGCTTCTTGAGGGGAAAGCTGTAACTCTGTGAGATGATTTCAAAGAACACAAAGAAGTTTCTCAGAAAGCTTCTTTCTCTTTGTTATCGGAGGATATTTCCTTTGGCCCTATAGTCTTCCAAGGGATGCGAAATATCTGTTCTCAGATTCCACAGAAATAAGGCTAGCAAAGAGATCGACGAAATACAGATGTAACTCTGTGAGATGAATTAACAGAACACTAAGCAGTTTCTCAGAAAGCTTCTTTCCAGATTTCATCTGAGGATATTTCCTTTTTCACCATAGCCCTCTATGGGCTTCCAAATATCACTTTGCCAATTCCACAAGAACTGTCTTAGCGAAAGGCTTCTTGAGGGGAAATCTGTAACTCTGTGAGATGATTTCAGAACACAAAGAAGTTTCTCAGAAAGCTTCTTTCTCTTTGTTATCGGAGGATATTTCCTTTGGCCCTATAGTCTTCCAAGGGATCCGAATTATTTGTTTTCAGATTCCACAGAAATAAGGCTAGCAAAGAGATCGACGAAATAGAGATGTAACTCTGTGAGATGAATTAACAGAACACTAAGCAGTTTCACAGAAAGCTTCTTTCCAGATTTCATCTGAGGATATTTCCTTTTTCACCATAGCCCTCTATGGGCTTCCAAATACCACTTTGAAAATTCCACAAGAACTGTCTTGGCGAAAGGCTTCTTGAGGGGAAAGCTGTAACTCTGTGTGATGATTTCACAGAACACAAAGAAGATTCTCAAAAAGCTTCTTTCTCTTTGTTATCGGAGGATATTTCCTTTGGCCCTATAGTCTTCCAAGGGATCCGAAATATCTGTTCTCAGATTCCACAGAAATAAGTCTAGCAAAGAGATCCACGAAATACAGATGTAACTCTGTGAGATGAATTACAGAAAACTAAGCAGTTTCTCAAAAAGCTTCTTTCCAGCTTTCATCTGAGGATATTTCCTTTTTCACCATAGCCCTCTATAGGCTTCCAAATATCACTTTGCGAATTCGACAAGAACTGTCTTAACGAAAGGCTTCTTGAGGGGAAATCTGTGACTCTGTGAGATGATTTCAAAGAACACAAAGAAGTTTCTCAGAAAGTTTCTTTCTCTTTGTTATCGGAGGATATTTCCTTTGGCCCTATAGACTTCCAAGGGATCCGAAATATCTGTTCTCAGATTCCACAGAATTAAGGCTAACAAAGAGATCGAGGAAATACAGATGTAACTCTGTGAGATGAATTAACAGAACACTAAGCAGTTTCTCAGAAAGCTTCTTTCCAGATTTCATCTCAGGATATTTCCCTTTTCACCACAGCCCTCTATGGGCTTCCAAATATCACTTTGCCAATTCCACAAGAACTGTCTTAGCGAAAGACTTCTTGAGTGGAAAGCTGTAACTCTCTGAGATGATTTCAAAGAACACAAAGAAGTTTCTGAGAAAGCTTCTTTCTCTTTGTTATCGGAGGATATATCCTTTGGCCCTATAGTCTTCCAAGGGTCCGAAATATCTGTTCTCAGATTCCACAGAAATAAGGCTAGCAGAGAGATCCACGAAATGCACATGTAACTCTGTGAGATGAATTAACAGAACACTAAGCAGTTTCTCAGAAAGCTTCTTTCCAGATTTCATCTGAGGATATTTCCCTTTTCACCACAGCCCTCTATGGGCTTCCAAATATCACTTTGCCAATTCCACAAGAACTGTCTTAGCGAAAGGCTTCTTGAGGGGAAAGCTGTAACTCTGTGAGATGATTTCAAACAACACAAAGAAGTTTCTCAGAAAGCTTCTTTCTCTTTGTTATCGGAGGATATTTCCTTTGGCCCTATAGTCTTCCAAGGGATCCGAAATATCTGTTCTCAGATTCCACAGAAATAAGGCTAGCAAAGAGATCCACGAAATACACATGTAACTCTGTGAGATGAATTAACAGAACACTAAGCAGTTTCTCAGAAAGCTTCTTTCCAGATTTCATCGGAGGATAGTTCCTTTTTCACCATAGCCCTCTATGGGATTCCAAATATCACTTTGCCAATTCCACAAGAACTGTCTTAGCGAAAGGCTTCTTTAGGGGAAAGCTGTAACTCTGTGAGATGATTTCAAAGAACACAAATAAGTTTCTCAGAAAGCTTCTTTCTCTTTGTTATCGGAGGATATTTCCTTTGGCCCTATAGTCTTCCAAGGGATGCGAAATATCTGTTCTCAGATTCCACAGAAATAAGGCTAGCAAAGAGATCGACGAAATACAGATGTAACTCTGTGAGATGAATTAACAGAACACTAAGCAGTTTCTCAGAAAGCTTCTTTCCAGATTTCATCTGAGGATATTTCCTTTTTCACCATAGCCCTCTATGGGCTTCCAAATATCACTTTGCCAATTCCACAAGAACTGTCTTAGCGAAAGGCTTCTTGAGGGGAAATCTGTAACTCTGTGAGATGATTTCAGAACACAAAGAAGTTTCTCAGAAAGCTTCTTTCTCTTTGTTATCGGAGGATATTTCCTTTGGCCCTATAGTCTTCCAAGGGATCCGAATTATTTGTTTTCAGATTCCACAGAAATAAGGCTAGCAAAGAGATCGACGAAATACAGATGTAACTCTGTGAGATGAATTAACAGAACACTAAGCAGTTTCACAGAAAGCTTCTTTCCAGATTTCATCTGAGGATATTTCCTTTTTCACCATAGCCCTCTATGGGCTTCCAAATACCACTTTGAAAATTCCACAAGAACTGTCTTGGCGAAAGGCTTCTTGAGGGGAAAGCTGTAACTCTGTGTGATGATTTCACAGAACACAAAGAAGTTTCTCAAAAAGCTTCTTTCTCTTTGTTATCGGAGGATATTTCCTTTGGCCCTATAGTCTTCCAAGGGATCCGAAATATCTGTTCTCAGATTCCACAGAAATAAGTCTAGCAAAGAGATCCACGAAATACAGATGTAACTCTGTGAGATGAATTACAGAAAACTAAGCAGTTTCTCAAAAAGCTTCTTTCCAGCTTTCATCTGAGGATATTTCCTTTTTCACCATAGCCCTTTATAGGCTTCCAAATATCACTTTGCGAATTCCACAAGAACTGTCTTAACGAAAGGCTTCTTGAGGGGAAATCTGTGACTCTGTGAGATGATTTCAAAGAACACAAAGAAGTTTCTCAGAAAGTTTCTTTCTCTTTGTTATCGGAGGATATTTCCTTTGGCCCTATAGACTTCCAAGGGATCCGAAATATCTGTTCTCAGATTCCACAGAATTAAGGCTAACAAAGAGATCGAGGAAATACAGATGTAACTCTGTGAGATGAATTAACAGAACACTAAGCAGTTTCTCAGAAAGCTTCTTTCCAGATTTCATCTCAGGATATTTCCCTTTTCACCACAGCCCTCTATGGGCTTCCAAATATCACTTTGCCAATTCCACAAGAACTGTCTTAGCGAAAGACTTCTTGAGTGGAAAGCTGTAACTCTCTGAGATGATTTCAAAGAACACAAAGAAGTTTCTGAGAAAGCTTCTTTCTCTTTGTTATCGGAGGATATATCCTTTGGCCCTATAGTCTTCCAAGGGATCCGAAATATCTGTTCTCAGATTCCACAGAAATAAGGCTAGCAAAGAGATCCACGAAATGCACATGTAACTCTGTGAGATGAATTAACAGAACACTAAGCAGTTTCTCAGAAAGCTTCTTTCCAGATTTCATCTGAGGATATTTCCTTTTTCACCATAGCCCTCTATGGGCTTCCAAATATCACTTTGCCAATTCCACAAGAACTGTCTTGGCGAAAGGCTTCTTGTGGGGAAAGCTGTAACTCTGTGAGATGATTTCACAGAACACAAAGAAGTTTCTCAGAAAGCTTCTTTCTCTTTCTTATCGAAGGATATTTCCTTTGGCCCTATAGTCTTCCAAGGGATGCGAAATATCTGTTCTCAGATTCCACAGAAATAAGGCTAGCAAAGAGATCGACGAAATACAGATGTAACTCTGTGAGATGAATTAACAGAACACTAAGCAGTTTCTCAGAAAGCTTCTTTCCAGATTTCATCGGAGGATATTTCCCTTTTCACCACAGCCCTCTATGGGCTTCCAAATATCACTTTGCCAATTCCACAAGAACTGTCTTAGCGAAAGGCTTCTTGAGGGGAAAGCTGTAACTCTGTGAGATGATTTCATAGAACACAAAGAAGTTTCTCAGAAAGCTTCCTTCTCTTTGTTATCGGAGAATATTTCCTTTGGCCCTATAGTCTTCCAAGGGATCCGAAATATCTGTTCTCAGATTCCACAGAAATAAGGCTAGCAAAGAGATCCACGAAATACAGATGTAACTCTGTGAGATGAATTAACAGAACACTAAGCAGTTTCTCAGAAAGCTTCTTTCCAAATTTCATCGGAGGATATTTCCCTTTTCACCACAGCCCTCTATGGGCTTCCAAATATCACTTTGCCAATTCCACAAGAACTGTCTTAGCGAAAGGCTTCTTGAGGGGAAAGCTGTAATTCTGTGAGATGATTTCAAAGAACACAAAGAAGTTTCTCAGAAAGCTTCTTTCTCTTTGTTATCGGAGGATATTTCCTTTGGCCCTATAGTCTTCCAAGGGATCCGAAATATCTGTTCTCAGATTCCACAGAAATACGGCTAGCAAAGAGATCCACGAAATACACATGTAACTCTGTGAGATGAATTAACAGAACACTAAGCAGTTTCTCAGAAAGCTTCTTTCCAGATTTCATCGGAGGATAGTTCCTTTTTCACCATAGCCCTCTATGGGCTTCCAAATATCACTTTGCCAATTCCACAAGAACTGTCTTAACGAAGGGCTTCTTGAGGGGAAAGCTGTAACTCTGTGAGATGATTTCAAAGAACACAAAGAAGTTTCTCCGAAAGCTTCTTTCTCTTTGTTATCAGAGGATATTTCCTTTGGCCCTATAGTCTTCCAAGGGATCCGAATTATTTGTTTTCAGATTCCACAGAAATAAGGCTAGCAAAGAGATCGACGAAATACAGATGTAACTCTGTGAGATGAATTAACAGAACACTAAGCAGTTTCTCAGAAAGCTTCTTTCCAGATTTCATCTGAGGATATTTCCTTTTTCACCATAGCCCTCTATGGGCTTCCAAATACCACTTTGAAAATTCCACAAGAACTGTCTTGGCGAAAGGCTTCTTGAGGGGAAAGCTGTAACTCTGTGAGATGATTTCACAGAACACAAAGAAGTTTCTCAAAAAGCTTCTTTCTCTTTGTTATCGGAGGATATTTCCTTTGGCCCTATAGTCTTCCAAGGGATCCGAAATATCTGTTCTCAGATTCCACAGAAATAAGTCTAGCAAAGAGATCCACGAAATACAGATGTAACTCTGTGAGATGAATTACAGAAAACTAAGCAGTTTCTCAAAAAGCTTCTTTCCAGCTTTCATCTGAGGATATTTCCTTTTTCACCATAGCCCTCTATAGGCTTCCAAATATCACTTTGCGAATTCCACAAGAACTGTCTTAACGAAAGGCTTCTTGAGGGGAAATCTGTGACTCTGTGAGATGATTTCAAAGAACACAAAGAAGTTTCTCAGAAAGTTTCTTTCTCTTTGTTATCGGAGGATATTTCCTTTGGCCCTATAGACTTCCAAGGGATCCGAAATATCTGTTCTCAGATTCCACAGAATTAAGGCTAACAAAGAGATCGAGGAAATACAGATGTAACTCTGTGAGATGAATTAACAGAACACTAAGCAGTTTCTCAGAAAGCTTCTTTCCAGATTTCATCTCAGGATATTTCCCTTTTCACCACAGCCCTCTATGGGCTTCCAAATATCACTTTGCCAATTCCACAAGAACTGTCTTAGCGAAAGACTTCTTGAGTGGAAAGCTGTAACTCTCTGAGATGATTTCAAAGAACACAAAGAAGTTTCTGAGAAAGCTTCTTTCTCTTTGTTATCGGAGGATATATCCTTTGGCCCTATAGTCTTCCAAGGGATCCGAAATATCTGTTCTCAGATTCCACAGAAATAAGGCTAGCAAAGAGATCCACGAAATACAGATGTAACTCTGTGAGATGAATTAACAGAGCACTAAGCAGTTTCTCAGAAAGCTTCTTTCCAGATTTCCTCTGAGGATATTTCCTTTTTCACAATAGCCCTCTATGGGCTTCCAAATATCACTTTGCCAATTCCACAAGAACTGTCTTAACGAAAGGCTTCTTGAGGGGAAAGTTGTAAGTCTGTGAGATGATTTCAAAGAACACAAAGAAGTTTCTCAGAAAGCTTCTTTCTCTTTGTTATCGGAGGATATTTCCTTTGGCCCTAAAGTCTTCCAAGGGATGCGAAATATCTGTTCTCAGATTCCACAGAAATAAGGCTAGCAAAGAGATCGACGAAATACAGATGTAACTCTGTGAGATGAATTAACAGAACACTAAGCAGTTTCTCAGAAAGCTTCTTTCCAGATTTCATCTGAGGATATTTCCTTTTTCACCATATCCCTCTATGGGCTTCCAAATATCACTTTGCCAATTCCACAATAACTGTCTTAACGAAAGGCTTCTTGAGGGGAAATCTGTAACTCTGTGAGATGATTTCAGAACACAAAGAAGTTTCTCAGAAAGCTTCTTTCTCTTTGTTATCGGAGGATATTTCCTTTGGCCCTATAGTCTTCCAAGGGATCCGAATTATTTGTTTTCAGATTCCACAGAAATAAGGCTATCAAAGAGATCGACGAAATACAGATGTAACGCTGTGAGATGAATTAACAGAACACTAAGCAGTTTCACAGAAAGCTTCTTTCCAGATTTCATCTGAGGATATTTCCTTTTTCACCATAGCCCTCTATGGGCTTCCAAATACCACTTTGAAAATTCCACAAGAACTGTCTTGGCGAAAGGCTTCTTGAGGGGAAAGCTGTAACTCTGTGTGATGATTTCACAGAACACAAAGAAGTTTCTCAAAAAGCTTCTTTCTCTTTGTTATCGGAGGATATTTCCTTTGGCCCTATAGTCTTCCAAGGGATCCGAAATATCTGTTCTCAGATTCCACAGAAATAAGTCTAGCAAAGAGATCCACGAAATACAGATGTAACTCTGTGAGATGAATTACAGAAAACTAAGCAGTTTCTCAAAAAGCTTCTTTCCAGCTTTCATCTGATGATATTTCCTTTTTCACCATAGCCCTCTATAGGCTTCCAAATATCACTTTGCCAATTCCACAAGAACTGTCTTAACGAAAGGCTTCTTGAGGGGAAATCTGTGACTCTGTGAGATGATTTCAAAGAACACAAAGAAGTTTCTCAGAAAGTTTCTTTCTCTTTGTTATCGGAGGATATTTCCTTTGGCCCTATAGTCTTCCAAGGGATCCGAAATATCCGTTCTCAGATTCCACAGAATTAAGGCTAACAAAGAGATCGAGGAAATACAGATGTAACTCTGTGAGATGAATTAACAGAACACTAAGCAGTTTCTCAGAAAGCTTCTTTCCAGATTTCATCGGAGGATATTTCCTTTTTCACCATAGCCCTCTATGGGCTTCCAAATATCACTTTGCCAATTCCACAAGAACTGTCTTAGCGAAAGGCTTCTTGAGGGGAAAGCTGTAACTCTGTGAGATGATTTCAAAGAACACAAAGAAGTTTCTCAGAAAGCTTCTTTCTCTTTGTTATCGGAGGATATTTCCTTTGGCCCTATAGTCTTCCAAGGGATGCGAAATATCTGTTCTCAGATTCCACAGAAATAAGGCTAGCAAAGAGATCGACGAAATACAGATGTAACTCTGTGAGATGAATTAACAGAACACTAAGCAGTTTGTCAGAAAGCTTCTTTCCAGATTTCATCTGAGGATATTTCCTTTTTCACCATATCCCTCTATGGGCTTCCAAATATCACTTTGCCAATTCCACAAGAACTGTCTTAACGAAAGGCTTCTTGAGGGGAAATCTGTAACTCTGTGAGATGATTTCAGAACACAAAGAAGTTTCTCAGAAAGCTTCTTTCTCTTTGTTATCGGAGGATATTTCCTTTGGCCCTAAAGTCTTCCAAGGGATCCGAATTATTTGTTTTCAGATTCCACAGAAATAAGGCTATCAAAGAGATCGACGAAATACAGATGTAACTCTGTGAGATGAATTAACAGAACACTAAGCAGTTTCACAGAAAGCTTCTTTCCAGATTTCATCTGAGGATATTTCCTTTTTCACCATAGCCCTCTATGGGCTTCCAAATACCACTTTGCCAATTCCACAAGAACTGTCTTAACGAAAGGCTTCTTGAGGGGAAATCTGTGACTCTGTGAGATGATTTCAAAGAACACAAAGAAGTTTCTCAGAAAGTTTCCTTCTCTTTGTTATCGGAGGATATTTCCTTTGGCCCTATAGTCTTCCAAGGGATCCGAAATATCTGTTCTCAGATTCCACAGAATTAAGGCTAACAAAGAGATCGAGGAAATACAGATGTAACTCTGTGAGATGAATTAACAGAACAATAAGCAGTTTCTCAGAAAGCTTCTTTCCAGATTTCATCTCAGGATATTTCCCTTTTCACCACAGCCCTCTATGGGCTTCCAAATATCACTTTGCCAATTCCACAAGAACTGTCTTAGCGAAAGACTTCTAGAGGGGAAAGCTGTAACTCTCTGAGACGATTTCAAAGATCACAAAGAAGTTTCTGAGAAAGCTTCTTTCTCTTTGTTATCGGAGGATATATCCTTTGGCCCTATAGTCTTCCAAGGGATCCGAAATATCTGTTCTCAGATTCCACAGAAATAAGGCTAGCAAAGAGATCCACGAAATACAGATGTAACTCTGTGAGATGAATTAACAGAACACTAAGCAGTTTCTCAGAAAGCTTCTTTCCAGATTTCATCCTAGGATTTTCCTTTTTCACCATAGCCCTCTATGGGCTTCCAAATATCACTTTGCCAATTCCACAAGAACTGTCTTAGCGAAAGGCTTCTTGAGGGGAAAGCTGTAACTCTGTGAGATGATTTCACAGAACGCAAAGAAGTTTCTCAGAAAGCTTCCTTCTCTTTGTTATCGGAGGATATTTCCTTTGGCCCTATAGTCTTCCAAGGGATCCGAAATATCTGTTCTCAGATTCCACAGAAATAAGGCTAGCAAAGAGATCCACGAAATACAGATGTAACTCTGTGAGATGAATTAACAGAACACTAAGCAGTTTCTCAGAAAGCTTCTTTCCAGATTTCCTCTGAGGATATTTCCTTTTTCACCATAGCCCTCTATGGGCTTCCAAATATCACTTTGCCAATTCCACATGAACTGTCTTAGCGAATGGCTTCTTGAGGGGAAAGCTGTAATTCTTTGAGATGATTTCACAGAACATAAAGAAGTTTCTCAGAAAGTTTCTTTCTCTTTGTTATCGGAGGATATTTCCTTTGGCCCTATAGTCTTCCAAGGGATCCGAAATATCTGTTCTCAGATTCCACAGAAATAAGGCTAGCAAAGGGATCCACGAAATACACATGTAACTCTGTGAGATGAATTAACAGAACAATAAGCAGTTTCTCAGAAAGCTTCTTTCCAAATTTCATCGGAGGATATTTCCCTTTTCACCACAGCCCTCTATGGGCTTCCAAATATCACTTTGCCAATTCCACAAGAACTGTCTTAGCGAAAGGCTTCTTGAGGGGAAAGCTGTAACTCTGTGAGATGATTTCAAAGAACACAAAGAAGTTTCTCCGAAAGCTTCTTTCTCTTTGTTATCGGAGGATATTTCCTTTTTCCCTATAGTCTTCCAAGGGATCCGAAATATCTGTTCTCAGATTCCACAGAAATAAGGCTAGCAAAGAGATCCACGAAATACAGATGTAACTCTGTGAGATGAATTAACAGAACACTAAGCAGTTTCTCAGAAAGCTTCTTTCCAGATTTCATCTGAGGATATTTCCTTTTTCACCATAACCCTCTATGGGCTTCCAAATATCACTTTGCCAATTCCACAAGAACTATCTTGGCGAAAGGCTTCTTGAGGGTAAAGCTGTAACTCTGTGAGATGATTTCAAAGAACACAAAGAAGTTTCTCAGAAAGCTTCTTTCTCTTTGTTATCGGAGGATATTTCCTTTGGCCCTATAGTCTTCCAAGGGATCCGAAATATCTGTTCTCAGATTCCACAGAAATAAGGCTAGCAAAGAGACCCACGAAATACAGACGTAACACTGTGAGATGAATTAACAGAAGACTAAGCAGTTTCTCAGAAAGCTTATTTCCAGATTTCATCGGAGGATATTTCCTTTTTCAACATAGCCCTCTATGGGCTTCCAAATATCAGATTGCCAATTCCACAAGAACTGTCTTAACGAAAGGCTTCTTGAGGGGAAAGCTGTAAGTCTGTGAGATGATTTCAAAGAACACAAAGAAGTTTCTCAGAAAGCTTCTTTCTCTTTGTTATCGGAGGATATTTCCTTTGGCCCTAAAGTCTTCCAAGGGATGCGAAATATCTGTTCTCAGATTCCACAGAAATAAGGCTAGCAAAGAGATCGACGAAATACAGATGTAACTCTGTGAGATGAATTAACAGAACACTAAGCAGTTTCTCAGAAAGCTTCTTTCCAGATTTCATCTGAGGATATTTCCTTTTTCACCATATCCCTCTATGGGCTTCCAAATATCACTTTGCCAATTCCACAATAACTGTCTTAACGAAAGGCTTCTTGAGGGGAAATCTGTAACTCTGTGAGATGATTTCAGAACACAAAGAAGTTTCTCAGAAAGCTTCTTTCTCTTTGTTATCGGAGGATATTTCCTTTGGCCCTATAGTCTTCCAAGGGATCCGAATTATTTGTTTTCAGATTCCACAGAAATAAGGCTATCAAAGAGATCGACGAAATACAGATGTAACGCTGTGAGATGAATTAACAGAACACTAAGCAGTTTCACAGAAAGCTTCTTTCCAGATTTCATCTGAGGATATTTCCTTTTTCACCATAGCCCTCTATGGGCTTCCAAATACCACTTTGAAAATTCCACAAGAACTGTCTTGGCGAAAGGCTTCTTGAGGGGAAAGCTGTAACTCTGTGTGATGATTTCACAGAACACAAAGAAGTTTCTCAAAAAGCTTCTTTCTCTTTGTTATCGGAGGATATTTCCTTTGGCCCTATAGTCTTCCAAGGGATCCGAAATATCTGTTCTCAGATTCCACAGAAATAAGTCTAGCAAAGAGATCCACGAAATACAGATGTAACTCTGTGAGATGAATTACAGAAAACTAAGCAGTTTCTCAAAAAGCTTCTTTCCAGCTTTCATCTGATGATATTTCCTTTTTCACCATAGCCCTCTATAGGCTTCCAAATATCACTTTGCCAATTCCACAAGAACTGTCTTAACGAAAGGCTTCTTGAGGGGAAATCTGTGACTCTGTGAGATGATTTCAAAGAACACAAAGAAGTTTCTCAGAAAGTTTCTTTCTCTTTGTTATCGGAGGATATTTCCTTTGGCCCTATAGTCTTCCAAGGGATCCGAAATATCCGTTCTCAGATTCCACAGAATTAAGGCTAACAAAGAGATCGAGGAAATACAGATGTAACTCTGTGAGATGAATTAACAGAACACTAAGCAGTTTCTCAGAAAGCTTCTTTCCAGATTTCATCGGAGGATATTTCCTTTTTCACCATAGCCCTCTATGGGCTTCCAAATATCACTTTGCCAATTCCACAAGAACTGTCTTAGCGAAAGGCTTCTTGAGGGGAAAGCTGTAACTCTGTGAGATGATTTCAAAGAACACAAAGAAGTTTCTCAGAAAGCTTCTTTCTCTTTGTTATCGGAGGATATTTCCTTTGGCCCTATAGTCTTCCAAGGGATGCGAAATATCTGTTCTCAGATTCCACAGAAATAAGGCTAGCAAAGAGATCGACGAAATACAGATGTAACTCTGTGAGATGAATTAACAGAACACTAAGCAGTTTGTCAGAAAGCTTCTTTCCAGATTTCATCTGAGGATATTTCCTTTTTCACCATATCCCTCTATGGGCTTCCAAATATCACTTTGCCAATTCCACAAGAACTGTCTTAACGAAAGGCTTCTTGAGGGGAAATCTGTAACTCTGTGAGATGATTTCAGAACACAAAGAAGTTTCTCAGAAAGCTTCTTTCTCTTTGTTATCGGAGGATATTTCCTTTGGCCCTAAAGTCTTCCAAGGGATCCGAATTATTTGTTTTCAGATTCCACAGAAATAAGGCTATCAAAGAGATCGACGAAATACAGATGTAACTCTGTGAGATGAATTAACAGAACACTAAGCAGTTTCACAGAAAGCTTCTTTCCAGATTTCATCTGAGGATATTTCCTTTTTCACCATAGCCCTCTATGGGCTTCCAAATACCACTTTGCCAATTCCACAAGAACTGTCTTAACGAAAGGCTTCTTGAGGGGAAATCTGTGACTCTGTGAGATGATTTCAAAGAACACAAAGAAGTTTCTCAGAAAGTTTCCTTCTCTTTGTTATCGGAGGATATTTCCTTTGGCCCTATAGTCTTCCAAGGGATCCGAAATATCTGTTCTCAGATTCCACAGAATTAAGGCTAACAAAGAGATCGAGGAAATACAGATGTAACTCTGTGAGATGAATTAACAGAACAATAAGCAGTTTCTCAGAAAGCTTCTTTCCAGATTTCATCTCAGGATATTTCCCTTTTCACCACAGCCCTCTATGGGCTTCCAAATATCACTTTGCCAATTCCACAAGAACTGTCTTAGCGAAAGACTTCTAGAGGGGAAAGCTGTAACTCTCTGAGACGATTTCAAAGATCACAAAGAAGTTTCTGAGAAAGCTTCTTTCTCTTTGTTATCGGAGGATATATCCTTTGGCCCTATAGTCTTCCAAGGGATCCGAAATATCTGTTCTCAGATTCCACAGAAATAAGGCTAGCAAAGAGATCCACGAAATACAGATGTAACTCTGTGAGATGAATTAACAGAACACTAAGCAGTTTCTCAGAAAGCTTCTTTCCAGATTTCATCCTAGGATTTTCCTTTTTCACCATAGCCCTCTATGGGCTTCCAAATATCACTTTGCCAATTCCACAAGAACTGTCTTAGCGAAAGGCTTCTTGAGGGGAAAGCTGTAACTCTGTGAGATGATTTCACAGAACGCAAAGAAGTTTCTCAGAAAGCTTCCTTCTCTTTGTTATCGGAGGATATTTCCTTTGGCCCTATAGTCTTCCAAGGGATCCGAAATATCTGTTCTCAGATTCCACAGAAATAAGGCTAGCAAAGAGATCCACGAAATACAGATGTAACTCTGTGAGATGAATTAACAGAACACTAAGCAGTTTCTCAGAAAGCTTCTTTCCAGATTTCCTCTGAGGATATTTCCTTTTTCACCATAGCCCTCTATGGGCTTCCAAATATCACTTTGCCAATTCCACATGAACTGTCTTAGCGAATGGCTTCTTGAGGGGAAAGCTGTAATTCTTTGAGATGATTTCACAGAACATAAAGAAGTTTCTCAGAAAGTTTCTTTCTCTTTGTTATCGGAGGATATTTCCTTTGGCCCTATAGTCTTCCAAGGGATCCGAAATATCTGTTCTCAGATTCCACAGAAATAAGGCTAGCAAAGGGATCCACGAAATACACATGTAACTCTGTGAGATGAATTAACAGAACACTAAGCAGTTTCTCAGAAAGCTTCTTTCCAAATTTCATCGGAGGATATTTCCCTTTTCACCACAGCCCTCTATGGGCTTCCAAATATCACTTTGCCAATTCCACAAGAACTGTCTTAGCGAAAGGCTTCTTGAGGGGAAAGCTGTAACTCTGTGAGATGATTTCAAAGAACACAAAGAAGTTTCTCCGAAAGCTTCTTTCTCTTTGTTATCGGAGGATATTTCCTTTTTCCCTATAGTCTTCCAAGGGATCCGAAATATCTGTTCTCAGATTCCACAGAAATAAGGCTAGCAAAGAGATCCACGAAATACAGATGTAACTCTGTGAGATGAATTAACAGAACACTAAGCAGTTTCTCAGAAAGCTTCTTTCCAGATTTCATCTGAGGATATTTCCTTTTTCACCATAACCCTCTATGGGCTTCCAAATATCACTTTGCCAATTCCACAAGAACTATCTTGGCGAAAGGCTTCTTGAGGGTAAAGCTGTAACTCTGTGAGATGATTTCAAAGAACACAAAGAAGTTTCTCAGAAAGCTTCTTTCTCTTTGTTATCGGAGGATATTTCCTTTGGCCCTATAGTCTTCCAAGGGATCCGAAATATCTGTTCTCAGATTCCACAGAAATAAGGCTAGCAAAGAGACCCACGAAATACAGACGTAACACTGTGAGATGAATTAACAGAAGACTAAGCAGTTTCTCAGAAAGCTTATTTCCAGATTTCATCGGAGGATATTTCCTTTTTCAACATAGCCCTCTATGGGCTTCCAAATATCAGATTGCCAATTCCACAAGAACTGTCTTAACGAAAGGCTTTTTGAGGGGAAAGCTGTAACTCTGTGAGATGATTTCATAGAACACAAAGAAGTTTCTCAGAAAGCTTCCTTCTCTTTGTTATCGGAGAATATTTCCTTTGGCCCTATAGTCTTCCAAGGTATCCGAAATATCTGTTCTCAGATTCCACAGAAATAAGGCTAGCAAAGAGATCCACGAAATACAGATGTAACTCTGTGAGATGAATTAACAGAACACTAAGCAGTTTCTCAAAAAGCTTCTTTCCAGCTTTCATCTGATGATATTTCCTTTTTCACCATAGCCCTCTATAGGCTTCCAAATATCACTTTGCCAATTCCACAAGAACTGTCTTAACGAAAGGCTTCTTGAGGGGAAATCTGTGACTCTGTGAGATGATTTCAAAGAACACAAAGAAGTTTCTCAGAAAGTTTCTTTCTCTTTGTTATCGGAGGATATTTCCTTTGGCCCTATAGTCTTCCAAGGGATCCGAAATATCCGTTCTCAGATTCCACAGAATTAAGGCTAACAAAGAGATCGAGGAAATACAGATGTAACTCTGTGAGATGAATTAACAGAACACTAAGCAGTTTCTCAGAAAGCTTCTTTCCAGATTTCATCGGAGGATATTTCCTTTTTCACCATAGCCCTCTATGGGCTTCCAAATATCACTTTGCCAATTCCACAAGAACTGTCTTAGCGAAAGGCTTCTTGAGGGGAAAGCTGTAACTCTGTGAGATGATTTCAAAGAACACAAAGAAGTTTCTCAGAAAGCTTCTTTCTCTTTGTTATCGGAGGATATTTCCTTTGGCCCTATAGTCTTCCAAGGGATGCGAAATATCTGTTCTCAGATTCCACAGAAATAAGGCTAGCAAAGAGATCGACGAAATACAGATGTAACTCTGTGAGATGAATTAACAGAACACTAAGCAGTTTGTCAGAAAGCTTCTTTCCAGATTTCATCTGAGGATATTTCCTTTTTCACCATATCCCTCTATGGGCTTCCAAATATCACTTTGCCAATTCCACAAGAACTGTCTTAACGAAAGGCTTCTTGAGGGGAAATCTGTAACTCTGTGAGATGATTTCAGAACACAAAGAAGTTTCTCAGAAAGCTTCTTTCTCTTTGTTATCGGAGGATATTTCCTTTGGCCCTATAGTCTTCCAAGGGATCCGAATTATTTGTTTTCAGATTCCACAGAAATAAGGCTATCAAAGAGATCGACGAAATACAGATGTAACTCTGTGAGATGAATTAACAGAACACTAAGCAGTTTCACAGAAAGCTTCTTTCCAGATTTCATCTGAGGATATTTCCTTTTTCACCATAGCCCTCTATGGGCTTCCAAATACCACTTTGCCAATTCCACAAGAACTGTCTTAACGAAAGGCTTCTTGAGGGGAAATCTGTGACTCTGTGAGATGATTTCAAAGAACACAAAGAAGTTTCTCAGAAAGTTTCCTTCTCTTTGTTATCGGAGGATATTTCCTTTGGCCCTATAGTCTTCCAAGGGATCCGAAATATCTGTTCTCAGATTCCACAGAATTAAGGCTAACAAAGAGATCGAGGAAATACAGATGTAACTCTGTGAGATGAATTAACAGAACACTAAGCAGTTTCTCAGAAAGCTTCTTTCCAGATTTCATCTCAGGATATTTCCCTTTTCACCACAGCCCTCTATGGGCTTCCAAATATCACTTTGCCAATTCCACAAGAACTGTCTTAGCGAAAGACTTCTAGAGGGGAAAGCTGTAACTCTCTGAGACGATTTCAAAGAACACAAAGAAGTTTCTGAGAAAGCTTCTTTCTCTTTGTTATCGGAGGATATATCCTTTGGCCCTATAGTCTTCCAAGGGATCCGAAATATCTGTTCTCAGATTCCACAGAAATAAGGCTAGCAAAGAGATCCACGAAATACAGATGTAACTCTGTGAGATGAATTAACAGAACACTAAGCAGTTTCTCAGAAAGCTTCTTTCCAGATTTCATCCCAGGATTTTCCTTTTTCACCATAGCCCTCTATGGGCTTCCAAATATCACTTTGCCAATTCCACAAGAACTGTCTTAGCGAAAGGCTTCTTGAGGGGAAAGCTGTAACTCTGTGAGATGATTTCACAGAACGCAAAGAAGTTTCTCAGAAAGCTTCCTTCTCTTTGTTATCGGAGGATATTTCCTTTGGCCCTATAGTCTTCCAAGGGATCCGAAATATCTGTTCTCAGATTCCACAGAAATAAGGCTAGCAAAGAGATCCACGAAATACAGATGTAACTCTGTGAGATGAATTAACAGAACACTAAGCAGTTTCTCAGAAAGCTTCTTTCCAGATTTCCTCTGAGGATATTTCCTTTTTCACCATAGCCCTCTATGGGCTTCCAAATATCACTTTGCCAATTCCACATGAACTGTCTTAGCGAATGGCTTCTTGAGGGGAAAGCTGTAATTCTTTGAGATGATTTCACAGAACATAAAGAAGTTTCTCAGAAAGTTTCTTTCTCTTTGTTATCGGAGGATATTTCCTTTGGCCCTATAGTCTTCCAAGGGATCCGAAATATCTGTTCTCAGATTCCACAGAAATAAGGCTAGCAAAGGGATCCACGAAATACACATGTAACTCTGTGAGATGAATTAACAGAACACTAAGCAGTTTCTCAGAAAGCTTCTTTCCAAATTTCATCGGAGGATATTTCCCTTTTCACCACAGCCCTCTATGGGCTTCCAAATATCACTTTGGCAATTCCACAAGAACTGTCTTAGCGAAAGGCTTCTTGAGGGGAAAGCTGTAACTCTGTGAGATGATTTCAAAGAACACAAAGAAGTTTCTCCGAAAGCTTCTTTCTCTTTGTTATCGGAGGATATTTCCTTTGGCCCTATAGTCTTCCAAGGGATCCGAAATATCTGTTCTCAGATTCCACAGAAATAAGGCTAGCAAAGAGATCCACGAAATACAGATGTAACTCTGTGAGATGAATTAACAGAACACTAAGCAGTTTCTCAGAAAGCTTCTTTCCAGATTTCATCTGAGGATATTTCCTTTTTCACCATAACCCTCTATGGGCTTCCAAATATCACTTTGCCAATTCCACAAGAACTATCTTGGCGAAAGGCTTCTTGAGGGTAAAGCTGTAACTCTGTGAGATGATTTCAAAGAACACAAAGAAGTTTCTCAGAAAGCTTCTTTCTCTTTGTTATCGGAGGATATTTCCTTTGGCCCTATAGTCTTCCAAGGGATCCGAAATATCTGTTCTCAGATTCCACAGAAATAAGGCTAGCAAAGAGACCCACGAAATACAGATGTAACACTGTGAGATGAATTAACAGAAGACTAAGCAGTTTCTCAGAAAGCTTATTTCCAGATTTCATCGGAGGATATTTCCTTTTTCAACATAGCCCTCTATGGGCTTCCAAATATCAGATTGCCAATTCCACAAGAACTGTCTTAACGAAAGGCTTTTTGAGGGGAAAGCTGTAACTCTGTGAGATGATTTCATAGAACACAAAGAAGTTTCTCAGAAAGCTTCCTTCTCTTTGTTATCGGAGAATATTTCCTTTGGCCCTATAGTCTTCCAAGGGATCCGAAATATCTGTTCTCAGATTCCACAGAAATAAGGCTAGCAAAGAGACCCACGAAATACAGATGTAACACTGTGAGATGAATTAACAGAAGACTAAGCAGTTTCTCAGAAAGCTTCTTTCCAGATTTCATCGGAGGATATTTCCTTTTTCACCATAGCCCTCTATGGGCTTCCAAATATCACTTTGCCAATTCCACAAGAACTGTCTTGGCGAAAGGCTTCTTGAGGGGAAAGCTGTAACTCTGTGAGATGATTTCACAGAACGCAAAGAAGTTTCTCAGAAAGCTTCCTTCTCTTTGTTATCGGAGGATATTTCCTTTGGCCCTATAGTCTTCCAAGGGATCCGAAATATCTGTTCTCAGATTCCACAGAAATAAGGCTAGCAAAGAGATCCACGAAATACACATGTAACTCTGTGAGATGAATTAACAGAACACTAAGCAGTTTCTCAGAAAGCTTATTTCCAGATTTCATCGGAGGATATTTCCTTTTTCACCATAGCCCTCTATGGGCTTCCAAATATCACTTTGCCAATTCCACAAGAACTGTCTTAGCGAAAGGCTTCTTGAGGGGAAAGCTGTAACTCTGTGAGATGATTTCAAAGAACACAAAGAAGTTTCTCAGAAAGCTTCTTTCTCTTTGTTATCGGAGGATATTTCCTTTGGCCCTATAGTCTTCCAAGGGATCCGAAATATCTGTTCTCAGATTCCACAGGAATAAGGCTAGCAAAGAGATCCACGAAATACACATGTAACTCTGTGAGATGAATTAACAGAACACTAAGCAGTTTCTCAGAAAGTTTCTTTCCAGATTTCATCTCAGGATATTTCCTTTTTCACCATAGCCCTCCATGGGCTTCCAAATATCACTTTGCCAATTCCACAAGAACTGTCTTGGCGAAAGGCTTCTTGTGGTTAAAGCTGTAACTCTGTGAGATGATTTCACAGAACACAAAGAAGTTTCTCAGAAAGCTTCTTTCTCTTTCTTATCGAAGGATATTTCCTTTGCCCCTATAGTCTTCCAAGGGATGCGAAATATCTGTTCTCAGATTCCACAGAAATAAGGCTAGCAAAGAGATCGACGAAATACAGATGTAACTCTGTGAGATGAATTAACAGAACACTAAGCAGTTTCTCAGAAAGCTTCTTTCCAGATTTCATCGGAGGATATTTCCTTTTTCACCACAGCCCTCTATGGGCTTCCAAATATCACTTTGCCAATTCCACAAGAACTGTCTTGGCGAAAGGCTTCTTGTGGGGAAAGCTGTAACTCTGTGAGATGATTTCACAGAACACAAAGAAGTTTCTCAGAAAGCTTCTTTCTCTTTCTTATCGAAGGATATTTCCTTTGGCCCTATAGTCTTCCAAGGGATGCGAAATATGTGTTCTCAGATTCCACAGAAATAAGGCTAGCAAAGAGATCGACGAAATACAGATGTAACTCTGTGAGATGAATTAACAGAACACTAAGCAGTTTCTCAGAAAGCTTCTTTCCAGATTTCATCGGAGGATATTTCCTTTTTCACCACAGCCCTCTAAGGGCTTCCAAATATCACTTTGCCAATTCCACAAGAACTGTCTTAGCGAAAGGCTTCTTGAGGGGAAAGCTGTAACTCTGTGAGATGATTTCATAGAACACAAAGAAGTTTCTCAGAAAGCTTCCTTCTCTTTGTTATCGGAGAATATTTCCTTTGGCCCTATAGTCTTCCAAGGGATCCGAAATATCTGTTCTCAGATTCCACAGAAATAAGGCTAGCAAAGAGATCCACGAAATACAGATGTAACTCTGTGAGATGAATTAACAGAACACTAAGCAGTTTCTCAGAAAGCTTCTTTCCAAATTTCATCGGAGGATATTTCCCTTTTCACCACAGCCCTCTATGGGCTTCCAAATATCACTTTGCCAATTCCACAAGAACTGTCTTAGCGAAAGGCTTCTTGAGGGGAAAGCTGTAACTCTGTGAAATGATTTCAAAGAACACAAAGAAGTATCTCAGAAAGCTTCTTTCTCTTTGTTATCGGAGGATATTTCCTTTGGCCCTATAGTCTTCCAAGGGATCCGAAATATCTGTTCTCAGATTCCACAGAATTAAGGCTAACAAAGTGATCGAGGAAATACAGATGTAACTCTGTGAGATGAATTAACAGAACACTAAGCAGTTTCTCAGAAAGCTTCTTTCCAGATTTCATCTCAGGATATTTCCCTTTTCACCACAGCCCTCTATGGGCTTCCAAATATCACTTTGCCAATTCCACAAGAACTGTCTTAGCGAAAGACTTCTTGAGTGGAAAGCTGTAACTCTCTGAGATGATTTCAAAGAACACAAAGAAGTTTCTGAGAAAGCTTCTTTCTCTTTGTTATCGGAGGATATTTCCTTTGGCCCTATAGTCTTCCAAGGGATCCGAAATATCTGTTCTCAGATTCCACAGAAATAAGGCTAGCAAAGAGATCCACGAAATACACATGTAACTCTGTGAGATGAATTAACCGAACACTAAGCAGTTTCTCAGAAAGCTTCTTTCCAGATTTCATCGGAGGATAGTTCCTTTTTCACCATAGCCCTCTATGGGCTTCCAAATATCACTTTGCCAATTCCACAAGAACTGTCTTAACGAAAGGCTTCTTGAGGGGAAAGCTGTAACTCTGTGAGATGATTTCAAAGAACACAAAGAAGTTTCTCAGAAAGCTTCTTTCTCTTTGTTATCGGAGGATATTTCCTTTGGCCCTATAGTCTTCCAAGGGATGCGAAATATCTGTTCTCAGATTCCACAGAAATAAGGCTAGCAAAGAGATCGACGAAATACAGATGTAACTCTGTGAGATGAATTAACAGAACACTAAGCAGTTTCTCAGAAAGCTTCTTTCCATATTTCATCGGAGGATATTTCCTTTTTCACCATAGCCCTCTATGGGCTTCCAAATATCACTTTGCCAATTCCACAAAAACTGTCTTAGCGAAAGGCTTCTTGAGGGGAAATCTGTAACTCTGTGAGATGATTTCAGAACACAAAGAAGTTTCTCAGAAAGCTTCTTTCTCTTTGTTATCGGAGGATATTTCCTTTGGCCCTATAGTCTTCCAAGGGATCGGAATTATTTTTTTTCAGATTCCACAGAAATAAGGCTATCAAAGAGATCGACGAAATACAGATGTAACTCTGTGAGATGAATTAACAGAACACTAAGCAGTTTCACAGAAAGCTTCTTTCCAGATTTCATGTGAGGATATTTCCTTTTTCACCATAGCCCTCTATGGGCTTCCAAATACCACTTTGAAAATTCCACAAGAACTGTCTTGGCGAAAGGCTTCTTGAGGGGAAAGCTGTAACTCTGTGTGATGATTTCACAGAACACAAAGAAGTTTCTCAAAAAGCTTCTTTCTCTTTGTTATCGGAGGATATTTCCTTTGGCCCTATAGTCTTCCAAGGGATCCGAAATATCTGTTCTCAGATTCCACAGAAATAAGTCTAGCAAAGAGATCCACGAAATACAGATGTAACTCTGTGAGATGAATTACAGAAAACTAAGCAGTTTCTCAAAAAGCTTCTTTCCAGCTTTCATCTGAGGATATTTCCTTTTTCACCATAGCCCTCTATAGGCTTCCAAATATCACTTTGCGAATTCCACAAGAACTGTCTTAACGAAAGGCTTCTTGAGGGGAAATCTGTGACTCTGTGAGATGATTTCAAAGAACACAAAGAAGTTTCTCAGAAAGTTTCTTTCTCTTTGTTATCGGAGGATATTTCCTTTGGCCCTATAGTCTTCCAAGGGATCCGAAATATCTGTTCTCAGATTCCACAGAATTAAGGCTAACAAAGAGATCGAGGAAATACAGATGTAACTCTGTGAGATGAATTAACAGAACACTAAGCAGTTTCTCAGAAAGCTTCTTTCCAGATTTCATCTCAGGATATTTCCCTTTTCACCACAGCCCTCTATGGGCTTCCAAATATCACTTTGCCAATTCCAAAAGAACTGTCTTAGCGAAAGACTTCTTGAGGGGAAAGCTGTAACTCTCTGAGATGATTTCAAAGAACACAAAGAAGTTTCTGAGAAAGCTTCTTTCTCTTTGTTATCGGAGGATATATCCTTTGGCCCTATAGTCTTCCAAGGGATCCGAAATATCTGTTCTCAGATTCCACAGAAATAAGGCTAGCAAAGAGATCCACGAAATGCACATGTAACTCTGTGAGATGAATTAACAGAAAACTAAGCAGTTTCTCAGAAAGCTTCTTTCCAGATTTCATCTGAGGATATTTCCTTTTTCACCATAGCCCTCTATGGGCTTCCAAATATCACTTTGCCAATTCCACAAGAACTGTCTTGGCGAAAGGCTTCTTGAAGGGAAAGCTGTAACTCTGTGAGATGATTTCACAGAACACAAAGAAGTTTTTCCGAAAGCTTCTTTCTCTTTGTTATCGGAGGATATTTCCTTTGGCCGAATAGTCTTCCAAGGGATCCGAAATATCTGTTCTCAGATTCCACAGAAATAAGGCTAGCAAAGAGATCCACGAAATACAGATGTAACTCTGTGAGATGAATTAACAGAACACTAAGCAGTTTCTCAGAAAGCTTCTTTCCAGATTTCATCGGAGGATTTTCCTTTTTCACCATAGCCCTCTATGGGCTTCCAAATATCACTTTGCCAATTCCACAAGAACTGTCTTAGCGAAAGGCTTCTTGAGGGGAAAGCTGTAACTCTGTGAGATGATTTCACAGAACGCAAAGAAGTTTCTCAGAAAGCTTCCTTCTCTTTGTTATCGGAGGATATTTCCTTTGGCCCTATAGTCTTCCAAGGGATCCGAATTATTTGTTTTCAGATTCCACAGAAATAAGGCTATCAAAGAGATCGACGAAATACAGATGTAACTCTGTGAGATGAATTAACAGAACACTAAGCAGTTTCACAGAAAGCTTCTTTCCAGATTTCATCTGAGGATATTTCCTTTTTCACCCTAGCCCTCTATGGGCTTCCAAATACCACTTTGAAAATTCCACAAGAACTGTCTTGGCGAAAGGCTTCTTGAGGGGAAAGCTGTAACTCTGTGTGATGATTTCACAGAACACAAAGAAGTTTCTCAAAAAGCTTCTTTCTCTTTGTTATCGGAGGATATTTCCTTTGGCCCTATAGTCTTCCAAGGGATCCGAAATATCTGTTCTCAGATTCCACAGAAATAAGTCTAGCAATGAGATCCACGAATTACAGATATAACTCTGTGAGATGAATTACAGAAAACTAAGCAGTTTCTCAAAAAGCTTCTTTCCAGCTTTCATCTGAGGATATTTCCTTTTTCACCATAGCCCTCTATAGGCTTCCAAATATCACTTTGCCAATTCCACAAGAACTGTCTTAACGAAAGGCTTCTTGAGGGGAAATCTGTGACTCTGTGAGATGATTTCAAAGAACACAAAGAAGTTTCTCAGAAAGTTTCTTTCTCTTTGTTATCGGAGGATATTTCCTTTGGCCCTATAGTCTTCCAAGGGATCCGAAATATCCGTTCTCAGATTCCACAGAATTAAGGCTAACAAAGAGATCGAGGAAATACAGATGTAACTCTGTGAGATGAATTAACAGAACACTAAGCAGTTTCTCAGAAAGCTTCTTTCCAGATTTCATCTCAGGATATTTCCCTTTTCACCACAGCCCTCTATGGGCTTCCAAATATCACTTTGCCAATTCCACAAGAACTGTCTTAGCGAAAGGCTTCTTGAGGGGAAAGCTGTAACTCTCTGAGATGATTTCAAAGAACACAAAGAAGTTTCTGAGAAAGCTTCTTTCTCTTTGTTATCGGAGGATATATCCTTTGGCCCTATAGTCTTCAAAGGGATCCGAAATATCTGTTCTCAGATTCCACAGAAATAAGGCTAGCAAAGAGATCCACGAAATGCACATGTAACTCTGTGAGATGAATTAACAGAACACTAAGCAGTTTCTCAGAAAGCTTCTTTCCAGATTTCATCTGAGGATATTTCCTTTTTCACCATAGCCCTCTATGGGCTTCCAAATATCACTTTGCCAATTCCACAAGAACTGTCTTGGCGAAAGGCTTCTTGAAGGGAAAGCTGTAACTCAGTGAGATGATTTCAAAGAACACAAAGAAGTTTTTCCGAAAGCTTCTTTCTCTTTGTTATCGGAGGATATTTCCTTTGGCCGAATAGTCTTCCAAGGGATCCGAAATATCTGTTCTCAGATTCCACAGAAATAAGGCTAGCAAAGAGATCCACGAAATACAGATGTAATTCTGTGAGATGAATTAACAGAACACTAAGCAGTTTCTCAGAAAGCTTCTTTCCAGATTTCATCGGAGGATTTTCCTTTTTCACCATAGCCCTCTATGGGCTTCCAAATATCACTTTGCCAATTCCACAAGAACTGTCTTAGCGAAAGGCTTCTTGAGGGGAAATCTGTAACTCTGTGAGATGATTTCACAGAACGCAAAGAAGTTTCTCCGAAAGCTTCCTTCTCTTTGTTATCGGAGGATATTTCCTTTGGCCCTATAGTCTTACAAGGGATCCGAAATATCTGTTCTGAGATTCCACAGAAATAAGGCTAGCAAAGAGATCCACGAAATACAGATGAAACTCTGTGAGATGAATTAACAGAACACTAAGCAGTTTCTCAGAAAGCTTCTTTCCAGATTTCCTCTGAGGATATTTCCTTTTTCACCATAGCCCTCTATGGGCTTCCAAATATCACTTTGCCAATTCCACATGAACTGTCTTAGCGAATGGCTTCTTGAGGGGAAAGCTGTAACTCTTTGAGATGATTTCACAGAACATAAAGAAGTTTCTCAGAAAGTTTCTTTCTCTTTGTTATCGGAGGATATTTCCTTTGGCCCTATAGTCTTCCAAGGGATCCGAAATATCTGTTCTCAGATTCCACAGAAATAAGGCTAGCAAAGGGATCCACGAAATACACATGTAACTCTGTGAGATGAATTAACAGAACACTAAGCAGTTTCTCAGAAAGCTTCTTTCCAGATTTCATCGGAGGATATTTCCTTTTTCACCATAGGCCTCTATGGGCTTCCAAATATCACTTTGCCAATTCCACAAGAACTGTCTTAGCGAAAGGCTTCTTGAGGGGAAAGCTGTAACTCTGTGAGATGATTTCAAAGAACACAAAGAAGTTTCTCAGAAAGCTTCTTTCTCTTTGTTATCGGAGGATATTTCCTTTGGCCCTATAGTCTTCCAAGGAATGCGAAATATCTGTTCTCAGATTTCACAGAAATAAGGCTAGCAAAGAGATTCACGAAATACACATGTAACTCTGTGAGATGAATTAACAGAACACTAAGCAGTTTGTCAGAAAGCTTCTTTCCAGATTTCATCTGAGGATATTTCCTTTTTCACCATATCCCTCTATGGGCTTCCAAATATCACTTTGCCAATTCCACAAGAACTGTCTTAACGAAAGGCTTCTTGAGGGGAAATCTGTAACTCTGTGAGATGATTTCAGAACACAAAGAAGTTTCTCAGAAAGCTTCTTTCTCTTTGTTATCGGAGGATATTTCCTTTGGCCCTATAGTCTTCCAAGGGATCCGAATTATTTGTTTTCAGATTCCACAGAAATAAGGCTATCAAAGAGATCGACGAAATACAGATGTAACTCTGTGAGATGAATTAACAGAACACTAAGCAGTTTCACAGAAAGCTTCTTTCCAGATTTCATCTGAGGATATTTCCTTTTTCACCATAGCCCTCTATGGGCTTCCAAATACCACTTTGAAAATTCCACAAGAACTGTCTTGGCGAAAGGCTTCTTGAGGGGAAAGCTGTAACTCTGTGTGATGATTTCACAGAACACAAAGAAGTTTCTCAAAAAGCTTCTTTCTCTTTGTTATCGGAGGATATTTCCTTTGGCCCTATAGTCTTCCAAGGGATCCGAAATATCTGTTCTCAGATTCCACAGAAATAAGTCTAGCAAAGAGATCCACGAAATACAGATGTAACTCTGTGAGATGAATTACAGAAAACTAAGCAGTTTCTCAAAAAGCTTCTTTCCAGCTTTCATCTGAGGATATTTCCTTTTTCACCATAGCCCTCTATAGGCTTCCAAATATCACTTTGCCAATTCCACAAGAACTGTCTTAACGAAAGGCTTCTTGAGGGGAAATCTGTGATTCTGTGAGATGATTTCAAAGAACACAAAGAAGTTTCTCAGAAAGTTTCTTTCTCTTTGTTTTCGGAGGATATTTCCTTTGGCCCTATAGTCTTCCAAGGGATCCGAAATATCTGTTCTCAGATTCCACAGAATTAAGGCTAACAAAGAGATCAAGGAAATACAGATGTAACTCTGTGAGATGAATTAACAGAACACTAAGCAGTTTCTCAGAAAGCTTCTTTCCAGATTTCATCTCAGGATATTTCCCTTTTCACCACAGCCCTCTATGGGCTTCCAAATATCACTTTGCCAATTCCACAAGAACTGTCTTAGCGAAAGACTTCTTGAGGGGAAAGCTGTAACTCTCTGAGATGATTTCAAAGAACACAAAGAAGTTTCTGAGAAAGCTTCTTTCTCTTTGTTATCGGAGGATATATCCTTTGGCCCTATAGTCTTCCAAGGGATCCGAAATATCTGTTCTCAGATTCCACAGAAATAAGGCTAGCAAAGAGATCCACGAAATGCACATGTAACTCTGTGAGATGAATTAACAGAACACTAAGCAGTTTCTCAGAAAGCTTCTTTCCAGATTTCATCTGAGGATATTTCCTTTTTCACCATAGCCCTCTATGGGCTTCCAAATATCACTTTGCCAATTCCACAAGAACTGTCTTGGCGAAAGGCTTCTTGAAGGGAAAGCTGTAACTCTGTGAGATGATTTCACAGAACACAAAGAAGTTTTTCCGAAAGCTTCTTTCTCTTTGTTATCGGAGGATATTTCCTTTGGCCGAATAGTCTTCCAAGGGATCCTAAATATCTGTTCTCAGATTCCACAGAAATAAGGCTAGCAAAGAGATCCACGAAACACAGATGTAACTCTGTGAGATGAATTAACAGAACACTAAGCAGTTTCTCAGAAAGCTTCTTTCCATATTTCATCGGAGGATTTTCCTTTTTCACCATAGCCCTCTATGGGCTTCCAAATATCACTTTGCCAATTCCACAAGAACTGTCTTAGCGAAAGGCTTCTTGAGGGGAAAGCTGTAACTCTGTGAGATGATTTCACAGAACACAAAGAAGTTTCTCAGAAAGCTTCCTTCTCTTTGTTATCGGAGGATATTTCCTTTGGCCCTATAGTCTTCCAAGGGATCCGAAATATCTGTTCTCAGATTCCACAGAAATAAGGCTAGCAAAGAGATCCACGAAATACAGATGTAACTCTGTGAGATGAATTAACAGAACACTAAGCAGTTTCTCAGAAAGCTTCTTTCCAGATTTCCTCTGAGGATATTTCCTTTTTCACCATAGCCCTCTATGGGCTTCCAAATATCACTTTGCCAATTCCACATGAACTGTCTTACGAATGGCTTCTTGAGGGGAAAGCTGTAACTCTTTGAGATGATTTCACAGAACATAAAGAAGTTTCTCAGAAAGTTTCTTTCTCTTTGTTATCGGAGGATATTTCCTTTGGCCCTATAGTCTTCCAAGGGATCCGAAATATCTGTCCTCAGATTCCACAGAAATAAGGCTAGCAAAGGGATCCACGAAATACACATGTAACTCTGTGAGATGAATTAACAGAACACTAAGCAGTTTCTCAGAAAGCTTCTTTCCAGATTTCATCGGAGGATATTTCCTTTTTCACCATAGCCCTCTATGGGCTTCCAAATATCACTTTGCCAATTCCACAAGAACTGTCTTAGCGAAAGGCTTCTTGAGGGGAAAGCTGTAACTCTGTGAGATGATTTCAAAGAACACAAAGAAGTTTCTCAGAAAGCTTCTTTCTCTTTGTTATTGGAGGATATTTCCTTTGGCCCTATAGTCTTCCAAGGGATCCGAAATATCTGTTCTCAGATTCCACAGGAATAAGGCTAGCAAAGAGATCCACGAAATACACATGTAACTCTGTGAGATGAATTAACAGAACATTAAGCAGTTTCTCAGAAAGTTTCTTTCCAGATTTCATCTCAGGATATTTCCTTTTTCACCATAGCCCTCTATGGGCTTCCAAATATCACTTTGCCAATTCCACAAGAACTGTATTGGCGAAAGGTTTCTTGTGGGGAAAGCTGTAACTCTGTGAGATGATTTCACAAAACACAAAGAAGTTTCTCAGAAAGCTTCTTTCTCTTTCTTATCGAAGGATATTTCCTTTGGCCCTATAGTCTTCCAAGGGATCCGAAATATCTGTTCTCAGATTCCACAGAAATAAGGCTAGCAAAGAGATCCACGAAATACAGATGTAACTCTGTGAGATGAATTAACAGAACACTAAGCAGTTTCTCAGAAAGCTTCTTTCCAGATTTCATCTGAGGATATTTCCTTTTTCACCATAGCCCTCTATGGCCTTCCAAATATCACTTTGCCAATTCCACAAGAACTGTCTTGGCGAAAGGCTTCTTGAGGGGAAAGCTGTAACTCTGTGAGATGATTTCACAGAACACAAAGAAGTTTCTCAAAAAGCTTCTTTCTCTTTGTTATCGGAGGATATTTCCTTTGGCCCTATAGTCTTCCAAGGGATCCGAAATATCTCTTCTCAGATTCCACAGAAATAAGGCTAGCAAAGAGATCCACGAAATACAGATGTAACTCTGTGAGATGAATTAACAGAACACTAAGCAGTTTCTCAGAAAGCTTCTTTCCAGATTTCATCGGAGGATATTTCCTTTTTCACCACAGCCCTCTATGGGCTTCCAAATATCACTTTGCCAATTCCACAAGAACTGTCTTAGCGAAAGGCTTCTTGAGGGGAAAGCTGTAACTCTGTGAGATGATTTCAAAGAACACGAAGAAGTTTCTCAGAAAGCTTCTTTCTCTTTGTTATCGGAGGATATTTCCTTTGGCCCTATAGTCTTCCAAGGGATCCGAAATATCTGTTCTCAGATTCCACAGAAATAAGTCTAGCAAAGAGATCGAGGAAATACAGATGTAACTCTGTGAGATGAATTAGCAGAACACTAAGCAGTTTCTCAGAAAGCTTCATTCCAGATTTCATCTCAGGATATTTCCCTTTTCACCACAGCCCTCTATGGGCTTCCAAATATCACTTTGCCAATTCCACAAGAACTGTCTTAGCGAATGGCTTCTTGAGGGGAAAGCTGTAACTCTGTGAGATGATTTCAAAGAACACAAAGAAGTTTCTCAGAAAGCTTCTTTCTCTTTGTTATCGGAGGATATTTCCTTTGGCCCTATAGTCTTCCAAGGGATCCGAAATATCTGTTCTCAGATTCCACAGGAATAAGGCTAGCAAAGAGATCCACGAAATACACATATAACTCTGTGAGATGAATTAACAGAACACTATGCAGTTTCTCAGAAAGTTTCTTTCGAGATTTCATCTCAGGATATTTCCTTTTTCACCATAGCCCTCTATGGGCTTCCAAATATCACTTTGCCAATTCCACAAGAACTGTCTTGGCGAAAGGCTTCTTGTGGGGAAAGCTGTAACTCTGTGAGATGATTTCACAGAACACAAAGAAGTTTCTCAGAAAGCTTCTTTCTCGTTCTTATCGAAGGATATTTCCTTTGGCCCTATAGTCTTCCAAGGGATGCGAAATATCTGTTCTCAGATTCCACAGAAATAAGGCTAGCAAAGAGATCGACGAAATACAGATGTAACTCTGTGAGATGAATTAACAGAACACTAAGCAGTATCTCAGAAAGCTTCTTTCCAGATTTCATCTGAGGATATTTCCTTTTTCACCATAGCCCTCTATGGGATTCCAAATATCACTTTGCCAATGCCACAAGAACTGTCTTGGCGAAAGTCTTCTTGAGGGGAAAGCTGTAACTCTGTGAGATGATTTCACAGAACACAAAGAAGTTTCTCAAAAAGCTTCTTTCTCTTTGTTATCGGAGGATATTTCCTTTGGCCCTATAGTCTTCCAAGGGATCCGAAATATCTGTTCTCAGATTCCATAGAAATAAGGCTAGCAAAGAGATCCACGAAATACAGATGTATCTCTGTGAGATGAATTAACAGAACACTAAGCAGTTTCTCAGAAAGCTTCTTTCCAGATTTCATCGGAGGATATTTCCTTTTTTACCACAGCCCTCTATGGGCTTCCAAATATCACTTTGCCAATTCCACAAGAACTGTCTTAGCGAAAGGCTTCTTGAGGGGAAAGCTGTAACTCTGTGAGATGATTTCATAGAACACAAAGAAGTTTCTCAGAAAGCTTCCTTCTCTTTGTTATCGGAGAATATTTCCTTTGGCCCTATAGTCTTCCAAGGGATCCGAAATATCTGTTCTCAGATTCCACAGAAATAAGGCTAGCAAAGAGATCCACGAAATACAGATGTAACTCTGTGAGATGAATTAACAGAACACTAAGCAGTTTCTCAGAAAGCTTCTTTCCAAATTTCATCGGAGGATATTTCCCTTTTCACCACAGCCCTCTATGGGCTTCCAAATATCACTTTGCCAATTCCACAAGAACTGTCTTAGCGAAAGGCTTCTTGAGGGGAAAGCTGTAACTCTGTGAGATGATTTCAAAGAACACAAAGAAGTTTCTCAGAAAGCTTCTTTCTCTTTGTTATCGGAGGATATTTACTTTGGCCCTATAGTCTTCCAAGGGATCCGAAATATCTGTTCTCAGATTCCACAGAAATAAGGCTAGCAAGGAGATCCACGAAATACACATGTAACTCTGTGAGATGAATTAACAGAACACTAAGCAGTTTCTCAGAAAGCTTCTTTCCAGATTTCATCGGAGGATATTTCCTTTTTCACCATAGCCCTCTATGGGCTTCCAAATATCACTTTGCCAATTCCACAAGAACTGTCTTGGCGAAAGGCTTCTTGAGGGAAAAGCTGTAACTCTGTGAGATGATTTCACAGAACACAAAGAAGTTTCTCAAAAAGCTTCTTTCTCTTTGTTATCGGAGGATATTTCCTTTGGCCCTATAGTCTTCCAAGGGATCCGAAATACCTGTTCTCAGATTCCACAGAAATAAGTCTAGCAAAGAGATCGAGGAAATACAGATGTAACTCTGTGAGATGAATTAGCAGAACACTAAGCAGTTTATCAGAAAGCTTCTTTTCAGATTTCATCTCAGGATATTTCCCTTTTCACCACAGCCCTCTATGGGCTTCCAAATATCACTTTGCCAATTCCACAAGAACTGTCTTAGCGAAAGGCTTCTTGAGGGGAAAGCTGTAACTCTGTGAGATGATTTCAAAGAACACAAAGAAGTTTCTGAGAAAGCTTCTTTCTCTTTGTTATCGGAGGATATTTCCTTTGGCCCTATAGTCTTCCAAGGGATCCGAAATATCTGTTCTCAGATTCCACAGAAATAAGGCTAGCAAAGAGATAAACGAAATTCACATGTAACTCTGTGAGATGAATTAACAGAACACTAAGCAGTTTCTCAGAAAGCTTCTTTCCAGATTTCATCGGAGGATATTTCCTTTTTCACCATAGCCCTCTATGGGCTTCCAAATATCACTTTGCCAATTCCACAAGAACTGTCTTAGCGAAAGGCTTCTTGAGGGGAAAGCTGTAACTCTGTGAGATGATTTCACAGAACACAAAGAAGTTTCTCAGAAAGATTCTTTCTCTTTGTTATCGGAGGATATTTCCTTTGGCCCTATAGTCTTCCAAGAAATCCGAAATATCTGTTCTCAGATTCCACAGAAATAAGGCTAGCAAAGAGATCCACGAAATACAGATATAACTCTGTGAGATGAATTAACAGAACACTAAGCAGTTTCTCAGAAAGCTTCTTTCCAGATTTCATCGGAGGATATTTCCCTTTTCACCACAGCCCTCTATGGGCTTCCAAATATCACTTTGCCAATTCCAAAAGAACTGTCTTAGCGAAAGACTTCTTGAGGGGAAAGCTGTAACTCTGTGAGATGATTTCAAAGAACACAAAGAAGTTTCTCAGAAAGCTTCTTTCTCTTTGTTATCGGAGGATATTTCCTTTGGCCCTATAGTCTTCCAAGGGACCGAAATATCTGTTCTCAGATTCCACAGAAATAAGGCTAGCAAAGAGTTCAACGAAATGCACATGTAACTCTGTGAGATGAATTAACAGAACAGTAAGCAGTTTCTCAGAAAGCTTCTTTCCAGATTTCATCTGAGGATATTTCCTTTTTCACCATAGCCCTCTATGGGCTTCCAAATATCACTTTGCCAATTCCACAAGAACTGTCTTGGCGAAAGGCTTCTTGAAGGGAAAGCTGTAACTCTGTGAGATGATTTCACAGAACACAAAGAAGTTTTTCCGAAAGCTTCTTTCTCTTTGTTATCGGTGGATATTTCCTTTGGCCGAATAGTCTTCCAAGGGATCCGAAATATCTGTTCTCAGATTCCACAGAAATAAGGCTAGCAAAGAGATCCACGAAATACAGATGTAACTCTGTGAGATGAATTAACAGAACACTAAGCAGTTTCTCAGAAAGCTTCTTTCCAGATTTCATCGGAGGATTTTCCTTTTTCACCATAGCCCTCTATGGGCTTCCAAATATCACTTTGCCAATTCCACAAGAACTGTCTTAGCGAAAGGCTTCTTGAGGGGAAAGCTGTAACTCTGTGAGATGATTTCACAGAACACAAATAAGTTTCTCAGAAAGCTTCCTTCTCTTTGTTATCGGAGGATATTTCCTTTGGCCCTATAGTCTTCCAAGGGATCCGAAGTATCTGTTGTCAGATTCCACAGAAATAAGGCTAACAAAGAGATCCACGAAATACAGATGTAACTCTGTGAGATGAATTAACAGAACACTAAGCAGTTTCTCAGAAAGCTTCTTTCCAGATTTCATCTGAGGATATTTCCTTTTTCACCATAGCCCTCTATGGGCTTCCAAATATCACTTTGCCAATTCCACATGAACTGTCTTAGGGAATGGCTTCTTGAGGGGAAAGCTGTAACTCTTTGAGATGACTTCACAGAACATAAAGAAGTTTCTCAGAAAGTTTCTTTCTCTTTGTTATCGGAGGATATTTCCTTTGGCCCTATAGTCTTCCAAGGGATCCGAAATATCTGTTCTCAGATTCCACAGAAATAAGGCTAGCAAAGGGATCCACGAAATACACATGTAACTCTGTGAGGTGAATTAACAGAACACTAAGCAGTTTCTCAGAAAGCTTCTTTCCAGATTTCATCGGAGGATATTTCCTTTTTCACCATAGCCCTCTATGGGCTTCCAAATATCACTTTGCCAATTCCACAAGAACTGTCTTAGCGAAAGGCTTCTTGAGGGGAAAGCTGTAACTCTGTGAGATGATTTCACAGAACACAAAGAAGTTTCTCAAAAAGCTTCTTTCTCTTTGTTATCGGAGGATATTTCCTTTGGCCCTATAGTCTTCCAAGAAATCCGAAATATCTGTTCTCAGATTCCACAGAAAAAAGGCTAGCAAAGAGATCCACGAAATACAGATGTAACTCTGTGAGATGAATTACAGAACACTAAGCAGTTTCTCAAAAAGCTTCTTTCCAGATTTCATCGGAGGATATTTCCTTTTTCACCATAGCCCTCTATGGGCTTCCAAATATCACTTTGCCAATTCCACAAGAACTGTCTTAACGAAAGGCTTCTTGAGGGGAAATCTGTGACTCTGTGAGATGATTTCAAAGAACACAAAGAAGTTTCTCAGAAAGTTTCTTTCTCTTTGTTATCGGAGGATATTTCCTTTGGCCCTATAGTCTTCCAAGGGATCTGAAATATCTCTTCTAAGATTCCACAGAAATAAGGCTAGCAAAGAGATCGACGAAATAAGATGTAACTCTGTGAGATGAATTAACAGAACACTAAGCAGTTTCTCAGAAAGCTTCTTTCCAGATTTCATCTGAGGATATTTCCTTTTTCACCATAGACCTCTATGGGCTTCCAAATATCACTTAGCCAATTCCACAAGAACTGTCTTAACGAAAGGCTTTTTAAGGGGAAAGCTGTAACTCTGTGAGATGATTTCAAAGAACACAAAAAAGTTTCTCAGAAAGCTTCTTTCTCTTTGTTATCGGAGGATATTTCCTTTGGCACTATAGTCTTCCAAGGGATCCGGAATATCTATATTCAGATTCCACAGAAATAAGGCTAGCAAAGAGATCGACGAAATACAGATGTAACTCTGTGAGATGAATTAACAGAACACTAAGCAGTTTCTCAGAAAGCTTCTTTCCAGATTTCATCTGAGGATATTTCCTTTTTCACCATAGCTCTCTATGGGCTTCCAAATATCACTTTGCCAATTCCACAAGAACTGTCTTGGCGGAAGGCTTCTTGAGGGGAAAGTTGTAACTCTGTGAGATGATTTCACAGAACACAAAGAACTTTCTCAAAAAGCTTCTTTCTCTTTGTTATCCGAGGATATTTCCTTTGGCCCTATAGTCTTCCAAGGGATCCGAAATATCTGTTCTCAGATTCCACAAAAATAAGTCTAGCAAAGAAATCGACGAAATACAGATGTAACTCTGTGAGATGAATTAACAGAACACTAAGCAGTTTCTCAGAAAGCTTCTTTACAGATTTCATCTGAGGATATTTCCTTTTTCACCATAGCCCTCTATGGGCTTCCAAATATCACTTTGCCAATTCCACAAGAACTGTCTTAACGAAAGGCTTCTTGAGGGGAAATCTGTGACTCTGTGAGATGATTTCAAAGAACACAAAGAAGTTTCTCATAAAGTTTCTTTCTCTTTGTTATCAGAGGATATTTCCTTTGGCCCTATAGTCTTCCAAGGGATCCGAAATATCAGTTCTCAGATTGCACAGAAATAAGTCTAGCAAAGAGATCGATGAAATACAGATGTAACTCTGTGAGATGAATTAACAGAACACTAAGCAGTTTCTTAGAAAGCTTCTTTCCGGATTTCATCGGAGGATATTTCCTTTTTCACCATAGCCCTCTATGGGCTTCCAAATATCACTTTGCCAAATCCACAAGAACTGTCTTAGTGAAAGGCTTCTTGAGGGGAAAGCTGTAACTCTGTGAGATGATTTCAAAGAACACAAAGAAGTTTCTCAGAAAGCTTCTTTCTCTTTGTTATCGGAGGATATTTCCTTTGGCCCTATAGTCTTCCAAGGGATGCGAAATATCTGTTCTCAGATTCCACAGAAATAAGGCTAGCAAAGAGATCCACGAAATACAGATGTAATTCTGTGAGATGAATTAACAGAACGCTAAGCAGTTTCTCAAAAAGCTTCTTTTCAGATTTCATCTGAGGATATTTCCTTTTTCACCATAGCCCTCTATGGCCTTCCAAATATCACTTTGCCAATTCCACAAGAACTGTCTTAACGAAAGGCTCCTTGAGGGGAAATCTGTGACTCTGTGAGATGATTTCAAAGAACACAAAGAAGTTTCTCAGAAAGTTTCTTTCTCTTTGCTTTCGGAGGATATTTCCTTTGGCCCTATAGTCTTCCAAGGGATCCGAAATATCTGTTCTCAGATTCCACAGAAATAAGGTTAGCAAAGAGATCCATGAAATACACATGTATCTCTGTGAGATGAATTAACAGAACACTAAGCAGTTTCTCAGAAAGCTTCTTTCCAGATTTCATCTGAGGATATTTCCTTTTTCACCATAGACCTCTATGGGCTTCCAAATATCACTTTGCCAATTCCACAAGAACTGTCTTGGCGAAAGGCTTCTTGAGGGTAAAGCTGTAACTCTGTAAGATGATTTCACAGAACACAAAGAAGTTTCTCAGAAAGCTTCTTTCTCTTTGTTATCGGAGGATATTTCCTTTGGCCGTATAGTCTTCCAAGGGATCCGAAATATCTGATCTCAGATTCCACAGAAATAAGGCTAGCAAAGAGATCCACGAAATACACATGTAACTCTGTGAGATGAATTAACAGAACACTAAGCAGTTTCTCAGAAAGCTTCTTTCCAGATTTCATCTGAGGATATTTCCTTTTTCACCGTAGCCCTCTATGGGCTTCCAAATATCACTTTGCCAATTCCACAAGAACTGTCTTAACGAAAGGCTTCTTGAGGGGAAAGCTGTAACTCTGTGAGATGATTTCAAAGAACACAAATAAGTTTCTCAGAAAGCTTCTTTCTCTTTGTTATCGGAGGATATTTCCTTTGGCCCTATAGTCTTCCAAGGGATGCGAAACATCTGTTCTCAGATTCCACAGAAATAAGGCTAGCAAAGAGATCGACGAAATACAGATGTAACTCTGTGAGATGAATTAACAGAATACTAAGCAGTTTCTCAGAAAGCTTCTTTCCAGATTTCATCTGAGGATATTTCCTTTTTCACCGTAGCCCTCTATAGGCTTCCAAATATCACTTTGCCAATTCCACAAGAACTGTCTTAACGAAAGGCTTCTTGAGGGGAAAGCTGTAACTCTGTGAGATGATTTCAAAGAACACAAAGAAGTTTCTCAGAAAGCTTCCTTCTCTTTGTTATCAGAGGATATTTCCTTTGGCCCTATAGTCTTCCAAGGGATGCGAAATATCTGTTCTCAGATTCCACAGAAATAAGGCTAGCAAAGAGATCCACGAAATACAGATGTAACTCTGTGAGATGAATTAACAGAACACTAAGCAGTTTCTCAAAAAGCTTCTTTCCAGATTTCATCTGAGGATATTTCCTTTTTCACCATAGCCCTCTATGGGCTTCCAAATATCACTTTGCCAATTCCACAAGAACTGTCTTAACGAAAGGCTTCTTGAGGGGAAAGCTGTAACTCTGTGAGATGATTTCACAGAACACAAAGAAGTTTCTCAGAAAGCTTCTTTCTCTTTGTTATCGGAGGATATTTCCTTTGGCCCTATAGTCTTCCAAGGGATCCGAAATATCTGTTCTCAGATTTCACAGAAATAAGGCTAGCAAAGAGATCCACGAAATACACATGTAACTCTGTGAGATGAATTAACAGAACACTAAGCAGTTTCTCAGAAAGCTTCTTTCCAGATTTCATCTCAGGATATTTCCTTTTTCACCATAGCCCTCTATGGGCTTCCAATATCACTTTGCCAATTCCACAAGAACTGTCTTAGCGAAAGGCTTCTTGAGGGGAAAGCTGTAACTCTGTGAGATGATTTCACAGAACACAAAGAAGTTTCTCAGAAAGCTTCTTTCTCTTTGTTATCGGAGGATATTTCCTTTGGCCCTATAGTCTTCCAAGGGATCCGAAATATCTGTTCTCAGATTCCACAGAAATAAGGCTAGCAAAGAGATCCACGAAATACAGATGTAACTCTGTGAGATGAATTAACAGAACACTAAGCAGTTTCTCAGAAAGCTTCTTTCCAGATTTCATCGGAGGATATTTCCCTTTTCACCACAGCCCTCTATGGGCTTCCAAATATCACTTTGCCAATTCCACAAGAACTGTCTTAGCGAAAGGCTTCTTGAGGGGAAAGCTGTAACTCTGTGAGATGATTTCAAAGAACACAAAGAAGTTTCTCAGAAAGCTTCTTTCTCTTTGTTATCGGAGGATATTTCCTTTGGCCCTATAGTCTTCCAAGGGATGCGAAATATCTGTTCTCAGATTCCACAGGAATAAGGCTAGCAAAGAGATCCACGAAATACACATGTAACTCTGTGAGATGAATTAACAGAACACTAAGCAGTTTCTCAGAAAGCTTCTTTCCAGATTTCATCTGAGGATATTTCCTTTTTCACCATAGCCCTCTATGGGCTTCCAAATATCACTTTGCCAATTCCACAATAACTGTCTTGGCGGAAGGCTTCTTGAGGGGAAAGCTGTAACTCTGTGAGATGATTTCACAGAACACAAAGAACTTTCTCAAAAAGCTTCTTTCTCTTTGTTAACCGAGGATATTTCCTTTGGCCCTATAGTCTTCCAAGGGATCCGAAATATCTGTTCTCAGATTCCACAAAAATAAGTCTAGCAAAGAGATCGACGAAATACAGATGTAACTCTGTGAGATGAATTAACAGAACACTAAGCAGTTTCTCAGAAAGCTTCTTTACAGATTTCATCTGAGGATATTTCCTTTTTCACCATAGCCCTCTATGGGCTTCCAAATATCACTTTGCCAATTCCACAAGAACTGTCTTAACGAAAGGCTTCTTGAGGGGAAATCTGTGACTCTGTGAGATGATTTCAAAGAACACAAAGAAGTTTCTCATAAAGTTTCTTTCTCTTTGTTATGGGAGGATATTTCCTTTGGCCCTATAGTCTTCCAAGGGATCCGAAATATCAGTTCTCAGATTGCACAGAAATAAGTCTAGCAAAGAGATCGATGAAATACAGATGTAACTCTGTGAGATGAATTAACAGAACACTAAGCAGTTTCTTAGAAAGCTTCTTTCCGGATTTCATCGGAGGATATTTCCTTTTTCACCATAGCCCTCTATGGGCTTCCAAATATCACTTTGCCAAATCCACAAGAACTGTCTTAGCGAAAGGCTTCTTGAGGGGAAAGCTGTAACTCTGTGAGATGATTTCAAAGAACACAAAGAAGTTTCTCAGAAAGCTTCTTTCTCTTTGTTATCGGAGGATATTTCCTTTGGCCCTATAGTCTTCCAAGGGATGCGAAATATCTGTTCTCAGATTCCACAGAAATAAGGCTAGCAAAGAGATCCACGAAATACAGATGTAATTCTGTGAGATGAATTAACAGAACACTAAGCAGTTTCTCAAAAAGCTTCTTTTCAGATTTCATCTGAGGATATTTCCTTTTTCACCATAGCCCTCTATGGCCTTCCAAATATCACTTTGCCAATTCCACAAGAACTGTCTTAACGAAAGGCTCCTTGAGGGGAAATCTGTGTCTCTGTGAGATGATTTCAAAGAACACAAAGAAGTTTCTCAGAAAGTTTCTTTCTCTTTGCTTTCGGAGGATATTTCCTTTGGCCCTATAGTCTTCCAAGGGATCCGAAATATCTGTTCTCAGATTCCACAGAAATAAGGCTAGCAAAGAGATCCATGAAATACACATGTAACTCTGTGAGATGAATTAACAGAACACTAAGCAGTTTCTCAGAAAGCTTCTTTCCAGATTTCATCTGAGGATATTTCCTTTTTCACCATAGCCCTCTATGGGCTTCCAAATATCACTTTGCCAATTCCACAAGAACTGTCTTGGCGAAAGGCTTCTTGAGGGGAAAGCTGTAACTCTGTAAGATGATTTCACAGAACACAAAGAAGTTTCTCAGAAAGCTTCTTTCTCTTTGTTATCGGAGGATATTTCCTTTGGCCCTATAGTCTTCCAAGGGATCCGAAATATCTGTTCTCAGATTCCACAGAAATAAGGCTAGCAAAGAGATCCACGAAATACACATGTAACTCTGTGAGATGAATTAACAGAACACTAAGCAGTTTCTCAGAAAGCTTCTTTCCAGATTTCATCTGAGGATATTTCCTTTTTCACCGTAGCCCTCTATGGACTTCCAAATATCACTTTGCCAATTCCACAAGAACTGTCTTAACGAAAGGCTTCTTGAGGGGAAGCTGTAACTCTGTGAGATGATTTCAAAGAACACAAATAAGTTTCTCAGAAAGCTTCTTTCTCTTTGTTATCGGAGGATATTTCCTTTGGCCCTATAGTCTTCCAAGGGATGCGAAACATCTGTTCTCAGATTCCACAGAAATAAGGCTAGCAAAGAGATCGACGAAATACAGATGTAACTCTGTGAGATGAATTAACAGAACACTAAGCAGTTTCTCAGAAAGCTTCTTTCCAGATTTCATCTGAGGATATTTCCTTTTTCACCGTAGCCCTCTATGGGCTTCCAAATATCACTTTGCCAATTCCACAAGAACTGTCTTAACGAAAGGCTTCTTGAGGGGAAAGCTGTAACTCTGTGAGATGATTTCAAAGAACACAAAGAAGTTTCTCAGAAAGCTTCTTTCTCTTTGTTATCGGAGGATATTTCCTTTGGCCCTATAGTCTTCCAAGGGATGCGAAATATCTGTTCTCAGATTCCACAGAAATAAGGCTAGCAAAGAGATCCACGAAATACAGATGTACCTCTGTGAGATGAATTAACAGAACACTAAGCAGTTTCTCAAAAAGCTTCTTTCCAGATTTCATCTGAGGATATTTCCTTTTTCACCATAGCCCTCTATGGGCTTCCAAATATCACTTTGCCAATTCCACAAGAACTGTCTTAACGAAAGGCTTCTTGAGGGGAAAGCTGTAACTCTGTGAGATGATTTCACAGAACACAAAGAAGTTTCTCAGAAAGCTTCTTTCTCTTTGTTATCGGGGGATATTTCCTTTGGCCCTATAGTCTTCCAAGGGATCCGAAATATCTGTTCTCAGATTCCACAGAAATAAGGCTAGCAAAGAGATCCACGAAATACAGATGTAACTCTGTGAGATGAATTAACAGAACACTAAGCAGTTTCTCAGAAAGCTTCTTTCCAGATTTCATCGGAGGATATTTCCCTTTTCACCACAGCCCTCTATGGGCTTCCAAATATCACTTTGCCAATTCCACAAGAACTGTCTTAGCGAAAGGCTTCTTGAGGGGAAAGCTGTAACTCTGTGAGATGATTTCAAAGAACACAAAGAAGTTTCTCAGAAAGCTTCTTTCTCTTTGTTATCGGAGGATATTTCCTTTGGCCCTATAGTCTTCCAAGGGATGCGAAATATCTGTTCTCAGATTCCACAGGAATAAGGCTAGCAAAGAGATCCACGAAATACACATGTAACTCTGTGAGATGAATTAACAGAACACTAAGCAGTTTCTCAGAAAGCTTCTTTCCAGATTTCATCTGAGGATATTTCCTTTTTCACCATAGCCCTCTATGGGCTTCCAAATATCACTTTGCCAATTCCACAAGAACTGTCTTGGCGAAAGGCTTCTTTGGGGAAAGCTGTAACTCTGTGAGATGATTTCACAGAACACAAAGAAGTTTCTCAGAAAGCTTCTTTCTCTTTCTTATCGGAGGATATTTCCTTTGGCCCTATAGTCTTCCAAGGGATGCGAAATATCTGTTCTCAGATTCCACAGAAATAAGGCTAGCAAAGAGATAGACGAAATACAGATGTAACTCTGTGAGATGAATTAACAGAACACTAAGCAGTTTCTCAGAAAGCTTCTTTCCAGATTTCATCTGAGGATATTTCCTTTTTCACCATAGCCCTCTATGTACTTCCAAATATCACTTTGCCAATTCCACAAGAACTGTCTTAACGAAAGGCTTCTTGAGGGGAAAGCTGTAACTCTGTGAGATGATTTCACAGAACACAAAGAAGTTTCTCAGAAAGCTTCTTTCTCTTTGTTATTGGAGGATATTTCCTTTGGCCCTATAGTCTTCCATGGGATCCGAAATATCTGTTCTCAGATTCCACAGAAATAAGGCTAGCAAAGAGATCCACGAAATACACATGTAACTCTGTGAGATGAATTAACAGAACACTAAGCAGTTTCTCAGAAAGCTTCTTTCCAGATTTCATCTCAGGATATTTCCTTTTTCACCATAGCCCTCTATGGGCTTCCAATATCACTTTGCCAATTCCACAAGACCTGTCTTAGCGAAAGGCTTCTTGAGGGGAAAGCTGTAACTCTGTGAGATGATTTCACAGAACACAAAGAAGTTTCCAGAAAGCTTCTTTCTCTTTGTTATCGGAGGATATTTCCTTTGGCCCTATAGTCTTCCAAGGGATCCGAAATATCTGTTCTCAGATTCCACAGAAATAAGGCTAGCAAAGAGATCCACGAAATACAGATGTAACTCTGTGAGATGAATTAACAGAACACTAAGCAGTTTCTCAGAAAGCTTCTTTCCAGATTTCATCGGAGGATATTTCCCTTTTCACCACAGCCCTCTATGGGCTTCCAAATATCACTTTGCCAATTCCACAAGAACTGTCTTAGCGAAAGGCTTCTTGAGGGGAAAGCTGTAACTCTGTGAGATGATTTCAAAGAACACAAAGAAGTTTCTCAGAAAGCTTCTTTCTCTTTGTTATCGGAGGATATTTCCTTTGGCCCTATAGTCTTCCAAGGGATCCGAAATATCTGTTCTCAGATTCCACAGAAATAAGGCTAGCAAAGAGATCCACGAAATACAGATGTAACTCTGTGAGATGAATTAACAGAACACTAAGCAGTTTCTCAGAAAGCTTCTTTCCAGATTTCATCGGAGGATATTTCCCTTTTCACCACAGCCCTCTATGGGCTTCCAAATATCACTTTGCCAATTCCACAAGAACTGTCTTGGCGAAAGGCTTCTTTGGGGAAAGCTGTAACTCTGTGAGATGATTTCACAGAACACAAAGAAGTTTCTCAGAAAGCTTCTTTCTCTTTGTTATCGGAGGATATTTCCTTTGGCCCTATAGTCTTCCAAGGGATGCGAAATATCTGTTCTCAGATTCCACAGAAATAAGGCTAGCAAAGAGATAGACGAAATACAGATGTAACTCTGTGAGATGAATTAACAGAACACTAAGCAGTTTCTCAGAAAGCTTCTTTCCAGATTTCATCTGAGGATATTTCCTTTTTCACCATAGCCCTCTATGTACTTCCAAATATCACTTTGCCAATTCCACAAGAACTGTCTTGGCGAAAGGCTTCTTGAGGGGAAAGCTGTAACTCTGTGAGATGATTTCACAGAAAACAAAGAAGTTTCTCAAAAAGCTTCTTTCTCTTTGTTATCGGAGGATATTTACTTTGGCCCTATAGTCTTCCAAGGGATCCGAAATATCTGTTCTCAGATTCCACAGAAATAAGGCTAGCAAAGAGATCCACGAAATACAGATGTAACTCTGTGAGATGAATTAACAGAACACTAAGCAGTTTCTCAGAAAGCTTCTTTCCAGATTTCATCTGAGGATATTTCCTTTTTCACCGTAGCCCTCTAAGGGCTTCCAAATATCACTTTGCCAATTCCACAAGAACTGTCTTAACGAAAGGCTTCTTGAGGGGAAAGCTGTAACTCTGTGAGATGATTTCAAAGAACACAAATAAGTTTCTCAGAAAGCTTCTTTCTCTTTGTTATCGGAGGATATTTCCTTTGGCCCTATAGTCTTCCAAGGGATGGGAAATATCTGTTCTCAGATTCCACAGAAATAAGGCTAGCAAAGAGATCGACGAAATACAGATGTAACTCTGTGAGATGAATTAACAGAACACTAAGCAGTTTCTCAGAAAGCTTCTTTCCAGATTTCATCTGAGGATATTTCCTTTTTCACCATAGCCCTCTATGGGCTTCCAAATATCACTTTGCCAATTCCACAAGAACTGTCTTAACGAAAGTCTTCTTGAGGGGAATGCTGTAACTCTGTGAGATGATTTCAAAGAACACAAAGAAGTTTCTCAGAAAGCTTCTTTCTCTTTGTTATCGGAGGATATTTCCTTTGGCCCTATAGTCTTCCAAGGGATGCGAAATATCTGTTCTCAGATTCCACAGAAATAAGGCTAGCAAAGAGATCCACGAAATACAGATGTAACTCTGTGAGATGAATTAACAGAACACTAAGCAGTTTCTCAAAAAGCTTCTTTCCAGATTTCATCTCAGGATATTTCCTTTTTCACCATAGCCCTCTATGGGCTTCCAAATATCACTTTGCCAATTCCACAAGAACTGTCTTAACGAAAGGCTTCTTGAGGGGAAAGCTGTAACTCTGTGAGATGATTTCACAGAACACAAAGAAGTTTCTCCGAAAGCTTCTTTCTCTTTGTTATCGGAGGATATTTCCTTTGGCCCTATAGTCTTCCAAGGGATCCGAAATATCTGTTCTCAGATTCCACAGAAATAAGGCTAGCAAAGAGATCCACGAAATACACATGTAACTCTGTGAGATGAATTAACAGAACACTAAGCAGTTTCTCAGAAAGCTTCTTTCCAGATTTAATCTCAGGATATTTCCTTTTTCACCATAGCCCTCTATGGGCTTCCAATATCACTTTGCCAATTCCACAGGAACTGTCTTAGCTAAAGGCTTCTTGAGGGGAAAGCTGTAACTCTGTGAGATGATTTCACAGAACACAAAGAAGTTTCTCAGAAAGCTTCTTTCTCTTTGTTATCGGAGGATATTTCCTTTGGCCCTATAGTCTTCCAAGGGATCCGAAATATCTGTTCTCAGATTCCACAGAAATAAGGCTAGCAAAGAGATCCACGAAATACACATGTAACTCTGTGAGATGAATTAACAGAACACTAAGCAGTTTCTCAGAAAGCTTCTTTCCAGATTTCATCGGAGGGTATTTCACTTGTCACCACAGCCCTCTATGGGCTTCCAAATATCACTTTGCCAATTCCACAAGAACTGTCTTAGCGAAAGGTTTCTTGAGGGGAAAGCTGTAACTCTGTGAGATGATTTCAAAGAACACAAAGAAGTTTCTCAGAAAGCTTCTTTCTCTTTGTTATCGGAGGATATTTCCTTTGGCCCTATAGTCTTCCAAGGGATGCGAAATATCTGTTCTCAGATTCCACAGGAATAAGGCTAGCAAAGAGATCCACGAAATACAGATGTAACTCTGTGAGATGAATTAACAGAACACTAAGCAGTTTCTCAGAAAGCTTCTTTCCAGATTTCATCTGAGGATATTTCCTTTTTCACCATAGCCCTCTATGTACTTCCAAATATCACTTTGCCAATTCCACAAGAACTGTCTTAACGAAAGGCTTCTTGAGGGGAAAGCTGTAACTCTGTGAGATGATTTCACAGAACACAAAGAAGTTTCTCAGAAAGCTTCTTTCTCTTTGTTATCGGAGGATATTTCCTTTGGCCCTATAGTCTTCCATGGGATCCGAAATATCTGTTCTCAGATTCCACAGAAATAAGGCTAGCAAAGAGATCCACGAAATACACATGTAACTCTGTGAGATGAATTAACAGAACACTAAGCAGTTTCTCAGAAAGCTTCTTTCCAGATTTCATCTCAGGATATTTCCTTTTTCACCATAGCCCTCTATGGGCTTCCAATATCACTTTGCCAATTCCACAAGACCTGTCTTAGCGAAAGGCTTCTTGAGGGGAAAGCTGTAACTCTGTGAGATGATTTCACAGAACACAAAGAAGTTTCCAGAAAGCTTCTTTCTCTTTGTTATCGGAGGATATTTCCTTTGGCCCTATAGTCTTCCAAGGGATCCGAAATATCTGTTATCAGATTCCACAGAAATAAGGCTAGCAAAGAGATCCACGAAATACAGATGTAACTCTGTGAGATGAATTAACAGAACACTAAGCAGTTTCTCAGAAAGCTTCTTTCCAGATTTCATCGGAGGATATTTCCCTTTTCACCACAGCCCTCTATGGGCTTCCAAATATCACTTTGCCAATTCCACAAGAACTGTCTTAGCGAAAGGCTTCTTGAGGGGAAAGCTGTAACTCTGTGAGATGATTTCAAAGAACACAAAGAAGTTTCTCAGAAAGCTTCTTTCTCTTTGTTATCGGAGGATATTTCCTTTGGCCCTATAGTCTTCCAAGGGATCCGAAATATCTGTTCTCAGATTCCACAGAAATAAGGCTAGCAAAGAGATCCACGAAATACAGATGTAACTCTGTGAGATGAATTAACAGAACACTAAGCAGTTTCTCAGAAAGCTTCTTTCCAGATTTCATCGGAGGATATTTCCCTTTTCACCACAGCCCTCTATGGGCTTCCAAATATCACTTTGCCAATTCCACAAGAACTGTCTTAGCGAAAGGCTTCTTGAGGGGAAAGCTGTAACTCTGTGAGATGATTTCAAAGAACACAGAGAAGTTTCTCAGAAAGCTTCTTTCTCTTTGTTATCGGAGGATATTTCCTTTGGCCCTATAGTCTTCCAAGGGATCCGAAATATCTGTTCTCAGATTCCACAGAAATAAGGCTAGCAAAGAGATCCACGAAATACAGATGTAACTCTGTGAGATGAATTAACAGAACACTAAGCAGTTTCTCAGAAAGCTTCTTTCCAGATTTCATCGGAGGATATTTCCCATTTCACCACAGCCCTCTATGGGCTTCCAAATATCACTTTGCCAATTCCACAAGAACTGTCTTAGCGAAAGGCTTCTTGAGGGGAAAGCTGTAACTCTGTGAGATGATTTCACAGAACACAAAGAAGTTTCTCAGAAAGCTTCTTTCTCTTTGTTATCGGAGGATATTTCCTTTGGCCCTATAGTCTTCCAAGGGATGCGAAATATCTGTTCTCAGATTCCACAGAAATAAGGCTAGCAAAGAGATAGACGAAATACAGATGTAACTCTGTGAGATGAATTAACAGAACACTAAGCAGTTTCTCAGAAAGCTTCTTTCCAGATTTCATCTGAGGATATTTCCTTTTTCACCATAGCCCTCTATGTACTTCCAAATATCACTTTGCCAATTCCACAAGAACTGTCTTGGCGAAAGGCTTCTTGAGGGGAAAGCTGTAACTCTGTGAGATGATTTCACAGAAAACAAAGAAGTTTCTCAAAAAGCTTCTTTCTCTTTGTTATCGGAGGATATTTACTTTGGCCCTATAGTCTTCCAAGGGATCCGAAATATCTGTTCTCAGATTCCACAGAAATAAGGCTAGCAAAGAGATCCACGAAATACACATGTAACTCTGTGAGATGAATTAACAGAACACTAAGCTGTTTCTCAGAAAGCTTCTTTCCAGATTTCATCTGAGGATATTTCCTTTTTCACCGTAGCCCTCTAAGGGCTTCCAAATATCACTTTGCCAATTCCACAAGAACTGTCTTAACGAAAGGCTTCTTGAGGGGAAAGCTGTAACTCTGTGAGATGATTTCAAAGAACACAAATAAGTTTCTCAGAAAGCTTCTTTCTCTTTGTTATCGGAGGATATTTCCTTTGGCCCTATAGTCTTCCAAGGGATGCGAAATATCTGTTCTCAGATTCCACAGAAATAAGGCTAGCAAAGAGATCGACGAAATACAGATGTAACTCTATGAGATGAATTAACAGAACACTAAGCAGTTTCTCAGAAAGCTTCTTTCCAGATTTCATCTGAGGATATTTCCTTTTTCAATATAGCCCTCTATGGGCTTCCAAATATCACTTTGCCAATTCCACAAGAACTGTCTTAACGAAAGTCTTCTTGAGGGGAATGCTGTAACTCTGTGAGATGATTTCAAAGAACACAAAGAAGTTTCTCAGAAAGCTTCTTTCTCTTTGTTATCGGAGGATATTTCCTTTGGCCCTATAGTCTTCCAAGGGATGCGAAATATCTGTTCTCAGATTCCACAGAAATAAGGCTAGCAAAGAGATCCACGAAATACAGATGTAACTCTGTGAGATGAATTAACAGAACACTAAGCAGTTTCTCAAAAAGCTTCTTTCCAGATTTCATCTCAGGATATTTCCTTTTTCACCATAGCCCTCTATGGGCTTCCAAATATCACTTTGCCAATTCCACAAGAACTGTCTTAACGAAAGGCTTCTTGAGGGGAAAGCTGTAACTCTGTGAGATGATTTCACAGAACACAAAGAAGTTTCTCCGAAAGCTTCTTTCTCTTTGTTATCGGAGGATATTTCCTTTGGCCCTATAGTCTTCCAAGGGATCCGAAATATCTGTTCTCAGATTCCACAGAAATAAGGCTAGCAAAGAGATCCACGAAATACACATGTAACTCTGTGAGATGAATTAACAGAACACTAAGCAGTTTCTCAGAAAGCTTCTTTCCAGATTTAATCTCAGGATATTTCCTTTTTCACCATAGCCCTCTATGGGCTTCCAATATCACTTTGCCAATTCCACAGGAACTGTCTTAGCTAAAGGCTTCTTGAGGGGAAAGCTGTAACTCTGTGAGATGATTTCACAGAACACAAAGAAGTTTCTCAGAAAGCTTCTTTCTCTTTGTTATCGGAGGATATTTCCTTTGGCCCTATAGTCTTCCAAGGGATCCGAAATATCTGTTCTCAGATTCCACAGAAATAAAGCTAGCAAAGAGATCCACGAAATACACATGTAACTCTGTGAGATGAATTAACAGAACACTAAGCAGTTTCTCAGAAAGCTTCTTTCCAGATTTCATCGGAGGGTATTTCACTTGTCACCACAGCCCTCTATGGGCTTCCAAATATCACTTTGCCAATTCCACAAGAACTGTCTTAGCGAAAGGTTTCTTGAGGGGAAAGCTGTAACTCTGTGAGATGATTTCAAAGAACACAAAGAAGTTTCTCAGAAAGCTTCTTTCTCTTTGTTATCGGAGGATATTTCCTTTGGCCCTATAGTCTTCCAAGGGATGCGAAATATCTGTTCTCAGATTCCACAGGAATAAGGCTAGCAAAGAGATCCACGAAATACAGATGTAACTCTGTGAGATGAATTAACAGAACACTAAGCAGTTTCTCAGAAAGCTTCTTTCCAGATTTCATCTCAGGATATTTCCTTTTTCACCATAGCCCTCTATGGGCTTCCAATATCACTTTGCCAATTCCACAAGACCTGTCTTAGCGAAAGGCTTCTTGAGGGGAAAGCTGTAACTCTGTGAGATGATTTCACAGAAAACAAAGAAGTTTCTCAAAAAGCTTCTTTCTCTTTGTTATCGGAGGATATTTACTTTGGCCCTATAGTCTTCCAAGGGATCCGAAATATCTGTTCTCAGATTCCACAGAAATAAGGCTAGCAAAGAGATCCACGAAATACACATGTAACTCTGTGAGATGAATTAACAGAACACTAAGCTGTTTCTCAGAAAGCTTCTTTCCAGATTTCATCTGAGGATATTTCCTTTTTCACCGTAGCCCTCTAAGGGCTTCCAAATATCACTTTGCCAATTCCACAAGAACTGTCTTAACGAAAGGCTTCTTGAGGGGAAAGCTGTAACTCTGTGAGATGATTTCAAAGAACACAAATAAGTTTCTCTGAAAGCTTCTTTCTCTTTGTTATCGGAGGATATTTCCTTTGGCCCTATAGTCTTCCAAGGGATGCGAAATATCTGTTCTCAGATTCCACAGAAATAAGGCTAGCAAAGAGATCGACGAAATACAGATGTAACTCTATGAGATGAATTAACAGAACACTAAGCAGTTTCTCAGAAAGCTTCTTTCCAGATTTCATCTGAGGATATTTCCTTTTTCAATATAGCCCTCTATGGGCTTCCAAATATCACTTTGCCAATTCCACAAGAACTGTCTTAACGAAAGTCTTCTTGAGGGGAATGCTGTAACTCTGTGAGATGATTTCAAAGAACACAAAGAAGTTTCTCAGAAAGCTTCTTTCTCTTTGTTATCGGAGGATATTTCCTTTGGCCCTATAGTCTTCCAAGGGATGCGAAATATCTGTTCTCAGATTCCACAGAAATAAGGCTAGCAAAGAGATCCACGAAATACAGATGTAACTCTGTGAGATGAATTAACAGAACACTAAGCAGTTTCTCAAAAAGCTTCTTTCCAGATTTCATCTGAGGATATTTCCTTTTTCACCATAGCCCTCTATGGGCTTCCAAATATCACTTTGCCAATTCCACAAGAACTGTCTTAACGAAAGGCTTCTTGAGGGGAAAGCTGTAACTCTGTGAGATGATTTCACAGAACACAAAGAAGTTTCTCCGAAAGCTTCTTTCTCTTTGTTATCGGAGGATATTTCCTTTGGCCCTATAGTCTTCCAAGGGATCCGAAATATCTGTTCTCAGATTCCACAGAAATAAGGCTAGCAAAGAGATCCACGAAATACACATGTAACTCTGTGAGATGAATTAACAGAACACTAAGCAGTTTCTCAGAAAGCTTCTTTCCAGATTTAATCTCAGGATATTTCCTTTTTCACCATAGCCCTCTATGGGCTTCCAATATCACTTTGCCAATTCCACAGGAACTGTCTTAGCTAAAGGCTTCTTGAGGGGAAAGCTGTAACTCTGTGAGATGATTTCACAGAACACAAAGAAGTTTCTCAGAAAGCTTCTTTCTCTTTGTTATCGGAGGATATTTCCTTTGGCCCTATAGTCTTCCAAGGGATCCGAAATATCTGTTCTCAGATTCCACAGAAATAAGGCTAGCAAAGAGATCCACGAAATACAGATGTAACTCTGTGAGATGAATTAACAGAACACTAAGCAGTTTCTCAGAAAGCTTCTTTCCAGATTTCATCGGAGGGTATTTCACTTGTCACCACAGCCCTCTATGGGCTTCCAAATATCACTTTGCCAATTCCACAAGAACTGTCTTAGCGAAAGGTTTCTTGAGGGGAAAGCTGTAACTCTGTGAGATGATTTCAAAGAACACAAAGAAGTTTCTCAGAAAGCTTCTTTCTCTTTGTTATCGGAGGATATTTCCTTTGGCCCTATAGTCTTCCAAGGGATGCGAAATATCTGTTCTCAGATTCCACAGGAATAAGGCTAGCAAAGAGATCCACGAAATACAGATGTAACTCTGTGAGATGAATTAACAGAACACTAAGCAGTTTCTCAGAAAGCTTCTTTCCAGATTTCATCTGAGGATATTTCCTTTTTCACCATAGCCCTCTATGGGCTTCCAAATATCACTTTGCCAATTCCACAAGAACTGTCTTGGCGAAAGGCTTCTTTGGGGAAAGCTGTAACTCTGTGAGATGATTTCACAGAACACAAAGAAGTTTCTCAGAAAGCTTCTTTCTCTTTCTTATCGGAGGATATTTCCTTTGGCCCTATAGTCTTCCAAGGGATGCGAAATATCTGTTCTCAGATTCCACAGAAATAAGGCTAGGAAAGAGATCGACGAAATACAGATGTAACTCCGTGAGATGAATTAACAGAACACTAAGCAGTTTCTCAGAAAGCTTCTTTCCAGATTTCATCTGAGGATATTTCCTTTTTCATCATAGCCCTCTATGGGCTTCCAAATATCACTTTGCCAATTCCACAAGAACTGTCTTAACGAAAGTCTTCTTGAGGGGAAAGCTGTAACTCTGTGAGATGATTTCAAAGAACACAAAGAAGTTTCTCAGAAAGCTTCTTTCTCTTTGTTATCGGAGGATATTTCCTTTGGCCCTATAGTCTTCCAAGGGATGCGAAATATCTGTTCTCAGATTCCACAGAAATAAGGCTAGCAAAGAGATCCACGAAATACAGATGTAAATCTGTGAGATGAATTAACAGAACACTAAGCAGTTTCTCAAAAAGCTTCTTTCCAGATTTTATCTGAGGATATTTCCTTTTTCACCATAGCCCTCTATGGGCTTCCAAATATCACTTTGCCAATTCCACAAGAACTGTCTTAACGAAAGGCTTCTTGAGGGGAAAGCTGTAACTCTGTGAGATGATTTCACAGAACACAAAGAAGTTTCTCAGAAAGCTTCTTTCTCTTTGTTATCGGAGGATATTTCCTTTGGCCCTATAGTCTTCCAAGGGATCCGAAATATCTGTTCTCAGATTCCACAGAAATAAGGCTAGCAAAGAGATCCACGAAATACACGTGTAACTCTGTGAGATGAATTAACAGAACACTAAGCAGTTTCTCAGAAAGCTTCTTTCCAGATTTCATCTCAGGATATTTCCTTTTTCACCATAGCCCTCTATGGACTTCCAATATCACTTTGCCAATTCCACAAGAACTGTCTTATGGAAAGGCTTCTTGAGGGGAAAGCTGTAACTCTGTGAGATGATTTCACAGAACACAAAGAAGTTTCTCAGAAAGCTTCTTTCTCTTTGTTATCGGAGGATATTTCCTTTGGCCCTATAGTCTTCCAAGGGATCCGAAATATCTGTTCTCAGATTCCACAGAAATAAGGCTAGCAAAGAGATCCACGAAATACAGATGTAACTCTGGGAGATGAATTAACAGAACACTAAGCAGTTTCTCAGAAAGCTTCTTTCCAGATTTCATCGGAGGATATTTCACTTGTCACCACAGCCCTCTATGGGCTTCCAAATATCACTTTGCCAATTCCACAAGAACTGTCTTAGCGAAAGGCTTCTTGAGGGGAAAGCTGTAACTCTGTGAGATGATTTCAAAGAACACAAAGAAGTTTCTCAGAAAGCTTCTTTCTCTTTGTTATCGGAGGATATTTCCTTTGGCCCTATAGTCTTCCAAGGGATGCGAAATATCTGTTCTCAGATTCCACAGGAATAAGGCTAGCAAAGAGATCCACGAAATACACAGGTAACTCTGTGAGATGAATTAACAGAACACTAAGCAGTTTCTCAGAAAGCTTCTTTCCAGATTTCATCTGAGGATATTTCCTTTTTCACCATAGCCCTCTATGGGCTTCCAAATATCACATTGCCAATTCCACAAGAACTGTCTTAACGAAAGGCTTCTTGAGGGGAAATCTGTGACTCTGTGAGATGATTTCAAAGAACACAAAGAAGTTTCTCATAAAGTTTCTTTCTCTTTGTTATCAGAGGATATTTCCTTTGGCCCTATAGTCTTCCAAGGGATCCGAAATATCAGTTCTCAGATTGCACAGAAATAAGTCTAGCAAAGAGATCGATGAAATACAGATGTAACTCTGTGAGATGAATTAACAGAACACTAAGCAGTTTCTTAGAAAGCTTCTTTCCGGATTTCATCGGAGGATATTTCCTTTTTCACCATAGCCCTCTATGGGCTTCCAAATATCACTTTGCCAAATCCACAAGAACTGTCTTAGCGAAAGGCTTCTTGAGGGGAAAGCTGTAACTCTGTGAGGTGATTTCAAAGAACACAAAGAAGTTTCTCAGAAAGCTTCTTTCTCTTTGTTATCGGAGGATATTTCCTTTGGCCCTATAGTCTTCCAAGGGATGCGAAATATCTGTTCTCAGATTCCACAGAAATAAGGCTAGCAAAGAGATCCACGAAATACAGATGTAATTCTGTGAGATGAATTAACAGAACACTAAGCAGTTTCTCAAAAAGCTTCTTTTCAGATTTCATCTGAGGATATTTCCTTTTTCACCATAGCCCTCTATGGCCTTCCAAATATCACTTTGCCAATTCCACAAGAACTGTCTTAACGAAAGGCTCCTTGAGGGGAAATCTGTGACTCTGTGAGATGATTTCAAAGAACACAAAGAAGTTTCTCAGAAAGTTTCTTTCTCTTTGCTTTCGGAGGATATTTCCTTTGGCCCTATAGTCTTCCAAGGGATCCGAAATATCTGTTCTCAGATTCCACAGAAATAAGGCTAGCAAAGAGATCCATGAAATACACATGTATCTCTGTGAGATGAATTAACAGAACACTAAGCAGTTTCTCAGAAAGCTTCTTTCCAGATTTCATCTGAGGATATTTCCTTTTTCACCATAGACCTCTATGGGCTTCCAAATATCACTTTGCCAATTCCACAAGAACTGTCTTGGCGAAAGGCTTCTTGAGGGGAAAGCTGTAACTCTGTAAGATGATTTCACAGAACACAAAGAAGTTTCTCAGAAAGCTTCTTTCTCTTTGTTATCGGAGGATATTTCCTTTGGCCGTATAGTCTTCCAAGGGATCCGAAATATCTGTTCTCAGATTCCACAGAAATAAGGCTAGCAAAGAGATCCACGAAATACACATGTAACTCCGTGAGATGAATTAACAGAACACTAAGCAGTTTCTCAGAAAGCTTCTTTCCAGATTTCATCTGAGGATATTTCCTTTTTCACCGTAGCCCTCTATGGGCTTCCAAATATCACTTTGCCAATTCCACAAGAACTGTCTTAACGAAAGGCTTCTTGAGGGGAAAGCTGTAACTCTGTGAGATGATTTCAAAGAACACAAATAAGTTTCTCAGAAAGCTTCTTTCTCTTTGTTATCGGAGGATATTTCCTTTGGCCCTATAGTCTTCCAAGGGATGCGAAACATCTGTTCTCATATTCCACAGAAATAAGGCTAGCAAAGAGATCGACGAAATACAGATGTAACTCTGTGAGATGAATTAACAGAATACTAAGCAGTTTCTCAGAAAGCTTCTTTCCAGATTTCATCTGAGGATATTTCCTTTTTCACCGTAGCCCTCTATAGGCTTCCAAATATCACTTTGCCAATTCCACAAGAACTGTCTTAACGAAAGGCTTCTTGAGGGGAAAGCTGTAACTCTGTGAGATGATTTCAAAGAACACAAAGAAGTTTCTCAGAAAGCTTCCTTCTCTTTGTTATCAGAGGATATTTCCTTTGGCCCTATAGTCTTCCAAGGGATGCGAAATATCTGTTCTCAGATTCCACAGAAATAAGGCTAGCAAAGAGATCCACGAAATACAGATGTAACTCTGTGAGATGAATTAACAGAACACTAAGCAGTTTCTCAAAAAGCTTCTTTCCAGATTTCATCTGAGGATATTTCCTTTTTCACCATAGCCCTCTATGGGCTTCCAAATATCACTTTGCCAATTCCACAAGAACTGTCTTAACGAAAGGCTTCTTGAGGGGAAAGCTGTAACTCTGTGAGATGATTTCACAGAACACAAAGAAGTTTCTCAGAAAGCTTCTTTCTCTTTGTTATCGGAGGATATTTCCTTTGGCCCTATAGTCTTCCATGGGATCCGAAATATCTGTTCTCAGATTCCACAGAAATAAGGCTAGCAAAGAGATCCACGAAATACACATGTAACTCTGTGAGATGAATTAACAGAACACTAAGCAGTTTCTCAGAAAGCTTCTTTCCAGATTTCATCTCAGGATATTTCCTTTTTCACCATAGCCCTCTATGGGCTTCCAATATCACTTTGCCAATTCCACAAGAACTGTCTTAGCGAAAGGCTTCTTGAGGGGAAAGCTGTAACTCTGTGAGATGATTTCACAGAACACAAAGAAGTTTCTCAGAAAGCTTCTTTCTCTTTGTTATCGGAGGATATTTCCTTTGGCCCTATAGTCTTCCAAGGGATCCGAAATATCTGTTCTCAGATTCCACAGAAATAAGGCTAGCAAAGAGATCCACGAAATACAGATGTAACTCTGTGAGATGAATTAACAGAACACTAAGCAGTTTCTCAGAAAGCTTCTTTCCAGATTTCATCGGAGGATATTTCCCTTTTCACCACAGCCCTCTATGGGCTTCCAAATATCACTTTGCCAATTCCACAAGAACTGTCTTAGCGAAAGGCTTCTTGAGGGGAAAGCTGTAACTCTGTGAGATGATTTCAAAGAACACAAAGAAGTTTCTCAGAAAGCTTCTTTCTCTTTGTTATCGGAGGATATTTCCTTTGGCCCTATAGTCTTCCAAGGGATGCGAAATATCTGTTCTCAGATTCCACAGGAATAAGGCTAGCAAAGAGATCCACGAAATACACATGTAACTCTGTGAGATGAATTAACAGAACACTAAGCAGTTTCTCAGAAAGCTTCTTTCCAGATTTCATCTGAGGATATTTCCTTTTTCACCATAGCCCTCTATGGGCTTCCAAATATCACTTTGCCAATTCCACAATAACTGTCTTGGCGGAAGGCTTCTTGAGGGGAAAGCTGTAACTCTGTGAGATGATTTCACAGAACACAAAGAACTTTCTCAAAAAGCTTCTTTCTCTTTGTTAACCGAGGATATTTCCTTTGGCCCTATAGTCTTCCAAGGGATCCGAAATATCTGTTCTCAGATTCCACAAAAATAAGTCTAGCAAAGAGATCGACGAAATACAGATGTAACTCTGTGAGATGAATTAACAGAACACCAAGCAGTTTCTCAGAAAGCTTCTTTACAGATTTCATCTGAGGATATTTCCTTTTTCACCATAGCCCTCTATGGGCTTCCAAATATCACTTTGCCAATTCCACAAGAACTGTCTTAACGAAAGGCTTCTTGAGGGGAAATCTGTGACTCTGTGAGATGATTTCAAAGAACACAAAGAAGTTTCTCATAAAGTTTCTTTCTCTTTGTTATGGGAGGATATTTCCTTTGGCCCTATAGTCTTCCAAGGGATCCGAAATATCAGTTCTCAGATTGCACAGAAATAAGTCTAGCAAAGAGATCGATGAAATACAGATGTAACTCTGTGAGATGAATTAACAGAACACTAAGGAGTTTCTTAGAAAGCTTCTTTCCGGATTTCATCGGAGGATATTTCCTTTTTCACCATAGCCCTCTATGGGCTTCCAAATATCACTTTGCCAAATCCACAAGAACTGTCTTAGCGAAAGGCTTCTTGAGGGGAAAGCTGTAACTCTGTGAGATGATTTCAAAGAACACAAAGAAGTTTCTCAGAAAGCTTCTTTCTCTTTGTTATCGGAGGATATTTCCTTTGGCCCTATAGTCTTCCAAGGGATGCGAAATATCTGTTCTCAGATTCCACAGAAATAAGGCTAGCAAAGAGATCCACGAAATACAGATGTAATTCTGTGAGATGAATTAACAGAACACTAAGCAGTTTCTCAAAAAGCTTCTTTTCAGTTTTCATCTGAGGATATTTCCTTTTTCACCATAGCCCTCTATGACCTTCCAAATATCACTTTGCCAATTCCACAAGAACTGTCTTAACGAAAGGCTCCTTGAGGGGAAATCTGTGTCTCTGTGAGATGATTTCAAAGAACACAAAGAAGTTTCTCAGAAAGTTTCTTTCTCTTTGCTTTCGGAGGATATTTCCTTTGGCCCTATAGTCTTCCAAGGGATCCGAAATATCTGTTCTCAGATTCCACAGAAATAAGGCTAGCAAAGAGATCCATGAAATACACATGTAACTCTGTGAGATGAATTAACAGAACACTAAGCAGTTTCTCAGAAAGCTTCTTTCCAGATTTCATCTGAGGATATTTCCTTTTTCACCATAGCCCTCTATGGGCTTCCAAATATCACTTTGCCAATTCCACAAGAACTGTCTTGGGGAAAGGCTTCTTGAGGGGAAAGCTGTAACTCTGTAAGATGATTTCACAGAACACAAAGAAGTTTCTCAGAAAGCTTCTTTCTCTTTGTTATCGGAGGATATTTCCTTTGGCCCTATAGTCTTCCAAGGGATCCGAAATATCTGTTCTCAGATTCCACAGAAATAAGGCTAGCAAAGAGATCCACGAAATACACATGTAACTCTGTGAGATGAATTAACAGAACACTAAGCAGTTTCTCAGAAAGCTTCTTTCCAGATTTCATCTGAGGATATTTCGTTTTTCACCGTAGCCCTCTATGGGCTTCCAAATATCACTTTGCCAATTCCACAAGAACTGTCTTAACGAAAGGCTTCTTGAGGGGAAGCTGTAACTCTGTGAGATGATTTCAAAGAACACAAATAAGTTTCTCAGAAAGCTTCTTTCTCTTTGTTATCGGAGGATATTTCCTTTGGCCCTATAGTCTTCCAAGGGATGCGAAACATCTGTTCTCAGATTCCACAGAAATAAGGCTAGCAAAGAGATCGACGAAATACAGATGTAACTCTGTGAGATGAATTAACAGAACACTAAGCAGTTTCTCAGAAAGCTTCTTTCCAGATTTCATCTGAGGATATTTCCTTTTTCACCGTAGCCCTCTATGGGCTTCCAAATATCACTTTGCCAATTCCACAAGAACTGTCTTAACGAAAGGCTTCTTGAGGGGAAAGCTGTAACTCTGTGAGATGATTTCAAAGAACACAAAGAAGTTTCTCAGAAAGCTTCTTTCTCTTTGTTATCGGAGGATATTTCCTTTGGCCCTATAGTCTTCCAAGGGATGCGAAATATCTGTTCTCAGATTCCACAGAAATAAGGCTAGCAAAGAGATCCACGAAATACAGATGTAACTCTGTGAGATGAATTAACAGAACACTAAGCAGTTTCTCAAAAAGCTTCTTTCCAGATTTCATCTGAGGATATTTCCTATTTCACCATAGCCCTCTATGGGCTTCCAAATATCACTTTGCCAATTCCACAAGAACTGTCTTAACGAAAGGCTTCTTGAGGGGAAAGCTGTAACTCTGTGAGATGATTTCACAGAACACAAAGAAGTTTCTCAGAAAGCTTCTTTCTCTTTGTTATCGGAGGATATTTCCTTTGGCCCTATAGTCTTCCATGGGATCCGAAATATCTGTTCTCAGATTCCACAGAAATAAGGCTAGCAAAGAGATCCACGAAATACACATGTAACTCTGTGAGATGAATTAACAGAACACTAAGCAGTTTCTCAGAAAGCTTCTTTCCAGATTTCATCTCAGGATATTTCCTTTTTCACCATAGCCCTCTATGGGCTTCCAATATCACTTTGCCAATTCCACAAGAACTGTCTTAGCGAAAGGCTTCTTGAGGGGAAAGCTGTAACTCTGTGAGATGATTTCACAGAACACAAAGAAGTTTCTCAGAAAGCTTCTTTCTCTTTGTTATCGGGGGATATTTCCTTTGGCCCTATAGTCTTCCAAGGGATCCGAAATATCTGTTCTCAGATTCCACAGAAATAAGGCTAGCAAAGAGATCCACGAAATACAGATGTAACTCTGTGAGATGAATTAACAGAACACTAAGCAGTTTCTCAGAAAGCTTCTTTCCAGATTTCATCGGAGGATATTTCCCTTTTCACCACAGCCCTCTATGGGCTTCCAAATATCACTTTGCCAATTCCACAAGAACTGTCTTAGCGAAAGGCTTCTTGAGGGGAAAGCTGTAACTCTGTGAGATGATTTCAAAGAACACAAAGAAGTTTCTCAGAAAGCTTCTTTCTCTTTGTTATCGGAGGATATTTCCTTTGGCCCTATAGTCTTCCAAGGGATGCGAAATATCTGTTCTCAGATTCCACAGGAATAAGGCTAGCAAAGAGATCCACGAAATACACATGTAACTCTGTGAGATGAATTAACAGAACACTAAGCAGTTTCTCAGAAAGCTTCTTTCCAGATTTCATCTGAGGATATTTCCTTTTTCACCATAGCCCTCTATGGGCTTCCAAATATCACTTTGCCAATTCCACAAGAACTGTCTTGGCGAAAGGCTTCTTGAGGGGAAAGCTGTAACTCTGTGAGATGATTTCACAGAACACAAAGAAGTTTCTCAGAAAGCTTCTTTCTCTTTCTTATCGGAGGATATTTCCTTTGGCCCTATAGTCTTCCAAGGGATGCGAAATATCTGTTCTCAGATTCCACAGAAATAAGGCTAGCAAAGAGATAGACGAAATACAGATGTAACTCTGTGAGATGAATTAACAGAACACTAAGCAGTTTCTCAGAAAGCTTCTTTCCAGATTTCATCTGAGGATATTTCCTTTTTCACCATAGCCCTCTATGTACTTCCAAATATCACTTTGCCAATTCCACAAGAACTGTCTTAACGAAAGGCTTCTTGAGGGGAAAGCTGTAACTCTGTGAGATGATTTCACAGAACACAAAGAAGTTTCTCAGAAAGCTTCTTTCTCTTTGTTATTGGAGGATATTTCCTTTGGCCCTATAGTCTTCCATGGGATCCGAAATATCTGTTCTCAGATTCCACAGAAATAAGGCTAGCAAAGAGATCCACGAAATACACATGTAACTCTGTGAGATGAATTAACAGAACACTAAGCAGTTTCTCAGAAAGCTTCTTTCCAGATTTCATCTCAGGATATTTCCTTTTTCACCATAGCCCTCTATGGGCTTCCAATATCACTTTGCCAATTCCACAAGACCTGTCTTAGCGAAAGGCTTCTTGAGGGGAAAGCTGTAACTCTGTGAGATGATTTCACAGAACACAAAGAAGTTTCCAGAAAGCTTCTTTCTCTTTGTTATCGGAGGATATTTCCTTTGGCCCTATAGTCTTCCAAGGGATCCGAAATATCTGTTCTCAGATTCCACAGAAATAAGGCTAGCAAAGAGATCCACGAAATACAGATGTAACTCTGTGAGATGAATTAACAGAACACTAAGCAGTTTCTCAGAAAGCTTCTTTCCAGATTTCATCGGAGGATATTTCCCTTTTCACCACAGCCCTCTATGGGCTTCCAAATATCACTTTGCCAATTCCACAAGAACTGTCTTAGCGAAAGGCTTCTTGAGGGGAAAGCTGTAACTCTGTGAGATGATTTCAAAGAACACAAAGAAGTTTCTCAGAAAGCTTCTTTCTCTTTGTTATCGGAGGATATTTCCTTTGGCCCTATAGTCTTCCAAGGGATCCGAAATATCTGTTCTCAGATTCCACAGAAATAAGGCTAGCAAAGAGATCCACGAAATACAGATGTAACTCTGTGAGATGAATTAACAGAACACTAAGCAGTTTCTCAGAAAGCTTCTTTCCAGATTTCATCGGAGGATATTTCCCTTTTCACCACAGCCCTCTATGGGCTTCCAAATATCACTTTGCCAATTCCACAAGAACTGTCTTAGCGAAAGGCTTCTTGAGGGGAAAGCTGTAACTCTGTGAGATGATTTCAAAGAACACAAAGAAGTTTCTCAGAAAGCTTCTTTCTCTTTGTTATCGGAGGATATTTCCTTTGGCCCTATAGTCTTCCAAGGGATGCGAAATATCTGTTCTCAGATTCCACAGGAATGAGGCTAGCAAAGAGATCCACGAAATACACATGTAACTCTGTGAGATGAATTAACAGAACACTAAGCAGTTTCTCAGAAAGCTTCTTTCCAGATTTCATCTGAGGATATTTCCTTTTTCACCATAGCCCTCTATGGGCTTCCAAATATCACTTTGCCAATTCCACAAGAACTGTCTTGGCGAAAGGCTTCTTTGGGGAAAGCTGTAACTCTGTGAGATGATTTCACAGAACACAAAGAAGTTTCTCAGAAAGCTTCTTTCTCTTTGTTATCGGAGGATATTTCCTTTGGCCCTATAGTCTTCCAAGGGATGCGAAATATCTGTTCTCAGATTCCACAGAAATAAGGCTAGCAAAGAGATAGACGAAATACAGATGTAACTCTGTGAGATGAATTAACAGAACACTAAGCAGTTTCTCAGAAAGCTTCTTTCCAGATTTCATCTGAGGATATTTCCTTTTTCACCATAGCCCTCTATGTACTTCCAAATATCACTTTGCCAATTCCACAAGAACTGTCTTAACGAAAGGCTTCTTGAGGGGAAAGCTGTAACTCTGTGAGATGATTTCACAGAACACAAAGAAGTTTCTCAGAAAGCTTCTTTCTCTTTGTTATTGGAGGATATTTCCTTTGGCCCTATAGTCTTCCATGGGATCCGAAATATCTGTTCTCAGATTCCACAGAAATAAGGCTAGCAAAGAGATCCACGAAATACACATGTAACTCTGTGAGATGAATTAACAGAACACTAAGCAGTTTCTCAGAAAGCTTCTTTCCAGATTTCATCTCAGGATATTTCCTTTTTCACCATAGCCCTCTATGGGCTTCCAATATCACTTTGCCAATTCCACAAGACCTGTCTTAGCGAAAGGCTTCTTGAGGGGAAAGCTGTAACACTGTGAGATGATTTCACAGAACACAAAGAAGTTTCCAGAAAGCTTCTTTCTCTTTGTTATCGGAGGATATTTCCTTTGGCCCTATAGTCTTCCAAGGGATCCGAAATATCTGTTCTCAGATTCCACAGAAATAAGGCTAGCAAAGAGATCCACGAAATACAGATGTAACTCTGTGAGATGAATTAACAGAACACTAAGCAGTTTCTCAGAAAGCTTCTTTCCAGATTTCATCGGAGGATATTTCCCTTTTCACCACAGCCCTCTATGGGCTTCCAAATATCACTTTGCCAATTCCACAAGAACTGTCTTAGCGAAAGGCTTCTTGAGGGGAAAGCTGTAACTCTGTGAGATGATTTCAAAGAACACAAAGAAGTTTCTCAGAAAGCTTCTTTCTCTTTGTTATCGGAGGATATTTCCTTTGGCCCTATAGTCTTCCAAGGGATCCGAAATATCTGTTCTCAGATTCCACAGAAATAAGGCTAGCAAAGAGATCCACGAAATACAGATGTAACTCTGTGAGATGAATTAACAGAACACTAAGCAGTTTCTCAGAAAGCTTCTTTCCAGATTTCATCGGAGGATATTTCCCTTTTCACCACAGCCCTCTATGGGCTTCCAAATATCACTTTGCCAATTCCACAAGAACTGTCTTAGCGAAAGGCTTCTTGAGGGGAAAGCTGTAACTCTGTGAGATGATTTCAAAGAACACAAAGAAGTTTCTCAGAAAGCTTCTTTCTCTTTGTTATCGGAGGATATTTCCTTTGGCCCTATAGTCTTCCAAGGGATGCGAAATATCTGTTCTCAGATTCCACAGGAATGAGGCTAGCAAAGAGATCCACGAAATACACATGTAACTCTGTGAGATGAATTAACAGAACACTAAGCAGTTTCTCAGAAAGCTTCTTTCCAGATTTCATCTGAGGATATTTCCTTTTTCACCATAGCCCTCTATGGGCTTCCAAATATCACTTTGCCAATTCCACAAGAACTGTCTTGGCGAAAGGCTTCTTTGGGGAAAGCTGTAACTCTGTGAGATGATTTCACAGAACACAAAGAAGTTTCTCAGAAAGCTTCTTTCTCTTTGTTATCGGAGGATATTTCCTTTGGCCCTATAGTCTTCCAAGGGATGCGAAATATCTGTTCTCAGATTCCACAGAAATAAGGCTAGCAAAGAGATAGACGAAATACAGATGTAACTCTGTGAGATGAATTAACAGAACACTAAGCAGTTTCTCAGAAAGCTTCTTTCCAGATTTCATCTGAGGATATTTCCTTTTTCACCATAGCCCTCTATGTACTTCCAAATATCACTTTGCCAATTCCACAAGAACTGTCGTAACGAAAGGCTTCTTGAGGGGAAAGCTGTAACTCTGTGAGATGATTTCACAGAACACAAAGAAGTTTCTCAGAAAGCTTCTTTCTCTTTGTTATTGGAGGATATTTCCTTTGGCCCTATAGTCTTCCATGGGATCCGAAATATCTGTTCTCAGATTCCACAGAAATAAGGCTAGCAAAGAGATCCACGAAATACACATGTAACTCTGTGAGATGAATTAACAGAACACTAAGCAGTTTCTCAGAAAGCTTCTTTCCAGATTTCATCTCAGGATATTTCCTTTTTCACCATAGCCCTCTATGGGCTTCCAATATCACTTTGCCAATTCCACAAGACCTGTCTTAGCGAAAGGCTTCTTGAGGGGAAAGCTGTAACACTGTGAGATGATTTCACAGAACACAAAGAAGTTTCCAGAAAGCTTCTTTCTCTTTGTTATCGGAGGATATTTCCTTTGGCCCTATAGTCTTCCAAGGGATCCGAAATATCTGTTCTCAGATTCCACAGAAATAAGGCTAGCAAAGAGATCCACGAAATACAGATGTAACTCTGTGAGATGAATTAACAGAACACTAAGCAGTTTCTCAGAAAGCTTCTTTCCAGATTTCATCGGAGGATATTTCCCTTTTCACCACAGCCCTCTATGGGCTTCCAAATATCACTTTGCCAATTCCACAAGAACTGTCTTAGCGAAAGGCTTCTTGAGGGGAAAGCTGTAACTCTGTGAGATGATTTCAAAGAACACAAAGAAGTTTCTCAGAAAGCTTCTTTCTCTTTGTTATCGGAGGATATTTCCTTTGGCCCTATAGTCTTCCAAGGGATCCGAAATATCTGTTCTCAGATTCCACAGAAATAAGGCTAGCAAAGAGATCCACGAAATACAGATGTAACTCTGTGAGATGAATTAACAGAACACTAAGCAGTTTCTCAGAAAGCTTCTTTCCAGATTTCATCGGAGGATATTTCCCTTTTCACCACAGCCCTCTATGGGCTTCCAAATATCACTTTGCCAATTCCACAAGAACTGTCTTAGCGAAAGGCTTCTTGAGGGGAAAGCTGTAACTCTGTGAGATGATTTCAAAGAACACAAAGAAGTTTCTCAGAAAGCTTCTTTCTCTTTGTTATCGGAGGATATTTCCTTTGGCCCTATAGTCTTCCAAGGGATGCGAAATATCTGTTCTCAGATTCCACAGGAATAAGGCTAGCAAAGAGATCCACGAAATACACATGTAACTCTGTGAGATGAATTAACAGAACACTAAGCAGTTTCTCAGAAAGCTTCTTTCCAGATTTCATCTGAGGATATTTCCTTTTTCAACATAGCCCTCTATGGGCTTCCAAATATCACTTTGCCAATTCCACAAGAACTGTCTTGGCGAAAGGCTTCTTTGGGGAAAGCTGTAACTCTGTGAGATGATTTCACAGAACACAAAGAAGTTTCTCAGAAAGCTTCTTTCTCTTTGTTATCGGAGGATATTTCCTTTGGCCCTATAGTCTTCCAAGGGATGCGAAATATCTGTTCTCAGATTCCACAGAAATAAGGCTAGCAAAGAGATAGACGAAATACAGATGTAACTCTGTGAGATGAATTAACAGAACACTAAGCAGTTTCTCAGAAAGCTTCTTTCCAGATTTCATCTGAGGATATTTCCTTTTTCACCATAGCCCTCTATGTACTTCCAAATATCACTTTGCCAATTCCACAAGAACTGTCTTGGCGAAAGGCTTCTTGAGGGGAAAGCTGTAACTCTGTGAGATGATTTCACAGAAAACAAAGAAGTTTCTCAAAAAGCTTCTTTCTCTTTGTTATCGGAGGATATTTACTTTGGCCCTATAGTCTTCCAAGGGATCCGAAATATCTGTTCTCAGATTCCACAGAAATGAGGCTAGCAAAGAGATCCACGAAATACAGATGTAACTCTGTGAGATGAATTAACAGAACACTAAGCAGTTTCTCAGAAAGCTTCTTTCCAGATTTCATCTGAGGATATTTCCTTTTTCACCGTAGCCCTCTAAGGGCTTCCAAATATCACTTTGCCAATTCCACAAGAACTGTCTTAACGAAAGGCTTCTTGAGGGGAAAGCTGTAACTCTGTGAGATGATTTCAAAGAACACAAATAAGTTTCTCAGAAAGCTTCTTTCTCTTTGTTATCGGAGGATATTTCCTTTGGCCCTATAGTATTCCAAGGGATGCGAAATATCTGTTCTCAGATTCCACAGAAATAAGGCTAGCAAAGAGATCGACGAAATACAGATGTAACTCTGTGAGATGAATTAACAGAACACTAAGCAGTTTCTCAGAAAGCTTCTTTCCAGATTTCATCTGAGGATATTTCCTTTTTCACCATAGACCTCTATGGGCTTCCAAATATCACTTTGCCAATTCCACAAGAACTGTCTTAACGAAAGTCTTCTTGAGGGGAATGCTGTAACTCTGTGAGATGATTTCAAAGAACACAAAGAAGTTTCTCAGAAAGCTTCTTTCTCTTTGTTATCGGAGGATATTTCCTTTGGCCCTATAGTCTTCCAAGGGATGCGAAATATCTGTTCTCAGATTCCACAGAAATAAGGCTAGCAAAGAGATCCACGAAATACAGATGTAACTCTGTGAGATGAATTAACAGAACACTAAGCAGTTTCTCAAAAAGCTTCTTTCCAGATTTCATCTCAGGATATTTCCTTTTTCACCATAGCCCTCTATGGGCTTCCAAATATCACTTTGCCAATTCCACAAGAACTGTCTTAACGAAAGGCTTCTTGAGGGGAAAGCTGTAACTCTGTGAGATGATTTCACAGAACACAAAGAAGTTTCTCCGAAAGCTTCTTTCTCTTTGTTATCGGAGGATATTTCCTTTGGCCCTATAGTCTTCCAAGGGATCCGAAATATCTGTTCTCAGATTCCACAGAAATAAGGCTAGCAAAGAGATCCACGAAATACACATGTAACTCTGTGAGATGAATTAACAGAACACTAAGCAGTTTCTCAGAAAGCTTCTTTCCAGATTTAATCTCAGGATATTTCCTTTTTCACCATAGCCCTCTATGGGCTTCCAATATCACTTTGCCAATTCCACAGGAACTGTCTTAGCTAAAGGCTTCTTGAGGGGAAAGCTGTAACTCTGTGAGATGATTTCACAGAACACAAAGAAGTTTCTCAGAAAGCTTCTTTCTCTTTGTTATCGGAGGATATTTCCTTTGGCCCTATAGTCTTCCAAGGGATCCGAAATATCTGTTCTCAGATTCCACAGAAATAAGGCTAGCAAAGAGATCCACGAAATACACATGTAACTCTGTGAGATGAATTAACAGAACACTAAGCAGTTTCTCAGAAAGCTTCTTTCCAGATTTCATCGGAGGGTATTTCACTTGTCACCACAGCCCTCTATGGGCTTCCAAATATCACTTTGCCAATTCCACAAGAACTGTCTTAGCGAAAGGTTTCTTGAGGGGAAAGCTGTAACTCTGTGAGATGATTTCAAAGAACACAAAGAAGTTTCTCAGAAAGCTTCTTTCTCTTTGTTATCGGAGGATATTTCCTTTGGCCCTATAGTCTTCCAAGGGATGCGAAATATCTGTTCTCAGATTCCACAGGAATAAGGCTAGCAAAGAGATCCACGAAATACAGATGTAACTCTGTGAGATGAATTAACAGAACACTAAGCAGTTTCTCAGAAAGCTTCTTTCCAGATTTCATCTGAGGATATTTCCTTTTTCACCATAGCCCTCTATGTACTTCCAAATATCACTTTGCCAATTCCACAAGAACTGTCTTAACGAAAGGCTTCTTGAGGGGAAAGCTGTAACTCTGTGAGATGATTTCACAGAACACAAAGAAGTTTCTCAGAAAGCTTCTTTCTCTTTGTTATCGGAGGATATTTCCTTTGGCCCTATAGTCTTCCATGGGATCCGAAATATCTGTTCTCAGATTCCACAGAAATAAGGCTAGCAAAGAGATCCACGAAATACACATGTAAATCTGTGAGATGAATTAACAGAACACTAAGCAGTTTCTCAGAAAGCTTCTTTCCAGATTTCATCTCAGGATATTTCCTTTTTCAACATAGCCCTCTATGGGCTTCCAATATCACTTTGCCAATTCCACAAGACCTGTCTTAGCGAAAGGCTTCTTGAGGGGAAAGCTGTAACTCTGTGAGATGATTTCACAGAACACAAAGAAGTTTCCAGAAAGCTTCTTTCTCTTTGTTATCGGAGGATATTTCCTTTGGCCCTATAGTCTTCCAAGGGATCCGAAATATCTGTTCTCAGATTCCACAGAAATAAGGCTAGCAAAGAGATCCACGAAATACAGATGTAACTCTGTGAGATGAATTAACAGAACACTAAGCAGTTTCTCAGAAAGCTTCTTTCCAGATTTCATCGGAGGATATTTCCCTTTTCACCACAGCCCTCTATGGGCTTCCAAATATCACTTTGCCAATTCCACAAGAACTGTCTTAGCGAAAGGCTTCTTGAGGGGAAAGCTGTAACTCTGTGAGATGATTTCAAAGAACACAAAGAAGTTTCTCAGAAAGCTTCTTTCTCTTTGTTATCGGAGGATATTTCCTTTGGCCCTATAGTCTTCCAAGGGATCCGAAATATCTGTTCTCAGATTCCACAGAAATAAGGCTAGCAAAGAGATCCACGAAATACAGATGTAACTCTGTGAGATGAATTAACAGAACACTAAGCAGTTTCTCAGAAAGCTTCTTTCCAGATTTCATCGGAGGATATTTCCCTTTTCACCACAGCCCTCTATGGGCTTCCAAATATCACTTTGCCAATTCCACAAGAACTGTCTTAGCGAAAGGCTTCTTGAGGGGAAAGCTGTAACTCTGTGAGATGATTTCACAGAACACAAAGAAGTTTCTCAGAAAGCTTCTTTCTCTTTGTTATCGGAGGATATTTCCTTTGGCCCTATAGTCTTCCAAGGGATGCGAAATATCTGTTCTCAGATTCCACAGAAATAAGGCTAGCAAAGAGATAGACGAAATACAGATGTAACTCTGTGAGATGAATTAACAGAACACTAAGCAGTTTCTCAGAAAGCTTCTTTCCAGATTTCATCTGAGGATATTTCCTTTTTCACCATAGCCCTCTATGTACTTCCAAATATCACTTTGCCAATTCCACAAGAACTGTCTTGGCGAAAGGCTTCTTGAGGGGAAAGCTGTAACTCTGTGAGATGATTTCACAGAAAACAAAGAAGTTTCTCAAAAAGCTTCTTTCTCTTTGTTATCGGAGGATATTTCCTTTGGCCCTATAGTCTTCCAAGGGAACCGAAATATCTGTTCTCAGATTCCACAGAAATAAGGCTAGCAAAGAGATCCACGAAATACACATGTAACTCTGTGAGATGAATTAACAGAACACTAAGCTGTTTCTCAGAAAGCTTCTTTCCAGATTTCATCTGAGGATATTTCCTTTTTCACCGTAGCCCTCTAAGGGCTTCCAAATATCACTTTGCCAATTCCACAAGAACTGTCTTAACGAAAGGCTTCTTGAGGGGAAAGCTGTAACTCTGTGAGATGATTTCAAAGAACACAAATAAGTTTCTCAGAAAGCTTCTTTCTCTTTGTTATCGGAGGATATTTCCTTTGGCCCTATAGTCTTCCAAGGGATGCGAAATATCTGTTCTCAGATTCCACAGAAATAAGGCTAGCAAAGAGATCGACGAAATACAGATGTAACTCTATGAGATGAATTAACAGAACACTAAGCAGTTTCTCAGAAAGCTTCTTTCCAGATTTCATCTGAGGATATTTCCTTTTTCAATATAGCCCTCTATGGGCTTCCAAATATCACTTTGCCAATTCCACAAGAACTGTCTTAACGAAAGTCTTCTTGAGGGGAATGCTGTAACTCTGTGAGATGATTTCAAAGAACACAAAGAAGTTTCTCAGAAAGCTTCTTTCTCTTTGTTATCGGAGGATATTTCCTTTGGCCCTATAGTCTTCCAAGGGATGCGAAATATCTGTTCTCAGATTCCACAGAAATAAGGCTAGCAAAGAGATCCACGAAATACAGATGTAACTCTGTGAGATGAATTAACAGAACACTAAGCAGTTTCTCAAAAAGCTTCTTTCCAGATTTCATCTCAGGATATTTCCTTTTTCACCATAGCCCTCTATGGGCTTCCAAATATCACTTTGCCAATTCCACAAGAACTGTCTTAACGAAAGGCTTCTTGAGGGGAAAGCTGTAACTCTGTGAGATGATTTCACAGAACACAAAGAAGTTTCTCCGAAAGCTTCTTTCTCTTTGTTATCGGAGGATATTTCCTTTGGCCCTATAGTCTTCCAAGGGATCCGAAATATCTGTTCTCAGATTCCACAGAAATAAGGCTAGCAAAGAGATCCACGAAATACACATGTAACTCTGTGAGATGAATTAACAGAACACTAAGCAGTTTCTCAGAAAGCTTCTTTCCAGATTTAATCTCAGGATATTTCCTTTTTCACCATAGCCCTCTATGGGCTTCCAATATCACTTTGCCAATTCCACAGGAACTGTCTTAGCTAAAGACTTCTTGAGGGGAAAGCTGTAACTCTGTGAGATGATTTCACAGAACACAAAGAAGTTTCTCAGAAAGCTTCTTTCTCTTTGTTATCGGAGGATATTTCCTTTGGCCCTATAGTCTTCCAAGGGATCCGAAATATCTGTTCTCAGATTCCACAGAAATAAGGCTAGCAAAGAGATCCACGAAATACAGATGTAACTCTGTGAGATGAATTAACAGAACACTAAGCAGTTTCTCAGAAAGCTTCTTTCCAGATTTCATCGGAGGGTATTTCACTTGTCACCACAGCCCTCTATGGGCTTCCAAATATCACTTTGCCAATTCCACAAGAACTGTCTTAGCGAAAGGTTTCTTGAGGGGAAAGCTGTAACTCTGTGAGATGATTTCAAAGAACACAAAGAAGTTTCTCAGAAAGCTTCTTTCTCTTTGTTATCGGAGGATATTTCCTTTGGCCCTATAGTCTTCCAAGGGATGCGAAATATCTGTTCTCAGATTCCACAGGAATAAGGCTAGCAAAGAGATCCACGAAATACAGATGTAACTCTGTGAGATGAATTAACAGAACACTAAGCAGTTTCTCAGAAAGCTTCTTTCCAGATTTCATCTGAGGATATTTCCTTTTTCACCATAGCCCTCTATGGGCTTCCAAATATCACTTTGCCAATTCCACAAGAACTGTCTTGGCGAAAGGCTTCTTTGGGGAAAGCTGTAACTCTGTGAGATGATTTCACAGAACACAAAGAAGTTTCTCAGAAAGCTTCTTTCTCTTTCTTATCGGAGGATATTTCCTTTGGCCCTATAGTCTTCCAAGGGATGCGAAATATCTGTTCTCAGATTCCACAGAAATAAGGCTAGGAAAGAGATCGACGAAATACAGATGTAACTCCGTGAGATGAATTAACAGAACACTAAGCAGTTTCTCAGAAAGCTTCTTTCCAGATTTCATCTGAGGATATTTCCTTTTTCATCATAGCCCTCTATGGGCTTCCAAATATCACTTTGCCAATTCCACAAGAACTGTCTTAACGAAAGGCTTCTTGAGGGGAAAGCTGTAACTCTGTGAGATGATTTCAAAGAACACAAAGAAGTTTCTCAGAAAGCTTCTTTCTCTTTGTTATCGGAGGATATTTCCTTTGGCCCTATAGTCTTCCAAGGGATGCGAAATATCTGTTCTCAGATTCCACAGAAATAAGGCTAGCAAAGAGATCCACGAAATACAGATGTAAATCTGTGAGATGAATTAACAGAACACTAAGCAGTTTCTCAAAAAGCTTCTTTCCAGATTTTATCTGAGGATATTTCCTTTTTCACCATAGCCCTCTATGGGCTTCCAAATATCACTTTGCCAATTCCACAAGAACTGTCTTAACGAAAGGCTTCTTGAGGGGAAAGCTGTAACTCTGTGAGATGATTTCACAGAACACAAAGAAGTTTCTCAGAAAGCTTCTTTCTCTTTGTTATCGGAGGATATTTCCTTTGGCCCTATAGTCTTCCAAGGGATCCGAAATATCTGTTCTCAGATTCCACAGAAATAAGGCTAGCAAAGAGATCCACGAAATACACGTGTAACTCTGTGAGATGAATTAACATAACACTAAGCAGTTTCTCAGAAAGCTTCTTTCCAGATTTCATCTCAGGATATTTCCTTTTTCACCATAGCCCTCTATGGACTTCCAATATCACTTTGCCAATTCCACAAGAACTGTCTTAGCGAAAGGCTTCTTGAGGGGAAAGCTGTAACTCTGTGAGATGATTTCACAGAACACAAAGAAGTTTCTCAGAAAGCTTCTTTCTCTTTGTTATCGGAGGATATTTCCTTTGGCCCTATAGTCTTCCAAGGGATCCGAAATATCTGTTCTCAGATTCCACAGAAATAAGGCTAGCAAAGAGATCCACGAAATACAGATGTAACTCTGGGAGATGAATTAACAGAACACTAAGCAGTTTCTCAGAAAGCTTCTTTCCAGATTTCATCGGAGGATATTTCACTTGTCACCACAGCCCTCTATGGGCTTCCAAATATCACTTTGCCAATTCCACAAGAACTGTCTTAGCGAAAGGCTTCTTGAGGGGAAAGCTGTAACTCTGTGAGATGATTTCAAAGAACACAAAGAAGTTTCTCAGAAAGCTTCTTTCTCTTTGTTATCGGAGGATATTTCCTTTGGCCCTATAGTCTTCCAAGGGATGCGAAATATCTGTTCTCAGATTCCACAGGAATAAGGCTAGCAAAGAGATCCACGAAATACACATGTAACTCTGTGAGATGAATTAACAGAACACTAAGCAGTTTCTCAGAAAGCTTCTTTCCAGATTTCATCTGAGGATATTTCCTTTTTCACCATAGCCCTCTATGGGCTTCCAAATATCACATTGCCAATTCCACAAGAACTGTCTTGGCGAAAGGCTTCTTTGGGGAAAGCTGTAACTCTGTGAGATGATTTCACGGAACACAAAGAAGTTTCTCAGAAAGCTTCTTTCTCTTTCTTATCGGAGGATATTTCCTTTGGCCCTATAGTCTTCCAAGGGGTCCGAAATATCTGTTCTCAGATTCCACAGAAATAAGGCTAGCAAAGAGATCCACGAAATACAGATGTAACTCTGTGAGATGAATTAACAGAACACTAAGCAGTTTCTCAGAAAGCTTCTTTCCAGATTTCATCTGAGGATATTTCCTTTTTCACCATAGCCCTCTATGGGCTTCCAAATATCACTTTGCCAATTCCACAAGAACTATCTTGGCGAAAGGCTTCTTGAGGGGAAAGCTGTAACTCTGTGAGATGATTTCAAAGAACACAAAGAAGTTTCTCAGAAAGCTTCTTTCTCTTTGTTATCGGAGGATATTTCCTTTGGCCCTATAGTCTTCCAAGGGATCCGAAATATCTGTTCTCAGATTCCACAGAAATAAGGCTAGCAAAGAGATCCACGAAATACAGATGTAACTCTGTGAGATGAATTAACAGAAGACTAAGCAGTTTCTCAGAAAGCTTATTTCCAGATTTCATCGGAGGATATTTCCTTTTTCATGATAGCCCTCTATGGGCTTCCAAATATCACTTTGCCAATTCCACAAGAACTGTCTTAGCGACAGGCTTCTTGAGGGGAAAGCTGTAACTCTGTGAGATGATTTCAAAGAACACAAAGAAGTTTCTCAGAAAGCTTCTTTCTCTTTGTTATCGGAGGATATTTCCTTTGGCCCTATAGTCTTCCAAGGGATCCGAAATATCTGTTCTCAGATTCCACAGAAATAAGGCTAGCAAAGAGATCCACGAAATACAGATGTAACACTGTGAGATGAATTAACAGAACACTAAGCAGTTTCTCAGAAAGCTTCTTTCCAGATTTCATCGGAGGATATTTCCTTTTTCACCATAGCCCTCTATGGGCTTCCAAATATCACTTTGCAAATTCCACAAGAACTGTCTTAACGAAAGACTTCTGGAGGGGAAATCTGTGACTCTGTGAGATGATTTCAAAGAACACAAAGAAGTTTCTCAGAAAGTTTCTTTCTCTTTGTTTTCGGAGGATATTTCCTTTGGCCCTGTAGTCTTCCAAGGGATCCGAAATATCTGTTCTCAGATTCCACAGAAATAAGGCTAGCAAAGAGATCCACGAAATACACATGTAACTCTGTGAGATGAATTAACAGAACACTAAGCAGTTTCTCAGAAAGCTTCTTTCCAGATTTCATCTGAGGATATTTCCTTTTTCACCATAGCCCTCTATGGGCTTCCAAATATCACTTTGCCAATTCCACAAGAACTGTCTTGGCGAAAGGCTTCTTGAGGGGAAAGCTGTAACTGTGTGAGATGATTTCACAGAACACAAAGAAGTTTCTCAGAAAGCTTCTTTCTCTTTGTTATCGGAGGATATTTCCTTTGGCCCTATAGTCTTCCAAGGGATCCGAAATATCTGTTCTCAGATTCCACAGAAATAAGGCTAGCAAAGAGATCCACGAAATACAGATGTAACTCTGTGAGATGAATTAACAGAACACTAAGCAGTTTCTCAGAAAGCTTCTTTCCAGATTTCATCTGTGGATATTTCCTTTTTCACCATAGCCCTCTATGGGCTTCCAAATATCACTTTGCCAATTCCACAAGAACTGTCTTAACGAAAGGCTTTTTGAGGGGAAAGCTGTAACTCTGTGAGATGATTTCAAAGAACACAAAGAAGTTTCTCAGAAAGCTTCTTTCTCTTTCTTATCGGAGGATATTTCCTTTGGCCCTATAGTCTTCCAAGGGATCCGAAATATCTGTTCTCAGATTCCACAGAAATAAGGCTAGCAAAGAGATCCACGAAATACAGATGTAACTCTGTGAGATGAATTAGCAGAACTCTAAGCAGTTTCTCAGAAAGCTTCTTTCCAGATTTCATCTGAGGATATTTCCTTTTTCACCATAGCCCTCTATGGGCTTCCAAATATCACTTTGCCAATTCCAAAAGAACTGTCTTAACGAAAGGCTTCTTGAGGGGAAAGCTGTAACTCTGTTAGATGATTTCAAAGAAGACAAAGAAGTTTCTCAGAAAGCTTCTTTCTCTTTCTTATAGGACGATATTTCCTTTGGCCCTATATTCTTCCAAGGGATCCGAAATATCTGTTTTCAGATTCCACAGAAATAGGGCTAGCAAAGAGATCGACGAAATACAGATGTAACTCTGTGAGATGAATTAACAGAACACTAAGCAGTTTCTCAGAAAGCTTCTTTCCAGATTTCATCTGAGGATATTTCCTTTTTCACCATAGCCCTCTATGGGCTTCCAAATATCACTTTGCCAATTCCACAAGAACTGTCGTAGCGAAAGGCTTCTTGAGGGGAAAGCTGTAACTCTGTGAGATGATTTCACAGAACACAAAGAAGTTTCTCAGAAAGCTTCTTTCTCTTTGTTATCGGAGGATATTTCCTTTGGCCCTATAGTCTTCCAAGGGATCCGAAATATCTGTTCTCAGATTCCACAGAAATAAGGCTAGCAAAGAGATCCAGGAAATACACATGTAACTCTGTGAGATGAATTAACAGAACACTAAGCAGTTTCTCAGAAATCTTCTTTCCAGATTTCATCGGAGGATATTTCCTTTTTCACCGTAGCCCTCTATGGGCTTCCAAATATCACTTTGCCAATTCCAAAAGAACTGTCTTAGCAAAAGGCTTCTTGAGGGGAAAGCTGTAACTCTGTGAGATGATTTCACAGAACACAAAGAAGTTACTCAGAAAGCTTCCTTCTCTTTGTTATCGGAGGATATTTCCTTTGGCCCTATAGTCTTCCAAGGGATCCGAAATATCTGTTCTCAGATTCCACAGAAATATGGCTAGCAAAGAGATCCAAGAAATACAGATGTAACTCTGTGAGATGAATTAACAGAACACTAAGCAGTTTCTCAGAAAGCTTCTTTCCAGATTTCATCGGAGGATATTTCCCTTTTCACCACAGCCCTCTATGGGCTTCCAAATATCACTTTGCCAATTCCACAAGAACTGTCTTGGCGAAAGGCTTCTTGAGGGGAAAGCTGTAACTCTGTGAGATGATTTCAAACAACACAAAGAAGTTTCTCAGATAGGTTCTTTCTCCTTGTTATCGGAGGATATTTCCTTTGGCCCTATAGCCTTCCAAGGGATCCGAAATATCTGTTCTCAGATTCCACAGAAATAAGGCTAGCAAAGAGACCGACGAAATACCCATGTAACTCTCTGAGATGAATTAACAGAACACTAAGCAGTTTCTCAGAAAGCTTCTTTCCAGATTTCATCTGAGGATATTTCCTTTTTCACCATAGCCCTCTATGGGCTTCCAAATATCACTTTGCCAATTCCGCAAAAACTGTCTTAGCGAAAGGCTTCCTGAGGGGAAAGCTGTAACTCTGTGAGATGATTTCACAGAACACAAAGAAGTTTCTCAGAAAGCTTCTTTCTCTTTGTTATCGGAGGATATTTCCTTTGGCCCTATAGTCTTCCAAGGGATCCGAAATATCTGTTCTCAGATTCCACAGAAATAAGGCTAGCAAAGAGATCCACGAAATACAGATGTAACTCTGTGAGATGAATTAACAGAACACTAAGCAGTTTCTCAGAAAGCTTCTTTCCAGATTTCATCGGAGGATATTTCCTTTTTCACCATAGCCCTCTATGGGCTTCCAAATATCACTTTGCCAATTCCACAAGAACTGTCTTAGCGAAAGGCTTCCTGAGGGGAAAGCTGTAACTCTGTGAGATGATTTCACAGAACACAAAGAAGTTTCTCAGAAAGCTTCTTTCTCTTTGTTATCGGAGGATATTTCCTTTGGCCCTATAGTCTTCCAAGGGATCCGAAATATCTGTTCTCAGATTCCACAGAAATAAGGCTAGCAAAGAGATCCACGAAATACAGATGTAACTCTGTGAGATGAATTAACAGAACACTAAGCAGTTTCTCAGAAAGCTTCTTTCCAGATTTCATCGGAGGATATTTCCTTTTTCACCATAGCCCTCTATGGGCTTCCAAATATCACTTTGCCAATTCCACAAGAACTGTCTTAACGAAAGGCTTCTTGAGGGGAAAGCTGTAACGCTGTGAGATGATTTGACAGAACACAAAGAAGTTTCTCAGAAAGCTTCTTTCTCTTTGTTATCGGAGGATATTTCCTTTGGCCCTATAGTCTTCCAAGGGAACCGAAATATCTGTTCTCAGATTCCACAGAAATAAGGCTAGCAAAGAGATCCACGAAATACAGATGTAACTCTGTGAGATGAATTAACAGAACACTAAGCAGTTTCTCAGAAAGCTTCTTTCCAGATTTCATCGGAGGATATTTCCTTTTTCACCATAGCCCTCTATGGGCTTCCAAATATCACTTGGCCAATTCCACAAGAACTGTCTTGGCGAAAGGCTTCTTGAGGGGAAGGTGTAGCTCTGTGAGATGATTTCACAGAACACAAATAAGTTTCTCAGAAAGCTTCTTTCTCTTTGTTATCGGAGGATATTTCCTTTGGCCCTATATTCTTCCAAGGGATCCGAAATATCTGTTCTCAGATTCCACAGAAATAAGGCTAGCAAAGAGATCCACGAAATACAGATGTAACTCTGTGAGATGAATTAACAGAACACTAAGCAGTTTCTCAGAAAGCTTCTTTCCAGATTTCATCTGAGGATATTTCCTTTTTCACCATAGCCCTCTATGGGCTTCCAAATATCACTTTGCCAATTCCACAAGAACTGTCTTAACGAAAGGCTTCTTAAGGGGAAAGCTGTAACTCTGTGAGATGATTTCAAAGAACACAAAGAAGTTTCTCAGAAAGCTTCTTTCTCTTTGTTATCGGAGGATATTTCCTTTGGCCCTATAGTCTTCCAAGGGATCCGAAATATCTGTTCTCAGATTCCACAGAAATAAGGCTAGCAAAGAGATCCACGAAATACAGATGTAACTCTGTGAGATGAATTAACAGAACACTAAGCAGTTTCTCAGAAAGCTTCTTTCCAGATTTCATCGGAGGATATTTCCTTTTTCACCATAGCCCTCTATGGGCTTCCAAATATCACTTTGCCAATTCCACAAGAACTGTCTTAGCGAAAGGCTTCCTGAGGGGAAAGCTGTAACTCTGTGAGATGATTTCACAGAACACAAAGAAGTTTCTCAGAAAGCTTCTTTCTCTTTGTTATCGGAGGATATTTCCTTTGGCCCTATAGTCTTCCAAGGGATCCGAAATATCTGTTCTCAGATTCCACAGAAATAAGGCTAGCAAAGAGATCCACGAAATACAGATGTAACTCTGTGAGATGAATTAACAGAACACTAAGCAGTTTCTCAGAAAGCTTCTTTCCAGATTTCATCGGAGGATATTTCCTTTTTCACCATAGCCCTCTATGGGCTTCCAAATATCACTTTGCCAATTCCACAAGAACTGTCTTAACGAAAGGCTTCTTGAGGGGAAAGCTGTAACGCTGTGAGATGATTTCACAGAACACAAAGAAGTTTCTCAGAAAGCTTCTTTCTCTTTGTTATCGGAGGATATTTCCTTTGGCCCTATAGTCTTCCAAGGGAACCGAAATATCTGTTCTCAGATTCCACAGAAATAAGGCTAGCAAAGAGATCCACGAAATACAGATGTAACTCTGTGAGATGAATTAACAGAACACTAAGCAGTTTCTCAGAAAGCTTCTTTCCAGATTTCATCGGAGGATATTTCCTTTTTCACCATAGCCCTCTATGGGCTTCCAAATATCACTTGGCCAATTCCACAAGAACTGTCTTGGCGAAAGGCTTCTTGAGGGGAAGGTGTAGCTCTGTGAGATGATTTCACAGAACACAAATAAGTTTCTCAGAAAGCTTCTTTCTCTTTGTTATCGGAGGATATTTCCTTTGGCCCTATATTCTTCCAAGGGATCCGAAATATCTGTTCTCAGATTCCACAGAAATAAGGCTAGCAAAGAGATCCACGAAATACAGATGTAACTCTGTGAGATGAATTAACAGAACACTAAGCAGTTTCTCAGAAAGCTTCTTTCCAGATTTCATCTGAGGATATTTCCTTTTTCACCATAGCCCTCTATGGGCTTCCAAATATCACTTTGCCAATTCCACAAGAACTGTCTTGGCGAAAGGCTTCTTGAGGGGAAGGTGTAGCTCTGTGAGATGATTTCACAGAACACAAAGAAGTTTCTCAGAAAGCTTCTTTCTCTTTGTTATCGGAGGATATTTCCTTTGGCCCTATAGTCTTCCAAGGGACCCGAAATATCTGTTCTCAGATTCCACAGAAATAAGGCTAGCAAAGAGATCCACGAAATACAGATGTAACTCTGTGAGATGAATTAACAGAACACTAAGCAGTTTCTCAGAAAGCTTCTTTCCAGATTTCATCTGAGGATATTTCCTTTTTCACCATAGCCCTCTATGGGCTTCCAAATATCACTTTGCCAATTCCACAAGAACTGTCTTAACGAAAGGCTTCTTGAGGGGAAATCTGTGACTCTGTGAGATGATTTCAAAGAACACAAAGAAGTTTCTCAGAAAGTTTCTTTCTCTTTGTTATCGGAGGATATTTCCTTTGGCCCTATAGTCTTCCAAGGGATCTGAAATATCTCTTCTAAGATTCCACAGAAATAAGGCTAGCAAAGAGATCGACGAAATAAGATGTAACTCTGTGAGATGAATTAACAGAACACTAAGCAGTTTCTCAGAAAGCTTCTTTCCAGATTTCATCTGAGGATATTTCCTTTTTCACCATAGACCTCTATGGGCTTCCAAATATCACTTAGCCAATTCCACAAGAACTGTCTTAACGAAAGGCTTTTTAAGGGGAAAGCTGTAACTCTGTGAGATGATTTCAAAGAACACAAAAAAGTTTCTCAGAAAGCTTCTTTCTCTTTGTTATCGGAGGATATTTCCTTTGGCCCTATAGTCTTCCAAGGGATCCGGAATATCTATATTCAGATTCCACAGAAATAATGCCAGCAAAGAGATCGACGAAATACAGATGTAACTCTGTGAGATGAATTAACAGAACACTAAGCAGTTTCTCAGAAAGCTTCTTTCCAGATTTCATCTGAGGATATTTCCTTTTTCACCATAGCTCTCTATGGGCTTCCAAATATCACTTTGCCAATTCCACAAGAACTGTCTTGGCGGAAGGCTTCTTGAGGGGAAAGTTGTAACTCTGTGAGATGATTTCACAGAACACAAAGAACTTTCTCAAAAAGCTTCTTTCTCTTTGTTATGCGAGGATATTTCCTTTGGCCCTATAGTCTTCCAAGGGATCCGAAATATCTGTTATCAGATTCCACAAAAATAAGTCTAGCAAAGAGATCGACGAAATACAGATGTAACTCTGTGAGATGAATTAACAGAACACTAAGCAGTTTCTCAGAAAGCTTCTTTACAGATTTCATCTGAGGATATTTCCTTTTTCACCATAGCCCTCTATGGGCTTCCAAATATCACTTTGCCAATTCCACAAGAACTGTCTTAACGAAAGGCTTCTTGAGGGGAAATCTGTGACTCTGTGAGATGATTTCAAAGAACACAAAGAAGTTTCTCATAAAGTTTCTTTCTCTTTGTTATCGGAGGATATTTCCTTTGGCCCTATAGTCTTCCAAGGGATCCGAAATATCAGTTCTCAGATTGCACAGAAATAAGTCTAGCAAAGAGATCGATGAAATACAGATGTAACTCTGTGAGATGAATTAACAGAACACTAAGCAGTTTCTTAGAAAGCTTCTTTCCGGATTTCATCGGAGGATATTTCCTTTTTCACCATAGCCCTCTATGGGCTTCCAAATATCACTTTGCCAAATCCACAAGAACTGTCTTAGCGAAAGGCTTCTTGAGGAGAAAGCTGTAACTCTGTGAGATGATTTCAAAGAACACAAAGAAGTTTCTCAGAAAGCTTCTTTCTCTTTGTTATCGGAGGATATTTCCTTTGGCCCTATAGTCTTCCAAGGGATGCGAAATATCTGTTCTCAGATTCCACAGAAATAAGGCTAGCAAAGAGATCCACGAAATACAGATGTAATTCTGTGAGATGAATTAACAGAACACTAAGCAGTTTCTCAAAAAGCTTCTTTTCAGATTTCATCTGAGGATATTTCCTTTTTCACCATAGCCCTCTATGGCCTTCCAAATATCACTTTGCCAATTCCACAAGAACTGTCTTAACGAAAGGCTCCTTGAGGGGAAATCTGTGACTCTGTGAGATGATTTCAAAGAACACAAAGAAGTTTCTCAGAAAGTTTTTTTCTCTTTGCTTTCGGAGGATATTTCCTTTGGCCCTATACTCTTCCAAGGGATCCGAAATATCTGTTCTCAGATTCCACAGAAATAAGGCTAGCAAAGAGATCCATGAAATACACATGTAACTCTGTGAGATGAATTAACAGAACACTAAGCAGTTTCTCAGAAAGCTTCTTTCCAGATTTCATCTGAGGATATTTCCTTTTTCACCATAGCCCTCTATGGGCTTCCAAATATCACTTTGCCAATTCCACAAGAACTGTCTTGGCGAAAGGCTTCTTGAGGGGAAAGCTGTAACTCTGTAAGATGATTTCACAGAACACAAAGAAGTTTCTCAGAAAGCTTCTTTCTCTTTGTTATCGGAGGATATTTCCTTTGGCCCTATAGTCTTCCAAGGGATCCGAAATATCTGTTCTCAGATTCCACAGAAATAAGGCTAGCAAAGAGATACACGAAATACACATGTAACTCTCTGAGATGAATTAACAGAACACTAAGCAGTTTCTCAGAAAGCTTCTTTCCAGATTTCATCTGAGGATATTTCCTTTTTCACCGTAGCCCTCTATGGGCTTCCAAATATCACTTTGCCAATTCCACAAGAACTGTCTTAACGAAAGGCTTCTTGAGGGGAAAGCTGTAACTCTGTGAGATGATTTCAAAGAACACAAATAAGTTTCTCAGAAAGCTTCTTTCTCTTTGTTATCGGAGGATATTTCCTTTGGCCCTATAGTCTTCCAAGGGATGCGAAACATCTGTTCTCAGATTCCACAGAAATAAGGCTAGCAAAGAGATCGACGAAATACAGATGTAACTCTGTGAGATGAATTAACAGAACACTAAGCAGTTTCTCAGAAAGCTTCTTTCCAGATTTCATCTGAGGATATTTCCTTTTTCACCGTAGCCCTCTATGGGCTTCCAAATATCACTTTGCCAATTCCACAAGAACTGTCTTAACGAAAGGCTTCTTGAGGGGAAAGCTGTAACTCTGTGAGATGATTTCAAAGAACACAAATAAGTTTCTCAGAAAGCTTCTTTCTCTTTGTTATCGGAGGATATTTCCTTTGGCCCTATAGTCTTCCAAGGGATGCGAAATATCTGTTCTCAGATTCCACAGAAATAAGGCTAGCAAAGAGATCCACGAAATACAGATGTAACTCTCTGAGATGAATTAACAGAACACTAAGCAGTTTCTCAAAAAGCTTCTTTCCAGATTTCATCTGAGGATATTTCCTTTTTCACCATAGCCCTCTATGGGCTTCCAAATATCACTTTGCCAATTCCACAAGAACTGTCTTAACGACAGGCTTCTTGAGGGGAAAGCTGTAACTCTGTGAGATGATTTCACAGAACACAAAGAAGTTTCTCAGAAAGCTTCTTTCTCTTTGTTATCGGAGGATATTTCCTTTGGCCCTATAGTCTTCCAAGGGATCCGAAATATCTGTTCTCAGATTCCACAGAAATAAGGCTATCAAAGAGATACACGAAATACAGATGTAACTCTGTGAGATGAATTAACAGAACACTAAGCAGTTTCTCAGAAAGCTTCTTTCCAGATTTCATCGGAGGATATTTCCCTTTTCACCACAGCCCTCTATGGGCTTCCAAATATCACTTTGCCAATTCCACAAGAACTGTCTTAGCGAAAGGCTTCTTGAGGGGAAATCTGTGACTCTGTGAGATGATTTCAAAGAACACAAAGAAGTTTCTCAGAAAGTTTCTTTCTCTTTGTTATCGGAGGATATTTCCTTTGGCCCTATAGTCTTCCAAGGGATCTGAAATATCTCTTCTAAGATTCCACAGAAATAAGGCTAGCAAAGAGATCGACGAAATAAGATGTAACTCTGTGAGATGAATTAACAGAACACTAAGCAGTTTCTCAGAAAGCTTCTTTCCAGATTTCATCTGAGGATATTTCCTTTTTCACCATAGACCTCTATGGGCTTCCAAATATCACTTAGCCAATTCCACAAGAACTGTCTTAACGAAAGGCTTTTTAAGGGGAAAGCTGTAACTCTGTGAGATGATTTCAAAGAACACAAAAAAGTTTCTCAGAAAGCTTCTTTCTCTTTGTTATCGGAGGATATTTCCTTTGGCCCTATAGTCTTCCAAGGGATCCGGAATATCTATATTCAGATTCCACAGAAATAATGCCAGCAAAGAGATCGACGAAATACAGATGTAACTCTGTGAGATGAATTAACAGAACACTAAGCAGTTTCTCAGAAAGCTTCTTTCCAGATTTCATCTGAGGATATTTCCTTTTTCACCATAGCTCTCTATGGGCTTCCAAATATCACTTTGCCAATTCCACAAGAACTGTCTTGGCGGAAGGCTTCTTGAGGGGAAAGTTGTAACTCTGTGAGATGATTTCACAGAACACAAAGAACTTTCTCAAAAAGCTTCTTTCTCTTTGTTATGCGAGGATATTTCCTTTGGCCCTATAGTCTTCCAAGGGATCCGAAATATCTGTTATCAGATTCCACAAAAATAAGTCTAGCAAAGAGATCGACGAAATACAGATGTAACTCTGTGAGATGAATTAACAGAACACTAAGCAGTTTCTCAGAAAGCTTCTTTACAGATTTCATCTGAGGATATTTCCTTTTTCACCATAGCCCTCTATGGGCTTCCAAATATCACTTTGCCAATTCCACAAGAACTGTCTTAACGAAAGGCTTCTTGAGGGGAAATCTGTGACTCTGTGAGATGATTTCAAAGAACACAAAGAAGTTTCTCATAAAGTTTCTTTCTCTTTGTTATCGGAGGATATTTCCTTTGGCCCTATAGTCTTCCAAGGGATCCGAAATATCAGTTCTCAGATTGCACAGAAATAAGTCTAGCAAAGAGATCGATGAAATACAGATGTAACTCTGTGAGATGAATTAACAGAACACTAAGCAGTTTCTTAGAAAGCTTCTTTCCGGATTTCATCGGAGGATATTTCCTTTTTCACCATAGCCCTCTATGGGCTTCCAAATATCACTTTGCCAAATCCACAAGAACTGTCTTAGCGAAAGGCTTCTTGAGGAGAAAGCTGTAACTCCGTGAGATGATTTCAAAGAACACAAAGAAGTTTCTCAGAAAGCTTCTTTCTCTTTGTTATCGGAGGATATTTCCTTTGGCCCTATAGTCTTCCAAGGGATGCGAAATATCTGTTCTCAGATTCCACAGAAATAAGGCTAGCAAAGAGATCCACGAAATACAGATGTAATTCTGTGAGATGAATTAACAGAACACTAAGCAGTTTCTCAAAAAGCTTCTTTTCAGATTTCATCTGAGGATATTTCCTTTTTCACCATAGCCCTCTATGGCCTTCCAAATATCACTTTGCCAATTCCACAAGAACTGTCTTAACGAAAGGCTCCTTGAGGGGAAATCTGTGACTCTGTGAGATGATTTCAAAGAACACAAAGAAGTTTCTCAGAAAGTTTTTTTCTCTTTGCTTTCGGAGGATATTTCCTTTGGCCCTATACTCTTCCAAGGGATCCGAAATATCTGTTCTCAGATTCCACAGAAATAAGGCTAGCAAAGAGATCCATGAAATACACATGTAACTCTGTGAGATGAATTAACAGAACACTAAGCAGTTTCTCAGAAAGCTTCTTTCCAGATTTCATCTGAGGATATTTCCTTTTTCACCATAGCCCTCTATGGGCTTCCAAATATCACTTTGCCAATTCCACAAGAACTGTCTTGGCGAAAGGCTTCTTGAGGGGAAAGCTGTAACTCTGTAAGATGATTTCACAGAACACAAAGAAGTTTCTCAGAAAGCTTCTTTCTCTTTGTTATCGGAGGATATTTCCTTTGGCCCTATAGTCTTCCAAGGGATCCGAAATATCTGTTCTCAGATTCCACAGAAATAAGGCTAGCAAAGAGATACACGAAATACACATGTAACTCTCTGAGATGAATTAACAGAACACTAAGCAGTTTCTCAGAAAGCTTCTTTCCAGATTTCATCTGAGGATATTTCCTTTTTCACCGTAGCCCTCTATGGGCTTCCAAATATCACTTTGCCAATTCCACAAGAACTGTCTTAACGAAAGGCTTCTTGAGGGGAAAGCTGTAACTCTGTGAGATGATTTCAAAGAACACAAATAAGTTTCTCAGAAAGCTTCTTTCTCTTTGTTATCGGAGGATATTTCCTTTGGCCCTATAGTCTTCCAAGGGATGCGAAACATCTGTTCTCAGATTCCACAGAAATAAGGCTAGCAAAGAGATCGACGAAATACAGATGTAACTCTGTGAGATGAATTAACAGAACACTAAGCAGTTTCTCAGAAAGCTTCTTTCCAGATTTCATCTGAGGATATTTCCTTTTTCACCGTAGCCCTCTATGGGCTTCCAAATATCACTTTGCCAATTCCACAAGAACTGTCTTAACGAAAGGCTTCTTGAGGGGAAAGCTGTAACTCTGTGAGATGATTTCAAAGAACACAAATAAGTTTCTCAGAAAGCTTCTTTCTCTTTGTTATCGGAGGATATTTCCTTTGGCCCTATAGTCTTCCAAGGGATGCGAAATATCTGTTCTCAGATTCCACAGAAATAAGGCTAGCAAAGAGATCCACGAAATACAGATGTAACTCTCTGAGATGAATTAACAGAACACTAAGCAGTTTCTCAAAAAGCTTCTTTCCAGATTTCATCTGAGGATATTTCCTTTTTCACCATAGCCCTCTATGGGCTTCCAAATATCACTTTGCCAATTCCACAAGAACTGTCTTAACGACAGGCTTCTTGAGGGGAAAGCTGTAACTCTGTGAGATGATTTCACAGAACACAAAGAAGTTTCTCAGAAAGCTTCTTTCTCTTTGTTATCGGAGGATATTTCCTTTGGCCCTATAGTCTTCCAAGGGATCCGAAATATCTGTTCTCAGATTCCACAGAAATAAGGCTATCAAAGAGATCCACGAAATACAGATGTAACTCTGTGAGATGAATTAACAGAACACTAAGCAGTTTCTCAGAAAGCTTCTTTCCAGATTTCATCGGAGGATATTTCCCTTTTCACCACAGCCCTCTATGGGCTTCCAAATATCACTTTGCCAATTCCACAAGAACTGTCTTAGCGAAAGGCTTCTTGAGGGGAAAGCTGTAACTCTGTGAGATGATTTCAAAGAACACAAAGAAGTTTCTCAGAAAGCTTCTTTCTCTTTGTTATCGGAGGATATTTCCTTTGGCCCTATAGTCTTCCAAGGGATGCGAAATATCTGTTCTCAGATTCCACAGGAATAAGGCTAGCAAAGAGATCCACGAAATACACATGTAACTCTGAGAGATGAATTAACAGAACACTAAGCAGTTTCTCAGAAAGCTTCTTTCCAGATTTCATCTGAGGATATTTCCTTTTTCACCATAGCCCTCTATGGGCTTCCAAATATCACTTTGCCAATTCCACAAGAACTGTCTTAACGAAAGGCTTCTTTGGGGAAAGCTGTAACTCTGTGAGATGATTTCACAGAACACAAAGAAGTTTCTCAGAAAGCTTCTTTCTCTTTCTTATCGGAGGATATTTCCTTTGGCCCTATAGTCTTCCAAGGGATGCGAAATATCTGTTCTCAGATTCCACAGAAATAAGGCTAGCAAAGAGATCCACGAAATACACATGTAACTCTGTGAGATGAATTAACAGAACACTAAGCAGTTTCTCAGAAAGCTTCTTTCCAGATTTCATCTAAGGATATTTCCTTTTTCACCATAGCCCTCTATGGGCTTCCAATATCACTTTGCCAATTCCACAAGAACTGTCTTAGCGAAAGGCTTCTTGAGGGGAAAGCTGTAACTCTGTGAGATGATTTCACAGAACACAAAGAAGTTTCCAGAAAGCTTCTTTCTCTTTGTTATCGGAGGATATTTCCTTTGGCCCTATAGTCTTCCAAGGGATCCGAAATATCTGTTCTCAGATTCCACAGAAATAAGGCTAGCAAAGAGATCCACGAAATACAGATGTAACTCTGTGAGATGAATTAACAGAACACTAAGCAGTTTCTCAGAAAGCTTCTTTCCAGATTTCATCGGAGGATATTTCCCTTTTCACCACAGCCCTCTATGGGCTTCCAAATATCACTTTGCCAATTCCACAAGAACTGTCTTATCGAAAGGCTTCTTGACGGGAAAGCTGTAACTCTGTGAGATGATTTCAAAGAACACAAAGAAGTTTCTCAGAAAGTTTCTTTCTCTTTGTTATCGGAGGATATTTCCTTTGGCCCTATAGTCTTCCAAGGGATGCGAAATATCTGTTCTCAGATTCCACAGGAATAAGGCTAGCAAAGAGATCCACGAAATACACATGTAACTCTGTGAGATGAATTAACAGAACACTAAGCAGATTCTCAGAAAGCTTCTTTCCAGATTTCATCTGAGGATATTTCCTTTTTCACCATAGCCCTCTATGGGCTTCCAAATATCACTTTGCCAATTCCACAAGAACTGTCTTGGCGAAAGGCTTCTTTGGGGAAAGCTGTAACTCTGTGAGATGATTTCACAGAACACAAAGAAGTTTCTCAGAAAGCTTCTTTCTCTTTGTTATCGGAGGATATTTCCTTTGGCCCTATAGTCTTCCAAGGGATGCGAAATATCTGTTCTCAGATTCCACAGAAATAAGGCTAGCAAAGAGATAGACGAAATACAGATGTAACTCTGTGAGATGAATTAACAGAACACTAAGCAGTTTCTCAGAAAGCTTCTTTCCAGATTTCATCTGAGGATATTTCCTTTTTCACCATAGCCCTCTATGTACTTCCAAATATCACTTTGCCAATTCCACAAGAACTGTCTTGGCGAAAGGCTTCTTGAGGGGAAAGCTGTAACTCTGTGAGATGATTTCACAGAAAACAAAGAAGTTTCTCAAATAGCTTCTTTCTCTTTGTTATCGGAGGATATTTACTTTGGCCCTATAGTCTTCCAAGGGATCCGAAATATCTGTTCTCAGATTCCACAGAAATAAGGCTAGCAAAGAGATCCACGAAATACACATGTAACTCTGTGAGATGAATTAACAGAACACTAAGCAGTTTCTCAGAAAGCTGCTTTCCAGATTTCATCTGAGGATATTTCCTTTTTCACCGTAGCCCTCTATGGGCTTCCAAATATCACTTTGCCAATTCCACAAGAACTGTCTTAACGAAAGGCTTCTTGAGGGGAAAGCTGTAACTCTGTGAGATGATTTCAAAGAACACAAATAAGTTTCTCAGAAAGCTTCTTTCTCTTTGTTATCGGAGGATATTTCCTTTGGCCCTATAGTCTTCCAAGGGATGCGAAATATCTGTTCTCAGATTCCACAGAAATAAGGCTAGCAAAGAGATCGACGAAATACAGATGTAACTCTGTGAGATGAATTAACAGAACACTAAGCAGTTTCTCAGAAAGCTTCTTTCCAGATTTCATCTGAGGATATTTCCTTTTTCACCATAGCCCTCTATGGGCTTCCAAATATCACTTTGCCAATTCCACAAGAACTGTCTTAACGAAAGTCTTCTTGAGGGGAATGCTGTAACTCTGTGAGATGATTTCAAAGAACACAAAGAAGTTTCTCAGAAAGCTTCTTTCTCTTTGTTATCGGAGGATATTTCCTTTGGCCCTATAGTCTTCCAAGGGATGCGAAATATCTGTTCTCAGATTCCACAGAAATAAGGCTAGCAAAGTGATCCACGAAATACAGATGTAACTCTGTGAGATGAATTAACAGAACACTAAGCAGTTTCTCAAAAAGCTTCTTTCCAGATTTCATCTCAGGATATTTCCTTTTTCACCATAGCCCTCTATGGGCTTCCAAATATCACTTTGCCAATTCCACAAGAACTGTCTTAACGAAAGGCTTCTTGAGGGGAAAGCTGTAACTCTGTGAGATGATTTCACAGAACACAAAGAAGTTTCTCCGAAAGCTTCTTTCTCTTTGTTATCGGAGGATATTTCCTTTGGCCCTATAGTCTTCCAAGGGATCCGAAATATCTGTTCTCAGATTCCACAGAAATAAGGCTAGCAAAGAGATCCACGAAATACACATGTAACTCTGTGAGATGAATTAACAGAACACTAAGCAGTTTCTCAGAAAGCTTCTTTCCAGATTTAATCTCAGGATATTTCCTTTTTCACCATAGCCCTCTATGGGCTTCCAATATCACTTTGCCAATTCCACAGGAACTGTCTTAGCGAAAGGCTTCTTGAGGGGAAAGCTGTAACTCTGTGAGATGATTTCACAGAACACAAAGAAGTTTCTCAGAAAGCTTCTTTCTCTTTGTTATCGGAGGATATTTCCTTTGGCCCTATAGTCTTCCAAGGGATCCGAAATATCTGTTCTCAGATTCCACAGAAATAAGGCTAGCAAAGAGATCCACGAAATACACATGTAACTCTGTGAGATGAATTAACAGAACACTAAGCAGTTTCTCAGAAAGCTTCTTTCCAGATTTCATCGGAGGGTATTTCACTTGTCACCACAGCCCTCTATGGGCTTCCAAATATCACTTTGCCAATTCCACAAGAACTGTCTTAGCGAAAGGTTTCTTGAGGGGAAAGCTGTAACTCTGTGAGATGATTTCAAAGAACACAAAGAAGTTTCTCAGAAAGCTTCTTTCTCTTTGTTATCGGAGGATATTTCCTTTGGCCCTATAGTCTTCCAAGGGATGCGAAATATCTGTTCTCAGATTCCACAGGAATAAGGCTAGCAAAGAGATCCACGAAATACAGATGTAACTCTGTGAGATGAATTAACAGAACACTAAGCAGTTTCTCAGAAAGCTTCTTTCCAGATTTCATCTGAGGATATTTCCTTTTTCACCATAGCCCTCTATGGGCTTCCAAATATCACTTTGCCAATTCCACAAGAACTGTCTTGGCGAAAGGCTTCTTTGGGGAAAGCTGTAACTCTGTGAGATGATTTCACAGAACACAAAGAAGTTTCTCAGAAAGCTTCTTTCTCTTTCTTATCGGAGGATATTTCCTTTGGCCCTATAGTCTTCCAAGGGATGCGAAATATCTGTTCTCAGATTCCACAGAAATAAGGCTAGCAAAGAGATCGACGAAATACAGATGTAACTCCGTGAGATGAATTAACAGAACACTAAGCAGTTTCTCAGAAAGCTTCTTTCCAGATTTCATCGGAGGATATTTCCTTTTTCATCATAGCCCTCTATGGGCTTCCAAATATCACTTTGCCAATTCCACAAGAACTGTCTTAACGAAAGGCTTCTTGAGGGGAAAGCTGTAACTCTGTGAGATGATTTCAAAGAACACAAAGAAGTTTCTCAGAAAGCTTCTTTCTCTTTGTTATCGGAGGATATTTCCTTTGGCCCTATAGTCTTCCAAGGGATGCGAAATATCTGTTCTCAGATTCCACAGAAATAAGGCTAGCAAAGAGATCCACGAAATACAGATGTAAATCTGTGAGATGAATTAACAGAACACTAAGCAGTTTCTCAAAAAGCTTCTTTCCAGATTTTATCTGAGGATATTTCCTTTTTCACCATAGCCCTCTATGGGCTTCCAAATATCACTTTGCCAATTCCACAAGAACTGTCTTAACGAAAGGCTTCTTGAGGGGAAAGCTGTAACTCTGTGAGATGATTTCACAGAACACAAAGAAGTTTCTCAGAAAGCTTCTTTCTCTTTGTTATCGGAGGATATTTCCTTTGGCCCTATAGTCTTCCAAGGGATCCGAAATATCTGTTCTCAGATTCCACAGAAATAAGGCTAGCAAAGAGATCCACGAAATACACGTGTAACTCTGTGAGATGAATTAACAGAACACTAAGCAGTTTCTCAGAAAGCTTCTTTCCAGATTTCATCTCAGGATATTTCCTTTTTCACCATAGCCCTCTATGGACTTCCAATATCACTTTGCCAATTCCACAAGAACTGTCTTAGCGAAAGGCTTCTTGAGGGGAAAGCTGTAACTCTGTGAGATGATTTCACAGAACACAAAGAAGTTTCTCAGAAAGCTTCTTTCTCTTTGTTATCGGAGGATATTTCCTTTGGCCCTATAGTCTTCCAAGGGATCCGAAATATCTGTTCTCAGATTCCACAGAAATAAGGCTAGCAAAGAGATCCACGAAATACAGATGTAACTCTGTGAGATGAATTAACAGAACACTAAGCAGTTTCTCAGAAAGCTTCTTTCCAGATTTCATCGGAGGATATTTCACTTGTCACCACAGCCCTCTATGGGCTTCCAAATATCACTTTGCCAATTCCACAAGAACTGTCTTAGCGAAAGGCTTCTTGAGGGGAAAGCTGTAACTCTGTGAGATGATTTCAAAGAACACAAAGAAGTTTCTCAGAAAGCTTCTTTCTCTTTCTTATCGGAGGATATTTCCTTTGGCCCTATAGTCTTCCAAGGGATCCGAAATATCTGTTCTCAGATTCCACAGAAATAAGGCTAGCAAAGAGATCCACGAAATACAGATGTAACTCTGTGAGATGAATTAACAGAACACTAAGCAGTTTCTCAGAAAGCTTCTTTCCAGATTTCATCTGTGGATATTTCCTTTTTCACCATAGCCCTCTATGGGCTTCCAAATATCACTTTGCCAATTCCACAAGAACTGTCTTGGCGAAAGGCTTCTTGAGGGGAAAGCTGTAACTCTGTAAGATGATTTCACAGAACACAAAGAAGTTTCTCAGAAAGCTTCTTTCTCTTTGTTATCGGAGGATATTTCCTTTGGCCCTATAGTCTTCCAAGGGATCCGAAATATCTGTTCTCAGATTCCACAGAAATAAGGCTAGCAAAGAGATCCACGAAATACAGATGTAACTCTGTGAGATGAAGTAACAGAAGACTAAGCAGTTTCTCAGAAAGCTTCTTTCCAGATTTCATCTGAGGATATTTCCTTTTTCACCATAGCCCTCTATGGGCTTCCAAATATCACTTTGCCAATTCCACAAGAACTGTCTTAACGAAAGGCTTCTTGAGGGGAAAGCTGTAACTCTGTGAGATGATTTCAAAGAACACAAAGAAGTTTCTCAGAAAGCTTCTTTCTCTTTGTTATCGGAGGATATTTCCTTTGGCCCTATAGTCTTCCAAGGGATCCGAAATATCTGTTCTCAGATTCCACAAAAATAAGGCTAGCAAAGGGATCGACGAAATACAGATGTAACTCTGTGAGATGAATTAACAGAACTCTAAGCAGTTTCTCAGAAAGCTTCTTTCCAGATTTCATCTGAGGATATTTCCTTTTTCACCATAGCCCTCTATGGGCTTCCAAATATCACTTTGCCAATTCCACAAGAACTGTCTTAACGAAAGGCTTCTTGAGGGGAAAGCTGTAACTCTGTGAGATGATTTCAAAGAAAACAAAGAAGTTTCTCAGAAAGCTTCTTTCTCTTTGTTATCGGAGGATATTTCCTTTGGCCCTATATTCTTCCAAGGGATCCGAAATATCTGTTTTCAGATTCCACAGAAATACGGCTAGCAAAGAGATCGACGAAATACAGATGTAACTCTGTGAGATGAATTAACAGAACACTAAGCAGTTTCTCAGAAAGCTTCTTTCCAGATTTCATCGGAGGATATTTCACTTGTCACCACAGCCCTCTATGGGCTTCCAAATATCACTTTGCCAATTCCACAAGAACTGTCTTAGCGAAAGGCTTCTTGAGGGGAAAGCTGTAACTCTGTGAGATGATTTCAAAGAACACAAAGAAGTTTCTCAGAAAGCTTCTTTCTCTTTCTTATCGGAGGATATTTCCTTTGGCCCTATAGTCTTCCAAGGGATCCGAAATATCTGTTCTCAGATTCCACAGAAATAAGGCTAGCAAAGAGATCCACGAAATACAGATGTAACTCTGTGAGATGAATTAACAGAACACTAAGCAGTTTCTCAGAAAGCTTCTTTCCAGATTTCATCTGTGGATATTTCCTTTTTCACCATAGCCCTCTATGGGCTTCCAAATATCACTTTGCCAATTCCACAAGAACTGTCTTGGCGAAAGGCTTCTTGAGGGGAAAGCTGTAACTCTGTAAGATGATTTCACAGAACACAAAGAAGTTTCTCAGAAAGCTTCTTTCTCTTTGTTATCGGAGGATATTTCCTTTGGCCCTATAGTCTTCCAAGGGATCCGAAATATCTGTTCTCAGATTCCACAGAAATAAGGCTAGCAAAGAGATCCACGAAATACAGATGTAACTCTGTGAGATGAAGTAACAGAAGACTAAGCAGTTTCTCAGAAAGCTTCTTTCCAGATTTCATCTGAGGATATTTCCTTTTTCACCATAGCCCTCTATGGGCTTCCAAATATCACTTTGCCAATTCCACAAGAACTGTCTTAACGAAAGGCTTCTTGAGGGGAAAGCTGTAACTCTGTGAGATGATTTCAAAGAACACAAAGAAGTTTCTCAGAAAGCTTCTTTCTCTTTGTTATCGGAGGATATTTCCTTTGGCCCTATAGTCTTCCAAGGGATCCGAAATATCTGTTCTCAGATTCCACAAAAATAAGGCTAGCAAAGGGATCGACGAAATACAGATGTAACTCTGTGAGATGAATTAACAGAACTCTAAGCAGTTTCTCAGAAAGCTTCTTTCCAGATTTCATCTGAGGATATTTCCTTTTTCACCATAGCCCTCTATGGGCTTCCAAATATCACTTTGCCAATTCCACAAGAACTGTCTTAACGAAAGGCTTCTTGAGGGGAAAGCTGTAACTCTGTGAGATGATTTCAAAGAAAACAAAGAAGTTTCTCAGAAAGCTTCTTTCTCTTTGTTATCGGAGGATATTTCCTTTGGCCCTATATTCTTCCAAGGGATCCGAAATATCTGTTTTCAGATTCCACAGAAATACGGCTAGCAAAGAGATCGACGAAATACAGATGTAACTCTGTGAGATGAATTAACAGAACACTAAGCAGTTTCTCAGAAAGCTTCTTTCCAGATTTCATCTGAGGATATTTCCTTTTTCACCATAGCCCTCTATGGGCTTCCAAATATCACTTTGCCAATTCCACAAGAACTGTCGTAGCGAAAGGCTTCTTGAGGGGAAAGCTGTAACTCTGTGAGATGATTTCACAGAACACAAAGAAGTTTCTCAGAAAGCTTCTTTCTCTTTGTTATCGGAGGATATTTCCTTTGGCCCTATAGTCTTCCAAGGGATCCGAAATATCTGTTCTCAGATTCCACAGAAATAAGGCTAGCAAAGAGATCCAGGAAATACACATGTAACTCTGTGAGATGAATTAACAGAACACTAAGCAGTTTCTCAGAAATCTTCTTTAGAGATTTCATCGGAGGATATTTCCTTTTTCACCGTAGCCCTCTATGGGCTTCCAAATATCACTTTGCCAATTCCAAAAGAACTGTCTTAGCAAAAGGCTTCTTGAGGGGAGAGCTGTAACTCTGTGAGATGATTTCACAGAACACAAAGAAGTTACTCAGAAAGCTTCCTTCTCTTTGTTATCGGAGGATATTTCCTTTGGCCCTATAGTCTTCCAAGGGATCCGAAATATCTGTTCTCAGATTCCACAGAAATATGGCTAGCAAAGAGATCCAAGAAATACAGATGTAACTCTGTGAGATGAATTAACAGAACACTAAGCAGTTTCTCAGAAAGCTTCTTTCCAGATTTCATCGGAGGATATTTCCCTTTTCACCACAGCCCTCTATGGGCTTCCAAATATCACTTTGCCAATTCCACAAGAACTGTCTTGGCGAAAGGCTTCTTGAGGGGAAAGCTGTAACTCTGTGAGATGATTTCAAACAACACAAAGAAGTTTCTCAGATAGGTTCTTTCTCTTTGTTATCGGAGGATATTTCCTTTGGCCCTATAGCCTTCCAAGGGATCCGAAATATCTGTTCTCAGATTCCACAGAAATAAGGCTAGGAAAGAGACCGACGAAATACACATGTAACTCTCTGAGATGAATTAACAGAACACTAAGCAGTTTCTCAGAAAGCTTCTTTCCAGATTTCATCTGAGGATATTTCCTTTTTCACCATAGCCCTCTATGGGCTTCCAAATATCACTTTGCCAATTCCACAAAAACTGTCTTAGCGAAAGGCTTCCTGAGGGGAAAGCTGTAACTCTGTGAGATGATTTCACAGAACACAAAGAAGTTTCTCAGAAAGCTTCTTTCTCTTTGTTATCGGAGGATATTTCCTTTGGCCCTATAGTCTTCCAAGGGATCCGAAATATCTGTTCTCAGATTCCACAGAAATAAGGCTAGCAAAGAGATCCACGAAATACAGATATAACTCTGTGAGATGAATTAACAGAACACTAAGCAGTTTCTCAGAAAGCTTCTTTCCAGATTTCATCGGAGGATATTTCCTTTTTCACCATAGCCCTCTATGGGCTTCCAAATATCACTTTGCCAATTCCACAAGAACTGTCTTAGCGAAAGGCTTCCTGAGGGGAAAGCTGTAACTCTGTGAGATGATTTCACAGAACACAAAGAAGTTTCTCAGAAAGCTTCTTTCTCTTTGTTATCGGAGGATATTTCCTTTGGCCCTATAGTCTTCCAAGGGATCCGAAATATCTGTTCTCAGATTCCACAGAAATAAGGCTAGCAAAGAGATCCACGAAATACAGATGTAACTCTGTGAGATGAATTAACAGAACACTAAGCAGTTTCTCAGAAAGCTTCTTTCCAGATTTCATCGGAGGATATTTCCTTTTTCACCATAGCCCTCTATGGGCTTCCAAATATCACTTTGCCAATTCCACAAGAACTGTCTTAACGAAAGGCTTCTTGAGGGGAAAGCTGTAACTCTGTGAGATGATTTCACAGAACACAAAGAAGTTTCTCAGAAAGCTTCTTTCTCTTTGTTATCGGAGGATATTTCCTTTGGCCCTATAGTCTTCCAAGGGAACCGAAATATCTGTTCTCAGATTCCACAGAAATAAGGCTAGCAAAGAGATCCACGAAATACAGATGTAACTCTGTGAGATGAATTAACAGAACACTAAGCAGTTTCTCAGAAAGCTTCTTTCCAGATTTCATCTTAGGATATTTCCTTTTTCACCATAGCCCTCCATGGGCTTCCAAATATCACTTTGCCAATTCCACAAGAACTGTCTTGGCGAAAGGCTTCTTGAGGGGAAAGCTGTAACTCTGTAAGATGATTTCACAGAACACAAAGAAGTTTCTCAGAAAGCTTCTTTCTCTTTGTTATCCGAGGATATTTCCTTTGGCCCTATAGTCTTCCAAGGAATCCGAAATATCTGTTCTCAGATTCCACAGAAATAAGTCTAGCAAAGAGATCCACGAAATACAGATGTAAGTCTGTGAGATGAATTACAAAACACTAAGCATTTTCTCAAAAAGCTTCTTTCCAGATTTCATCGGAGGATATTTCCTTTTTCACCATAGCCCTCTATGAGCTTCCAAATATCACTTTGCCAATTCCACAAGAACTGTCTTAACGAAAGGCTTCTTGAGGGGAAATCTGTGACTCTGTGAGATGATTTCAAAGAACACAAAGAAGTTTCTCAGAAAGTTTCTTTCTCTTTGTTATCGGAGGATATTTCCTTTGGCCCTATAGTCTTCCAAGGGATCCGAAATATCTGTTGTCAGATTCCACAGAAATAAGGCTAGCAAAGAGATCGACGAAATACAGATGTAACTCTGTGAGATGAATTAACAGAACACTAAGCAGTTTCACAGAAAGCTTCTTTCCAGATTTCATCTGAGGATATTTCCTTTTTCACCATAGCCCTCTATGGGCTTCCAAATATCACTTTGCCAATTCCACAAGAACTGTCTTAACGAAAGGCTTTTTGAAGGGAAAGCTGTAACTCTGTGAGATGATTTCAAAGAACACAAAGAAGTTTCTCAGAAAGCTTCTTACTGTTTTTTTATCGGAGGATATTTCCTTTGGCCCTATAGTCTTCCAAGGGATCCGAAATATCTGTTCTCAGATTCCACAGAAATAAGGCTAGCAAAGAGATCGACGAAATACAGATGTAAATCTATGAGATGAATTAACAGAACACTAAGCAGTTTCTCAGAAAGCTTCTTTCCAGATTTCATCTGAGGATATTTCCTTTTTCACCATAGCCCTCTAAGGGCTTCCAAATATCACTTTGCCAATTCCAGAGGAACTGTCTTGGCGAAAGGCTTCTTGAGGGGAAAGCTGTAACTCTGTGAGATGATTTCACAGAACAGAAAGAACTTTCTCAAAAAGCTTCTTTCTCTTTGTTATCGGAGGATATTTCCTTTGGCCCTATAGTCTTCCAAGGGATCCGAAATATCTGTTCTCAGATTCCACAGAAATAAGTCTAGCAAAGAGATCGACGAAATACAGATGTAACTCTGTGAGATGAATTAACAGAACACTAAGCAGTTTCTCAGAAAGCTTCTTTCCAGATTTCATCTGAGGATATTTCCTTTTTCACCATAGCCCTCTATGGGCTTCCAAATATCACTTTGCCAATTCCACAAGAACTGTCTTAACGAAAGGCTTTTTGAGGGGAAAGCTGTAACTCTGTGAGATGATTTCAAAGAACACAAAGAAGTTTCTCAGAAAGCTTCTTACTCTTTGTTATCGGAGGATATTTCCTTTGGCCCTATAGTCTTCCAAGGGATCCGAAATATCTGTTCTCAGATTCCACAGAAATAAGGCTAGCAAAGAGATCGACGAAATACAGATGTAACTCTGTGAGATGAATTAACAGAACACTAAGCAGTTTCTCAGAAAGCTTCTTTCCAGATTTCATCTGAGGATATTTCCTTTTTCACCATAGCCCTCTAAGGGCTTCCAAATATCACTTTGCCAATTCCACAAGAACTGTCTTGGCGAAAGGCTTCTTGAGGGGAAAGCTGTAACTCTGTGAGATGATTTCACAGAACAGAAAGAACTTTCTCAAAAAGCTTCTTTCTCTTTGTTATCGGAGGATATTTCCTTTGGCCCTATAGTCTTCCAAGGGATCCGAAATATCTGTTCTCAGATTCCACAGAAATAAGTCTAGCAAAGAGATCGACGAAATACAGATGTAACTCTGTGAGATGAATTAACAGAACACTAAGCAGTTTCTCAGAAAGCTTCTTTCCAGATTTCATCTGAGGATATTTCCATTTTCACCATAGCCCTCTATGGGCTTCCAAATATCACTTTGCCAATTCCACAAGAACTGTCTTAACGAAAGGCTTCTTGAGGGGAAATCTCTGATTCTGTGAGAAGATTTCAAAGAACACAAAGAAGTTTCTCAGAAAGTTTCTTTCTCTTTGTTATCGGAGGATATTTCCTTTGCCCCTATAGTCTTCCAAGGGATCCGAAATATCTGTTCTCAGATTGCACAGAAGTAAGGCTAGCAAAGAGATCGACGAAATACAGATGTAACTCTGTGAGATGAATTAACAGAACACTAAGCAGTTTCTCAGAAAGCTTCTTTCCAGATTTCATCGGAGGATATTTCCTTTTTCACCATAGCCCTCTATGGGCTTCCAAATATCACTTTGCCAATTCCACAAGAACTGTCTTAACGAAAGGCTTCTTGAGGGGAAATCTGTGACTCTGTGAGATGATTTCAAAGAACACAAAGAAGTTTCTCATAAAGTTTCTTTCTCTTTGTTATCGGAGGATACTTCCTTTGGCCCTATAGTCTTCCAAGGGATCCGAAATATCTGTTCTCAGATTCCACAGAAATAAGGCTAGCAAAGAGATCGACGAAATACAGATGTAACTCTGTGAGATGAATTAACAGAACACTAAGCAGTTTCACAGAAAGCTTCTTTCCAGATTTCATCTGAGGATATTTCCTTTTTCACCATAGCCCTCTATGGGCTTCCAAATATCACTTTGCCAATTCCACAAGAACTGTCTTAACGAAAGGCTTTTTGAGGGGAAAGCTGTAATTCTGTGAGATGATTTCAAAGAACATAAAGAAGTTTCTCAGAAAGCTTCTTACTCTTTGTTATCGGAGGATATTTCCTTTGGCCCTATAATCTTCCAAGGGATCCGAAATATCTGTTCTCAGATTCCACAGAAATAAGGCTAGCAAAGAGATCGACGAAATACAGATGTAACTCTGTGAGATGAATTAACAGAACACTAAGCAGTTTCTCAGAAAGCTTCATTCCAGATTTCATCTGGGGATATTTCCTTTTTCACCATAGCCCTCTAAGGGCTTCCAAATATCACTTTGCCAATTCCACAAGAAGTGTCTTGGCGAAAGGCTTCTTGAGGGGAAAGCTGTAACTCTGTGAGATGATTTCACAGAACAGAAAGAACTTTCTCAAAAAGCTTCTTTCTCTTTGTTATCGGAGGATATTTCCTTTGGCCCTATAGTCTTCCAAGGGATCCGAAATATCTGTTCTCAGATTCCACAGAAATAAGTCTAGCAAAGAGATCGACGAAATACAGATGTAACTCTGTGAGATGAATTAACAGAACACTAAGCAGTTTCTCAGAAAGCTTCTTTCCAGATTTCATCTGAGGATATTTCCTTTTTCACCATAGCCCTCTATGGGCTTCCAAATATCACTTTGCCAATTCCAAAAGAACTGTCTTAACGAAAGGCTTTTTGAGGGGAAAGCTGTAACTCTGTGAGATGATTTCAAAGAACACAAAGAAGTTTCTCAGAAAGCTTCTTACTCTTTGTTATCGGAGGATATTTCCTTTGGCCCTATAGTCTTCCAAGGGATTCGAAATATCTGTTCTCAGATTCCACAGAAATAAGGCTAGCAAAGAGATCGACGAAATACAGATGTAACTCTGTGAGATGAATTAACAGAACACTAAGCAGTTTCTCAGAAAGCTTCTTTCCAGATTTCATCTGAGGATATTTCCTTTTTCACCATAGCCCTCTAAGGGCTTCCAAATATCACTTTGCCAATTCCACAAGAACTGTCTTGGCGAAAGGCTTCTTGAGGGGAAAGCTGTAACTCTGTGAGATGATTTCACAGAACAGAAAGAACTTTCTCAAAAAGCTTCTTTCTCTTTGTTATGGGAGGATATTTCCTTTGGCCCTATAGTCTTCCAAGGGATCCGAAATATCTGTTCTCAGATTCCACAGAAATAAGTCTAGCAAAGAGATCGACGAAATACAGATGTAACTCTGTGAGATGAATTAACAGAACACTAAGAAGTTTCTCAGAAAGCTTCTTTCCAGATTTCATCTGAGGATATTTCCTTTTTCACCATAGCCCTCTATGGGCTTCCAAATATCACTTTGCCAATTCCACAAGAACTGTCTTAACGAAAGGCTTCTTGAGGGGAAATCTCTGATTCTGTGAGAAGATTTCAAAGAACACAAAGAAGTTTCTCAGAAAGGTTCTTTCTCTTTGTTATCGGAGGATATTTCCTTTGGACCTATAGTCTTCCAAGGGATCCGAAATATCTGTTCTCAGATTGCACAGAAGTAAGGCTAGCAAAGAGATCGACGAAATACAGATGTAACTCTGTGAGATGAATTAACAGAACACTAAGCAGTTTCTCAGAAAACTTCTTTCCAGATTTCATCGGAGGATATTTCCTTTTTCACCATAGCCCTCTATGGGCTTCCAAATATCACTTTGCCAATTCCACAAGAACTGTCTTGGCGAAAGGCTTCTTGAGGGGAAATCTGTGACTCTGTGAGATGATTTCAAAGAACACAAAGAAGTTTCTCATAAAGTTTCTTTCTCTTTGTTATCGGAGGATATTTCCTTTGGCCCTATAGTCTTCCAAGGGATCCGAAATATCTGTTCTCAGATTCCACAGAAATAAGGCTAGCAAAGAGATCGACGAAATACAGATGTAACTCTGTGAGATGAATTAACAGAACACTAAGCAGTTTCACAGAAAGCTTCTTTCCAGATTTCATCTGAGGATATTTCCTTTTTCACCATAGCCCTCTAAGGGCTTCCAAATATCACTTTGCCAATTCCACAAGAACTGTCTTAACGAAAGGCTTTTTGAGGGGAAAGCTGTAACTCTGTGAGATGATTTCAAAGAACATAAAGAAGTTTCTCAGAAAGCTTCTTACTCTTTGTTATCGGAGGATATTTCCTTTGGCCCTATAGTCTTCCAAGGGATCCGAAATATCTGTTCTCAGATTCCACAGAAATAAGGCTAGCAAAGAGATCGACGAAATACAGATGTAACTCTGTGAGATGAATTAACAGAACACTAAGCAGTTTCTCAGAAAGCTTCTTTCCAGATTTCATCTGGGGATATTTCCTTTTTCACCATAGCCCTCTAAGGGCTTCCAAATATCACTTTGCCAATTCCACAAGAACTGTCTTGGCGAAAGGCTTCTTGAGGGGAAAGCTGTAACTCTGTGAGAAGATTTCAAAGAACACAAAGAAGTTTCTCAGAAAGTTTCTTTCTCTTTGTTATCGGAGGATATTTCCTTTGGCCCTATAGTCTTCCAAGGGATCCGAAATATCTGTTCGCAGATTGCACAGAAGTAAGGCTAGCAAAGAGATCGAAGAAATACAGATGTAACTCTGTGAGATGAATTAACAGAACACTAAGCAGTTTCTCAGAAAGCTTCTTTCCAGATTTCATCTGAGGATATTTCCTTTTTCACCATAGCCCTCTATGGGCTTCCAAATATCACTTTGCCAATTCCACAAGAACTGTCTTGGCGAAAGGCTTCTTGAGGGGAAAGCTGTAACTCTGTGAGATGATTTCACAGAACAGAAAGAACTTTCTCAAAAAGCTTCTTTCTCTTTGTTATCGGAGGATATTTCCTTTGGCCCTATAGTCTTCCAAGGGATCCGAAATATCTGTTCTCAGATTCCACAGAAATAAGTCTAGCAAAGAGATCGACGAAATACAGATGTAACTCTGTGAGATGAATTAACAGAACACTAAGCAGTTTCTCAGAAAGCTTCTTTCCAGATTTCATCGGAGGATATTTCCTTTTTCACCATAGCCCTCTATGGGCTTCCAAATATCACTTTGCCAATTCCACAAGAACTGTCTTAACGAAAGGCTTCTTGAGGGGAAATCTGTGACTCTGTGAGATGATTTCAAAGAACACAAAGAAGTTTCTCATAAAGTTTCTTTCTCTTTGTTATCGGAGGATATTTCCTTTGGCCCTATAGTCTTCCAAGGGATCCGAAATATCTGTTCTCAGATTCCACAGAAATAAGGCTAGCAAAGAGATCGACGAAATACAGATGTAACTCTGTGAGATGAATTAACTGAACACTAAGCAGTTTCACAGAAAGCTTCTTTCCAGATTTCATCTGAGGATATTTCCTTTTTCACCATAGCCCTCTATGGGCTTCCAAATATCACTTTGCCAATTCCACAAGAACTGTCTTAACGAAAGGCTTTTTGAGGGGAAAGCTGTAACTCTGTGAGATGATTTCAAAGAACATAAAGAAGTTTCTCAGAAAACTTCTTACTCTTTGTTATCGGAGGATATTTCCTTTGGCCCTATAGTCTTCCAAGGGATCCGAAATATCTGTTCTCAGATTCCACAGAAATAAGGCTAGCAAAGAGATCGACGAAATACAGATGTAACTCTGTGAGATGAATTAACAGAACACTAAGCAGTTTCTCAGAAAGCTTCTTTCCAGATTTCATCTGAGGATATTTCCTTTTTCACCATAGCCCTCTAAGGGCTTCCAAATATCACTTTGCCAATTCCACAAGAACTGTCTTGGCGAAAGGCTTCTTGAGGGGAAAGCTGTAACTCTGTGAGATGATTTCACAGAACAGAAAGAACTTTCTCAAAAAGCTTCTTTCTCTTTGTTATCGGAGGATATTTCCTTTGGCCCTATAGTCTTCCAAGGGATCCGAAATATCTGTTCTCAGATTCCACAGAAATAAGTCTAGCAAAGAGATCGACGAAATACAGATGTAACTCTGTGAGATGAATTAACAGAACACTAAGCAGTTTCTCAGAAAGCTTCTTTCCAGATTTCATCTGAGGATATTTCCTTTTTCACCATAGCCCTCTATGGGCTTCCAAATATCACTTTGCCAATTCCACAAGAACTGTCTTAACGAAAGGCTTCTTGAGGGGAAATCTCTGATTCTGTGAGAAGATTTCAAAGAACACAAAGAAGTTTCTCAGAAAGGTTCTTTCTCTTTGTTATCGGAGGATATTTCCTTTGGACCTATAGTCTTCCAAGGGATCCGAAATATCTGTTCTCAGATTGCACAGAAATAAGGCTAGCAAAGAGATCGACGAAATACAGATGTAACTCTGTGAGATGAATTAACAGAACACTAAGCAGTTTCTCAGAAAGCTTCTTTCCAGGTTTCATCGGAGGATATTTCCTTTTTCACCATAGCCCTCTTTGGGCTTACAAATATCACTTTGCCAATTCCACAAGAACTGTCTTAGCGAAAGGCTTCTTGAGGGGAAAGCTGTAACTCTGTGAGATGATTTCAAAGAACACAAAGAAGTTTCTCAGAAAGCTTCTTTCTCTTTGTTATCGGAGGATATTTCCTTTGGCCCTATAGTCTTCCAAGGGATGCCTAATATCTGTTCTCAGATTCCACAGAAATAAGGCTAGCAAAGAGATCCACGAAATACAGATGTAATTCTGTGAGATGAATTAACAGAACACTAAGCAGTTTCTCAAAAAGCTTCTTTCCAGATTTCATCGGAGGATATTTCCTTTTTCACCATAGCCCTCTATGGGCTTCCAAATATCACTTTGCCAATTCCACAAGAACTGTCTTAACGAAAGGCTCCTTGAGGGGAAATCTGTGACTCTGTGAGATGATTTCAAAGAACACAAAGAAGTTTCTCAGAAAGTTTCTTTCTCTTTGTTTTCGGAGGATATTTCCTTTGGCCCTATAGTCTTCCAAGGGATCCGAAATATCTGTTCTCAGATTCCACAGAAGTAAGGCAAGCAAAGAGATCCACGAAATACGCATGTAACTCTGTGAGATGAATTAACAGAACACTAAGCAGTTTCTCAGAAAGCTTCTTTCCAGATTTCATCTGAGGATATTTCCTATTTCACCATAGCCCTCTATGGGCTTCCAAATATCACTTTGCCAATTCCACAAGAATTGTCTTGGCGAAAGGCTTCTTGAGGGGAAAGCTGTAACTCTGTGAGATGATTTCACAGAACACAAAGAACTTTCTCAGAAAGCTTCTTTCTCTTTGTTATCGGAGGATATTTCCTTTGGCCCTATAGTCTTCCAAGGGATCCGAAATATCTGTTCTCAGATTCCACAGAAATAAGGCTAGCAAAGAGATCCACGAAATACAGATGTAACTCTGTGAGATGAATTAACAGAACACTAAGCAGTTTCTCAGAAAGCTTCTTTCCAGATTTCATCTGAGGATATTTCCTTTTTCACCATAGCCCTCTATGGGCTTCCAAATATCACTTTGCCAATTCCACAAGAACTGTCTTGGCGAAAGGCTTCTTGAGGGGAAAGCTGTAACTCTGTAAGATGATTTCACAGAACACAAAGAAGTTTCTCAGAAAGCTTCTTCCTCTTTGTTATCGGAGGATATTTCCTTTGGCCCTATAGTCTTCCAAGGGATCCGAAATATCCGTTCTCAGATTCCACAGAAATAAGGCTAGCAAAGAGATCGAGGAAATACAGATGTAACTCTGTGAGATGAATTAACAGAAGACTAAGCAGTTTCTCCGAAAGCTTCTTTCCAGATTTCATCTGAGGATATTTCCTTTTTCACCATAGCCCTCTATGGGCTTCCAAATATCACTTTGCCAATTCCACAAGAACTGTCTTAACGAAAGGCTTCTTGAGGGGAAAGCTGTTACTCTGTGAGATGATTTCAAAGAACACAAATAAGTTTCTCAGAAAGCTTCTTTCTCTTTGTTATCGGAGGATATTTCCTTTGGCCCTACAGTCTTCCAAGGGATGCGAAATATCTGTTCTCAGATTCCACAGAAATAAGGCTAGCAAAGAGATCCACGAAATACACATGTAACTCTGTGAGATGAATTAACAGAACACTAAGCAGTTTCTCAGAAAGCTTCTTTCCAGATTTCATCTGAGGATATTTCCTTTTTCACCATAGCCCTCTATGGGCTTCCAAATATCACTTTGCAAATTCCACAAGAACTCTCTTAACGAAAGGATTCTTGAGGGGAAAGCTGTAACTCTGTGAGATGATTTCAAAGAACACAAAGAAGTTTCTCAGAAAGCTTCTTTCTCTTTGTTATCGGAGGATATTTCCTTTGGCCATATAGTCTTCCAAGGGATCCGAATATCTGTTTTCAGATTCCACAGAAATAAGGCTATCAAAGAGATCGAAGAAATAGAGATGTAACTCTGTGAGATGAATTAACAGAACACTAAGCAGTTTCACAGAAAGCTTCTTTACAGATTTCATCGGGGGATAATTCCTTTTTCACCATAGCCCTCTATGGGCTTCCAAATATCACTTTGCCAATTCCACAAGAACTTTCTTGGCGAAAGGCTTCTTGAGGGGAAAGCTGTAACTCTGTGTGATGATTTCACAGAACACAAAGAAGTTTCTCAAAAAGCTTCTTTCTCTTTGTTATCGGAGGATATTTCCTTTGGCCCTATAGTCTTCCAAGGGATCCGAAATATCTGTTCTCAGATTCCACAGAAATAAGTCTAGCAAAGAGATCCACTAAATACAGATGTAACTCTGTGAGATGAATTACAGAACACTAAGCAGTTTCTCAAAAAGCTTCTTTCCAGATTTCATCTGAGGATATTTCCTTTTTCACCATAGCCCTCTATGGGCTTCCAAATATCACTTTGCCAATTCCACAAGAACTGTCTTAACGAAAGGCTTTTTGAGGGGAAAGCTGTAACTCTGTGAGATGATTTCAAAGAACACAAAGAAGTTTCTCAGAAAGCTTCTTTCTCTTTGTTATCGGAGGATATTTCCTTTGGCCCTATAGTCTTCCAAGGGATCCGAAATATCTGTTCTCAGATTCCACAGAAGTAAGGCAAGCAAAGAGATCCACGAAATACAGATGTAACACTGTGAGATGAATTAACAGAACACTAAGCAGTTTCTCAGAACGCTTCTTTCCAGGTTTCATCGGAGGATATTTCCTTTTACACCATAGCCCTCTATGGGCTTCCAAATATCACTTTGCCAATTCCACAAGAACTGTCTTAGCGAAAGGCTTCTTGAGGGGAAAGCTGTAATTCTGTGAGATGATTTCAAAGAACACAAAGAAGTTTCTCAGAAAGCTTCTTTCTCTTTGTTATCGGAGGATATTTCCTTTGGCCCTATAGTCTTCCAAGGGATGCGAAATATCTGTTCTCAGATTCCAGAGAAATAAGGCTAGCAAAGAGATCGATGAAATACAGATGTAATTCTGTGAGATGAATTAACAGAACACTAAGCAGTTTCTCAAAAAGCTTCTTTCCAGATTTCATCTGAGGATATTTCCTTTTTCACCATAGCCCTCTATGGGCTTCCAAATATCACTTTGCCAATTCCACATGAACTGTCTTAACGAAAGGCTCCTTGAGGGGAAATCTGTGACTCTGTGAGATGATTTCAAAGAACACAAAAAAGTTTCTCAGAAAGTTTCTTTCTCTTTGTTTTCGGAGGATATTTCCTTTGGCCCTATAGTCTTCCAAGGGATCCGAAATATCTGTTCTCAGATTCCACAGAAATAAGGCTATCAAAGAGATAGACGAAATACAGATGTAACTTTGTGAGATGAATTAACAGAACACTAAACAGTTTCTCAAAAATCTTCTTTCCAGATTTCATCGGAGGATATTTCCTTTTTCACCATAGCCCTCTATGGGCTTCCAAATATCACTTTGCCAATTCCAAAAGAACTGTCTTAGCGAAAGGCTTCTTGAGGGGAAACTTGTAACTCTGTGAGATGATTTCACAGAACACAAAGAAGTTTCTCAGAAAGCTTCCTTCTCTTTGTTATCGGAGGATATTTCCTTTGGCCCTATAGTCTTCCAAGGGATCCGAAATATCTGTTCTCAGATTCCACAGAAATATGGCTATCAAAGAGATAGACGAAATACAGATGTAACTTTGTGAGATGAATTAACAGAACACTAAACAGTTTCTCAAAAATCTTCTTTCCAGATTTCATCGGAGGATATTTCTTTTTCACCATAGCCCTCTATGGGCTTCCAAATATCACTTTGCCAATTCCAAAAGAACTGTCTTAGCGAAAGGCTTCTTGAGGGGAAAGTTGTAACTCTGTGAGATGATTTCACAGAACACAAAGAAGTTTCTCAGAAAGATTCCTTCTCTTTGTTATCGGAGGATATTTCCTTTGGCCCTATAGTCTTCCAAGGGATCCGAAATATCTGTTCTCAGATTCCACAGAAATAAGGCTAGCAAAGAGATCCACGAAATACACACGTAACTCTGTGAGATGAATTAACAGAACACTAAGCAGTTTCTCAGAAAGCTTCTTTCCAGATTTCATCGGAGGATATTTCCCTTTTCACCACAGCCCTCTATGGGCTTCCAAATATCACTTTGCCAATTCCACAAGAACTGTCTTAACGAAAGGCTTCTTTAGGGGAAAGCTGTAACAATGTGAGATGATTTCAAAGAACACAAACAATTTTCTCAGAAACCTTCCTTCTCTTTGTTATCGGAGGATATTTCCTTTGGCCCTATAGTCTTCCAAGGGATCCGAAATATCTGTTCTCAGATTGCACAGAAATAAGTCTAGCAAAGAGATCCAGGAAATACAGATGTAATTCTGTGAGATGAATTAACAGAACACTAAGCAGTTTCTCAGAAAGCTTCTTTCCAGATTTCATCTGAGGATATTTACTTTTTCACCATAGCCCTCTATGGGCTTCCAAATATCACTTTGCCAATTCCACAAGAACTGTCTTGGCGAAAGGCTTCTTGAGGGGAAAGCTGTAACTCTGTGAGATGATTTCACAGAACAGAAAGCACTTTCTCAAAAAGCTTCTTTCTCTTTGTTATCGGAGGATATTTCCTTTGGCCCTATAGTCTTCCAAGGGATCCGAAATATCTGTTCTCAGATTCCACAGAAATAAGTCTAGCAAAGAGATCCACGAAATACACATGTTACTCTGTGAGATGAATTAACAGAACACTAAGCAGTTTCTCAGAAAGCTTCTTTCCAGATTTCATCGGAGGATATTTCCTTTTTCACCATAGCCCTCTATGGGCTTCCAAATATCACTTTGCCAATACCACAAGAACTGTCTTAACGAAAGGCTTCTTGAGGGGAAATCTGTGACTCTGTGAGATGATTTCAAAGAACACAAAGAAGTTTCTCATAAAGTTTCTTTCTCTTTGTTATCGGAGGATATTTCCTTTGGCCCTATAGTCTTCCAAGGGATCCGAAATATCTGTTCTCAGATTCCACAGAAATAAGGCTAGCAAAGAGATCGACGAAATACAGATGTAACTCTGTGAGATGAATTAACTGAACACTAAGCAGTTTCACAGAAAGCTTCTTTCCAGATTTCATCTGAGGATATTTCCTTTTTCACCATAGCCCTCTATGGGCTTCCAAATATCACTTTGCCAATTCCACAAGAACTGTCTTAACGAAAGGCTTTTTGAGGGGAAAGCTGTAACTCTGTGAGATGATTTCACAGAACATAAAGAAGTTTCTCAGAAAGCTTCTTACTCTTTGTTATCGGAGGATATTTCCTTTGGCCCTATAGTCTTCCAAGGGATCCGAAATATCTGTTCTCAGATTCCACAGAAATAAGGCTAGCAAAGAGATCGACGAAATACAGATGTAATTCTGTGAGATGAATTAACAGAACACTAAGCAGTTTCTCAGAAAGCTTCTTTCCAGATTTCATCTGAGGATAATTCCTTTTTCACCATAGCCCTCTAAGGGCTTCCAAATATCACTTTGCCAATTCCACAAGAACTGTCTTGGCGAAAGGCTTCTTGAGGGGAAAGTGTAACTCTGTGAGATGATTTCACAGAACAGAAAGAACTTTCTCAAAAAGCTTCTTTCTCTTTGTTATCGGAGGATATTTCCTTTGGCCCTATAGTCTTCCAAGGGATCCGAAATATCTGTTCTCAGATTCCACAGAAATAAGTCTAGCAAAGAGATCGACGAAATACAGATGTAACTCTGTGAGATGAATTAACAGAACACTAAGCAGTTTCTCAGAAAGCTTCTTTCCAGATTTCATCTGAGGATATTTCCTTTTTCACCATAGCCCTCTATGGGCTTCCAAATATCACTTTGCCAATTCCACAAGAACTGTCTTAATGAAAGGCTTCTTGAGGGGAAATCTCTGATTCTGTGAGAAGATTTCAAAGAACACAAAGAAGTTTCTCAGAAAGGTTCTTTCTCTTTGTTATCGGAGGATATTTCCTTTGGACCTATAGTCTTCCAAGGGATCCGAAATATCTGTTCTCAGATTGCACAGAAATAAGGCTAGCAAAGAGATCGACGAAATACAGATGTAACTCTGTGAGATGAATTAACAGAACACTAAGCAGTTTCTCAGAAAGCTTCTTTCCAGGTTTCATCGGAGGATATTTCCTTTTTCACCATAGCCCTCTTTGGGCTTCCAAATATCACTTTGCCAATTCCACAAGAACTGTCTTAGCGAAAGGCTTCTTGAGGGGAAAGCTGTAACTCTGTGAGATGATTTCACAGAACACAAAGAAGTTTCTCAGAAAGCTTCTTTCTCTTTGTTATCGGAGGATATTTCCTTTGGCCCTATAGTCTTCAAACGGATCCGAAATATCTGTTCTCAGATTCCACAGAAATAAGTCTAGCAAAGAGATCGACGAAATACAGATGTAACTCTGTGAGATGAATTAACAGAACACTAAGCAGTTTCTCAGAAAGCTTCTTTCCAGATTTCATCTGAGGATATTTCCTTTTTCACCATAGCCCTCTATGGGCTTCCAAATATCACTTTGCCAATTCCACAAGAACTGTCTTAACGAAAGGCTCCTTGAGGGGAAATCTGTGACTCTGTGAGATGATTTCAAAGAACACAAAGAAGTTTCTCAGAAAGTTTCTTTCTCTTTGTTTTCGGAGGATATTTCCTTTGGCCCTATAGTCTTCCAAGGGATCCGAAATATCTGTTCTCAGATTCCACAGAAGTAAGGCTAGCAAAGAGATCCACGAAATACACATGTAACTCTGTGAGATGAATTAACAGAACACTAAGCAGTTTCTCAGAAAGCTTCTTCAAAGATTTCATCTGAGGATATTTCCTTTTTCACCATAGCCCTCTATGGGCTTCCAAATATCACTTTGCCAATTCCACAAGAACTGTCTTGGCGAAAGGCTTCTTTAGGGGAAAGCTGTAACTCTGTGAGATGATTTCACAGAACACAAAGAACTTTCTCAAAAAGCTTCTTTCTCTTTGTTATCGGAGGGTATTTCCTTTGGCCCTATAGTCTTCCAAGGGATCCGAAATATCTGTTCTCAGATTCCACAGAAATAAGTCTAGCAAAGAGATCCACGAAATACAGATGTAACTCTGTGAGATGAATTAACAGAACAGTAAGCAGTTTCTCAGAAAGCTTCCTTCCAGATTTCATCTGAGGATATTTCCTTTTTCACCATAGCCCTCTATGGGCTTCCAAATATCACTTTGCCAATTCCACAAGAACTGTCTTGGCGAAAGGCTTCTTGAGGGGAAAACTGTAACTCTGTAAGATGATTTCACAGAACACAAAGAAGTTTCTCAGAAAGCTTCTTCCTCTTTGTTATCGGAGGATATTTCCTTTGGCCCTATAGTCTTCCAAGGGATCCGAAATATCCGTTCTCAGATTCCACAGAAATAAGGCTAGCAAAGAGATCGAGGAAATACAGATGTAACTCTGTGAGATGAATTAACAGAAGACTAAGCAGTTTCTCCGAAAGCTTCTTTCCAGATTTCATCTGAGGATATTTCCTTTTTCACCATAGCCCTCTATGGGCTTCCAAATATCACTTTGCCAATTCCACAAGAACTGTCTTAACGAAAGGCTTCTTGAGGGGAAAGCTGTTACTCTGTGACATGATTTCAAAGAACACAAATAAGTTTCTCAGAAAGCTTCTTTCTCTTTGTTATCGGAGGATATTTCCTTTGGCCCTACAGTCTTCCAAGGGATGCGAAATATCTGTTCTCAGATTCCACAGAAATAAGGCTAGCAAAGAGATCCACGAAATACACATGTAACTCTGTGAGATGAATTAACAGAACACTAAGCAGTTTCTCAGAAAGCTTCTTTCCAGATTTCATCTGAGGATATTTCCTTTTTCACCATAGCCCTCTATGGGCATCCAAATATCACTTTGCAAATTCCACAAGAACTCTCTTAACGAAAGGATTCTTGAGGGGAAAGCTGTAACTCTGTGAGATGATTTCAAAGAACACAAAGAAGTTTCTCAGAAAGCTTCTTTCTCTTTGTTATCGGAGGATATTTCCTTTGGCCATATAGTCTTCCAAGGGATCCGAATATCTGTTTTCAGATTCCACAGAAATAAGGCTATCAAAGAGATCGAAGAAATAGAGATGTAACTCTGTGAGATGAATTAACAGAACACTAAGCAGTTTCACAGAAAGCTTCTTTACAGATTTCATCGGAGGATATTTCCTTTTTCACCATAGCCCTCTATGGGCTTCCAAATATCACTTTGCCAATTCCACAAGAACTTTCTTAGCGAAAGGCTTCTTGAGGGGAAAGCTTTAAATCTGTGTGATGATTTCACAGAACACAAAGAAGTTTCTCAAGAAGCTTCTTTCTCTTTGTTATCGGAGGATATTTCCTTTGGCCCTATAGTCTTCCAAGGGATCCGAAATATCTGTTCTCAGATTCCACAGAAATAAGTCTAGCAAAGAGATCCACTAAATACAGATGTAACTCTGTGAGATGAATTACAGAACACTAAGCAGTTTCTCAAAAAGCTTCTTTCCAGATTTCATCTGAGGATATTTCCTTTTTCACCATAGCCCTCTATGGGCTTCCAAATATCACTTTGCCAATTCCACAAGAACTGTCTTGGCGAAGGGCTTCTTGAAGTGAAAGCTGTAACTCTGTGAGATGATTTCAAAGAACACAAATAAGTTTCTCAGAAAGCTTCTTTCTCTTTGTTATCGGAGGATATTTCCTTTGGCCCTATAGTCTTCCAAGGGATCCGAAATATCTGTTCTCAGATTCCACAGAAATAAGGCTATCAAAGAGATAGACGAAATACAGATGTAACTTTGTGAGATGAATTAACAGAACACTAAACAGTTTCTCAAAAATCTTCTTTCCAGATTTCATCGGAGGATATTTCCTTTTTCACCATAGCCCTCTATGGGCTTCCAAATATAACTTTGCCAATTCCAAAAGAACTGTCTTAGCGAAAGGCTTCTTGAGGGGAAAGTTGTAACTCTGTGAGATGATTTCACAGAACACAAAGAAGTTTCTCAGAAAGCTTCCTTCTCTTTGTTATCGGAGGATATTTCCTTTGGCCCTATAGTCTTCCAAGGGATCCGAAATATCTGTTCTCAGATTCCACAGAAATATGGCTAGCAAAGAGATCCACGAAATACACATGTAACTCTGTGAGATGAATTAACAGAACACTAAGCAGTTTCTCAGAAAGCTTCTTTCCAGATTTCATCGGAGGATATTTCCCTTTTCACCACAGCCCACTATGGGCTTCCAAATATCACTTTTCCAATTCCACAAGAACTGTCTTAACGAAAGGCTTCTTGAGGGGAAAGCTGTAACAATGTGAGATGATTTCAAAGAACACAAACAAGTTTCTCAGAAACCTTCCTTCTCTTTGTTATCGGAGGATATTTCCTTTGGCCCTATAGTCTTCCAAGGGATCCGAAATATCTGTTCTCAGATTCCACAGAAATAAGTCTAGCAAAGAGATCCAGGAAATACAGATGTAATTCTGTGAGATGAATTAACAGAACACTAAGCAGTTTCTCAGAAAGCTTCTTTCCAGATATCATCTGAGGATATTTCCTTTTTCACCATAGCCCTCTATGGGCTTCCAAATATCACATTGCCAATTCCACAAGAACTGTCTTGGCGAAAGGCTTCTTGAGGGGAAAGCTGTAACTCTGTGAGATGATTTCAGAGAACACAAAGAAGTTTCCCAGAAAGCTTCTTTCTCTTTGTTATCGGAGGATACTTCCTTTGGCCCTATAGTCTTCCAAGGGATCCGAAATATCTGTTCTCAGATTCCACAGAAATAAGGCTAGCAAAGAGATCCACGAAATACAGATGTAACTCTGTGAGATGAATTAACAGAAGACTAAGCAGTTTCTTAGAAAGCTTCTTTCCAGATTTCATCGGAGGATATTTCCTTTTTCACCATAGCCCTCTATGGGCTTCTAAGTATCACTTTGCCAATTCCACAAGAACTGTCTTAACGAAAGGCTTCTTTAGGGGAAAGCTGTAACTCTGTGAGATGATTTCAAAAAACACAAATAAGTTTCTCAGAAAGCTTCTTTCTCTTTGTTATCGGAGGATATTTCGTTTGGCCCTATAGTCTTCCAAGGGATGCGAAATATCTGTTCTCAGATTCCACAGAAATAAGTCTAGCAAAGATATCGACGAAATACAGATGTAACTCTGTGAGATGAATTAACAGAACACTAAGCAGTTTCTCAGAAAGCTTCTTTCCAGATTTCATCTGAGGATATTTCCTTTTTCACCATAGCCCTCTATGGGCTTCCAAATATCACTTTGCCAATTCCACAAGAACTGACTTGGCGAAAGGCTTCTTGAGGGGAAAGCTGTAACTCTGTAAGATGATTTCACAGAACACAAAAAAGTTTCTCAGAAAGCTTCTTCCTCTTTGTTATCGGAGGATATTTCCTTTGGCCCTATAGTCTTCCAAGGGATCCGAAATATCTGTTCTCAGATTCCACAGAAATAAGGCTAGCAAAGAGATCCACGAAATACAGATGTAACTCTGTGAGATGAATTAACAGAAGACTAAGCAGTTTCTCCGAAAGCTTCTTTCCAGATTTCATCTGAGGATATTTCCTTTTTCACCATAGCCCTCTATGGGCTTCCAAATATCACTTTGCCAATTCCACAAGAACTGTCTTAACGAAAGGCTTCTTGAGGGGAAAGCTGTTACTCTGTGAGATGATTTCAAAGAACACAAAGAAGTTTCTCAGAAAGCTTCTTTCTCTTTGTTATCGGAGGATATTTCCTTTGGCCCTATAGTCTTCCAAGGGATGCGAAATATCTGTTCTCAGATTCCACAGAAATAAGGCTAGCAAAGAGATCCACGAAACACACATGTAACTCTGTGAGATGAATTAACAGAACACTAAGCAGTTTCTCAGAAAGCTTCTTTCCAGATTTCATCTGAGGATATTTCCTTTTTCACCATAGCCCTCTATGGGCTTCCAAATATCACTTTGCCAATTCCACAAGAACTCTCTTAACGAAAGGCTTCTTGAGGGGAAAGCTGTAACTCTGTGAGATGATTTCAAAGAACACAAAGAAGTTTCTCAGAAAGCTTCTTTCTCTTTGTTATCGGAGGATATTTCCTTTGGCCCTATAGTCTTCCAAGGGATCCGAATATCTGTTTTCAGATTCCACAGAAATAAGGCTATCAAAGACATCGAAGAAATACAGATGTAACTCTGTGAGATGAATTAACAGAACACTAAGCAGTTTCACCGAAAGCTTCTTTCCAGATTTCATCTGAGGATATTTCCTTTTTCACCATAGCCCTCTATGGGCTTCCAAATATCACTTTGCCAATTCCACAAGAACTTTCTTGGCGAAAGGCTTCTTGAGGGGAAAGCTGTAACTCTGTGTGATGATTTCACAGAACACAAAGAAGTTTCTCAAAAAGCTTCTTTCTCTTTGTTATCGGAGGATATTTCCTTTGGCCCTACAGTCTTTCAAGGGATCCGAAATATCTGTTCTCAGATTCCACAGAAATAAGTCTAGCAAGGAGATCCACTAAATACAGATGTAACTCTGTGAGATGAATTACAGAACACTAAGCAGTTTCTCAAAAAGCTTCTTTCCAGATTTCATCTGAGGATATTTCCTTTTTCACCCTAGCCCTCTATGGGCTTCCAAATATCACTTTGCCAATTCCACAAGAACTGTCTTAACGAAAGGCTTCTTGAGGGGAAATCTGTGACTCTGTGAGATGATTTCAAAGAACACAAAGAAGTTTCTCAGAAAGTTTCTTTCTCTTTGTTATCGGAGGATATTTCCTTTGGCCCTATAGTCTTCCAAGGGATCTGAAATATCTGTTCTCAGATTCCACAGAAATAAGGCTAGCAAAGAGATCGACGAAATACAGATGTAACTCTGTGAGATGAATTAACAGAACACTAAGCAGTTTCTCAGAAAGCTTCTTTCCAGATTTCATCTGAGGATATTTCCTTTTTCACCATAGCCCTCTATGGGCTTCCAAATATCACTTTGCCAATTCCACAAGAACTGTCTTAACGAAAGGCTTTTTGAGGGGAAAGCTGTAACTCTGTGAGATGATTTCAAAGAACACAAAGAAGTTTCTCAGAAAGCTTCTTTCTCTTTGTTATCGGAGAATATTTCCTTTGGCCCTATAGTCTTCCAAGGGATCCGAAATATCTGTTCTCAGATTCCACAGAAATAAGGCTAGCAAAGAGATCCACGAAATACAGATGTAACACTGTGAGATGAATTAACAGAACACTAAGCAGTTTCTCAGAACGCTTCTTTCCAGGTTTCATCGGAGGATATTTCCTTTTTCACCGTAGCCCTCTATGGGCTTCCAAATATCACATTGCCAATTCCACAAGAACTGTCTTAGCGAAAGGCTTCTTGAGGGGAAAGCTGTAATTCTGTGAGATGATTTCAAAGAACACAAAGAAGTTTCTCAGAAAGCTTCTTTCTCTTTGTTATCGGAGGATATTTCCTTTGGCCCTATAGTCTTCCAAGGGATCCGAAATATCTGTTCTCAGATTCCACAGAAATAAGGCTAGCAAAGAGATCCACGAAATACACATGTAACTCTGTGAGATGAATTAACAGAACACTAAACAGTTTCTCAGAAATCTTCTTTCCAGATTTCATCGGAGGATATTTCCTTTTTCACCATACCCCTCTATGGGCTTCCAAATATCACTTTGCCAATTCCAAAAGAACTGTCTTAGCGAAAGGCTTCTTGAGGGGAAAGTTGTAACTCTGTGAGATGATTTCACAGAACACCAAGAAGTTTCTCAGAAAGCTTCCTTCTCTTTGTTATCGGAGGATATTTCCTTTGGCCCTGTAGTCTTCCAAGGGATCCGAAATATCTGTTCTCAGATTCCACAGAAATATGGCTAGCAAAGAGATCCACGAAATACAGATGTAACTCTGTGAGATGAATTAAGAGAACACTAAGCAGTTTCTCAGAAAGCTTCTTTCCAGATTTCATCTGAGGATATTTCCCTTTTCACCACAGCCCTCTATGGGCTTCCAAATATCACTTTGCCAATTCCACAAGAACTGTCTTAACGAAAGGCTTCTTGAGGGGAAAGCTGTAACAATGTGAGATGATTTCAAAAAACACAAATAAGTTTCTCAGAAAGCTTCCTTCTCTTTGTTATCGGAGGATATTTCGTTTGGCCCTATAGTCTTCCAAGGGATGCGAAATATCTGTTCTCAGATTCCACAGAAATAAGTCTAGCAAAGAGATCCACGAAATACAGATGTAACTCTGTGAGATGAATTAACAGAAGACTAAGCAGTTTCTCCGAAAGCTTCTTTCCAGATTTCATCTGAGGATATTTCCTTTTTCACCGTAGCCCTCTATGGGCTTCCAAATATCACTTTCCAATTCCACAAGAACTGTCTTAGCGAAAGGCTTCTTGAGGGGAAAGCTGTTATTCTGTGAGATGATTTCAAAGAACACAAATAAGTTTCTCAGAAAGCTTCTTTCTCTTTGTTATCGGAGGATATTTCCTTTGGCATATAGTCTTCAAAGGGTTGCGAAATATCTGTTCTCAGATTCCACAGAAATAAGGCTAGCAAAGAGACCCACGAAATACCCATGTAACTCTGTGAGATGAATTAACAGAACACTAAGCAGTTTCTCAGAAAGCTTCTTTCCAAATTTCATCTGAGGATATTTCCTTTTTCACCGTAGCCCTCTATGGGCTTCCAAATATCACTTTGCCAATTCCACAAGAACTCTCTTAACGAAAGGCTTCTTGAGGGGAAAGCTGTAACTCTGTGAGATGATTTCAAAGAACACAAAGAAGTTTCTCAGAAAGCTTCTTTCTCTTTGTTATCGGAGGATATTTCCTTTGGCCATATAGTCTTCCAAGGGATCCGAATATCTGTTTTCAGATTCCACAGAAATAAGGATATCAAAGAGATCGAAGAAATACAGATGTAACTCTGTGAGATGAATTAACAGAACACTAAGCAGTTTCTCAGAACGCTTCTTTCCAGGTTTCATCGGAGGATATTTCCTTTTTCACCACAGCCCTCTATGGGCTTCCAAATATCACTTTGCCAATTCCACAAGAACTGTCTTAACGAAAGGCTTCTTGAGGGGAAAGCTGTAACAATGTGAGATGATTTCAAAAAACACAAATAAGTTTCTCAGAAAGCTTCCTTCTCTTTGTTATCGGAGGATATTTCGTTTGGCCCTATAGTCTTCCAAGGGATGCGAAATATCTGTTCTCAGATTCCACAGAAATAAGTCTAGCAAAGAGATCCACGAAATACAGATGTAACTCTGTGAGATGAATTAACAGAACACTAAGCAGTTTCTCAGAAAGCTTCTTTCCAGATTTCATCTGAGGATATTTCCTTTTTCACCACAGCCCTCTATGGGCTTCCAAATATCACTTTGCCAATTCCACAAGAACTGTCTTAACGAAAGGCTTCTTGAGGGGAAAGCTGTAACTCTGTGAGATGATTTCAAAGAACACAAAGAAGTTTCTCAGAAAGCTTCTTTCTCTTTGTTATCGGAGGATATTTCCTTTGGCCATATAGTCTTCCAAGTGATCCGAATATCTGTTTTCAGATTCCACAGAAATAAGGCTATCAAAGAGATCGACGAAATAGAGATGTAACTCTGTGAGATGAATTAACAGTACACTAAGCAGTTTCACAGAAAGCTTCTTTCCAGATTTCATCTGAGGATTTTCCTTTTTCACCATAGCCCTCTATGGGCTTCCAAATATCACTTTGCCAATTCCACAAGAACTGTCTTAACGAAAGGCTTTTTGAGGGGAAAGCTGTAACTCTGTGAGATGATTTCAAAGAACACAAAGAAGTTTCTCAGAAAGCTTCTTTCTCTTTGTTATCGGAGGATATTTCCCTTGGCCCTATAGTCTTCCAAGGGATCCGAAATATCTGTTCTCAGATTCCACAGAAATAAGGCTAGCAAAGAGATCCACGAAATACAGATGTAACTCTGTGAGATGAATTAACAGAACACTAAGCAGTTTCTCAGAAAGCTTCTTTCCAGATTTCATCTGAGGATATTTCCTTTTTCACCATAGCCCTCTATGGGCTTCCAAATATCACTTTGCCAATTCCACAAGAACTGTCTTAACGAAAGGCTTCTTGAGGGGAAATCTCTGATTCTGTGAGAAGATTTCAAAGAACACAAAGAAGTTTCTCAGAAAGTTTCTTTCTCTTTGTTATCGGAGGATATTTCCTTTGTCCCTATAGTCTTCCAAGGGATCCGAAATATCTGTTCTCAGATTGCACAGAAATAAGGCTAGCAAAGAGATCGACGAAATAGAGATGTAACTCTGTGAGATGAATTAACAGAACACTAAGCAGTTTCTCAGAAAGCTTCTTTCCAGATTTCATCGGAGGATATTTCCTTTTTCACCATAGCCCTCTATGGGCTTCCAAATATCACTTTGCCAATTCCACAAGAACTGTCTTAGCGAAAGGCTTCTTGAGGGGAAAGCTGTAACTCTGTGAGATGATCTCAAAGAACACAAAGAAGTTTCTCAGAAAGCTTCTTTCTCTTTGTTATCGGAGGATATTTCCTTTGGCCCTATAGTCTTCCAAGGGATTCGAAATATCTGTTCTCAGATTCCACAGAAATAAGGCTAGCAAAGAGATCCACGAAATACAGATGTAATTCTGTGAGATGAATTAACAGAACACTAAGCAGTTTCTCAAAAAGCTTCTTTCCAGATTTCATCTGAGGATATTTCCTTTTTCACCATAGCCCTCTATGGGCTTCCAAATATCACTTTGCCAATTCCACAAGAACTGTCTTAACGAAAGGCTCCTTGAGGGGAAATCTGTGACTCTGTGAGATGATTTCAAAGAACACAAAGAAGTTTCTCAGAAAGTTTCTTTCTCTTTGTTTTCGGAGGATATTTCCTTTGGCCCTATAGTCTTCCAAGGGATCCGAAATATCTGTTCTCAGATTCCACAGAAGTAAGGCTAGCAAAGACATCCACGAAATACACATGTAACTCTGTGAGATGAATTAACAGAACACTAAGCAGTTTCTCAGAAAGCTTCTTTCCAGATTTCATCTGAGGATATTTCCTTTTTCACCATAGCCCTCTGTGGGCTTCCAAATATCACTTTGCCAATTCCACAAGAACTGTCTTGGCGAAAGGCTTCTTGAGGGGAAAGCTGTAACTCTGTGAGATGATTTCACAGAACACAAAGAACTTTCTCAAAAAGCTTCTTTCTCTTTGTTATCGGAGGATATTTCCTTTGTCCCTATAGTCTTCCAAGGGATCCGAAATATCTGTTCTCAGATTCCACAGAAATAAGGCTAGCAAAGAGATCGACGAAATACAGATGTAACTCTGTGAGATGAATTAACAGAACACTAAGCAGTTTCTCAGAAAGCTTCTTTCCATGTTTCATCGGAGGATATTTCCTTTTTCACCATAGCCCTCTATGGGCTTCCAAATATCACTTTGCCAATTCCACAAGAACTCTCTTAGCGAAAGGCTTCTTGAGGGGAAAGCTGTAACTCTGAGAGATGATTTAAAAGAACACAAAGAAGTTTCTCAGAAAGCTTCTTTCTCTTTGTTATCGGAGAATATTTCCTTTGGCCCTATAGTCTTCCAAGGGATGCGAAATATCTGTTCTCAGATTCCACAGAAATAAGGCTAGCAAAGAGATCCACGAAATACAGATGTAATTCTGTGAGATGAATTAACAGAACACTAAGCAGTTTCTCAAAAAGCTTCTTTCCAGATCTCATCTGAGGATATTTCCTTTTTCACCATAGCCCTCTATGGGCTTCCAAATATCACTTTGCCAATTCCACAAGAACTGTCTTAACGAAAGGCTCCTTGAGGGGAAATCTGTGACTCTGTGAGATGATTTCAAAGAACACAAAGAAGTTTCTCAGAAAGTTTCTTTCTCTTTGTTTTCGGAGGATATTTCCTTTGGCCCTATAGTCTTCCAAGGGATCCGAAATATCTGTTCTCAGATTCCACAGAAGTAAGGCTAGCAAAGAGATCCACGAAATACACATGTAACTCTGTGAGATGAATTAACAGAACACTAAGCAGTTTCTCAGAAAGCTTCTTTCCAGATTTCATCTGAGGATATTTCCTTTTTCACCATAGCCCTCTATGGGCTTCCAAATATCACTATGCCAATTCCACAAGAACTGTCTTGGCGAAAGGCTTCTTGAGGGGAAAGCTGTAACTCTGTGAGATGATTTCACAGAACACAAAGAAGTTTCTCAGAAAGCTTCTTTCTCTTTGTTATCGGAGGATATTTCCTTTGGCCCTATAGTCTTCCAAGGGATCCGAAATATCTGTTCTCAGATTCCACAGAAATAAGGCTAGCAAAGAGATCCACGAAATACAGATGTAACTCTGTGAGATGAATTAACAGAACAGTAAGCAGATTCTCAGAAAGCTTCTTTCCAGATTTCATCTGAGGATATTTCCTTTTTCACCATAGACCTCTATGGGCTTCCAAATATCACTTTGCCAATTCCACAAGAAATGTCTTGGCGAAAGGCTTCTTGAGGGGAAAGCTGTAACTCTGTAAGATGATTTCACAGAACACAAAGAAGTTTCTCAGAAAGCTTCTTCCTCTTTGTTATCGGAGGATATTTCCTTTGGCCCTATAGTCTTCCAAGGGATCCGAAATATCTGTTCTCAGATTCCACAGAAATAAGGCTAGCAAAGAGATCCACGAAATACAGATGTAACTCTGTGAGATGAATTAACGGAAGACTAAGCAGTTTCTCCGAAAGCTTCTTTCCAGAGTTCATCTGAGGATATTTCCTTTTTCCCCATAGCCCTCTATGGGCTTCCAAATATCACTTTGCCAATTCCACAAGAACTGTCTTGGCGAAAGGCTTCTTGAGGGGAAAGCTGTAACTCTGTGAGATGATTTCACAGAACACAAAGAACTTTCTCAAAAAGCTTCTTTCTCTTTGTTATCGGAGGATATTTCCTTTGGCCCTATAGTCTTCCAAGGGATCCGAAATATCTGTTCTCAGATTCCACAGAAATAAGTCTAGCAAAGAGATCGACGAAATACACATGTAACTCTGTGAGATGAATTAACAGAACACTAAGCAGTTTCTCAGAAAGCTTCTTTCCAAATTTCATCTGAGGATATTTCCTTTTTCACCGTAGCCCTCTATGGGCTTCCAAATATCACTTTGCCAATTCCACAAGAACTCTCTTAACGAAAGGCTTCTTGAGGGAAAAGCTGTAACTCTGTGAGATGATTTCAAAGAACACAAAGAAGTTTCTCAGAAAGCTTCTTTCTCTTTGTTATCGGAGGATATTTCCTTTGGCCATATAGTCTTCCAAGGGATCCGAATATCTGTTTTGAGATTCCACAGAAATAAGGCTATCAAAGAGATCGAAGAAAACAGATGTAACTTTGTGAGATGAATTAACAGAACACTAAGCAGTTTCTCAGAACGCTTCTTTCCAGGTTTCATCTGAGGATATTTCCTTTTTCACCATAGCCCTCTATGGGCTTCCAAATATCACTTTGCCAATTCCACAAGAACTGTCTTAGCGAAAGGCTTCTTGAGGGGAAAGCTGTAATTCTGTGAGATGATTTCAAAGAACACAAAGAAGTTTCTCAGAAAGCTTCTTTCTCTTTGTTATCGGAGTTTATTTCCTTTGGCCCTATAGTCTTCCAAGGGATGCGAAATATCTGTTCTCAGATTCCACAGAAATAAGGCTACCAAAGAGATCCACGAAATACAGATGTAATTCTGTGAGATGAATTAACAGAACACTAAGCAGTTTCTCAAAAAGCTTCTTTCCAGATTTCATCTGAGGATATTTCCTTTTTCACCATAGCCCTCTATGGGCTTCCAAATATCACTTTGCCAATTCCACATGAACTGTCTTAACGAAAGGCTCCTTGAGGGGAAATCTGTGACTCTGTGAGATGATTTCAAAGAACACAAAAAAGTTTCTCAGAAAGTTTCTTTCTCTTTGTTTTCGGAGGATATTTCCTTTGGCCCTATAGTCTTCCGAGGGATACGAAATATCTGTTCTCAGATTCCACAGAAGTAAGGCTAGCAAAGAGATCCACGAAATACACATGTAACTCTGTGAGATGAATTAACAGAACACTAAGCAGTTTCTCAGAAAGCTTCTTTCCAGATTTCATCTGAGGATATTTCCTTTTTCACCATAGCCCTCTATGGGCTTCCAAATATCACTTTGCCAATTCCACAAGAACTGTCTTGGCGAAAGGCTTCTTGAGGGGAAAGCTGTAACTCTGTGAGATGATTTCACAGAACACAAATAAGTTTCTCAGAAAGCTTCTTTCTCTTTGTTATCGGAGGATATTTCCTTTGGCCCTATAGTCTTCCAAGGGATCCGAAATATCTGTTCTCAGATTCCACAGAAATAAGGCTAGCAAAGAGATCCACGAAATACAGATGTAACTCTGTGAGATGAATTAACAGAACAGTAAGCAGTTTCTCAGAAAGCTTCTTTCCAGATTTTATCTGAGGATATTTCCTTTTTCACCATAGCCCTCTATGGGCTTCCAAATATCACTTTGCCAATTCCACAAGAAATGTCTTGGCGAAAGGCTTCTTGAGGGGAAAGCTGTAACTCTGTAAGATGATTTCACAGAACACAAAGAAGTTTCTCAGAAAGCTTCTTCCTCTTTGTTATCGGAGGATATTTCCTTTGGCCCTATAGTCTTCCAAGGGATCCGAAATATCTGTTCTCAGATTCCACAGAAATAAGGCTAGCAAAGAGATCCACGAAATACAGATTTAACTCTGTGAGATGAATTAACAGAAGACTAAGCAGTTTCTCCGAAAGCTTCTTTCCAGATTTCATCTGAGGATATTTCCTTTTTCACCATAGCCCTCTATGGGCTTCCAAATATCACTTTGCCAATTCCACAAGAACTGTCTTGGCGAAAGGCTTCTTGAGGGGAAAGCTGTAACTCTGTGAGATGATTTCACAGAACACAAAGAACTTTCTCAAAAAGCTTCTTTCTCTTTGTTATCGGAGGATATTTCCTTTGGCCCTATAGTCTTCCAAGGGATCCGAAATATCTGTTCTCAGATTCCACAGAAATAAGTCTAGCAAAGAGATCGACGAAATACAGATGTAACTCTGTGAGATGAATTAACAGAACACTAAGCAGTTTCTCAGAAAGCTTCTTTCCATGTTTCATCGGAGGATAGGTCCTTTTTCACCATAGCCCTCTATGGGCTTCCAAATATCACTTTGCCAATTCCACAAGAACTGTCTTAACGAAAGGATTCTTGAGGGGAAAGCTGTAACTCTGAGAGATGATTTAAAAGAACACAAAGAAGTTTCGCAGAAAGCTTCTTTCTCTTTGTTATCGGAGGATATTTCCTTTGGCCCTATAGTCTTCCAAGGGATCCGAAATATCTGTTCTCAGATTCCACAGAAATAAGGCTAGCAAAGAGATCCACGAAATACAGATGTAATTCTGTGAGATGAATTAACAGAACACTAAGCAGTTTCTCAAAAAGCTTCTTTCCAGATTTCATCTGAGGATATTTCCTTTTTCACCATAGCCCTCTATGGGCTTCCAAATATCACTTTGCCAATTCCACAAGAACTGTCTTAACGAAAGGCTCCTTGAGGGGAAATCTGTGACTCTGTGAGATGATTTCAAAGAACACAAAGAAGTTTCTCAGAAAGCTTCTTTCTCTTTGTTATCGGAGGATATTTCCTTTGGCCCTATAGTCTTCCAAGGGATCCGAAATATCTGTTCTCAGATTCCACAGAAATAAGGCTAGCAAAGAGATCCACGAAATACAGATGTAACTCTGTGAGATGAATTAACAGAACACTAAGCAGTTTCTCAGAAAGCTTCTTTCCAGATTTCATCTGAGGATATTTCCTTTTTCACCATAGCCCTCTATGGGCTTCCAAATATCACTTTGCCAATTCCACAAGAACTGTCTTGGCGAAAGGCTTCTTGAGGGGAAAGCTGTAACTCTGTAAGATGACTTCACAGAACACAAAGAAGTTGCTCAGAAAGCTTCTTCCTCTTTGTTATCGGAGGATATTTCCTTTGGCCCTATAGTCTTCCAAGGGATCCGAAATATCTGTTCTCAGATTCCACAGAAATAAGGCTAGCAAAGAGATCCACGAAATACAGATGTAACTCTGTGAGATGAATTAACAGAAGACTAAGCAGTTTCTCCGAAAGCTTCTTTCCAGATTTCATCTGAGGATATTTCCTTTTTCACCGTAGCCCTCTATGGGCTTCCAAATATCACTTTGCCAATTCCACAAGAACTGTCTTAACGAAAGGCTTCTTGAGGGGAAAGCTGTTACTCTGTGAGATGATTTCAAGGAACACAAATAAGTTTCTCAGAAAGCTTCTTTCTCTTTGTTATCGGAGGATATTTCCTTTGGCCCTATAGTCTTCCAAGGGATGCGAAATATCTGTTCTCAGATTCCACAGAAATAAGGCTAGCAAAGAGATCCACGAAATACACATGTAACTCTGTGAGATGAATTAACAGAACACTAAGCAGTTTTTCAGAAAGCTTCTTTCCAAATTTCATCTGAGGATATTTCCTTTTTCACCGTAGCCCTCTATGCGCTTCCAAATATCACTTTGCCAATTCCACAAGAACTCTCTTAACGAAAGGCTTCTTGAGGGAAAAGCTGTAACTCTGTGAGATGATTTCAAAGAACACAAAGAAGTTTCTCAGAAAGCTTCTTTCTCTTTGTTATCGGAGGATATTTCCTTTGGCCATATAGTCTTCCAAGGGATCCGAATATCTGTTTTGAGATTCCACAGAAATAAGGCTATCAAAGAGATCGAAGAAATACAGATGTAACTCTGTGAGTTGAATTAACAGAACACTAAGCAGTTTCTCAGAACGCTTCTTTCCAGGTTTCATCGGAGGATATTTCCTTTTTCACCATAGCCCTCTATGGGCTTCCAAATATCACTTTGCAATTCCACAAGAACTGTCTTAGCGAAAGGCTTCCTGAGGGGAAAGCTGTAATTCTGTGAGATGATTTCAAAGAACACAAAGAAGTTTCTCAGAAAGCTTCTTTCTCTTTGTTATCGGAGTTTATTTCCTTTGGCCCTATAGTCTTCCAAGGGATGCGAAATATCTGTTCTCAGATTCCACAGAAATAAGGCTACCAAAGAGATCCACGAAATACAGATGTAATTCTGTGAGATGTATTAACAGAACACTAAGCAGTTTCTCAAAAAGCTTCTTTCCAGATTTCATCTGAGGATATTTCCTTTTTCACCATAGCCCTCTATGGGCTTCCAAATATCACTTTGCCAATTCCACATGAACTGTCTTAACGAAAGGCTCCTTGAGGGGAAATCTGTGACTCTGTGAGATGATTTCAAAGAACACAAAAAAGTTTCTCAGAAAGTTTCTTTCTCTTTGTTTTCGGAGGATATTTCCTTTGGCCCTATAGTCTTCCGAGGGATACGAAATATCTGTTCTCAGATTCCACAGAAATAAGGCTAGCAAAGAGATCCACGAAATACACATGTAAGTCTGTGAGATGAATTAACAGAACACTAAACAGTTTCTCAGAAAGCTTCTTTCCAGATTTCATCTGAGGATATTTCCTTTTTTACCATAGCCCTCTATGGGCTTCCAAATATCACTTTGCCAATTCCACAAGAACTGTCTTAACGAAAGGCTTCTTGAGGGGAAATCTCTGATTCTGTGAGAAGATTTCAAAGAACACAAAGAAGTTTCTCAGAAAGTTTCTTTCTCTTTGTTATCGGAGGATATTTCCTTTGTCCCTATAGTCTTCCAAGGGATCCGAAATATCTGTTCTCAGATTGCACAGAAATAAGGCTAGCAAAGAGATCGACGAAATAGAGATGTAACTCTGTGAGATGAATTAACAGAACACTAAGCAGTTTCTCAGAAAGCTTCTTTCCAGATTTCATCGGAGGATATTTCCTTTTTCACCATAGCCCTCTATGGGCTTCCAAATATCACTTTGCCAATTCCACAAGAACTGTCTTAGCGAAAGGCTTCTTGAGGGGAAAGCTGTAACTCTGTGAGATGATTTCAAAGAACACAAAGAAGTTTCTCAGAAAGCTTCTTTCTCTTTGTTATCGGAGGATATTTCCTTTGGCCCTATAGTCTTCCAAGGGATCCGAAATATCTGTTCTCAGATTCCACAGAAGTAAGGCTAGCAAAGAGATCGACGAAATACACATGTAACTCTGTGAGATGAATTAACAGAACACTAAGCAGTTTCTCAGAAAGCTTCTTTCCAGATTTCATCTGAGGATATTTCCTTTTTCACCATAGCCCTCTATGGGCTTCCAAATATCACTTTGCCAATTCCACAAGAACTGTCTTGGCGAAAGGCTTCTTGAGGGGAAAGCTGTAACTCTGTGAGATGATTTCACAGAACACAAAGAAGTTTCTCAGAAAGCTTCTTTCTCTTTGTTATCGGAGGATATTTCCTTTGGCCCTATAGTCTTCCAAGGGATCCGAAATATCTGTTCTCAGATTCAACAGAAATAAGGCTAGCAAAGAGATCCACGAAATACAGATGTAACCCTGTGAGATGAATTAACAGAAGACTAAGCAGTTTCTCCGAAAGCTTCTTTCCAGATTTCATCTGAGGATATTTCGTTTTTCACCGTAGCCCTCTATGGGCTTCCAAATATCACTTTGCCAATTCCACAAGAACTGTCTTAACGAAAGGCTTCTTGAGGGGAAAGCTGTTACTCTGTGAGATGATTTCAAAGAACACAAATAAGTTTCTCAGAAAGCTTCTTTCTCTTTGTTATCGGAGGATATTTCCTTTGGCCCTATAGTCTTCCAAGGGATGCGAAATATCTGTTCTCAGATTCCACAGAAATAAGGCTAGCAAAGAGATCCACGAAATACACATGTAACTCTGTGAGATGAATTAACAGAACACTAAGCAGTTTCTCAGAAAGCTTCTTTCCAAATTTCATCTGAGGATATTTCCTTTTTCACCGTAGCCCTCTATGGGCTTCCAAATATCACTTTGCCAATTCCACAAGAACTCTCTTAACGAAAGGCTTCTTGAGGGAAAAGCTGTAACTCTGTGAGATGATTTCAAAGAACACGAAGAAGTTTCTCAGAAAGCTTCTTTCTCTTTGTTATCGGAGGATATTTCCTTTGGCCATATAGTCTTCCAAGGGATCCGAATATCTGTTTTGAGATTCCACAGAAATAAGGCTATCAAAGAGATCGAAGAAAACAGATGTAACTTTGTGAGATGAATTAACAGAACACTAAGCAGTTTCTCAGAACGCTTCTTTCCAGGTTTCATCTGAGGATATTTCCTTTTTCACCATAGCCCTCTATGGGCTTCCAAATATCACTTTGCCAATTCCACAAGAACTGTCTTAGCGAAAGGCTTCTTGAGGGGAAAGCTGTAATTCTGTGAGATGATTTCAAAGAACACAAAGAAGTTTCTCAGAAAGCTTCTTTCTCTTTGTTATCGGAGTTTATTTCCTTTGGCCCTATAGTCTTCCAAGGGATGCGAAATATCTGTTCTCAGATTCCACAGAAATAAGGCTACCAAAGAGATCCACGAAATACAGATGTAATTCTGTGAGATGAATTAACAGAACACTAAGCAGTTTCTCAAAAAGCTTCTTTCCAGATTTCATCTGAGGATATTTCCTTTTTCACCATAGCCCTCTATGGGCTTCCAAATATCACTTTGCCAATTCCACATGAACTGTCTTAACGAAAGGCTCCTTGAGGGGAAATCTGTGACTCTGTGAGATGATTTCAAAGAACACAAAAAAGTTTCTCAGAAAGTTTCTTTCTCTTTGTTTTCGGAGGATATTTCCTTTGGCCCTATAGTCTTCCGAGGGATACGAAATATCTGTTCTCAGATTCCACAGAAGTAAGGCTAGCAAAGAGATCCACGAAATACACATGTAACTCTGTGAGATGAATTAACAGAACACTAAGCAGTTTCTCAGAAAGCTTCTTTCCAGATTTCATCTGAGGATATTTCCTTTTTCACCATAGCCCTCTATGGGCTTCCAAATATCACTTTGCCAATTCCACAAGAACTGTCTTGGCCAAAGGCTTCTTGAGGGGAAAGCTGTAACTCTGTGAGATGATTTCACAGAACACAAATAAGTTTCTCAGAAAGCTTCTTTCTCTTTGTTATCGGAGGATATTTCCTTTGGCCCTATAGTCTTCCAAGGGATCCGAAATATCTGTTCTCAGATTCCACAGAAATAAGGCTAGCAAAGAGATCCACGAAATACAGATGTAACTCTGTGAGATGAATTAACAGAACAGTAAGCAGTTTCTCAGAAAGCTTCTTTCCAGATTTTATCTGAGGATATTTCCTTTTTCACCATAGCCCTCTATGGGCTTCCAAATATCACTTTGCCAATTCCACAAGAAATGTCTTGGCGAAAGGCTTCTTGAGGGGAAAGCTGTAACTATGTAAGATGATTTCACAGAACACAAAGAAGTTTCTCAAAAAGCTTCTTTCTCTTTGTTATCGGAGGATATTTCCTTTGGCCCTATAGTCTTCCAAGGGATCCGAAATATCTGTTCTCAGATTCCACAGAAATAAGTCTAGCAAAGAGATCGACGAAATACAGATGTAACTCTGTGAGATGAATTAACAGAACACTAAGCAGTTTCTCAGAAAGCTTCTTTCCATGTTTCATCGGAGGATAGGTCCTTTTTCACCATAGCCCTCTATGGGCTTCCAAATATCACTTTGCCAATTCCACAAGAACTGTCTTAACGAAAGGATTCTTGAGGGGAAAGCTGTAACTCTGAGAGATGATTTAAAAGAACACAAAGAAGTTTCGCAGAAAGCTTCTTTCTCTTTGTTATCGGAGGATATTTCCTTTGGCCCTATAGTCTTCCAAGGGATCCGAAATATCTGTTCTCAGATTCCACAGAAATAAGGCTAGCAAAGAGATCCACGAAATACAGATGTAATTCTGTGAGATGAATTAACAGAACACTAAGCAGTTTCTCAAAAAGCTTCTTTCCAGATTTCATCTGAGGATATTTCCTTTTTCACCATAGCCCTCTATGGGCTTCCAAATATCACTTTGCCAATTCCACAAGAACTGTCTTAACGAAAGGCTCCTTGAGGGGAAATCTGTGACTCTGTGAGATGATTTCAAAGAACACAAAGAAGTTTCTCAGAAAGCTTCTTTCTCTTTGTTATCGGAGGATATTCCCTTTGGCCCTATAGTCTTCCAAGGGATCCGAAATATCTGTTCTCAGATTCCACAGAAATAAGGCTAGCAAAGAGATCCACGAAATACAGATGTAACTCTGTGAGATGAATTAACAGAACAGTAAGCAGTTTCTCAGAAAGCTTCTTTCCAGATTTCATCTGAGGATATTTCCTTTTTCACCATAGCCCTCTATGGGCTTCCAAATATCACTTTGCCAATTCCACAAGAACTGTCTTGGCGAAAGGCTTCTTGAGGGGAAAGCTGTAACTCTGTAAGATGACTTCACAGAACACAAAGAAGTTGCTCAGAAAGCTTCTTCCTCTTTGTTATCGGAGGATATTTCCTTTGGCCCTATAGTCTTCCAAGGGATCCGAAATATCTGTTCTCAGATTCCACAGAAATAAGGCTAGCAAAGAGATCCACGAAATACAGATGTAACTCTGTGAGATGAATTAACAGAAGACTAAGCAGTTTCTCCGAAAGCTTCTTTCCAGATTTCATCTGAGGATATTTCCTTTTTCACCGTAGCCCTCTATGGGCTTCCAAATATCACTTTGCCAATTCCACAAGAACTGTCTTAACGAAAGGCTTCTTGAGGGGAAAGCTGTTACTCTGTGAGATGATTTCAAGGAACACAAATAAGTTTCTCAGAAAGCTTCTTTCTCTTTGTTATCGGAGGATATTTCCTTTGGCCCTATAGTCTTCCAAGGGATGCGAAATATCTGTTCTCAGATTCCACAGAAATAAGGCTAGCAAAGAGATCCACGAAATACACATGTAACTCTGTGAGATGAATTAACAGAACACTAAGCAGTTTCTCAGAAAGCTTCTTTCCAAATTTCATCTGAGGATATTTCCTTTTTCACCGTAGCCCTCTATGGGCTTCCAAATATCACTTTGCCAATTCCACAAGAACTCTCTTAACGAAAGGCTTCTTGAGGGAAAAGCTGTAACTCTGTGAGATGATTTCAAAGAACACAAAGAAGTTTCTCAGAAAGCTTCTTTCTCTTTGTTATCGGAGGATATTTCCTTTGGCCATATAGTCTTCCAAGGGATCCGAATATCTGTTTTGAGATTCCACAGAAATAAGGCTATCAAAGAGATCGAAGAAATACAGATGTAACTCTGTGAGTTGAATTAACAGAACACTAAGCAGTTTCTCAGAACGCTTCTTTCCAGGTTTCATCGGAGGATATTTCCTTTTTCACCATAGCCCTCTATGGGCTTCCAAATATCACTTTGCAATTCCACAAGAACTGTCTTAGCGAAAGGCTTCCTGAGGTGAAAGCTGTAATTCTGTGAGATGATTTCAAAGAACACAAAGAAGTTTCTCAGAAAGCTTCTTTCTCTTTATTATCGGAGTTTATTTCCTTTGGCCCTATAGTCTTCCAAGGGATGCGAAATATCTGTTCTCAGATTCCACAGAAATAAGGCTACCAAAGAGATCCACGAAATACAGATGTAATTCTGTGAGATGTATTAACAGAACACTAAGCAGTTTCTCAAAAAGCTTCTTTCCAGATTTCATCTGAGGATATTTCCTTTTTCACCATAGCCCTCTATGGGCTTCCAAATATCACTTTGCCAATTCCACATGAACTGTCTTAACGAAAGGCTCCTTGAGGGGAAATCTGTGACTCTGTGAGATGATTTCAAAGAACACAAAAAAGTTTCTCAGAAAGTTTCTTTCTCTTTGTTTTCGGAGGATATTTCCTTTGGCCCTATAGTCTTCCGAGGGATACGAAATATCTGTTCTCAGATTCCACAGAAATAAGGCTAGCAAAGAGATCCACGAAATACACATGTAAGTCTGTGAGATGAATTAACAGAACACTAAACAGTTTCTCAGAAAGCTTCTTTCCAGATTTCATCTGAGGATATTTCCTTTTTTACCATAGCCCTCTATGGGCTTCCAAATATCACTTTGCCAATTCCACAAGAACTGTCTTAACGAAAGGCTTCTTGAGGGGAAATCTCTGATTCTGTGAGAAGATTTCAAAGAACACAAAGAAGTTTCTCAGAAAGTTTCTTTCTCTTTGTTATCGGAGGATATTTCCTTTGTCCCTATAGTCTTCCAAGGGATCCGAAATATCTGTTCTCAGATTGCACAGAAATAAGGCTAGCAAAGAGATCGACGAAATAGAGATGTAACTCTGTGAGATGAATTAACAGAACACTAAGCAGTTTCTCAGAAAGCTTCTTTCCAGATTTCATCGGAGGATATTTCCTTTTTCACCATAGCCCTCTATGGGCTTCCAAATATCACTTTGCCAATTCCACAAGAACTGTCTTAGCGAAAGGCTTCTTGAGGGGAAAGCTGTAACTCTGTGAGATGATTTCAAAGAACACAAAGAAGTTTCTCAGAAAGCTTCTTTCTCTTTGTTATCGGAGGATATTTCCTTTGGCCCTATAGTCTTCCAAGGGATTCGAAATATCTGTTCTCAGATTCCACAGAAATAAGGCTAGCAAAGAGATCCACGAAATACAGATGTAATTCTGTGAGATGAATTAACAGAACACTAAGCAGTTTCTCAAAAAGCTTCTTTCCAGATTTCATCTGAGGATATTTCCTTTTTCACCATAGCCCTCTATGGGCTTCCAAATATCACTTTGCCAATTCCACAAGAACTGTCTTAACGAAAGGCTCCTTGAGGGGAAATCTGTGACTCTGTGAGATGATTTCAAAGAACACAAAGAAGTTTCTCAGAAAGTTTCTTTCTCTTTGTTTTCGGAGGATATTTCCTTTGGCCCTATAGTCTTCCAAGGGATCCGAAATATCTGTTCTCAGATTCCACAGAAGTAAGGCTAGCAAAGACATCCACGAATTACACATGTAACTCTGTGAGATGAATTAACAGAACACTAAGCAGTTTCTCAGAAAGCTTCTTTCCAGATTTCATCTGAGGATATTTCCTTTTTCACCATAGCCCTCTGTGGGCTTCCAAATATCACTTTGCCAATTCCACAAGAACTGTCTTGGCGAAAGGCTTCTTGAGGGGAAAGCTGTAACTCTGTGAGATGATTTCACAGAACACAAAGAACTTTCTCAAAAAGCTTCTTTCTCTTTGTTATCGGAGGATATTTCCTTTGTCCCTATAGACTTCCAAGGGATCCGAAATATCTGTTCTCAGATTCCACAGAAATAAGGCTAGCAAAGAGATCGACGAAATACAGATGTAACTCTGTGAGATGAATTAACAGAACACTAAGCAGTTTCTCAGAAAGCTTCTTTCCATGTTTCATCGGAGGATATTTCCTTTTTCACCATAGCCCTCTATGGGCTTCCAAATATCACTTTGCCAATTCCACAAGAACTGTCTTAGCGAAAGGCTTCTTGAGGGGAAAGCTGTAACTCTGCGAGATGATTTAAAAGAACACAAAGAAGTTTCTCAGAAAGCTTTTTTCTCTTTGTTATCGGAGGATATTTCCTTTGGCCCTATAGTCTTCCAAGGGATGCGAAATATCTGTTCTCAGATTCCACAGAAATAAGGCTAGCAAAGAGATCCACGAAATACAGATGTAATTCTGTGAGATGAATTAACAGAACACTAAGCAGTTTCTCAAAAAGCTTCTTTCCAGATTTCATCTGAGGATATTTCCTTTTTCACCATAGCCCTCTATGGGCTTCCAAATATCACTTTGCCAATTCCACAAGAACTGTCTTAACGAAAGGCTCCTTGAGGGGAAATCTGTGACTCTGTGAGATGATTTCAAAGAACACAAAGAAGTTTCTCAGAAAGTTTCTTTCTCTTTGTTTTCGGAGGATATTTCCTTTGGCCCTATAGTCTTCCAAGGGATCCGAAATATCTGTTCTCAGATTCCACAGAAGTAAGGCTAGCAAAGAGATCCACGAAATACACATGTAACTCTGTGAGATGAATTAACAGAACACTAAGCAGTTTCTCAGAAAGCTTCTTTCCAGATTTCATCTGAGGATATTTCCTTTTTCACCATAGCCCTCTATGGGCTTCCAAATATCACTTTGCCAATTCCACAAGAACTGTCTTGGCGAAAGGCTTCTTGAGGGGAAAGCTGTAACTCTGTGAGATGATTTCACAGAACACAAAGAAGTTTCTCAGAAAGCTTCTTTCTCTTTGTTATCGAAGGATATTTCCTTTGGCCCTATAGTCTTCCAAGGGATCCGAAATATCTGTTCTCAGATTCCACAGAAATAAGGCTAGCAAAGAGATCCACGAAATACAGATGTAACTCTGTGAGATGAATTAACAGAACAGTAAGCAGTTTCTCAGAAAGCTTCTTTCCAGATTTCATCTGAGGATATTTCCTTTTTCACCATAGACCTCTATGGGCTTCCAAATATCACTTTGCCAATTCCACAAGAACTGTCTTGGCGAAAGGCTTCTTGAGGGGAAAGCTGTAACTCTGTAAGATGATTTCACAGAACACAAAGAAGTTTCTCAGAAAGCTTCTTCCTCTTTGTTATCGGAGGATATTTCCTTTGGCCCTATAGTCTTCCAAGGGATCCGAAATATCTGTTCTCAGATTCCACAGAAATAAGGCTAGCAAAGAGATCCACGAAATACAGATGTAACTCTGTGAGATGAATTAATGAAGACTAAGCAGTTTCTCCGAAAGCTTCTTTCCAGAGTTCATCTGAGGATATTTCCCTTTTCACCATAGCCCTCTATGGGCTTCCAAATATCACTTTGCCAATTCCACAAGAACTGTCTTGGCGAAAGGCTTCTTGAGGGGAAAGCTGTAACTCTGTGAGATGATTTCACAGAACACAAAGAACTTTCTCAAAAAGCTTCTTTCTCTTTGTTATCGGAGGATATTTCCTTTGGCCCTATAGTCTTCCAAGGGATCCGAAATATCTGTTCTCAGATTCCACAGAAATAAGTCGAGCAAAGAGATCGACGAAATACAGATGTAACTCTGTGAGATGAATTAACAGAACACTAAGCAGTTTCTCAGAAAGCTTCTTTCCATGTTTCATCGGAGGATATTTCCTTTTTCACCATAGCCCTCTATGGGCTTCCAAATATCACTTTGCCAATTCCACAAGAACTGTCTTAACGAAAGGCTTCTTGAGGGGAAAGCTGTAACTCTGAGAGATGATTTAAAAGAACACAAAGAAGTTTCGCAGAAAGCTTCTTTCTCTTTGTTATCGGAGGATATTTCCTTTGGCCCTATAGTCTTCCAAGGGATGCGAAATATCTGTTCTCAGATTCCACAGAAATAAGGCTAGCAAAGAGATCCACGAAATACAGATGTAATTCTGTGAGATGAATTAACAGAACACTAAGCAGTTTCTCAAAAAGCTTCTTTCCAGATTTCATCTGAGGATATTTCCTTTTTCACCATAGCCCTCTATGGGCTTCCAAATATCACTTTGCCAATTCCACAAGAACTGTCTTAACGAAAGTCTCCTTGAGGGGAAATCTGTGACTCTGTGAGATGATTTCAAAGAACACAAAGAAGTTTCTCAGAAAGTTTCTTTCTCTTTGTTTTCGGAGGATATTTCCTTTGGCCCTATAGTCTTCCAAGGGATCCGAAATATCTGTTCTCAGATTCCACAGAAGTAAGGCTAGCAAAGAGATCCACGAAATACACATGTAACTCTGTGAGATGAATTAACAGAACACTAAGCAGTTTCTCAGAAAGCTTCTTTCCAGATTTCATCTGAGGATATTTCCTTTTTCACCATAGCCCTCTATGGGCTTCCAAATATCACTTTGCCAATTCCACAAGAACTGTCTTGGCGAAAGGCTTCTTGAGGGGAAAGCTGTAACTCTGTGAGATGATTTCACAGAACACAAAGAAGTTTCTCAGAAAGCTTCTTTCTCTTTGTTATCGGAGGATATTTCCTTTGGCCCTATAGTCTTCCAAGGGATCCGAAATATCTGTTCTCAGATTCCACAGAAATAAGGCTAGCAAAGAGATCCACGAAATACAGATGTAACTCTGTGAGATGAATTAACAGAACACTAAGCAGTTTCTCCGAAAGCTTCTTTCCAGATTTCATCTGAGGATATTTCGTTTTTCACCGTAGCCCTCTATGGGCTTCCAAATATCACTTTGCCAATTCCACAAGAACTGTCTTAACGAAAGGCTTCTTGAGGGGAAAGCTGTTACTCTGTGAGATGATTTCAAAGAACACAAAGAAGTTTCTCAGAAAGCTTCTTTCTCTTTGTTATCGGAGGATATTTCCTTTGGCCCTATAGTCTTCCAAGGGATGCGAAATATCTGTTCTCAGATTCCACAGAAATAAGGCTAGCAAAGAGATCCACGAAATACACATGTAACTCTGTGAGATGAATTAACAGAACACTAAGCAGTTTCTCAGAAAGCTTCTTTCCAAATTTCATCTGAGGATATTTACTTTTTCACCGTAGCCCTCTATGGGCTTCCAAATATCACTTTGCCAATTCCACAAGAACTCTCTTAACGAAAGGCTTCTTGAGGGAAAAGCTGTAACTCTGTGAGATGATTTCAAAGAACACAAAGAAGTTTCTCAGAAAGCTTCTTTCTCTTTGTTATCGGAGGATATTTCCTTTGGCCATATAGTCTTCCAAGGGATCCGAATATCTGTTTTGAGATTCCACAGAAATAAGGCTATCAAAGAGATCGAAGAAAACAGATGTAACTTTGTCAGATGAATTAACAGAACACTAAGCAGTTTCTCAGAACGCTTCTTTCCAGGTTTCATCTGAGGATATTTCCTTTTTCACCATAGCCCTCTATGGGCTTCCAAATATCACTTTGCCAATTCCACAAGAACTGTCTTAGCGAAAGGCTTCTTGAGGGGAAAGCTGTAATTCTGTGAGATGATTTCAAAGAACACAAAGAAGTTTCTCAGAAAGCTTCTTTCTCTTTGTTATCGGAGTTTATTTCCTTTGGCCCTATAGTCTTCCAAGGGATGCGAAATATCTGTTCTCAGATTCCACAGAAATAAGGCTACCAAAGAGATCCACGAAATACAGATGTAATTCTGTGAGATGAATTAACAGAACACTAAGCAGTTTCTCAAAAAGCTTCTTTCCAGATTTCATCTGAGGATATTTCCTTTTTCACCATAGCCCTCTATGGGCTTCCAAATATCACTTTGCCAATTCCACATGAACTGTCTTAACGAAAGGCTCCTTGAGGGGAAATCTGTGACTCTGTGAGATGATTTCAAAGAACACAAAAAAGTTTCTCAGAAAGTTTCTTTCTCTTTGTTTTCGGAGGATATTTCCTTTGGCCCTATAGTCTTCCGAGGGATACGAAATATCTGTTCTCAGATTCCACAGAAGTAAGGCTAGCAAAGAGATCCACGAAATACACATGTAACTCTGTGAGATGAATTAACAGAACACTAAGCAGTTTCTCAGAAAGCTTCTTTCCAGATTTCATCTGAGGATATTTCCTTTTTCACCATAGCCCTCTATGGGCTTCCAAATATCACTTTGCCAATTCCACAAGAACTGTCTTGGCGAAAGGCTTCTTGAGGGGAAAGCTGTAACTCTGTGAGATGATTTCACAGAACACAAATAAGTTTCTCAGAAAGCTTCTTTCTCTTTGTTATCGGAGGATATTTCCTTTGGCCCTATAGTCTTCCAAGGGATCCGAAATATCTGTTCTCAGATTCCACAGAAATAAGGCTAGCAAAGAGATCCACGAAATACAGATGTAACTCTGTGAGATGAATTAACAGAACAGTAAGCAGTTTCTCAGAAAGCTTCTTTCCAGATTTCATCTGAGGATATTTCCTTTTTCACCATAGCCCTCTATGGGCTTCCAAATATCACTTTGCCAATTCCACAAGAAATGTCTTGGCGAAAGGCTTCTTGAGGGGAAAGCTGTAACTCTGTAAGATGATTTCACAGAACACAAAGAAGTTTCTCAGAAAGCTTCTTCCTCTTTGTTATCGGAGGATATTTCCTTTGGCCCTATAGTCTTCCAAGGGATCCGAAATATCTGTTCTCAGATTCCACAGAAATAAGGCTAGCAAAGAGATCCACGAAATACAGATGTAACTCTGTGAGATGAATTAACAGAAGACTAAGCAGTTTCTCCGAAAGCTTCTTTCCAGATTTCATCTGAGGATATTTCCTTTTTCACCATAGCCCTCTATGGGCTTCCAAATATCACTTTGCCAATTCCACAAGAACTGTCTTGGCGAAAGGCTTCTTGAGGGGAAAGCTGTAACTCTGTGAGATGATTTCACAGAACACAAAGAACTTTCTCAAAAAGCTTCTTTCTCTTTGTTATCGGAGGATATTTCCTTTGGCCCTATAGTCTTCCAAGGGATCCGAAATATCTGTTCTCAGATTCCACAGAAATAAGTCTAGCAAAGAGATCGACGAAATACAGATGTAACTCTGTGAGATGAATTAACAGAACACTAAGCAGTTTCTCAGAAAGCTTCTTTCCATGTTTCATCGGAGGATATGTCCTTTTTCACCATAGCCCTCTATGGGCTTCCAAATATCACTTTGCCAATTCCACAAGAACTGTCTTAACGAAAGGATTCTTGAGGGGAAAGCTGTAACTCTGAGAGATGATTTAAAAGAACACAAAGAAGTTTCGCAGAAAGCTTCTTTCTCTTTGTTATCGGAGGATATTTCCTTTGGCCCTATAGTCTTCCAAGGGATGCGAAATATCTGTTCTCAGATTCCACAGAAATAAGGCTAGCAAAGAGATCCACGAAATACAGATGTAATTCTGTGAGATGAATTAACAGAACACTAAGCAGTTTCTCAAAAAGCTTCTTTCCAGATTTCATCTGAGGATATTTCCTTTTTCACCATAGCCCTCTATGGGCTTCCAAATATCACTTTGCCAATTCCACAAGAACTGTCTTAACGAAAGGCTCCTTGAGGGGAAATCTGTGACTCTGTGAGATGATTTCAAAGAACACAAAGAAGTTTCTCAGAAAGTTTCTTTCTCTTTGTTTTCGGAGGATATTTCCTTTGGCCCTATAGTCTTCCAAGGGATCCGAAATATCTGTTCTCAGATTCCACAGAAGTAAGGCTAGCAAAGAGATCCACGAAATACACATGTAACTCTGTGAGATGAATTAACAGAACACTAAGCAGTTTCTCAGAAAGCTTCTTTCCAGATTTCATCTGAGGATATTTCCTTTTTCACCATAGCCCTCTACGGGCTTCCAAATATCACTTTGCCAATTCCACAAGAACTGTCTTGGCGAAAGGCTTCTTGAGGGGAAAGCTGTAACTCTGTGAGATGATTTCACAGAACACAAAGAAGTTTCTCAGAAAGCTTCTTTCTCTTTGTTATCGGAGGATATTTCCTTTGGCCCTATAGTCTTCCAAGGGATCCGAAATATCTGTTCTCAGATTCCACAGAAATAAGGCTAGCAAAGAGATCCACGAAATACAGATGTAACTCTGTGAGATGAATTAACAGAACAGTAAGCAGTTTCTCAGAAAGCTTCTTTCCAGATTTCATCTGAGGATATTTCCTTTTTCACCATAGCCCTCTATGGGCTTCCAAATATCACTTTGCCAATTCCACAAGAACTGTCTTGGCGAAAGGCTTCTTGAGGGGAAAGCTGTAACTCTGTAAGATGACTTCACAGAACACAAAGAAGTTGCTCAGAAAGCTTCTTCCTCTTTTTTATCGGAGGATATTTCCTTTGGCCCTATAGTCTTCCAAGGGATCCGAAATATCTGTTCTCAGATTCCACAGAAATAAGGCTAGCAAAGAGATCCACGAAATACAGATGTAACTCTGTGAGATGAATTAACAGAAGACTAAGCAGATTCTCCGAAAGCTTCTTTCCAGATTTCATCTGAGGATATTTCCTTTTTCACCGTAGCCCTCTATGGGCTTCCAAATATCACTTTGCCAATTCCACAAGAACTGTCTTAACGAAAGGCTTCTTGAGGGGAAAGCTGTTACTCTGTGAGATGATTTCAAGGAACACAAATAAGTTTCTCAGAAAGCTTCTTTCTCTTTGTTATCGGAGGATATTTCCTTTGGCCCTATAGTCTTCCAAGGGATGCGAAATATCTGTTCTCAGATTCCACAGAAATAAGGCTAGCAAAGAGATCCACGAAATACACATGTAACTCTGTGAGATGAATTAACAGAACACTAAGCAGTTTCTCAGAAAGCTTCTTTCCAAATTTCATCTGAGGATATTTCCTTTTTCACCGTAGCCCTCTATGGGCTTCCAAATATCACTTTGCCAATTCCACAAGAACTCTCTTAACGAAAGGCTTCTTGAGGGAAAAGCTGTAACTCTGTGAGATGATTTCAAAGAACACAAATAAGTTTCTCAGAAAGCTTCTTTCTCTTTGTTATCGGAGGATATTTCCTTTGGCCATATAGTCTTCCAAGGGATCCGAATATCTGTTTTGAGATTCCACAGAAATAAGGCTATCAAAGAGATCGAAGAAATACAGATGTAACTCTGTGAGATGAATTAACAGAACACTAAGCAGTTTCTCAGAACGCTTCTTTCCAGGTTTCATCGGAGGATATTTCCTTTTTCACCATAGCCCTCTATGGGCTTCCAAATATCACTTTGCAATTCCACAAGAACTGTCTTAGCGAAAGGCTTCCTGAGGGGAAAGCTGTAATTCTGTGAGATGATTTCAAAGAACACAAAGAAGTTTCTCAGAAAGCTTCTTTCTCTTTGTTATCGGAGTTTATTTCCTTTGGCCCTATAGTCTTCCAAGGGATGCGAAATATCTGTTCTCAGATTCCACAGAAATAAGGCTACCAAAGAGATCCACGAAATACAGATGTAATTCTGTGAGATGTATTAACAGAACACTAAGCAGTTTCTCAAAAAGCTTCTTTCCAGATTTCATCTGAGGATATTTCCTTTTTCACCATAGCCCTCTATGGGCTTCCAAATATCACTTTGCCAATTCCACATGAACTGTCTTAACGAAAGGCTCCTTGAGGGGAAATCTGTGACTCTGTGAGATGATTTCAAAGAACACAAAAAAGTTTCTCAGAAAGTTTCTTTCTCTTTGTTTTCGGAGGATATTTCCTTTGGCCCTATAGTCTTCCGAGGGATACGAAATATCTGTTCTCAGATTCCACAGAAATAAGGCTAGCAAAGAGATCCACGAAATACACATGTAAGTCTGTGAGATGAATTAACAGAACACTAAACAGTTTCTCAGAAAGCTTCTTTCCAGATTTCATCTGAGGATATTTCCTTTTTTACCATAGCCCTCTATGGGCTTCCAAATATCACTTTGCCAATTCCACAAGAACTGTCTTGGCGAAAGGCTTCTTGAAGTGAAAGCTGTAACTCTGTGAGATGATTTCACAGAACACAAATAAGTTTCTCAGAAAGCTTCTTTCTCTTTGTTATCGGAGGATATTTCCTTTGGCCCTATAGTCTTCCAAGGGATTCGAAATATCTGTTCTCAGATTCCACAGAAATAAGGCTAGCAAAGAGATCCACGAAATACAGATGTAACTCTGTGAGATGAATTAAAGGAACAGTAAGCAGTTTCTCAGAAAGCTTCTTTCCAGATTTCATCTGTGGATATTTCCTTTTTCACCATAGCCCTCTATGGGCTTCCAAATATCACTTTGCCAATTCCACAAGAACTGTCTTGGCGAAAGGCTTCTTGAGCGGAAAGCTGTAACTCTGTAAGACGATTTAACAGAACACAAAGAAGTTTCTCAGAAAGCTTCTTTCTCTTTGTTATCCGAGGATATTTCCTTTGGCCCTATAGTCTTCCAAGGGATCCGAAATATCTGTTCTCAGATTCCACAGAAATAAGGCTAGCAAAGAGATCCACAAAATACAGATGTAACTCTGTGAGATGAATTAACAGAAGACTAAGCAGTTTCTCAGAAAGCCTCTTTCCAGATTTCATCTGAGGATATTTCCTTTTTCACCATAGCCCTCTATGGGCTTCCAAATATCACTTTGCCAATTCCACATGAACTGTCTTAACGAAAGGCTCCTTGAGGGGAAATCTGTGACTCTGTGAGATGATTTCAAAGAACACAAAAAAGTTTCTCAGAAAGTTTCTTTCTCTTTGTTTTCGGAGGATATTTCCTTTGGCCCTATAGTCTTCCGAGGGATACGAAATATCTGTTCTCAGATTCCACAGAAGTAAGGCTAGCAAAGAGATCCACGAAATACACATGTAACTCTGTGAGATGAATTAACAGAACACTAAGCAGTTTCTCAGAAAGCTTCTTTCCAGATTTCATCTGAGGATATTTCCTTTTTCACCATAGCCCTCTATGGGCTTCCAAATATCACTTTGCCAATTCCACAAGAACTGTCTTGGCGAAAGGCTTCTTGAGGGGAAAGCTGTAACTCTGTGAGATGATTTCACAGAACACAAATAAGTTTCTCAGAAAGCTTCTTTCTCTTTGTTATCGGAGGATATTTCCTTTGTCCCTATAGTCTTCCAAGGGATCCGAAATATCTGTTCTCAGATTCCACAGAAATAAGGCTAGCAAAGAGATCCACGAAATACACATGTAACTCTGTGAGATGAATTAACAGAACACTAAGCAGTTTCTCAGAAAGCTTCTTTCCAGATTTCATCTGAGGATATTTCCTTTTTCACCATAGCCCTCTATGGGCTTCCAAATATCACTTTGCCAATTCCACAAGAACTGTCTTGGCGAAAGGCTTCTTGAGGGGAAAGCTGTAACTCTGTGAGATGATTTCACAGAACACAAAGAACTTTCTCAAAAAGCTTCTTTCTCTTTGTTATCGCAGGATATTTCCTTTGGCCCTATAGTATTCCAAGGGATCCGAAATATCTGTTCTCAGATTCCACAGAAATAAGTCTAGCAAAGAGATCGACGAAATACAGATGTAACTCTGTGAGATGAATTAACATAACACTAAGCAGTTTCTCAGAAAGCTTCTTTCCATGTTTCATCGGAGGATATGTCCTTTTTCACCATAGCCCTCTATGGGCTTCCAAATATCACTTTGCCAATTCCACAAGAACTGTCTTAACGAAAGGATTCTTGAGGGGAAAGCTGTAACTCTGAGAGATGATTTAAAAGAACACAAAGAAGTTTCGCAGAAAGCTTCTTTCTCTTTGTTATCGGAGGATATTTCCTTTGGCCCTATAGTCTTCCAAGGGATGCGAAATATCTGTTCTCAGATTCCACAGAAATAAGGCTAGCAAAGAGATCCACGAAATACAGATGTAATTCTGTGAGATGAATTAACAGAACACTAAGTAGTTTCTCAAAAAGCTTCTTTCCAGATTTCATCTGAGGATATTTCCTTTTTCACCATAGCCCTCTATGGGCTTCCAAATATCACTTTGCCAATTCCACAAGAACTGTCTTAACGAAAGGCTCCTTGAGGGGAAATCTGTGACTCTGTGAGATGATTTCAAAGAACACAAAGAAGTTTCTCAGAAAGTTTCTTTCTCTTTGTTTTCGGAGGATATTTCCTTTGGCCCTATAGTCTTCCAAGGGATCCGAAATATCTGTTCTCAGATTCCACAGAAGTAAGGCTAGCAAAGAGATCCACGAAATACAGATGTAACTCTGTGAGATGAATTAACAGAACACTAAGCAGTTTCTCAGAAAGCTTCTTTCCAGATTTCATCTGAGGATATTTCCTTTTTCACCACAGCCCTCTACGGGCTTCCAAATATCACTTTGCCAATTCCACAAGAACTGTCTTGGCGAAAGGCTTCTTGAGGGGAAAGCTGTAACTCTGTGAGATGATTTCACAGAACACAAAGAAGTTTCTCAGAAAGCTTCTTTCTCTTTGTTATCGGAGGATATTTCCTTTGGCCCTATAGTCTTCCAAGGGATCCGAAATATCTGTTCTCAGATTCCACAGAAATAAGGCTAGCAAAGAGATCCACGAAATACAGATGTAACTCTGTGAGATGAATTAACAGAACAGTAAGCAGTTTCTCAGAAAGCTTCTTTCCAGATTTCATCTGAGGATATTTCCTTTTTCACCATAGCCCTCTATGGGCTTCCAAATATCACTTTGCCAATTCCACAAGAACTGTCTTGGCGAAAGGCTTCTTGAGGGGAAAGCTGTAACTCTGTAAGATGACTTCACAGAACACAAAGAAGTTGCTCAGAAAGCTTCTTCCTCTTTGTTATCGGAGGATATTTCCTTTGGCCCTATAGTCTTCCAAGGGATCCGAAATATCTGTTCTCAGATTCCACAGAAATAAGGCTAGCAAAGAGATCCACGAAATACAGATATAACTCTGTGAGATGAATTAACAGAAGACTAAGCAGTTTCTCCGAAAGCTTCTTTCCAGATTTCATCTGAGGATATTTCCTTTTTCACCGTAGCCCTCTATGGGCTTCCAAATATCACTTTGCCAATTCCACAAGAACTGTCTTAACGAAAGGCTTCTTGAGGGGAAAGCTGTTACTCTGTGAGATGATTTCAAAGAACACAAATAAGTTTCTCAGAAAGCTTCTTTCTCATTGTTATCGGAGGATATTTCCTTTGGCCCTATAGTCTTCCAAGGGATGCGAAATATCTGTTCTCAGATTCCACAGAAATAAGGCTAGCAAAGAGATCCACGAAATACACATGTAACTCTGTGAGATGAATTAACAGAACACTAAGCAGTTTCTCAGAAAGCTACTTTCCAAATTTCATCTGAGGATATTTCCTTTTTCACCGTAGCCCTCTATGGGCTTCCAAATATCACTTTGCCAATTCCACAAGAACTCTCTTAACGAAAGGCTTCTTGAGGGAAAAGCTGTAACTCTGTGAGATGATTTCAAAGAACACAAAGATGTTTCTCAGAAAGCTTCTTTCTCTTTGTTATCGGAGGATATTTCCTTTGGCCATATAGTCTTCCAAGGGATCCGAATATCTGTTTTGAGATTCCACAGAAATAAGGCTATCAAAGAGATCGAAGAAATACAGATGTAACTCTGTGAGATGAATTAACAGAACACTAAGCAGTTTCTCAGAACGCTTCTTTCCAGGTTTCATCGGAGGATATTTCCTTTTTCACCATAGCCCTCTATGGGCTTCCAAATATCACTTTGCAATTCCACAAGAACTGTCTTAGCGAAAGGCTTCTTGAGGGGAAAGCTGTAATTCTGTGAGATGATTTCAAAGAACACAAAGAAGTTTCTCAGAAAGCTTCTTTCTCTTTGTTATCGGAGTTTATTTCCTTTGGCCCTATAGTCTTCCAAGGGATGCGAAATATCTGTTCTCAGATTCCACAGAAATAAGGCTACCAAAGAGATCCACGAAATACAGATGTAATTCTGTGAGATGTATTAACAGAACACTAAGCAGTTTCTCAAAAAGCTTCTTTCCAGATTTCATCTGAGGATATTTCCTTTTTCACCATAGCCCTCTATGGGATTCCAAATATCACTTTGCCAATTCCACATGAACTGTCTTAACGAAAGGCTCCTTGAGGGGAAATCTGTGACTCTGTGAGATGATTTCAAAGAACACAAAAAAGTTTCTCAGAAAGTTTCTTTCTCTTTGTTTTCGGAGGATATTTCCTTTGGCCCTATAGTCTTCCGAGGGATACGAAATATCTGTTCTCAGATTCCACAGAAATAAGGCTAGCAAAGAGATCCACGAAATACACATGTAAGTCTGTGAGATGAATTAACAGAACACTAAGCAGTTTCTCAGAAAGCTTCTTTCCAGATTTCATCTGAGGATATTTCCTTTTTTACCATAGCCCTCTATGGGCTTCCAAATATCACTTTGCCAATTCCACAAGAACTGTCTTGGCGAAAGGCTTCTTGAAGTGAAAGCTGTAACTCTGTGAGATGATTTCACAGAACACAAATAAGTTTCTCAGAAAGCTTCTTTCTCTTTGTTATCGGAGGATATTTCCTTTGGCCCTATAGTCTTCCAAGGGATTCGAAATATCTGTTCTCAGATTCCACAGAAATAAGGCTAGCAAAGAGATCCACGAAATACAGATGTAACTCTGTGAGATGAATTAAAAGAACAGTAAGCAGTTTCTCAGAAAGCTTCTTTCCAGATTTCATCTGTGGATATTTCCTTTTTCACCATAGCCCTCTATGGGCTTCCAAATATCACTTTGCCAATTCCACAAGAACTGTCTTGGCGAAAGGCTTCTTGAGCGGAAAGCTGTAACTCTGTAAGATGATTTAACAGAACACAAAGAAGTTTCTCAGAAAGCTTCTTTCTCTTTGTTATCGGAGGATATTTCCTTTGGCCCTATAGTCTTCCAAGGGATCCGAAATATCTGTTCTCAGATTCCACAAAAATAAGGCTAGCAAAGAGATCCACAAAATACAGATGTAACTCTGTGAGATGAATTAACAGAAGACTAAGCAGTTTCTCAGAAAGCCTCTTTCCAGATTTCATCTGAGGATATTTCCTTTTTCACCATAGCCCTCTATGGGCTTCCAAATATCACTTTGCCAATTCCACAAGAACTGTCTTAACGAAAGGATTCTTGAGGGGAAAGCTGTAACTCTGTGAGATGATTTCAAAGAACACAAATAAGTTTCTCAGAAAGCTTCTTTCTCTTTGTTATCGGAGGATATTTCCTTTGGCCCTATAGTCTTCCAAAGGATCCGAAATATCTGTTCTCAGATTCCACAGAAATAAGGCTAGCAAAGAGATCGAAGAAATACAGATGTAACTCTGTGAGATGAAATAACAGAACACTAAGCAGTTTCTCAGAAAGCTTCTTTCCAGATTTCATCTGAGGATATTTCCTTTTTCACCATAGCCCTCTATGGGCTTCCAAATATCACTTTGCCAATTCCACAAGAACTGTCTTAACGAAAGGCTTCTTGAGGGGAAAGCTGTAACTCTGTGAGATGATTTCAAAGAACACAAAGAAGTTTCTCAGAAAGCTTCTTTCTCTTTGTTATCGGACGATATTTCCTTTGGCCCTATAGTCTTCCAAGGGATCCGAAATATCTGTTTTCAGATTCCACAGAAATAAGGCTAGCAAAGAGATCGACGAAATACAGATGTAACTCTGTGAGATGAATTAACAGAACACTAAGCAGTTTCTCAGAAAGCTTCTTTCCAGATTTCATCTGAGGATATTTCCTTTTTCACCATAGCCCTCTATGGGCTTCCAAATATCACTTTGCCAATTCCACAAGAACTGTCTTGGCGAAAGGCTTCTTGAGGGGAAAGCTGTAACTCTGTGAGATGATTTCACAGAATACAAAGAAGTTTCTCAGAAAGCTTCTTTCTCTTTGTTATCGGAGGATATTTCCTTTGGCCCTATAGTCTTCCAAGGGATCCGAAATATCTGTTCTCAGATTCCACAGAAATAAGGCTAGCAAAGAGATCCACGAAATACACATGTAACTCTGTGAGATGAATTAACAGAACACTAAACAGTTTCTCAGAAATCTTCTTTACAGATTTCATCGGAGGATATTTCCTTTTTCACCATAGCCCTCTATGGGCTTCCAAATATCACTTTGCCAATTCCAAAAGAACTGTCTTAGCGAAAGGCTTCTTGAGGGGAAAGTTTTAACTCTGTGAGATGATTTCACAGAACACAAAGAAGTTTCTCAGAAAGCTTCCTTCTCTTTGTTATCGGAGGATATTTCCTTTGGCCCTATAGTATTCCAAGGGATCCGAAATATCTATTCTCAGATTCCACAGAAATATGGCTAGCAAAGAGATCCACGAAATACACATGTAAGTCTGTGACATGAATTAACAGAACACTAAGCAGTTTCTCAGAAAGCTTCTTTCCAGATTTCATCGGAGGATATTTCCCTTTTCACCGCAGCCCTCTATGGGCTTCCAAATATCACTTTGCCAATTCCACAAGAACTGTCTTGGCGAAAGGCTTCTTGAGGGGAAAGCTGTAACTCTGTGAGATGATTTCAAAGAACACAAAGAAGTTTCTCAGAAAGGTTCTTATTCTTTGTTATCGGAGGATATTTCCTTTGGCCCTGTAGCCTTCCAAGGGATCCGAAATATCTGTTCTCAGATTCCACAGAAATAAGGCTAGCAAAGAGATCCACGAAATACACATGTAACTCTGTGAGATGAATTAACAGAACACTAAGCAGTTTCTCAGAAAGCTTCTTTCCAGATTTCATCTGAGGATATTTCCTTTTTCACCATAGCCCTCTATGGGCTTCCAAATATCACTTTGCCAATTCCACAAGAACTGTCTTAACGAAAGGCTTCTTTAAGGGAAATCTGTGACTCTGTGAGATGATTTCAAAGAACACAAAGAAGTTTCTCAGAAAGTTTCTCTTTGTTTTCGGAGGATATTTCCTTTGGCCCTATAGTCTTCCAAGGGATCCGAAATATCTGTTCTCAGATTCCACAGAGATAAGGCTAGCAAAGAGATCGACGAAATACAGATGTAACTCTGTGAGATGAATTAACAGAACACTAAGCAGTTTCTCAAAAAGCTTCTTTCCAGATTTCATCTGAGGATATTTCCTTTTTCACCATAGCCCTCTATGGGCTTCCAAGTATCACTTTGCCAATTCCACAAGAACTTTCTTGGCGAAAGGCTTCTTGAGGGGAAAGCTGTAACTCTGTGTGATGATTTCACAGAACACAAAGAAGTTTCTCAAAAAGCTTCTTTCTCTTTGTTATCGGAGGATATTTCCTTTGGCCCTATAGTCTTTCAAGGGATCCGAAATATCTGTTCTCAGATTCCACAGAAATAAGTCTAGCAAAGAGATCCACGAAATACAGATGTAACTCTGTGAGATTAATTAACAGAACACTAAGCAGTTGCTCAGAAAGCCTCTTTCCAGATTTCATCTGAGGATATTTCCTTTTTCACCATAGCCCTCTATGGGCTTCCAAATATCACTTTGCCAATTCCACAAGAACTGTCTTAGCGAAAGGCTTCTTGAGGGGAAAGCTGTAACTCTGTGAGATGATTTCAAAGAATACAAAGAAGTTTCTAACAAAGTTTCTTTCTCTTTGTTTTCGGAGGATATTTCCTTTGGCCCTATAGTCTTCCAAGGGATCCGAAATATCTGTTCTCAGATTCCACAGAAATAAGGCTAGCAAAGAGATCCACGAAATACACATGTAACTCTGTGAGATGAATTAACAGAACACTAAGCAGTTTCTCAGAAAGCTTCTTTCCAGATTTCATCTGAGGATATTTCCTTTTTTACCATAGCCCTCTATGGGCTTCCAAATATCACTTTGCCAATTCCACAAGAACTGTCTTGGCGAAAGGCTTCTTGAGGGGAAAGCTGTAACTCTGTGAGATGATTTCACAGAACACAAAGAAGTTTCTCAGAAAGCTTCTTTCTCTTTGTTATCGGAGGATATTTCCTTTGGCCCTATAGTCTTCCAAGGGATCCGAAATATCTGTTCTCAGATTCCACAGAAATAAGGCTAGCAAAGAGATCCACGAAATACAGATGTAACTCTGTGAGATGAATTAACAGAACACTAAGCAGTTTCTCAGAAAGCTTCTTTCCAGATTTCATCGGAGGATATTTCCTTTTTCACCATAGCCCTCTATGGGCTTCCAAATATCACTTTGCCAATTCCACAAAAACTGTCTTAGCGAGAGGCTTCTTGAGGGGAAAGCTGTAACTCTGTGAGATGATTTCACAGAACATAAAGAAGTTTCTCAGAAAGCTTCTTTCTCTTTGTTATCGGAGGATATTTACTTTGGCCCTATAGTCTTCCAAAGGATCCGAATTATCTGTTCTCAGATTCCACAGAAATAGGCTAGCAAAGGGATCCACGAAATACAGATGTAACTCTGTGAGATGAATTAACAGAACACTAAGCAGTTACTCAGAAAGCTTGTTTCCAGATTTCATCGGAGGATATTTCCTTTTTCACCATAGCCCTCTATGGGCTTCCAAATATCACTTTGCCAATTCCACAAGAACTGTCTCATCGAAAGGCTTCTTTAGGGGAAAGCTGTAACTCTGTGAGATGATTTCAAAGAACACAAAGAAGTTTCTCAGAAAGTTTCTTTCTCTTTGTTTTCGGAGGATATTTCCTTTGGCCCTATAGTCTTCCAAGGGATCCGAAATATCTGTTCTCAGATTCCACAGAAATAAGGCTAGCAAAGAGATCCACGAAATACACATGTAACTCTGTGAGATGAATTAACAGAACACTAAGCAGTTTCTCAGAAAGCTTCTTTCCAGATTTCATCTGAGGATATTTCCTTTTTCACCATAGCCCTCTATGGGCTTCCAAATATCTCTTTGCCAATTCCACAAGAACTGTCTTGGCGAAAGGCTTCTTGAGGGGAAAGCTGTAACTCTGTGAGATGATTTCACAGAACACAAAGAAGTTTCTCAGAAAGCTTCTTTCTCTTTGTTATCGGAGGATATTTCCTTTGGCCCTATAGTCTTCCAAGGGATCCGAAATATCTGTTCTCAGATTCCACAGAAATAAGGCTAGCAAAGAGATCCACGAAATACAGATGTAACTCTGTGAGATGAATTAACAGAACACTAAGCAGTTTCTCAGAAAGCTTCTTTCCAGATTTCATCTGAGGATATTTTCTTTTTCACCATAGCCCTCTATGGGCTTCCAAATATCCCTTTGCCAATTCCACAAGAACTGTCTTAGCGAAAGGCTTCTTGAGGGGAAAGCTGTAACTCTGTGAGATGATTTCACAGAACATAAAGAAGTTTCTCAGAAAGCTTCTTTCTCTTTGTTATCGGAGGATATTTCCTTTGGCCCTATAGTCTTCCAAGGGATCCGAAATATCTGTTCTCAGATTCCACAGAAATAGGCTAGCAAAGGGATCCACGAAATACAGATGTAACTCTGTGAGATGAATTAACAGAACACTAAGCAGTTGCTCAGAAAGCTTCTTTCCAGATTTCATCGGAGAATATTTCCTTTTTCACCATAGCCCTCTATGGGCTTCCAAATATCACTTTGCCAATTCCACAAGAACTGTCTTAGCGAAAGGCTTCTTGAGGGGAAAGCTGTAACTCTGTGAGATGATTTCAAAGAACACAAAGAAGTTTCTCAGAAATTTTCTTTCTCTTTGTTTTCGGAGGATATTTCCTTTGGCCCTATAGTCTTCCAAGGGATCCGATATATCTGTTCTCAGATTCCACAGAAATAAGGCTAGCAAAGAGATCCACGAAATACACATGTAACACTGTGAGATGAATTAACAGAACACTAAGCAGTTTCTCAGAAAGCTTCTTTCCAGATTTCATCTGAGGATATTTCCTTTTTCACCATAGCCCTCTATGGGCTTCCAAATATCACTTTGCCAATTCCACAAGAACTGTCTTGGCGAAAGGCTTCTTGAGGGGAAAGCTGTAACTCTGTGAGATGATTTCACAGAACACAAAGAAGTTTCTCAGAAAGCTTCTTTCTCTTTGTTATCGGAGGATATTTCCTTTGGCCCTGTAGTCTTCCAAGGGATCCGAAATATCTGTTCTCAGATTCCACAGAAATAAGGCTAGCAAAGAGATCCACGAAATACAGATGTAACTCTGTGAGATGAATTAACAGAACACTAAGCAGTTTCTCAGAAAGCTTCTTTCCAGATTTCATCTGAGGATATTTCCTTTTTCACCATAGCCCTCTATGGGCTTCCAAATATCACTTTGCCAATTCCACAACTACTGTCTTAACGAAAGGCTTCTTGAGGGGAAAGCTGTAACTCTGTGAGATGAATTCAAAGAACACAAACAAGTTTCTCAGAAAGCTTCTTTCTCTTTGTTATCGGAGCATATTTCCTTTGGCCCTATATTCTTCCAAGGGATCCGAAATATCTGTTCTCAGGTTCCACAGAAATAAGTCTAGCAAAGAGATCCAGGAAATACAGAAGTAACTCTGTGAGATGAATTAACAGAACACTAAGCAGTTTCTCAGAAAGCTTCTTTCCAGATTTCATCTGAGGATATTTCCTTTTTCACCATAGCCCTCTATGGGCTTCCAAATATCACTTTGCCAATTCCACAAGAACTGTCTTAACGAAAGGCTTCTTGAGGGGAAATCTGTGACTCTGTGAGATGATTTCAAAGAAGACAAAGAAGTTTCTCAGAAACTTTTTTTCTCTTTGTTATCGGAGGATATTTCCTTTGGCCCTATAGTCTTCCAAGGGATCCGAAATATCTGTTCTCAGATTCCACAGAAATAAGGCTAGCAAAGAGATCGACGAAATACAGATGTAACTCTGTGAGATGAATTAACAGAACACTAAGCAGTTTCTCAGAAAGCTTCTTTCCAGATTTCATCGGAGGATATTTCCTTTTTCACCATAGCCCACTATGGGCTTCCAAATATCACTTTGCCAATTCCACAAGAACTGTCTTAGCGAAAGGGTTCTTGAAGGGAAAGCTGTAACTCTGTGTGATGATTTCAAAGAACACAAAGAAGTTTCTCAGAAAGCTTCTTTCTCTTTGTTATCGGAGGATATTTCCTTTGGCCCTATAGTCTTCCAAGGGATCCGAAATATCTGTTCTCAGATTCCACAGAAATAAGGCTAGCAAAGAGATCCACGAAATACACATGTAACTCTGTGAGATGAATTAACAGAACACTAAGCAGTTGCTCAGAAAGCTTCTTTCCAGATTTCATCGGAGGATATTTCCTTTTTCACCATAGCCCTCTATGGGCTTCCAAATATCACTTTGCCAATTCCACAAGAACTGTCTTAGCGAAAGGTTTCTTGAGGGGAAAGCTGTAACTCTGTGAGATGATTTCAAAGAACACAAAGAAGTTTCTCAGAAAGTTTCTTTCTCTTTGTTTTCGCAGGATATTTCCTTTGGCCCTATAGTCTTCCAAGGGATCCGAAATATCTGTTCTCAGATTCCACAGAAATAAGGCTAGCAAAGAGATCCACGAAATACACATGTAACTCTGTGAGATGAATTAACAGAACACTAAGCAGTTTCTCAGAAAGCTTCTTTCCAGATTTCATCTGAGGATATTTCCTTTTTCACCATAGCCCTCTATGGGCTTCCAAATCTCACTTTGCCAATTCCACAAGAACTGTCTTAGCGAAAGGCTTCTTGAGGGGAAATCTGTGACTCTGTGAGATGATTTCAAAGAACACAAAGAAGTTTCTCAGAAAGTTTCTTTCTCCTTGTTATCGGAGGATATTTCCTTTGGCCCTATAGTCTTCCAAGGGATCCGAAATATCTGTTCTCAGATTCCACAGAAATAAGGCCAGCAAAGAGATCCACGAAATACACATGTAACTCCGTGAGATGAATTAACAGAACACTAAGCAGTTTCTCAGAAAGCTTCTTTCCAGATTTCATCTGAGGATATTTCCTCTTTCACCATAGCCCTCTATGGGCTTCCAAATATCACTTTGCCAATTCCACAACTACTGTCTTAACGAAAGGCTTCTTGAGGGGAAAGCTGTAACTCTGTGAGATGATTTCACAGAACATAAAGAAGTTTCTCAGAAAGCTTCTTTCTCTTTGTTATCGGAGGATATTTACTTTGGCCCTATAGTCTTCCAAAGGATCCGAATTATCTGTTCTCAGATTCCACAGAAATAGGCTAGCAAAGGGATCCACGAAATACAGATGTAACTCTGTGAGATGAATTAACAGAACACTAAGCAGTTTCTCAGAAAGCTTCTTTCCAGATTTCATCTGAGGATATTTCCTTTTTCACCATAGCCCTCTATGGGCTTCCAAATATTACTTTGCCAATTCCACAAGAACTGTCTTAGCGAAAGGGTTCTTGAGGGGAAAGCTGTAACTCTGTGAGATGATTTCAAAGAACACAAAGAAGTTTCTCAGAAAGCTTCTTTCTCTTTGTTATCGGAGGATATTTCCTTTGGCCCTATAGTCTTCCAAGGGATCCGAAATATCTGTTCTCAGATTCCACAGAAATAAGGCTAGCAAAGAGATCCACGAAATACACATGTAACTCTGTGAGATGAATTAACAGAACACTAAGCAGTTTCTCAGAAAGCTTCTTTACAGATTTCATCTGAGGATATTTCCTTTTTCACCATAGCCCTCTATGGGCTTCCAAATATCACTTTGCCAATTCCACAAGAACTGTCTTAGCGAAAGGGTTCTTGAGGGGAAAGCTGTAACTCTGTGAGATGATTTCAAAGAACACAAATAAGTTTCTCAGAAAGCTTCTTTCTCTTTGTTATCGGAGGATATTTCCTTTGGCCCTATAGTCTTCCAAGGGATCCGAAATATCTGTTCTCAGATTCCACAGAAATAAGGCTAGCAAAGAGATCCACGAAATACACATGTAACTCTGTGAGATGAATTAACAGAACACTAAGCAGTTGCTCAGAAAGCTTCTTTCCAGATTTCATCGGAGGATATTTCCTTTTTCACCATAGCCCTCTATGGGCTTCCAAATATCACTTTGCCAATTCCACAAGAACTGTCTTAGCGAAAGGCTTCTTGAGGGGAAAGCTGTAACTCTGTGAGATGATTTCAAAGAACACAAAGAAGTTTCTCAGAAAGTTTCTTTCTCTTTGTTTTCGCAGGATATTTCCTTTGGCCCTATAGTCTTCCAAGGGATCCGAAATATCTGTTCTCAGATTCCACAGAAATAAGGCTAGCAAAGAGATCCACGAAATACACATGTAACTCTGTGAGATGAATTAACAGAACACTAAGCAGTTTCTCAGAAAGCTTCTTTCCAGATTTCATCTGAGGATATTTCCTTTTTCACCATAGCCCTCTATGGGCTTCCAAATATCACTTTGCCAATTCCACAAGAAATGTCTTAACGAAAGGCTTCTTGAGGGGAAATCTGTGACTCTGTGAGATGATTTCAAAGAACGCAAAGAAGTTTCTGAGAAAGTTTCTTTCTCCTTGTTATCGGAGGATATTTCCTTTGGCCCTATAGTCTTCCAAGGGATCCGAAATATCTGTTCTCAGATTCCACAGAAATAAGGCCAGCAAAGAGATCCACGAAATACACATGTAACTCCGTGAGATGAATTAACAGAACACTAAGCAGTTGCTCAGAAAGCTTCTTTCCAGATTTCATCTGAGGATATTTCCTTTTTCACCATAGCCCTCTATGGGCTTCCAAATATCACTTTGCCAATTCCACAACTACTGTCTTAACGAAAGGCTTCTTGAGGGGAAAGCTGTAACTCTGTGAGATGATTTCACAGAACATAAAGAACTTTCTCAGAAAGCTTCTTTCTCTTTGTTATCGGAGGATATTTACTTTGGCCCTATAGTCTTCCAAAGGATCCGAATTATCTGTTCTCAGATTCCACAGAAATAGGCTAGCAAAGGGATCCACGAAATACAGATGTAACTCTGTGAGATGAATTAACAGAACACTAAGCAGTTTCTCAGAAAGCTTCTTTCCAGATTTCATCTGAGGATATTTCCTTTTTCACCATAGCCCTCTATGGGCTTCCAAATATTACTTTGCCAATTCCACAAGAACTGTCTTAGCGAAAGGGTTCTTGAGGGGAAAGCTGTAACTCTGTGAGATGATTTCAAAGAACACAAAGAAGTTTCTCAGAAAGCTTCTTTCTCTGTGTTATCGGAGGATATTTCCTTTGGCCCTATAGTCTTCCAAGGGATCCGAAATATCTGTTCTCAGATTCCACAGAAATAAGGCTAGCAAAGAGATCCACGAAATACACATGTAACTCTGTGAGATGAATTAACAGAACACTAAGCAGTTTCTCAGAAAGCTTCTTTCCAGATTTCATCTGAGGATATTTCCTTTTTCACCATAGCCCTCTATGGGCTTCCAAATATCACTTTGCCAATTCCACAAGAACTGTCTTAGCGAAAGGCTTCTTGAGGGGAAAGCTGTAACTCTGTGAGATGATTTCAAAGAACACAAATAAGTTTCTCAGAAAGCTTCTTTCTCTTTGTTATCGGAGGATATTTCCTTTGGCTCTATAGTCTTCCAAGTGATCCGAAATATCTATTCTCAGATTCCACAGAAATAAGGCTAGCAAAGAGATCCACGAAATACACATGTAACTCTGTGAGATGAATTAACAGAACACTAAGCAGCTGCTCAGAAAGCTTCTTTCCAGATTTCATCGGAGGATATTTCCTTTTTCACCATAGCCCTCTAAGGGCTTCCAAATATCACTTTGCCAATTCCACAAGAACTGTCTTAGCGAAAGGCTTCTTGAGGGGAAAGCTGTAACTTTGTGAGATGATTTCAAAGAACACAAAGAAGTTTCTCAGAAAGTTTCTTTCTCTTTGTTATCGGAGGATATTTCCTTTGGCCCTATAGTCTTCCAAGGGATGCGAAATATCTGATCTCAGATTCCACAGAAATAAGGCTAGCAAAGAGATCCACGAAATACACATGTAACTCTGTGAGATGAATTAACAGAACACTAAGCAGTTTCTCAGAAAGCTTCTTTCCAGATTTCATCTGAGGATATTTCCTTTTTCACCATAGCCCTCTATTGGCTTCCAAATATCACTTTGCCAATTCCACAACTACTGTCTTAACGAAAGCATTCTTGAGGGGAAAGCTGTAACTCTGTGAGATCATTTCAAAGAACACAAACAAGTTTCTCAGAAAGCTTCCTTCTCATTGTTATCGGAGGATATTTCCTTTGGCCCTATAGTCTTCCAAGGGATCCGAAATATCTGTTCTCAGGTTCCACAGAAATAAGTCTAGCAAAGAGATCCAGGAAATACAGAAGTAACTCTGTGAGATGAATTAACAGAACACTAAGCAGTTTCTCAGAAAGCTTCTTTCCAGATTTCATCTGAGGATATTTCCTTTTTCACCATAGCCCTCTGTGGGCTTCCAAATATCACTTTGCCAATTCCACAAGAACTGTCTTAACGAAAGGCTTCTTGAGGGGGAATCTGTGACTCTGTGAGATGATTTCAAAGAACACAAAGAAGTTTCTCAGAAAGTTTCTTTCTCTTTGTTATCGGAGGATATTTCCTTTGGCCCTATAGTCTTCCAAGGGATCCGAAATATCTGTTCTCAGATTCCACAGAAATAAGACTAGCAAAGAGATCGACGAAATACAGATGTAACTCTGTGAGATGAATTAACAGAACACTAAGCAGTTTCTCAGAAAGCTTCTTTCCAGATTTCATCTGAGGATATTTCCTTTTTCACCATAGCCCTCTATGGGCTTCCAAATATCACTTTGCCAATTCCACAAGAACTGTCTTAGCGAAAGGCTTCTTGAGGGGAAAGCTGTAACTCTGTGAGATGATTTCACAGAACACAAAGAAGTTTCTCAGAAAGCTTCTTTCTCTTTGTTATCGGAGGATATTTCCTTTGGCCCTATAGTCTTCCAAGGGATGCGAAATATCTGTTCTCAGATTCGACAGAAATAAGGCTAGCAAAGAGATCGACGAAATACAGATGTAACTCTGTGAGATGAATTAACAGAACACTAAGCAGTTTCTCAGAAAGCTTCTTTCCAGATTTCATCTGAGGATATTTCCTTTTTCACCATAGCCCTCTTTTGGCTTCCAAATATCACTTTGCCAATTCCACAAGAACTGTCTTAACGAAAGGCTTCTTGAGGGGAAAGCTGTAACTCTGTGACATGATTTCAAAGAACACAAAGAAGTTTATCAGAAAGCTTCTTTCTCTTTGTTATCGGAGGATATTTCCTTTGGCCCTATAGTCTTCCAAGGGATCCGAAATATCTGTTCTCAGATTCCACAGAAATATGTCTAGCAAAGAGATCGACGAAATACAGATGTAACTCTGTGAGATGAATTAACAGAACACTAAGCAGTTTCTCAGAAAGCTTCTTTCCAGATTTCATCGGAGGATATTTCCTTTTTCACCATAGCCCTCTATGGGCTTCCAAATATCACTTTGCCAATTCCACAAGAACTGTCTTAGCGAAAGGCTTCTTGAGGGGAAAGCTGTAACTCTGTGAGATGATTTCAAAGAACAAAAAGAAGTTTCTCAGAAAGTTTCTTTCTCTTTGTTTTCGGAGGATATTTCCTTTGGTCCTATAGTTTTCCAAGAGATCCGAAATATCTGTTCTCAGATTCCACAGAAATAAGGCTAGCAAAGAGATCCACGAAATACACATGTAACTCTGTGAGATGAATTAACAGAACACTAAGCAGTTTCTCAGAAAGCTTCTTTCCAGATATCATCTGAGGATATTTCCTTTTTCACCATAGCCCTCTATGGGCTTCCAAATATCACTTTGCCAATTCCACAAGAACTGTCTTGGCGAAAAGCTTCTTGAGGGGATAGCTGTAACTCTGTGAGATGATTTCACAGAACAGAAAGATGTTTCTCAGAAAGCTTCTTTCTCTTTGTTATCGGAGGATATTTCCTTTGGCCCTATAGTCTTCCAAGGGATCCGAAATATCTGTTCTCAGATTCCACAAAAATAAGGCTAGCAAGGAGATCGACGAAATACACATGTAACTCTGTGAGATGAATTAACAGAACACTAAGCAGTTTCTCAGAAAACTTCTTTCCATATTTCATCTGAGGATATTTCCTTTTTCACCATAGCCCTCTATGGGCTTCCAAATATCACTTTGCCAATTCCACAAGAACTATCTTGGCGAAAATCTTATTGAGGGGAAAGCTGTAACTCTGTGAGATGATTTCACAGAACACAAAGAAGTTTCTCAGAAAGCTTCTTTCTCTTTGTTATCGGAGGATATTTCCTTTGGCCCTATAGTCTTCCAAGGGATCCGAAATATCTGTTCTCAGATTCCACAGAAATAGGGCTAGCAAAGAGATCGACGAAATACAGATGTAACTCTGTGAGATGAATTACAAAACACTAAGCATTTTCTCAAAAAGCTTCTTTCCAGATTTCATCTGAGGATATTTCCTTTTTCACCATAGCCCTCTATGGTCTTCCAAATATCACTTTGCCAATTCCACAAGAACTGTCTTAACGAAAGGCTTCTTGAGTGGAAATCTGTGACTCTGTGAGATGATTTCAAAGAACACAAAGAAGTTTCTCAGAAAGTTTCTTTCTCTTTGTTATCGGAGGATATTTCCTTTGGCCCTATAGTCTTCCAAGGGATCCGAAATATCTGTTCTCAGATTCCACAGAAATAAGGCTAGCAAAGAGATCGACGAAATACAGATGTAACTCTGTGAGATGAATTAACAGAACACTAAGCAGTTTCTCAGAAAGCTTCTTTCCAGATTTCATCTGAGGATATTTCCTTTTTCACCATAGCCCTCTATGGGCTTCCAAATATCACTTTGCCAATTGCACAAGAACTGTCTTGGCGAAAGGCTTCTTGAGGGGATAGCTGTAACTCTGTGAGATGATTTCACAGAACACAAAGAAGTTTCTCAGAAAGCTTCTTTCTCTTTGTTATCGGAGGATATTTCCTTTGGCCCTATAGTCTTCCAAGGGATCCGAAATATCTGTTCTCAGATTCCACAGAAATAAGGCTAGCAAAGAGATCCACGAAATACAGATGTAACTCTGTGAGATGAATTAACAGAACACTAAGCAGTTTCTCAGAAAGCTTCTTTCCAGATTTCATCTGAGGATATTTCCTTTTTCACCATAGCCCTCTATGGGCTTCCAAATATCACTTTGCCAATTCCACAAGAACTGTCTTAACGAAAGGCTTCTTGAGGGGAAATCTGTGACTCTGTGAGATGATTTCAAAGAACACAAAGAAGTTTCTCAGAAAGTTTCTTTCTCTTTGTTATCGGAGGATATTTCCTTTGGCCCTATAGTCTTCCAAGGGATCCGAAATATCTGTTCTCAGATTCCACAGAAATAAGGCTAGCAAAGAGATCGACGAAATACACATGTAACTCTGTGAGATGAATTAACAGAACACTAAGCAGTTTCTCAGAAAGCTTCTTTCCAGATTTCATCTGAGGATATTTCCTTTTTCACCATAGCCCTCTATGGGCTTCCAAATATCACTTTGCCAATTCCACAAGAACTGTCTTAGCGAAAGGCTTCTTGAGGGGAAAGCTGTAACTCTGTGAGATGATTTCAAAGAACACAAATAAGTTTCTCAGAAAGCTTCTTTCTCTTTGTTATCGGAGGATATTTCCTTTGGCCCTATAGTCTTCCAAGGGATCCGAAATATCTGTTCTCAGATTCCACAGAAATAAGGCTAGCAAAGAGATCCACGAAATACACATGTAACTCTGTGAGATGAATTAACAGAACACTAAGCTGCTGCTCAGAAAGCTTCTTTCCAGATTTCATCGGAGGATATTTCCTTTTTCACCATAGCCCTCTAAGTGCTTCCAAATATCACTTTGCCAATTCCACAAGAACTGTCTTAGCGAAAGGCTTCTTGAGGGGAAAGCTGTAACTTTGTGAGATGATTTCAAAGAACACAAAGAAGTTTCTCAGAAAGTTTCTTTCTCTTTGTTATCGGAGGATATTTCCTTTGGCCCTATAGTCTTCCAAGGGATGCGAAATATCTGATCTCAGATTCCACAGAAATAAGGCTAGCAAAGAGATCCACGAAATACACATGTAACTCTGTGAGATGAATTAACAGAACACTAAGCAGTTTCTCAGAAAGCTTCTTTCCAGATTTCATCTGAGGATATTTCCTTTTTCACCATAGCCCTCTATGGGCTTCCAAATATCACTTTGCCAATTCCACAAGAACTGTCTTGGCGAAAGGCTTCTTGAGGTGAAAGCTGTAACTCTGTGAGATGATTTCACAGAACACAAAGAAGTTTCTCAGAAAGCTTCTTTCTCTTTGTTATCGGAGAATATTTCCTTTGGCCCTATAGTCTTCCAAGGGATCCGAAATATCTGTTCTCAGATTCCACAGAAATAAGGCTAGAAAAGAGATCCACGAAATACAGATGTAACTCTGTGAGATGAATTAACAGAACACTAAGCAGTTTCTCAGAAAGCTTCTTTCCAGATTTCATCGGAGGATATTTCCTTTTTCACCATAGCCCTCTATGGTCTTCCAAATATCACTTTGCCAATTCCACAAGAACTGTCTTAACGAAAGGCTTCTTGAGGGGAAATCTGTGACTCTGTGAGATGATTTCAAAGAACACAAAGAAGTTTCTCAGAAAGTTTCTTTCTCTTTGTTATCGGAGGATATTTCCTTTGGCCCTATAGTCTTCCAAGGGATCCGAAATATCTGTTCTCAGATTCCACAGAAATAAGGCTAGCAAAGAGATCGACGAAATACAGATGTAACTCTGTGAGATGAATTAACAGAACACTAAGCAGTTTCTCAGAAAGCTTCTTTCCAGATTTCATCTGAGAATATTTCCTTTTTCACCATAGCCCTCTATGGGCTTCCAAATATCACTTTGCCAATTCCACAAGAACTGTCTTGGCGAAAGGCTTCTTGAGGGGAAAGCTGTAACTCTGTGAGATGATTTCACAGAACACAAAGAAGTTTCTCAGAAAGCTTCTTTCTCTTTGTTATCGGAGGATATTTCCTTTGGCCCTATAGTCTTCCAAGGGATCCGAAATATCTGTTCTCAGATTCCACAGAAATAAGGCTAGCAAAGAGATCCACGAAATACAGATGTAACTCTGTGAGATGAATTAACAGAACACTAAGCAGTTTCTCAGAAAGCTTCTTTCCAGATTTCATCTGAGGATATTTCCTTTTTCACCATAGCCCTCTATTGGCTTCCAAATATCACTTTGCCAATTCCACAACTACTGTCTTAACGAAAGGATTCTTGAGGGGAAAGCTGTAACTCTGTGAGATGATTTCAAAGAACACAAACAAGTTTCTCAGAAAGCTTCCTTCTCTTTGTTATCGGAGGATATTTCCTTTGGCCCTATAGTCTTCCAAGGGATCCGAAATATCTGTTCTCAGGTTCCACAGAAATAAGTCTAGCAAAGAGATCCAGGAAATACAGATGTAACTCTGTGAGATGAATTAACAGAACACTAAGCAGTTTCTCAGAAAGCTTCTTTCCAGATTTCATCTGAGAATATTTCCTTTTTCACCATAGCCCACTATGGGCTTCCAAATACCACTTTGCCAATTCCACAAGAACTGTCTTAACGAAAGGCGTCTTGAGGGGAAATCTGTGACTCTGTGAGATGATTTCAAAGAACACAAAGAAGTTTCTCAGAAAGCTTCTTTCTCTTTGTTATCGGAGGATATTTCCTTTGGCCCTATAGTCTTCCAAGGGATCCGAAATATCTGTTCTCAGATTCCACAGAAATAAGGCTAGCAAAGAGATCGACGAAATACAGATGTAACTCTGTGAGATGAATTACAAAACACTAAGCATTTTCTCAAAAAGCTTCTTTCCAGATTTCATCTGAGGATATTTCCTTTTTCACCATAGCCCTCTATGGTCTTCCAAATATCACTTTGCCAATTCCACAAGAACTGTCTTAACGAAAGGCTTCTTGAGGGGAAATCTGTGACTCTGTGAGATGATTTCAAAGAACACAAAGAAGTTTCTCAGAAAGTTTCTTTCTCTTTGTTTTCGGAGGATATTTCCTTTGGCCCTATAGTCTTCCAAGGGATCCGAAATATCTGTTCTCAGATTCCACAGAAATAAGGCTAGCAAAGAGATCGACGAAATACAGATGTAACTCTGTGAGATGAATTAACAGAACACTAAGCAGTTTCTCAGAAAGCTTCTTTCCAGATTTCATCTGAGGATATTTCCTTTTTCACCATAGCCCTCTATGGGCTTCCAAATATCACTTTGCCAATTCCACAAGAACTGTCTTGGCGAAAGGCTTCTTCAGGGGAAAGCTGTAACTCTGTGAGATGATTTCACAGAACACAAAGAAGTTTCTCAGAAAGCTTCTTTCTCTTTGTTATCGGAGGATATTTCCTTTGGCCCTATAGTCTTCCAAGGGATCCGAAATATCTGTTCTCAGATTCCACAGAAATAAGGCTAGCAAAGAGATCCACGAAATACAGATGTAACTCTGTGAGATGAATTAACAGAACACTAAGCAGTTTCTCAGAAAGCTTCTTTCCAGATTTCATCTGAGGATATTTCCTTTTTCACCATAGCCCTCTATTGGCTTCCAAATATCACTTTGCCAATTCCACAACTACTGTCTTAACGAAAGGCTTCTTGAGGGGAAAGCTGTAACTCTGTGAGATGATTTCAAAGAACACAAACAAGTTTCTCAGAAAGCTTCCTTCTCTTTGTTATCGGAGGATATTTCCTTTGGCCCTATAGTCTTCCAAGGGTTCCGAAATATCTGTTCTCAGGTTCCACAGAAATAAGTCTAGCAAAGAGATCCAGGAAATACAGAAGTAACTCTGTGAGATGAATTAACAGAACACTAAGCAGTTTCTCAGAAAGCTTCTTTCCAGATTCCATCTGAGGATATTTCCTTTTTCACCATAGCCCTCTATGGGCTTCCAAATATCACTTTGCCAATTCCACAAGAACTGTCTTAGCGAAAGGCTTCTTGAGGGGAAAGCTGTAACTCTGTGAGATGATTTCACAGAACACAAAGAAGTTTCTCAGAAAGCTTCTTTCTCTTTGTTATCGGAGGATATTTCCTTTGGCCCTATAGTCTTCCAAGGGATCCGAAATATCTGTTCTCAGATTCCACAGAAATAAGGCTAGCAAAGAGTTCGACGAAATACAGATGTAACTCTGTGAGATGAATTAACAGAAGACTAAGCAGTTTCTCAGAAAGCTTCTTTCCAGATTTCATCGGAGGATATTTGCTTTTTCACCATAGCCCTCTATGGGCTTCCAAATATCACTTTGCCAATTCCACAAGAACTGTCTTAACGAAAGGCTTCTTGAGGGGAAAGCTGTAACTCTGTGAGATGATTTCAGAGAACACAAATAAGTTTCTCAGAAAGCTTCTTTCTCTTTGTTATCAGAGGATATTTCCTTTGGCCGTATAGTCTTCCAAGGGATGCGAAATATCTGTTCTCAGATTCGACAGAAATAAGGCTAGCAAAGAGATCGACGAAATACAGATGTAACTCTGTGAGATGAATTAACAGAACACTAAGCAGTTTCTCAGAAAGCTTCTTTCCAGATTTCATCTGAGGATATTTCCTTTTTCACCATAGCCCTCTTTTGGCTTCCAAATATCACTTTGCCAATTCCACAAGAACTGTCTTAACGAAAGGCTTCTTGAGGGGAAAGCTGTAACTCTGTGACATGATTTCAAAGAACACAAAGAAGTTTATCAGAAAGCTTCTTTCTCTTTGTTATCGGAGGATATTTCTTTTGGCCCTATAGTCTTCCAAGGGATCCGAAATATCTGTTCTCAGATTCCACAGAAATATGTCTAGCAAAGAGATCGACGAAATACAGATGTAACTCTGTGAGATGAATTAACAGAACACTAAGCAGTTTCTCAGAAAGCTTCTTTCCAGATTTCATCGGAGGATATTTCCTTTTTCACCATAGCCCTCTATGGGCTTCCAAATATCACTTTGCCAATTCCACAAGAACTGTCTTAGCGAAAGGCTTCTTGAGGGGAAAGCTGTAACTCTGTGAGATGATTTCAAAGAACAAAAAGAAGTTTCTCAGAAAGTTTCTTTCTCTTTGTTTTCGGAGGATATTTCCTTTGGTCCTATAGTTTTCCAAGAGATCCGAAATATCTGTTCTCAGATTCCACAGAAATAAGGCTAGCAAAGAGATCCACGAAATACACATGTAACTCTGTGAGATGAATTAACAGAACACTAAGCAGTTTCTCAGAAAGCTTCTTTCCAGATATCATCTGAGGATATTTCCTTTTTCACCATAGCCCTCTATGGGCTTCCAAATATCACTTTGCCAATTCCACAAGAACTGTCTTGGCGAAAGGCTTCTTGAGGGGATAGCTGTAACTCTGTGAGATGATTTCACAGAACAGAAAGATGTTTCTCAGAAAGCTTCTTTCTCTTTGTTATCGGAGGATATTTCCTTTGGCCCTATAGTCTTCCAAGGGATCCGAAATATCTGTTCTCAGATTCCACAAAAATAAGGCTAGCAAAGAGATCGACGAAATACACATGTAACTCTGTGAGATGAATTAACAGAACACTAAGCAGTTTCTCAGAAAACTTCTTTCCATATTTCATCTGAGGATATTTCCTTTTTCACCATAGCCCTCTATGGGCTTCCAAATATCACTTTGACAATTCCACAAGAACTATCTTGGCGAAAATCTTATTGAGGGGAAAGCTGTAACTCTGTGAGATGATTTCACAGAACACAAAGAAGTTTCTCAGAAAGCTTCTTTCTCTTTGTTATCGGAGGATATTTCCTTTGCCCATTTAGTCTTCCAAGGGATCCGAAATATCTGTTCTCAGATTCCACAGAAATAAGGCTAGCAAAGAGATCCACGAAATACAGATGTAACTCTGTGAGATGAATTAACAGAACACTAAGCAGTTTCTCAGAAAGCTTCTTTCCAGATTTCATCGGAGGATATTTCCTTTTTCACCATAGCCCTCTATGGGCTTCCAAATATCACTTTGCCAATTCCACAAGAACTGTCTTGGCGAAAGTCTTCTTGAGGGGAAAGCTGTAACTCTGTGAGATGATTTCACAGAACACTAAGAAGTTTCTCAAAAAGCTTCTTTCTCTTTGTTATCGGAGGATATTTCCTTTGGCCCTATAGTCTTCCAAGGGATCCGAAATATCTGTTCTCAGATTCCACAGAAATATGTCTAGCAAAGAGATCGACGAAATACAGATGTAACTCTGTGAGATGAATTAACAGAACACTAAGCAGTTTCTCAGAAAGCTTCTTTCTAGATTTCATCTGAGAATATTTCCTTTTTCACCATAGCCCACTATGGGCTTCCAAATACCACTTTGCCAATTCCACAAGAACTGTCTTAACGAAAGGCGTCTTGAGGAGAAATCTGTGACTCTGTGAGATGATTTCAAAGAACACAAAGAAGTTTCTCAGAAAGCTTCTTTCTCTTTGTTATCGGAGGATATTTCCTTTGGCCCTATAGTCTTCCAAGGGATCCGAAATATCTGTTCTCAGATTCCACAGAAATAAGGCTAGCAAAGAGATCGACGAAATACAGATGTAACTCTGTGAGATGAATTACAAAACACTAAGCATTTTCTCAAAAAGCTTCTTTCCAGATTTCATCTGAGGATATTTCCTTTTTCACCATAGCCCTCTATGGTCTTCCAAATATCACTTTGCCAATTCCACAAGAACTGTCTTAACGAAAGGCTTCTTGAGGGGAAATCTGTGACTCTGTGGGATGATTTCAAAGAACACAAAGAAGTTTCTCAGAAAGTTTCTTTCTCTTTGTTATCGGAGGATATTTCCTTTGGCCCTATAGTCTTCCAAGGGATCCGAAATATCTGTTCTCAGATTCCACAGAAATAAGGCTAGCAAAGAGATCGACGAAATACAGATGTAACTCTGTGAGATGAATTAACAGAACACTAAGCAGTTTCTCAGAAAGCTTCTTTCCAGATTTCATCTGAGGATATTTCCTTTTTCACCATAGCCCTCTATGGGCTTCCAAATATCACTTTGCCAATTCCACAAGAACTGTCTTGGCGAAAGGCTTCTTGAGGGGAAAGCTGTAACTCTGTGAGATGATTTCACAGAACACAAAGAAGTTTCTCAGAAAGCTTCTTTCTCTTTGTTATCGGAGGATATTTCCTTTGGCCCTATAGTCTTACAAGGGATCCGAAATATCTGTTCTCAGATTCCACAGAAATAAGGCTAGCAAAGAGATCCACGAAATACAGATGTAACTCTGTGAGATGAATTAACAGAACACTAAGCAGTTTCTCAGAAAGCTTCTTTCCAGATTTCATCTGAGGATATTTCCTTTTTCACCATAGCCCTCTATGGGCTTCCAAATATCACTTTGCCAATTCCACAAGAACTGTCTTAACGAAAGGCTTCTTGAGGGGAAATCTGTGACTCTGTGAGATGATTTCAAAGAACACAAAGAAGTTTCTCAGAAAGTTTCTTTCTCTTTGTTATCGGAGGATATTTCCTTTGGCCCTATAGTCTTCCAAGGGATCCGAAATATCTGTTCTCAGATTCCACAGAAATAAGGCTAGCAAAGAGATCGACGAAATACAGATGTAACTCTGTGAGATGAATTAACAGAACACTAAGCAGTTTCTCAGAAAGCTTCTTTCCAGATTTCATCTGAGGATATTTCCTTTTTCACCATAGCCCTCTATGGGCTTCCAAATATCACTTTGCCAATTCCACAAGAACTGTCTTAGCGAAAGGCTTCTTGAGGGGAAAGCTGTAACTCTGTGAGATGATTTCAAAGAACACAAATAAGTTTCTCAGAAAGCTTCTTTCTCTTTGTTATCGGAGGATATTTCCTTTGGCCCTATAGTCTTCCAAGGGATCCGAAATATCTGTTCTCAGATTCCACAGAAATAAGGCTAGCAAAGAGATCCACGAAATACACATGTAACTCTGTGAGATGAATTAACAGAACACTTAGCAGCTGCTCAGAAAGCTTCTTTCCAGATTTCATCGGAGGATATTTCCTTTTTCACCATAGCCCTCTAAGGGCTTCCAAATATCACTTTGCCAATTCCACAAGAACTGTCTTAGCGAAAGGCTTCTTGAGGGGAAAGCTGTAACTTTGTGAGATGATTTCAAAGAACACAAAGAAGTTTCTCAGAAAGTTTCTTTCTCTTTGTTATCGGAGGATATTTCCTTTGGCCCTATAGTCTTCCAAGGGATGCGAAATATCTGATCTCAGATTCCACAGAAATAAGGCTAGCAAAGAGATCCACGAAATACACATGTAACTCTGTGAGATGAATTAACAGAACACTAAGCAGTTTCTCAGAAAGCTTCTTTCCAGATTTCATCTGAGGATATTTCCTTTTTCACCATAGCCCTCTATGGGCTTCCAAATATCACATTGCCAATTCCACAAGAACTGTCTTGGCGAAAGGCTTCTTGAGGTGAAAGCTGTAACTCTGTGAGATGATTTCACAGAACACAAAGAAGTTTCTCAGAAAGCTTCTTTCTCTTTGTTATCCGAGGATATTTCCTTTGACCCTATAGTCTTCCAAGGGATCCGAAATATCTGTTCTCAGATTCCACAGAAATAAGGCTAGCAAAGAGATCCAGGAAATACAGATGTAACTCTGTGAGATGAATTAACAGAACACTAAGCAGTTTCTCAGAAAGCTTCTTTCTAGATTTCATCGGAGGATATTTCCTTTTTCACCATAGCCCTCTATGGTCTTCCAAATATCACTTTGCCAATTCCACAAGAAGTGTCTTAACGAAAGGCTTCTTGAGGGGAAATCTGTGACTCTGTGAGATGATTTCAAAGAACACAAAGAAGTTTCTCAGAAAGTTTCTTTCTCTTTGTTATCGGAGGATATTTCCTTTGGCCCTATAGTCTTCCAAGGGATCCGAAATATCTGTTCTCAGATTCCACAGAAATAAGGCTAGCAAAGAGATCGACGAAATACAGATGTAACTCTGTGAGATGAATTAACAGAACACTAAGCAGTTTCTCAGAAAGCTTCTTTCCAGATTTCATCTGAGGATATTTCCTTTTTCACCATAGCCCTCTATGGGCTTCCAAATATCACTTTGCCAATTCCACAAGAACTGTCTTGGCGAAAGGCTTCTTGAGGGGAAAGCTGTAACTCTGTGAGATGATTTCCCAGAACACAAAGAAGTTTCTCAGAAAGCTTCTTTCTCTTTGTTATCGGAGGATATTTCCTTTGGCCCTATAGTCTTCCAAGGGATCCGAAATATCTGTTCTCAGATTCCACAGAAATAAGGCTAGCAAAGAGATCCACGAAATACAGATGTAACTCTGTGAGATGAATTAACAGAACACTAAGCAGTTTCTCAGAAAGCTTCTTTCCAGATTTCATCTGAGGATATTTCCTTTTTCACCATAGCCCTCTATTGGCTTCCAAATATCACTTTGCCAATTCCACAACTACTGTCTTAACGAAAGGATTCTTGAGGGGAAAGCTGTAACTCTGTGAGATGATTTCAAAGAACACAAACAAGTTTCTCAGAAAGCTTCCTTCTCTTTGTTATCGGAGGATATTTCCTTTGGCCCTATAGTCTTCCAAGGGATCCGAAATATCTGTTCTCAGGTTCCACAGAAATAAGTCTAGCAAAGAGATCCAGGAAATACAGAAGTAACTCTGTGAGATGAATTAACAGAACACTAAGCAGTTTCTCAGAAAGCTTCTTTCCAGATTTCATCTGAGGATATTTCCTTTTTCACCATAGCCCTCTATGGGCTTCCAAATATCACTTTGCCAATTCCACAAGAACTGTCTTAACGAAAGGCTTCTTGAGGGGAAATCTGTGACTCTGTGAGATGATTTCAAAGAACACAAAGAAGTTTCTCAGAAAGTTTCTTTCTCTTTGTTATCGGAGGATATTTCCTTTGGCTCTATAGTCTTCCAAGGGATCCGAAATATCTGTTCTCAGATTCCACAGAAATAAGGCTAGCAAAGAGATCGAGGAAATACAGATATAACTCTGTGAGATGAATTAACAGAACACTAAGCAGTTTCTCAGAAAGCTTCTTTCCAGATTTCATCTGAGGATATTTCCTTTTTCACCATAGCCCTCTATGGGCTTCCAAATATCACTTTGCCAATTCCACAAGAACTGTCTTAGCGAAAGGCTTCTTGAGGGGAAAGCTGTAACTCTGTGAGATGATTTCAAAGAACACAAATAAGTTTCTCAGAAAGCTTCTTTCTCTTTCTTATCGGAGGATATTTCCTTTGGCCCTATAGTCTTCCAAGGGATCCGAAATATCTGTTCTCAGATTCCACAGAAATAAGGCTAGCAAAGAGATCCACGAAATACAGATGTAACTCTGTGAGATGAATTAACAGAACACTAAGCAGTTTCTCAGAAAGCTTCTTTCCAGATTTCATCTGAGGATATTTCCTTTTTCACCATAGCCCTCTATGGGCTTCCAAATATCACTTTTCCAATTCCACAACTACTGTCTTAACCAAAGGCTTCTTGAGGGGAAAGCTGTAACTCTGTGAGATGATTTCAAAGAACACAAACAAGTTTCTCAGAAAGCTTCCTTCTCTTTGTTATAGGAGGATATTTCCTTTGGCCCTATAGTCTTCCAAGGGATCCGAAATATCTGTTCTCAGGTTCCACAGAAATAAGTCTAGCAAAGAGATCCAGGAAATACAGATGTAACTCTGTGAGATGAATTAACAGAACACTAAGTAGTTTCTCAGAAAGCTTCTTTCCAGATTTCATCTAAGGATATTTCCTTTTTCACCATAGCCCTCTATGGGCTTCCAAATATCACTTTGCCAATTCCACAAGAACTGTCTTAACGAAAGGCTTCTTAAGGGGAAATCTGTGACTCTGTGAGATGATTTCAAAGAACACAAAGAAGTTTCTCAGAAAGTTTCTATCTCTTTGTTATCTGAGGATATTTCCTTTGGCCTTATAGTCTTCCAAGGGATCCGAAATATCTGTTCTCAGATTCCACAGAAATAAGGCTAGCAAAGAGATCCACGAAATACACATGTAACTCTGTGAGATGAATTAACGGAACACTAAGCAGTTTCTCAGAAAGCTTCTTTCCAGATTTCATCTGAGGATATTTCCTTTTTCACCATAGCCCTCTATGGGCTTCCAAATATCACTTTGCCAATTCCACAAGAACTGTCTTAACGAAAGGCTTCTTGAGGGGAAAGCTGTAACTCTGTGAGATGATTTCAAAGAACACAAATAAGTTTCTCAGAAAGCTTCTTTCTCTTTGTTATCAGAGGATATTTCCTTTGGCCGTATAGTCTTCCAAGGGATGCGAAATATCTGTTCTCAGATTCGACAGAAATAAGGCTAGCAAAGAGATCGACGAAATACAGATGTAACTCTGTGAGATGAATTAACAGAACACTAAGCAGTTTCTCAGAAAGCTTCTTTCCAGATTTCATCTGAGGATATTTCCTTTTTCACCATAGCCCTCTTTTGGCTTCCAAATATCACTTTGCCAATTCCACAAGAACTGTCTTAACGAAAGGCTTCTTGAGGGGAAAGCTGTAACTCTGTGACATGATTTCAAAGAACACAAAGAAGTTTATCAGAAAGCTTCTTTCTCTTTGTTATCGGAGGATGTTTCCTTTGGCCCTATAGTCTTCCAAGGGATCCGAAATATCTGTTCTCAGATTCCACAGAAATATGTCTAGCAAAGAGATCGACGAAATACAGATGTAACTCTGTGAGATGAATTAACAGAACACTAAGCAGTTTCTCAGAAAGCTTCTTTCCAGATTTCATCGGAGGATATTTCCTTTTTCACCATAGCCCTCTATGGGCTTCCAAATATCACTTTGCGAATTCCACAAGAACTGTCTTAGCGAAAGGCTTCTTGAGGGGAAAGCTGTAACTCTGTGAGATGATTTCAAAGAACACAAAGAAGTTTCTCAGAAAGCTTCCTTCTCTTTGTTATCGGAGGATATTTCCTTTGGCCCTATAGTCTTCCAAGGGATCCGAAATATCTGTTCTCAGGTTCCACAGAAATAAGTCTAGCAAAGAGATCCAGGAAATACAGAAGTAACTCTGTGAGATGAATTAACAGAACACTAAGCAGTTTCTCAGAAAGCTTCTTTCCAGATTTCATCTGAGGATATTTCCTTTTTCACCATAGCCCTCTATGGGCTTCCAGATATCACTTTGCCAATTCCACAAGAACTGTCTTAACGAAAGGCTTCTTGAGGGGAAATCTGTGACTCTGTGAGATGATTTCAAAGAACACAAAGAAGTTTCTCAGAAAGTTTCTTTCTCTTTGTTGTCGAAGGATATTTCCTTTGGCCCTATAGTCTTCCAATGGATCCGAAATATCTGTTCTCAGATTCCACAGAAATAAGGCTAGCAAAGAGATCGACGAAATACAGATGTAACTCTGTGAGATGAATTAACAGAACACTAAGCAGTTTCTCAGAAAGCTTCTTTCCAGATTTCATCTGAGGATATTTCCTTTTTCACCATAGCCCTCTATGGGCTTCCAAATATCACTTTGCCAATTCCACAAGAACTGTCTTAGCGAAAGGCTTCTTGAGGGGAAAGCTGTAACTCTGTGAGATGATTTCAAAGAACACAAATAAGTTTCTCAGAAAGCTTCTTTCTCTTTGTTATCGGAGGATATTTCCTTTGGCCCTATAGTCTTCCAAGGGATCCGAAATATCTGTTCTCAGATTCCACAGAAATAAGGCTAGCAAAGAGATCCACGAAATACACATGTAACTCTGTGAGATGAATTAACAGAACACTAAGCAGCTGCTCAGAAAGCTTCTTTCCAGATTTCATCGGAGGATATTTCCTTTTTCAACATAGCCCTCTAAGGGCTTCCAAATATCACTTTGCCAATTCCACAACAACTGTCTTAGCGAAAGGCTTCTTGAGGGGAAAGCTGTAACTTTGTGAGATGATTTCAAAGAACACAAAGAAGTTTCTCAGAAAGTTTCTTTCTCTTTGTTATCGGAGGATATTTCCTTTGGCCCTATAGTCTTCCAAGGGATGCGAAATATCTGATCTCAGATTCCACAGAAATAAGGCTAGCAAAGAGATCCATGAAATACACATGTAACTCTGTGAGATGAATTAACAGAACACTAAGCAGTTTCTCAGAAAGCTTCTTTCCAGATTTCATCTGAGGATATTTCCTTTTTCACCATAGCCCTCTATGGGCTTCCAAATATCACTTTGCCAATTCCACAAAAACTGTCTTGGCGAAAGGCTTCTTGAGGTGAAAGCTGTAACTCTGTGAGATGATTTCACAGAACACAAAGAAGTTTCTCAGAAAGCTTCTTTCTCTTTGTTATCCGAGGATATTTCCTTTGACCCTATAGTCTTCCAAGGGATCCGAAATATCTGTTCTCAGATTCCACAGAAATAAGGCTAGCAAAGAGATCCACGAAATACAGATGTAACTCTGTGAGATGAATTAACAGAACACTAAGCAGTTTCTCAGAAAGCTTCTTTCCAGATTTCATCTGAGGATATTTCCTTTTTCACCATAGCCCTCTATGGGCTTCCAAATATCACTTTTCCAATTCCACAACTACTGTCTTAACCAAAGGCTTCTTGAGGGGAAAGCTGTAACTCTGTGAGATGATTTCAAAGAACACAAACAAGTTTCTCAGAAAGCTTCCTTCTCTTTGTTATCGGAGGATATTTCCTTTGGCCCTATAGTCTTCCAAGGGATCCGAAATATGTGTTCTCAGGTTCCACAGAAATAAGTCTAGCAAAGAGATCCAGGAAATACAGATGTAACTCTGTGAGATGAATTAACAGAACACTAAGTAGTTTCTCAGAAAGCTTCTTTCCAGATTTCATCTGAGGATATTTCCTTTTTCACCATAGCCCTCTATGGGCTTCCAAATATCACTTTGCCAATTCCACAAGAACTGTCTTAACGAAAGGCTTCTTAAGGGGAAATCTGTGATCTGTGAGATGATTTCAAAGAACACAAAGAAGTTTCTCAGAAAGTTTCTTTCTCTTTGTTATCGGAGGATATTTCCTTTGGCCCTATAGTCTTCCAAGGGATCCGAAATATCTGTTCTCAGATTCCACAGAAATAAGGCTAGCAAAGAGATCCACGAAATACACATGTAACTCTGTGAGATGAATTAACGGAACACTAAGCAGTTTCTCAGAAAGCTTCTTTCCAGATTTCATCTGAGGATATTTCCTTTTTCACCATAGCCCTCTATGGGCTTCCAAATATCACTTTGCCAATTCCACAAGAACTGTCTTAGCGAAAGGCTTCTTGAGGGGAAAGCTGTAACTCTGTGAGATGATTTCAAGGAACACAAAGAAGTTTCTCAGAAAGCTTCTTTCTCTTTGTTATCGGAGGATATTTCCTTTGGCCCTATAGTCTTCCAAGGGATCCGAAATATCTGTTCTCAGATTCCACAGAAATAAGGCTAGCAAAGAGATCCACGAAATACAGATGTAACTCTGTGAGATGAATTAACAGAACACTAAGCAGTTTCTCAGAAAGCTTCTTTCCAGATTTCATCTGAGGATATTTCCTTTTTCACCATAGCCCTCTATGGGCTTCCAAATATCACTTTGCCAATTCCACAAGAACTGTCTTGGCGAAAGGCTTCTTGAGGGGATAGCTGTAACTCTGTGAGATGATTTCACAGAACAGAAAGATGTTTCTCAGAAAGCTTCTTTCTCTTTGTTATCGGAGGATATTTCCTTTGGCCCTATAGTCTTCCAAGGGATCCGAAATATCTGTTCTCAGATTCCACAAAAATAAGGCTAGCAAAGAGATCGACGAAATACAGATGTAACTCTGTGAGATGAATTAACAGAACACTAAGCAGTTTCTCAGAAAACTTCTTTCCCTATTTCATCTGAGGATATTTCCTTTTTCACCATAGCCCTCTATGGGCTTCCAAATATCACTTTGCCAATTCCACAAGAACTATCTTGGCGAAAATCTTATTGAGGGGAAAGCTGTAACTCTGTGAGATGATTTCACAGAACACAAAGAAGTTTCTCAGAAAGCTTCTTTCTCTTTGTTATCGGAGGATATTTCCTTTGCCCCTTTAGTCTTCCAAGGGATCCGAAATATCTGTTCTCAGATTCCACAGAAATAAGGCTAGCAAAGAGATCGACGAAATACAGATGTAACTCTGTGAGATGAATTAACAGAACACTAAGCAGTTTCTCAGAAAGCTTCTTTCTAGATTTCATCTGAGAATATTTCCTTTTTCACCATAGCCCACTATGGGCTTCCAAATACCACTTTGCCAATTCCACAAGAACTGTCTTAACGAAAGGCGTCTTGAGGGGAAATCTGTGACTCTGTGAGATGATTTCAAAGAAGACAAAGAAGTTTCTCAGAAAGCTTCTTTCTCTTTGTTATCGGAGGATATTTCCTTTGGCCCTATAGTCTTCCAAGGGATCCGAAATATCTGTTCTCAGATTCCACAGAAATAAGGCTAGCAAAGAGATCGACGAAATACAGATGTAACTCTGTGAGATGAATTACAAAACACTAAGCATTTTCTCAAAAAGCTTCTTTCCAGATTTCATCTGAGGATATTTCCTTTTTCACCATAGCCCTCTATGGGCTTCCAAATATCACTTTGCCAATTCCTCAAGAACTGTCTTAACGAAAGGCTTCTTGAGGGGAAATCTGTGACTCTGTGAGATGATTTCAAAGAACACAAAGAAGTTTCTCAGAAAGTTTCTTTCTCTTTGTTATCGGAGGATATTTCCTTTGGCCCTATAGTCTTCCAAGGGATCCGAAATATCTGTTCTCAGATTCCACAGAAATAAGGCTAGCAAAGAGATCGACGAAATACAGATGTAACTCTGTGAGATGAATTAACAGAACACTAAGCAGTTTCTCAGAAAGCTTCTTTCCAGATTTCATCTGAGGATATTTCCTTTTTCACCATAGCCCTCTATGGGCTTCCAAATATCACTTTGCCAATTCCACAAGAACTGTCTTGGCGAAAGGCTTCTTGAGGGGAAAGCTGTAACTCTGTGAGATGATTTCACAGAACACAAAGAAGTTTCTCAGAAAGCTTCTTTCTCTTTGTTATCGGAGGATATTTCCTTTGGCCCTATAGTCTTCCAAGGGATCCGAAATATCTGTTCTCAGATTCCACAGAAATAAGGCTAGCAAAGAGATCCAGGAAATACAGATGTAACTCTGTGAGATGAATTAACAGAACACTAAGCAGTTTCTCAGAAAGCTTCTTTCCAGATTTCATCTGAGGATATTTCCTTTTTCACCATAGCCCTCTATTGGCTTCCAAATATCACTTTGCCAATTCCACAACTACTGTCTTAACGAAAGGATTCTTGAGGGGAAAGCTGTAACTCTGTGAGATGATTTCAAAGAACACAAACAAGTTTCTCAGAAAGCTTCCTTCTCTTTGTTATCGGAGGATATTTCCTTTGGCCCTATAGTCTTCCAAGGGATCCGAAATATCTGTTCTCAGGTTCCACAGAAATAAGTCTAGCAAAGAGATCCAGGAAATACAGAAGTAACTCTGTGAGATGAATTAACAGAACACTAAGCAGTTTCTCAGAAAGCTTCTTTCCAGATTTCATCTGAGGATATTTCCTTTTTCACCATAGCCCTCTATGGGCTTCCAAATATCACTTTGCCAATTCCACAAGAACTGTCTTAACGAAAGGCTTCTTGAGGGGAAATCTGTGACTCTGTGAGATGATTTCAAAGAACACAAAGAAGTTTCTCAGAAAGTTTCTTTCTCTTTGTTATCGGAGGATATTTCCTTTGGCCCTATAGTCTTCCAAGGGATCCGAAATATCTGTTCTCAGATTCCACAGAAATAAGGCTAGCAAAGAGATCGACGAAATACACATGTAACTCTGTGAGATGAATTAACAGAACACTAAGCAGTTTCTCAGAAAGCTTCTTTCCAGATTTCATCTGAGGATATTTCCTTTTTCACCATAGCCCTCTATGGGCTTCCAAATATCACTTTGCCAATTCCACAAGAACTGTCTTAGCGAAAGGCTTCTTGAGGGGAACGCTGTAACTCTGTGAGATGATTTCAAAGAACACAAATAAGTTTCTCAGAAAGCTTCTTTCTCTTTGTTATCGGAGGATATTTCCTTTGGCCCTATAGTCTTCCAAGGGATCCGAAATATCTGTTCTCAGATTCCACACAAATAAGGCTAGCAAAGAGATCCACGAAATACACATGTAACTCTGTGAGATGAATTAACAGAACACTAAGCAGCTGCTCAGAAAGCTTCTTTCCAGATTTCATCGGAGGATATTTCCTTTTTCACCATAGCCCTCTATGGGCTTCCAAATATCACTTTGCCAATTCCACAAGAACTGTCTTAACGAAAGGCTTCTTAAGGGGAAATCTGTGATCTGTGAGATGATTTCAAAGAACACAAAGAAGTTTCTCAGAAAGTTTCTTTCTCTTTGTTATCGGAGGATATTTCCTTTGGCCCTATAGTCTTCCAAGGGATCCGAAATATCTGTTCTCAGATTCCACAGAAATAAGGCTAGCAAAGAGATCCACGAAATACACATGTAACTCTGTGAGATGAATTAACGGAACACTAAGCAGTTTCTCAGAAAGCTTCTTTCCAGATTTCATCTGAGGATATTTCCTTTTTCACCATAGCCCTCTATGGGCTTCCAAATATCACTTTGCCAATTCCACAAGAACTGTCTTAGCGAAAGGCTTCTTGAGGGGAAAGCTGTAACTCTGTGAGATGATTTCAAGGAACACAAAGAAGTTTCTCAGAAAGCTTCTTTCTCTTTGTTATCGGAGGATATTTCCTTTGGCCCTATAGTCTTCCAAGGGATCCGAAATATCTGTTCTCAGATTCCACAGAAATAAGGCTAGCAAAGAGATCCACGAAATACAGATGTAACTCTGTGAGATGAATTAACAGAACACTAAGCAGTTTCTCAGAAAGCTTCTTTCCAGATTTCATCTGAGGATATTTCCTTTTTCACCATAGCCCTCTATGGGCTTCCAAATATCACTTTGCCAATTCCACAAGAACTGTCTTGGCGAAAGGCTTCTTGAGGGGATAGCTGTAACTCTGTGAGATGATTTCACAGAACAGAAAGATGTTTCTCAGAAAGCTTCTTTCTCTTTGTTATCGGAGGATATTTCCTTTGGCCCTATAGTCTTCCAAGGGATCCGAAATATCTGTTCTCAGATTCCACAAAAATAAGGCTAGCAAAGAGATCGACGAAATACACATGTAACTCTGTGAGATGAATTAACAGAACACTAAGCAGTTTCTCAGAAAACTTCTTTCCCTATTTCATCTGAGGATATTTCCTTTTTCACCATAGCCCTCTATGGGCTTCCAAATATCACTTTGCCAATTCCACAAGAACTATCTTGGCGAAAATCTTATTGAGGGGAAAGCTGTAACTCTGTGAGATGATTTCACAGAACACAAAGAAGTTTCTCAGAAAGCTTCTTTCTCTTTGTTATCGGAGGATATTTCCTTTGCCCCTTTAGTCTTCCAAGGGATCCGAAATATCTGTTCTCAGATTCCACAGAAATAAGGCTAGCAAAGAGATCGACGAAATACAGATGTAACTCTGTGAGATGAATTAACAGAACACTAAGCAGTTTCTCAGAAAGCTTCTTTCTAGATTTCATCTGAGAATATTTCCTTTTTCACCATAGCCCACTATGGGCTTCCAAATACCACTTTGCCAATTCCACAAGAACTGTCTTAACGAAAGGCGTCTTGAGGGGAAATCTGTGACTCTGTGAGATGATTTCAAAGAACACAAAGAAGTTTCTCAGAAAGCTTCTTTCTCTTTGTTATCGGAGGATATTTCCTTTGGCCCTATAGTCTTCCAAGGGATCCGAAATATCTGTTCTCAGATTCCACAGAAATAAGGCTAGCAAAGAGATCGACGAAATACAGATGTAACTCTGTGAGATGAATTACAAAACACTAAGCATTTTCTCAAAAAGCTTCTTTCCAGATTTCATCTGAGGATATTTCCTTTTTCACCATAGCCCTCTATGGGCTTCCAAATATCACTTTGCCAATTCCTCAAGAACTGTCTTAACGAAAGGCTTCTTGAGGGGAAATCTGTGACTCTGTGAGATGATTTCAAAGAACACAAAGAAGTTTCTCAGAAAGTTTCTTTCTCTTTGTTATCGGAGGATATTTCCTTTGGCCCTATAGTCTTCCAAGGGATCCGAAATATCTGTTCTCAGATTCCACAGAAATAAGGCTAGCAAAGAGATCGACGAAATACAGATGTAACTCTGTGAGATGAATTAACAGAACACTAAGCAGTTTCTCAGAAAGCTTCTTTCCAGATTTCATCTGAGGATATTTCCTTTTTCACCATAGCCCTCTATGGGCTTCCAAATATCACTTTGCCAATTCCACAAGAACTGTCTTGGCGAAAGGCTTCTTGAGGGGAAAGCTGTAACTCTGTGAGATGATTTCACAGAACACAAAGAAGTTTCTCAGAAAGCTTCTTTCTCTTTGTTATCGGAGGATATTTCCTTTGGCCCTATAGTCTTCCAAGGGATCCGAAATATCTGTTCTCAGATTCCACAGAAATAAGGCTAGCAAAGAGATCCACGAAATACAGATGTAACTCTGTGAGATGAATTAACAGAACACTAAGCAGTTTCTCAGAAAGCTTCTTTCCAGATTTCATCTGAGGATATTTCCTTTTTCACCATAGCCCTCTATTGGCTTCCAAATATCACTTTGCCAATTCCACAACTACTGTCTTAACGAAAGGATTCTTGAGGGGAAAGCTGTAACTCTGTGAGATGATTTCAAAGAACACAAACAAGTTTCTCAGAAAGCTTCCTTCTCTTTGTTATCGGAGGATATTTCCTTTGGCCCTATAGTCTTCCAAGGGATCCGAAATATCTGTTCTCAGGTTCCACAGAAATAAGTCTAGCAAAGAGATCCAGGAAATACAGAAGTAACTCTGTGAGATGAATTAACAGAACACTAAGCAGTTTCTCAGAAAGCTTCTTTCCAGATTTCATCTGAGGATATTTCCTTTTTCACCATAGCCCTCTATGGGCTTCCAAATATCACTTTGCCAATTCCACAAGAACTGTCTTAACGAAAGGCTTCTTGAGGGGAAATCTGTGACTCTGTGAGATGATTTCAAAGAACACAAAGAAGTTTCTCAGAAAGTTTCTTTCTCTTTGTTATCGGAGGATATTTCCTTTGGCCCTATAGTCTTCCAAGGGATCCGAAATATCTGTTCTCAGATTCCACAGAAATAAGGCTAGCAAAGAGATCGACGAAATACACATGTAACTCTGTGAGATGAATTAACAGAACACTAAGCAGTTTCTCAGAAAGCTTCTTTCCAGATTTCATCTGAGGATATTTCCTTTTTCACCATAGCCCTCTATGGGCTTCCAAATATCACTTTGCCAATTCCACAAGAACTGTCTTAGCGAAAGGCTTCTTGAGGGGAACGCTGTAACTCTGTGAGATGATTTCAAAGAACACAAATAAGTTTCTCAGAAAGCTTCTTTCTCTTTGTTATCGGAGGATATTTCCTTTGGCCCTATAGTCTTCCAAGGGATCCGAAATATCTGTTCTCAGATTCCACACAAATAAGGCTAGCAAAGAGATCCACGAAATACACATGTAACTCTGTGAGATGAATTAACAGAACACTAAGCAGCTGCTCAGAAAGCTTCTTTCCAGATTTCATCGGAGGATATTTCCTTTTTCACCATAGCCCTCTAAGGGCTTCCAAATATCACTTTGCCAATTCCACAAGAACTGTCTTAGCGAAAGGCTTCTTGAGGGGAAAGCTGTAACTTTGTGAGATGATTTCAAAGAACACAAAGAAGTTTCTCAGAAAGTTTCTTTCTCTTTGTTATCGGAGGATATTTCCTTTGGCCCTATAGTCTTCCAAGGGATGCGAAATATCTGATCTCAGATTCCACAGAAATAAGGCTAGCAAAGAGATCCACGAAATACACATGTAACTCTGTGAGATGAATTAACAGAACACTAAGCAGTTTCTCAGAAAGCTTCTTTCCAGATTTCATCTGAGGATATTTCCTTTTTCACCATAGCCCTCTATGGGCTTCCAAATATCACTTTGCCAATTCCACAAGAACTGTCTTGGCGAAAGGCTTCTTGAGGTGAAAGCTGTAACTCTGTGAGATGATTTCACAGAACACAAAGAAGTCTCTCAGAAAGCTTCTTTCTCTTTGTTATCCGAGGATATTTCCTTTGACCCTATAGTCTTCCAAGGGATCCGAAATATCTGTTCTCAGATTCCACAGAAATAAGGCTAGCAAAGAGATCCAGGAAATACAGATGTAACTCTGTGAGATGAATTAACACAACACTAAGCAGTTTCTCAGAAAGCTTCTTTCCAGATTTCATCGGAGGATATTTCCTTTTTCACCATAGCCCTCTATGGTCTTCCAAATATCACTTTGCCAATTCCACAAGAACTGTCTTAACGAAAGGCTTCTTGAGGGGAAATCTGTGACTCTGTGAGATGATTTCAAAGAACACAAAGAAGTTTCTCAGAAAGTTTCTTTCTCTTTGTTATCGGAGGATATTTCCTTTGGCCCTATAGTCTTCCAAGGGATCCGAAATATCTGTTCTCAGATTCCACAGAAATAAGGCTAGCAAAGAGATCGACGAAATACAGATGTAACTCTGTGAGATGAATTAACAGAACACTAAGCAGTTTCTCAGAAAGCTTCTTTCCAGATTTCATCGGAGGATATTTCCTTTTTCACCATAGCCCTCTAAGGGCTTCCAAATATCACTTTGCCAATTCCACAAGAACTGTCTTGGCGAAAGGCTTCTTGAGGGGAAAGCTGTAACTCTGTGAGATGATTTCACAGAACACAAAGAAGTTTCTCAGAAAGCTTCTTTCTCTTTGTTATCGGAGGATATTTCCTTTGGCCCTATAGTCTTCCAAGGGATCCGAAATATCTGTTCTCAGATTCCACAGAAATAAGGCTAGCAAAGAGATACACGAAATACAGATGTAACTCTGTGAGATGAATTAACAGAACACTAAGCAGTTTCTCAGAAAGCTTCTTTCCAGATTTCATCTGAGGATATTTCCTTTTTCACCATAGCCCTCTATTGGCTTCCAAATATCACTTTGCCAATTCCACAACTACTGTCTTAACGAAAGGATTCTTGAGGGGAAAGCTGTAACTCTGTGAGATGATTTCAAAGAACACAAACAAGTTTCTCAGAAAGCTTCCTTCTCTTTGTTATCGGAGGATATTTCCTTTGGCCCTATAGTCTTCCAAGGGATCCGAAATATCTGTTCTCAGGTTCCACAGAAATAAGTCTAGCAAAGAGATCCAGGAAATACAGAAGTAACTCTGTGAGATGAATTAACAGAACACTAAGCAGTTTCTCAGAAGGCTTCTTTCCAGATTTCATCTGAGGATATTTCCTTTTTCACCATAGCCCTCTATGGGCTTCCAGATATCACTTTGCCAATTCCACAAGAACTGTCTTAACGAAAGGCTTCTTGAGGGGAAATCTGTGACTCTGTGAGATGATTTCAAAGAACACAAAGAAGTTTCTCAGAAAGTTTCTTTCTCTTTGTTATCGGAGGATATTTCCTTTGGCCCTATAGTCTTCCAATGGATCCGAAATATCTGTTCTCAGATTCCACAGAAATAAGGCTAGCAAAGAGATCGACGAAATACAGATGTAACTCTGTGAGATGAATTAACAGAACACTAAGCAGTTTCTCAGAAAGCTTCTTTCCAGATTTCATCTGAGGATATTTCCTTTTTCACCATAGCCCTCTATGGGCTTCCAAATATCACTTTGCCAATTCCACAAGAACTGTCTTAGCGAAAGGCTTCTTGAGGGGAAAGCTGTAACTCTGTGAGATGATTTCAAAGAACACAAATAAGTTTCTCAGAAAGCTTCTTTCTCTTTGTTATCGGAGGATATTTCCTTTGGCCCTATAGTCTTCCAAGGGATCCGAAATATCTGTTCTCAGATTCCACAGAAATAAGGCTAGCAAAGAGATCCACGAAATACACATGTAACTCTGTGAGATGAATTAACAGAACACTAAGCAGCTGCTCAGAAAGCTTCTTTCCAGATTTCATCGGAGGATATTTCCTTTTTCAACATAGCCCTCTAAGGGCTTCCAAATATCACTTTGCCAATTCCACAAGAACTGTCTTAGCGAAAGGCTTCTTGAGGGGAAAGCTGTAACTTTGTGAGATGATTTCAAAGAACACAAAGAAGTTTCTCAGAAAGTTTCTTTCTCTTTGTTATCGGAGGATATTTCCTTTGGCCCTATAGTGTTCCAAGGGATGCGAAATATCTGATCTCAGATTCCACAGAAATAAGGCTAGCAAAGAGATCCACGAAATACACATGTAACTCTGTGAGATGAATTAACAGAACACTAAGCAGTTTCTCAGAAAGCTTCTTTCCAGATTTCATCTGAGGATATTTCCTTTTTCACCATAGCCCTCTATGGGCTTCCAAATATCACTTTGCCAATTCCACAAGAACTGTCTTGGCGAAAGGCTTCTTGAGGGGAAAGCTGTAACTCTGTGAGATGATTTCACAGAACACAAAGAAGTTTCTCAGAAAGCTTCTTTCTCTTTGTTATCCGAGGATATTTCCTTTGGCCCTATAGTCTTCAAAGGGATCCGAAATATCTGTTCTCAGATTCCACAGAAATAAGGCTAGCAAAGGGATCCACGAAATACAGATGTAACTCTGTGAGATGAATTAATAGAACACTAAGCAGTTTCTCAGAAAGCTTCTTTCCAGATTTCATCGGAGGATATTTCCTTTTTCACCATAGCCCTCTATGGGCTTCCAAATATCACTTTGCCAATTCCACAAGAACTGTCTTGGCGAAAGGCTTCTTGAGGGGAACGCTGTAACTCTGTGAGATGATTTCACAGAACACAAAGAAGTTTCTCAGAAAGCTTCTTTCTCTTTGTTATCGGAGGATATTTCCTTTGGCCCTATAGTCTTCCAAGGGATCCGAAATATCTGTTCTCAGATTCCACAGAAATAAGGCTAGCAAAGAGATCGACGAAATACACATGTAACTCTGTGAGATGAATTAACAGAACACTAAGCAGTTTCTCAGAAAGCTTCTTTCCAGATTTCATCTGAGGATATTTCCTTTTTCAACATAGCCCTCTATGGGCTTCCAAATATCAGTTTGCCAATTCCACAAGAACTGTCTTGGCGAAAGGCTTCTTGAGGGGAAAGCTGTAACGCTGTGAGATGATTTCACAGAACACAAAGAAGTTTCTCAGAAAGCTTCTTTCTCTTTGTTATCGGAGGATATTTCCTTTGGCCCTATAGTCTTCCAAGGGATCCGAAATATCTCTTCTCAGATTCCACAGAAATAAGGCTAGCAAAGAGATCCACGAAATACAGATGTAACTCTGTGAGATGAATTAACAGAACACTAAGCAGTTTCTCAGAAAGCTTCTTTCCAGATTTCATCTGAGGATATTTCCTTTTTCACCATAGCCCTCTATTGGCTTCCAAATATCACTTTGCCAATTCCACAACTACTGTCTTAAAGAAAGGATTCTTGAGGGCAAAGCTGTAACTCTGTGAGATGATTTCAAAGAACGCAAACAAGTTTCTCAGAAAGCTTCCTTCTCTTTGTTATCGGAGGATATTTCCTTTGGCCCTATAGTCTTTCAAGGGATCCGAAATATCTGTTCTCAGATTCCACAGAAATAAGGCTAGCAAAGAGATCCACGAAATACAGATGTAACTCTGTGAGATGAATTAACAGAACACTAAGCAGTTTCTCAGAAAGCTTCTTTCCAGATTTCATCTGAGGATATTTCCTTTTTCACAATAGCCCTCCATGGGCTTCCAAATATCACTTTGCCAATTCCACAAGAACTGTCTTGGCGAAAGGCTTCTTGAGGGGAAAGCTGTAACTCTGTGAGTTGATTTCAGAGAACACAAAGAAGTTTCTCAGAAAGCTTCTTTCTCTTTGTTATCGGAGGATATTTCCTTTGGCCCTATAGTCTTCAAAGGGATCCGAAATATCTGTTCTCAGATTCCACAGAAATAAGGCTAGCAAAGAGATCGACGAAATACACATGTAACTCTGTGAGATGAATTAACAGAACACTAAGCAGTTTCTCAGAAAGCTTCTTTCCAGATTTCATCTGAGGATATATCCTTTTTCACCATACCCCTCTATCGGCTTCCAAATATCAGTTTGCCAATTCCACAAGAACTGTCTTGGCGAAAGGCTTCTTGAGGGGAAAGCTGTAACTCTGTGAGATGATTTCACAGAACACAAAGAAGTTTCTCAGAAAGCTTCTTTCTCTTTGTTATCCGAGGATATTTCCTTTGGCCCTATAGTCTTCAAAGGGATCCGAAATATCTGTTCTCAGATTCCACAGAAATAAGGCTAGCAAAGGGATCCACGAAATACAGATGTAACTCTGTGAGATGAATTAACAGAACACTAAGCAGTTTCTCAGAAAGCTTCTTTCCAGATTTCATCGGAGGATATTTCCTTTTTCACCATAGCCCTCTATGGGCTTCCAAATATCACATTGCCAATTCCACAAGAACTGTCTTAGCGAAAGGCTTCTTGAGGGGAAAGCTGTATCTCTGTGAGATGATTTCAAAGAACACAAAGAAGTTTCTCAGAAAGTTTCTTTCTCTTTGTTTTCGGAGGATATTTCCTTTGGTCCTATAGTCTTCCAAGAGATCCGAAATATCTGTTCTAGGATTCCACAGAAATAAGGCTAGCAAAGAGATCCACGAAATACACATGTAACTCTGTGAGATGAATTAACAGAACACTAAGCAGTTTCTCAGAAAGCTTCTTTCCAGATTTCATCTGAGGATATTTCCTTTTTCACCATAGCCCTCTATGGGCTTCCAAATATCACTTTGCCAATTCCACAAGAACTGTCTTAACGAAAGGCGTCTTGAGGGGAAATCTGTGACTCCGTGAGATGATTTCAAAGAACACAAAGAAGTTTCTCAGAAAGCTTCTTTCTCTTTGTTATCGGAGGATATTTCCTTTGGCCCTATAGTCTTCCAAGGGATCCGAAGTATCTGTTCTCAGATTCCACAGAAATAAGGCTAGCAAAGAGATCGACGAAATACACATGTAACTCTGTGAGATGAATTAACAGAACACTAAGCAGTTTCTCAGAAAGCTTCTTTCCAGATTTCATCTGAGGATATTTCCTTTTTCAGATTGCCCTCTATGGGCTTCCAAATATCACTTTTCCAATTCCACAAGAACTCTCTTGGCGAAAGGCTTCTTGAGGGGAAAGCTGTAACGCTGTGAGATGATTTCCCAGAACACAAAGAAGTTTCTCAGAAAGCTTCTTTCTCTTTGTTTTCGGAGGATATTTCCTTTGGCCCTATTGTCTTCCAAGGGATGCGAAATATCTGTTCTCAGATTCCACAGAAATAAGGCTAGCAAAGAGATCCACGAAATACAGATGTAACTCTGTGAGATGAATTAACAGAACACTAAGCAGTTTCTCAGAAAGCTTCATTCCAGATTTCATCTGAGGATATTTCCTTTTTCACCATAGCCCTCCATGGGCTTCCAAATATCACTTTGCCAATTCCACAAGAACTGTCTTGGCGAAAGGCTTCTTGAGGGGAAAGCTGTAACTCTGTGAGATGATTTCACAGAACACAAAGAAGTTTCTCAGAAAGCTTCTTTCTCTTTGTTATCCGAGGATATTTCCTTTGGCCCTATAGTCTTCAAAGGGATCCGAAATATCTGTTCTCAGATTCCACAGAAATAAGGCTAGCAAAGGGATCCACGAAATACAGATGTAACTCTGTGAGATGAATTAACAGAACACTAAGCAGTTTCTCAGAAAGCTTCTTTCCAGATTTCATCTGAGGATATTTCCTTTTTCACCATAGCCCTCTATGGGCTTCCAAATATCACTTTGCCAATTCCACAAAAACTGTCTTAACGAAAGGCTCCTTGAGTGGAAATTTGTGACTCTGTGAGATGATTTCAAAGAACACAAAGAAGTTTCTCAGAAAGTTTCTTTCTCTTTGTTTTCGGAGGATATTTCCTTTGGCCCTATAGTCTTCCAAGGGATCCGAAATATCTGTTCTCAGATTCCACAGAAATAAGGCTAGCAAAGAGATCCACGAAATACACATGTAACTCTGTGAGATGAATTAACGGAACACTAAGCAGTTTCTCAGAAAGCTTCTTTCCAGATTTCATCTGAGGATATTTCCTTTTCCACCATAGCCCTCTATGGGCTTCCAAATATCACTTTGCCAATTCCACAAGAACTGTCTTGGCGAAAGGCTTCTTGAGGGGAAAGCTGTAACTCTGTGAGATGATTTCACAGAACACAAAGAAGTTTCTCAGAAAGCTTCTTTCTCTTTGTTATCCGAGGATATTTCCTTTGGCCCTATAGTCTTCCAAGGGATCCGAAATATCTGTTCTCAGATTCCACAGAAATAAGGCTAGCAAAGAGATCGACGAAATACAGATGTAACTCCCTGAGATGAATTAACAGAACACTAAGCAGTTTCTCAGAAAGCTTCTTTCCAGATTTCATCTGAGGATATTTCCTTTTTCACCATAGCCCTCTATGGGCTTCCAAATATCACTTTGCCAATTCCACAAGAACTGTCTTAGCGAAAGGGTTCTTGAGGGGAAAGCTGTAACTCTGTGAGATGATTTCAAAGAACACAAAGAAGTTTCTCAGAAAGCTTCTTTCTCTTTGTTATCGGAGGATATTTCCTTTGGCCCTATAGTCTTCCAAGGGATCCGAAATATCTGTTCTCAGATTCCACACAAATAAGGCTAGCAAAGAGTTCCACGAAATACACATGTAACTCTGTGAGATGAATTAACAGAACACTAAGGAGCTGCTCAGAAAGCTTCTTTCCAGATTTCATCGGAGGATATTTCCTTTTTCACCATAGCCCTCTATGGGCTTCCAAATATCACTTTGCCAATTCCACAAGAACTGTCTTAGCGAAAGGCTTCTTGAGGGGAAAGCTGTAACTCTGTGAGATGATTTCAAAGAACACAAAGAAGTTTCTCAGAAAGTTTCTTTCTCTTTGTTATCGGAGGATATTTCCTTTGGCCCTATAGTCTTCCAAGGGATGCGAAATATCTGATCTCAGATTCCACAGAAATAAGGCTAGCAAAGAGATCCACGAAATACACATGTAACTCTGTGAGATGAATTAACAGAACACTAAGCAGTTTATCAGAAAGCTTCTTTCCAGATTTCATCTGAGGATATTTCCTTTTTCACCATAGCCCTCTATGGGCTTCCAAATATCACTTTGCCAATTCCACAACTACTGTCTTAACCAAAGGCTTCTTGAGGGGAAAGCTGTAACTCTGTGAGATGATTTCAAAGAACACAAACAAGTTTCTCAGAAAGCTTCCTTCTCTTTGTTATCGGAGGATATTTCCTTTGGCCCTATAGTCTTCCAAGGGATCCGAAATATCTGTTCTCAGGTTCCACAGAAATAAGTCTAGCAAAGAGATCCAGGAAATACAGATGTAACTCTGTGAGATGAATTAACAGAACACTAAGTAGTTTCTCAGAAAGCTTCTTTCCAGATTTCATCTGAGGATATTTCCTTTTTCACCATAGCCCTCTATGGGCTTCCAAATATCACTTTGCCAATTCCACAAGAACTGTCTTAACGAAAGGCTTCTTAAGGGGAAATCTGTGACTCTGTGAGATGATTTCAGAGAACACAAAGAAGTTTCTCAGAAAGTTTCTTTCTCTTTGTTATCGGAGGATATTTCCTTTGGCCCTATAGTCTTCCAAGGGATCCGAAATATCGGTTCTCAGATTCCACAGAAATAAGGCTAGCAAAGAGATCCACGAAATACACATGTAACTCTGTGAGATGAATTAACGGAACACTAAGCAGTTTCTGAGAAAGCTTCTTTCCAGATTTCATCTGAGGATATTTCCTTTTTCACCATAGCCCTCTATGGGCTTCCAAATATCACTTTGCCAATTCCACAAGAACTGTCTTAGCGAAAGGCTTCTTGAGGGGAAAGCTGTAACTCTGTGACGTGATTTCAAAGAACACAAAGAAGTTTCTCAGAAAGCTTCTTTCTCTTTGTTATCGGAGGATATTTCCTTTGGCCCTATAGTCTTCCAAGGGATCCGAAATATCTGTTCTCAGATTCCACAGAAATAAGGCTAGCAAAGAGATCCACGACATACAGATGTAACTCTGTGAGATGAATTAACAGAACACTAAGCAGTTTCTCAGAAAGCTTCTTTCCAGATTTCATCTGAGGATATTTCCTTTTTCACCATAGCCCTCCATGGGCTTCCAAATATCACTTTGCCAATTCCACAAGAACTGTCTTGGCGAAAGGCTTCTTGAGGGGAAAGCTGTAACTCTGTGAGATGATTTCACAGAACACAAAGAAGTTTCTCAGAAAACTTCTTTCTCTTCGTTATCCGAGGATATTTCCTTTGTCCCTATAGTCTTCAAAGGGATCCGAAATATCTGTTCTCAGATTCCACAGAAATAAGGCTAGCAAAGGGATCCACGAAATACAGATGTAACTCTGTGAGATGAATTAACAGAACACTAAGCAGTTTCTCAGAAAGCTTCTTTCCAGATTTCATCGGAGGATATTTCCTTTTTCACCATAGCCCTCTATGGGCTTCCAAATATCACATTGCCAATTCCACAAGAACTGTCTTAGCGAAACGCTTCTTGAGGGGAAAGCTGTAACTCTGTGAGATGATTTCAAAGAACACAAAGAAGTTTGTCAGAAAGTTTCTTTCTCTTTGTTTTCGGAGGATATTTCCTTTGGTCCTATAGTCTTCCAAGAGATCCGAAATATCTGTTCTACGATTCCACAGAAATAAGGCTAGCAAAGAGATCCACGAAATACACATGTAAGTCTGTGAGATGAATTAACAGAACACTAAGCAGTTTCTCAGAAAGCTTCTTTCCAGATTTCATCTGAGGATATTTCCTTTTTCACCATAGCCCTCTATGGGCTTCCAAATATCACTTTGCGAATTCCACAAGAACTGTCTTTACGAAAGGCGTCTTGAGGGGAAATCTGTGACTCTGTGAGATGATTTCAAAGAACACAAAGAAGTTTCTCAGAAAGCTTCTTTCTCTTTGTTATCGGAGGATATTTCCTTTGGCTCTATAGTCTTCCAAGGGATCCGAAATATCTGTTCTCAGATTCCACAGAAATAAGGCTAGCAAAGAGATCGACGAAATACACATGTAACTCTGTGAGATGAATTAACAAAACACTAAGCAGTTTCTCAGAAAGCTTCTTTCCAGATTTCATCGGAGGATATTTCCTTTTTCAGATTGCCCTCTATGGGCTTCCAAATATCACTTTGCCAATTCCACAAGAACTGTCTTGGCGAAAGGCTTCTTGAGGGGAAAGCTGTAACGCTGTGAGATGATTTCACAGAACACAAAGAAGTTTCTCAGAAAGCTTCTTTCTCTTTGTTTTCGGAGGATATTTCCTTTGGCCCTATTGTCTTCCAAGGGATGCGAAATATCTGTTCTCAGATTCCACAGAAATAAGGCTAGCAAAGAGATCCACGAAATACAGATGTAATTCTGTAAGATGAATTAACAGAACACTAAGGAGTTTCTCAAAAAGCTTCTTTCCAGATTTCATCTGAGGATATTTCCTTTTTCACCATAGCCCTCTATGGGCTTCCAAATATCACTTTGCCAATTCCACAAAAACTGTCTTAACGAAAGGCTCCTTGAGTGGAAATTTTTGACTCTGTGAGATGATTTCAAAGAACACAAAGAAGTTTCTCACAAAGTTTCTTTCTCTTTGTTTTCGGAGGATATTTCCTTTGGCCCTGTAGTCTTCCAAGGGATCCGAAATATCTGTTCTCAGATTCCACAGAAATAAGGCTAGCAAAGAGATCCACGAAATACACATGTAACTCTGTGAGATGAATTAACGGAACACTAAGCAGTTTCTCAGAAAGCTTCTTTCCAGATTTCATCTGAGGATATTTCCTTTTTCACCATAGCCCTCTATGGGCTTCCAAATATCACTTTGCCAATTCCACAAGAACTGTCTTGGCGAAAGGCTTCTTGAGGGGAAAGCTGTAACTCTGTGAGATGATTTCACAGAACACAAAGAAGTTTCTCAGAAAGCTTCTTTCTCTTTGTTATTCGAGGATATTTCCTTTGGCCGTATAGTCTTCAAAGGGATCCGAAATATCTGTTCTCAGATTCCACAGAAATAAGGCTAGCAAAGGGATCCACGAAATACAGATGTAACTCTGTGAGATGAATTAACAGAACACTAAGCAGTTTCTCAGAAAGCTTCTTTCCAGATTTCATCTGAGGATATTTCCTTTTTCAGATTGCCCTCTATGGGCTTCCAAATATCACTTTGCCAATTCCACAAGAACTGTCTTGGCGAAAGGCTTCTTGAGGGGAAAGCTGTAACGCTGTGAGATGATTTCACAGAACACAAAGAAGTTTCTCAGAAAGCTTCTTTCTCTTTGTTATCGGAGGATATTTCCTTTGGCCCTATAGTCTTCCAAGGGATCCGAAATATCTGTTCTCAGATTCCACAGAAATAAGGCTAGCAAAGAGATCCACGAAATACAGATGTAACTCTGTGAGATGAATTAACAGAACACTAAGCAGTTTCTCAGAAAGCTTCTTTCCAGATTTCATCTGAGGATATTTCCTTTTTCACCATAGCCCTCTATTGGCTTCCAAATATCACTTTGCCAATTCCACAACTACTGTCTTAACGAAAGGATTCTTGAGGGGAAAGCTGTAACTCTGTGAGATGATTTCAAAGAACACAAACAAGTTTCTCAGAAAGCTTCCTTCTCTTTGTTATCGGAGGATATTTCCTTTGGCCGTATAGTCTTCCAAGGGATCCGAAATATCTCTTCTCAGGTTCCACAGAAATAAGTCTAGCAAAGAGATCCAGGAAATACAGAAGTAACTCTGTGAGATGAATTAACAGAACACTAAGCAGTTTCTCAGAAGGCTTCTTTCCAGATTTCATCTGAGGATATTTCCTTTTTCACCATAGCCCTCTATGGGCTTCCAAATATCACTTTGCCAAATCCACAAGAACTGTCTTAACGAAAGGCTTCTTGAGGGGAAATCTGTGACTCTCTGAGATGATTTCAAAGAACACAAAGAAGTTTCTCAGAAAGTTTCTTTCTCTTTGTTATCGGAGGATATTTCCTTTGGCCCTATAGTCTTCCAAGGGATCCGAAATATCTGTTCTCAGATTCCACAGAAATAAGGCTAGCAAAGAGATCGACGAAATACAGATGTAACTCCGTGAGATGAATTAACAGAACACTAAGCAGTTTCTCAGAAAGCTTCTTTCCAGATTTCATCTGAGGATATTTCCTTTTTCACCATAGCCCTCTATGGGCTTCCAAATATCACTTTGCCAATTCCACAAGAACTGTCTTAGCGAAAGGGTTCTTGAGGGGAAAGCTGTAACTCTGTGAGATGATTTCAAAGAACACAAATAAGTTTCTCAGAAAGCTTCTTTCTCTTTGTTATCGGAGGATATTTCCTTTGGCCCTATAGTCTTCCAAGGGATCCGAAATATCTGTTCTCAGATTCCACAGAAATAAGGCTAGCAAAGAGATCCACGAAATACACTTGTAACTCTGTGAGATGAATTAACAGAACACTAAGGAGCTGCTCAGAAAGCTTCTTTCCAGATTTCATCGGAGGATATTTCCTTTTTCACCATAGCCCTCTATGGGCTTCCAAATATCACTTTGCCAATTCCACAAGAACTGTCTTAGCGATAGGCTTCTTGAGGGGAAAGCTGTAACTCTGTGAGATGATTTCAAAGAACACAAAGAAGTTTCTCAGAAAGTTTCTTTCTCTTTGTTATCGGAGGATATTTCCTTTGGCCCTATAGTCTTCCAAGGGATGCGAAATATCTGATCTCAGATTCCACAGAAATAAGGCTAGCAAAGAGATCCACGAAATACACATGTAACTCTGTGAGATGAATTAACAGAACACTAAGCAGTTTCTCAGAAAGCTTCTTTCCAGATTTCATCTGAGGATATTTCCTTTTTCACCATAGCCCTCTATGGGCTTCCAAATATCACTTTGCCAATTCCACAACTACTGTCTTAACCAAAGGCTTATTGAGGGGAAAGCTGTAACTCTGTGAGATGATTTCAAAGAACACAAACAAGTTTCTCAGAAAGCTTCCTTCTCTTTGTTATCGGAGGATATTTCCTTTGGCCCTATAGTCTTCCAAGGGATCCGAAATATCTGTTCTCAGGTTCCACAGAAATAAGTCTAGCAAAGAGATCCAGGAAATACAGATGTAACTCTGTGAGATGAATTAACAGAACACTAAGAAGTTTCTCAGAAAGCTTCTTTCCAGATTTCATCTGAGGATATTTCCTTTTTCACCATAGCCCTCTATGGGCTTCCAAATATCACTTTGCCAATTCCACAAGAACTGTCTTAACGAAAGGCTTCTTAAGGGGAAATCTGTGACTCTGTGAGATGATTTCAGAGAACACAAAGAAGTTTCTCAGAAAGTTTCTTTCTCTTTGTTATCGGAGGATATTTCCTTTGGCCCTATAGTCTTCCAAGGGATCCGAAATATCTGTTCTCAGATTCCACAGAAATAAGGCTAGCAAAGAGATCCACGAAATACACATGTAACTCTGTGAGATGAATTAACGGAACACTAAGCAGTTTCTCAGAAAGCTTCTTTCCAGATTTCATCTGAGGATATTTCCTTTTTCACCATAGCCCTCTATGGGCTTCCAAATATCACTTTGCCAATTCCACAAGAACTGTCTTAGCGAAAGGCTTCTTGAGGGGAAAGCTGTAACTCTGTGAGATGATTTCAAAGAACACAAAGAAGTTTCTCAGAAAGCTTCTTTCTCTTTGTTATCGGAGGATATTTCCTTTGGCCCTATAGTCTTCCAAGGGATCCGAAATATCTGTTCTCAGATTCCACAGAAATAAGGCTAGCAAAGAGATCCACGAAATACAGATGTAACTCTGTGAGATGAATTAACAGAACACTAAGCAGTTTCTCAGAAAGCTTCTTTCCAGATTTCATCTGAGGATATTTCCTTTTTCACAGTAGCCCTCCATGGGCTTCCAAATATCACTTTGCCAATTCCACAAGAACTGTCTTGGCGAAAGGCTTCTTGAGGGGAAAGCTGTAACTCTGTGAGTTGATTTCAGAGAACACAAAGAAGTTTCTCAGAAAGCTTCTTTCTCTTTGTTATCGGAGGATATTTCCTTTGGCCCTATAGTCTTCAAAGGGATCCGAAATATCTGTTCTCAGATTCCACAGAAATAAGGCTAGCAAAGAGATCCACGAAATACACATGTAACTCTGTGAGATGAATTAACGGAACACTAAGCAGTTTCTCAGAAAGCTTCTTTCCAGATTTCATCTGAGGATATTTCCTTTTTCACCATAGCCCTCCATGGGCTTCCAAATACCACTTTGCCAATTCCACAAGAACTGTCTTGGCGAAAGGCTTCTTGAGGGGAAAGCTGTAACTCTGTGAGTTGATTTCAGAGAACACAAAGAAGTTTCTCAGAAAGCTTCTTTCTCTTTGTTATCGGAGGATATTTCCTTTGGCCCTATAGTCTTTCAAGGGATCCGAAATATCTGTTCTCAGATTCCACAGAAATAAGGCTAGCAAAGAGATCCACGAAATACAGATGTAACTCTGTGAGATGAATTAACAGAACACTAAGCAGTTTCTCAGAAAGCTTCTTTCCAGATTTCATCTGAGGATATTTCCTTTTTCACAATAGCCCTCCATGGGCTTCCAAATATCACTTTGCCAATTCCACAAGAACTGTCTTGGCGAAAGGCTTCTTGAGGGGAAAGCTGTAACTCTGTGAGTTGATTTCAGAGAACACAAAGAAGTTTCTCAGAAAGCTTCTTTCTCTTTGTTATCGGAGGATATTTGCTTTGGCCCTATAGTCTTCAAAGGGATCCGAAATATCTGTTCTCAGATTCCACAGAAATAAGGCTAGCAAAGAGATCGACGAAATACACATGTAACTCTGTGAGATGAATTAACAGAACACTAAGCAGTTTCTCAGAAAGCTTCTTTCCAGATTTCATCTGAGGATATATCCTTTTTCACCATACCCCTCTATCGGCTTCCAAATATCACTTTGCCAATTCCACAAGAACTGTCTTGGCGAAAGGCTTCTTGAGGGGAAAGCTGTAACTCTGTGAGATGATTTCACAGAACACAAAGAAGTTTCTCAGAAAGCTTCTTTCTCTTTGTTATCCGAGGATATTTCCTTTGGCCCTATAGTCTTCAAAGGGATCCGAAATATCTGTTCTCAGATTCCACAGAAATAAGGCTAGCAAAGGGATCCACGAAATACAGATGTAACTCTGTGAGATGAATTAACAGAACACTAAGCAGTTTCTCAGAAAGCTTCTTTCCAGATTTCATCGGAGGATATTTCCTTTTTCACCATAGCCCTCTATGGGCTTCCAAATATCACATTGCCAATTCCACAAGAACTGTCTTAGCGAAAGGCTTCTTGAGGGGAAAGCTGTAACTCTGTGAGATGATTTCAAAGAACACAAAGAAGTTTCTCAGAAAGTTTCTTTCTCTTTGTTTTCGGAGGATATTTCCTTTGGTCCTATAGTCTTCCAAGAGATCCGAAATATCTGTTCTAGGATTCCACAGAAATAAGGCTAGCAAAGAGATCCACGAAATACACATGTAACTCTGTGAGATGAATTAACAGAACACTAAGCAGTTTCTCAGAAAGATTCTTTCCAGATTTCATCTGAGGATATTTCCTTTTTCACCATAGCCCTCTATGGGCTTCCAAATATCACTTTGCCAATTCCACAAGAACTGTCTTAACGAAAGGCATCTTGAGGGGAAATCTGTGACTCTGTGAGATGATTTCAAAGAACACAAAGAAGTTTCTCAGAAAGCTTCTTTCTCTTTGTTATCGGAGGATATGTCCTTTGGCCCTATAGTCTTCCAAGGGATCCGAAATATCTGTTCTCAGATTCCACAGAAATAAGGCTAGCAAAGAGATCGACGAAATACACATGTAACTCTGTGAGATGAATTAACAGAACACTAAGCAGTTTCTCAGAAAGCTTCTTTCCAGATTTCATCTGAGGATATTTCCTTTTTCAGATTACCCTCTATGGGCTTCCAAATATCACTTTGCCAATTCCACAAGAACTGTCTTGGCGAAAGGCTTCTTGAGGGGAAAGCTGTAACGCTGTGAGATGATTTCCCAGAACACAAAGAAGTTTCTCAGAAAGCTTCTTTCTCTTTGTTTTCGGAGGATATTTCCTTTGGCCCTATAGTCTTCAAAGGGATCCGAAATATCTGTTCTCAGATTCCACAGAAATAAGGCTAGCAAAGGGATCCACGAAATACAGATGTAACTCTGTGAGATGAATTAACAGAACACTAAGCAGTTTCTCAGAAAGCTTCTTTCCAGATTTCATCGGAGGATATTTCCTTTTTCACCATAGCCCTCTATGGGCTTCCAAATATCACATTGCCAATTCCACAAGAACTGTCTTAGCGAAAGGCTTCTTGAGGGGAAAGCTGTAACTCTGTGAGATGATTTCAAAGAACACAAAGAAGTTTCTCAGAAAGTTTCTTTCTCTTTGTTTTCGGAGGATATTTCCTTTGGTCCTATAGTCTTCCAAGAGATCCGAAATATCTGTTCTAGGATTCCACAGAAATAAGGCTAGCAAAGAGATCCACGAAATACACATGTAAGTTTGTGAGATGAATTAACAGAACACTAAGCAGTTTCTCAGAAAGCTTCTTTCCAGATTTCATCTGAGGATATTTCCTTTTTCACCATAGCCCTCTATGGGCTTCCAAATATCACTTTGCCAATTCCACAAAAACTGTCTTAACGAAAGGCTCCTTGAGTGGAAATTTGTGACTCTGTGAGATGATTTCAAAGAACACAAAGAAGTTTCTCAGAAAGTTTCTTTCTCTTTGTTTTCGGAGGATATTTCCTTTGGCCCTATAGTCTTCCAAGGGATCCGAAATATCTGTTCTCAGATTCCACAGAAATAAGGCTAGCAAAGAGATCCACGAAATACACATGTAACTCTTTGAGATGAATTAACGGAACACTAAGCAGTTTCTCAGAAAGCTTCTTTCCAGATTTCATCTGAGGATATTTCCTTTTCCAACATAGCCCTCTATGGGCTTCCAAATATCACTTTGCCAATTCCACAAGAACTGTCTTGGCGAAAGGCTTCTTGAGGGGAAAGCTGTAACTCTGTGAGATGATTTCACAGAACACAAAGAAGTTTCTCAGAAAGCTTCTTTCTCTTTGTTATCCGAGGATATTTCCTTTGGCCCTATAGTCTTCAAAGGGATCCGAAATATCTGTTCTCAGATTCCACAGAAATAAGGCTAGCAAAGGGATCCACGAAATACAGATGTAACTCTGTGAGATGAATTAACAGAACACTAAGCAGTTTCTCACAAAGCTTCTTTCCAGATTTCATCGGAGGATATTTCCTTTTTCACCATAGCCCTCTATGGGCTTCCAAATATCACTTTGCCAATTCCACAAGAACTGTCTTGGCGAAAGGCTTCTTGAGGGGAACGCTGTAACTCTGTGAGATGATTTCACAGAACACAAAGAAGTTTCTCAGAAAGCTTCTTTCTCTTTGTTATCGGAGGATATTTCCTTTGGCCCTATAGTCTTCCAAGGGATCCGAAATATCTGTTCTCAGATTCCACAGAAATAAGGCTAGCAAAGAGATCGACGAAATACAGATGTAACTCCCTGAGATGAATTAACAGAACACTAAGCAGTTTCTCAGAAAGCTTCTTTCCAGATTTCATCTGAGGATATTTCCTTTTTCACCATAGCCCTCTATGGGCTTCCAAATATCACTTTGCCAATTCCACAAGAACTGTCTTAACGAAAGGCTTCTTGAGGGGAAAGCTGTAACTCTGTGAGATGATTTCAAAGAACACAAAGAAGTTTCTCAGAAAGCTTCTTTCTCTTTGTTATCGGAGGATATTTCCTTTGGCCCTATAGTCTTCCAAGGGATCCGAAATATCTGTTCTCAGATTCCACAGAAATAAGGCTAGCAAAGAGTTCCACGAAATACACATGTAACTCTGTGAGATGAATTAACAGAACACTAAGGAGCTGCTCAGAAAGCTTCTTTCCAGATTTCATCGGAGGATATTTCCTTTTTCACCATAGCCCTCTATGGGCTTCCAAATATCACTTTGCCAATTCCACAAGAACTGTCTTAGCGAAAGGCTTCTTGAGGGGAAAGCTGTAACTCTGTGAGATGATTTCAAAGAACACAAAGAAGTTTCTCAGAAAGTTTCTTTCTCTTTGTTATCGGAGGATATTTCCTTTGGCCCTATAGTCTTCCAAGGGATGCGAAATATCTGATCTCAGATTCCACAGAAATAAGGCTAGCAAAGAGATCCACGAAATACACATGTAACTCTGTGAGATGAATTAACAGAACACTAAGCAGTTTCTCAGAAAGCTTCTTTCCAGATTTCATCTGAGGATATTTCCTTTTTCACCATAGCCCTCTATGGGCTTCCAAATATCACTTTGCCAATTCCACAACTACTGTCTTAACCAAAGGCTTCTTGAGGGGAAAGCTGTAACTCTGTGAGATGATTTCAAAGAACACAAACAAGTTTCTCAGAAAGCTTCCTTCTCTTTGTTATCGGAGGATATTTCCTTTGGCCCTATAGTCTTCCAAGGGATCCGAAATATCTGTTCTCAGGTTCCACAGAAATAAGTCTAGCAAAGAGATCCAGGAAATACAGATGTAACTCTGTGAGATGAATTAACAGAACACTAAGTAGTTTCTCAGAAAGCTTCTTTCCAGATTTCATCTGAGGATATTTCCTTTTTCACCATAGCCCTCTATGGGCTTCCAAATATCACTTTGCCAATTCCACAAGAACTGTCTTAACGAAAGGCTTCTTAAGGGGAAATCTGTGACTCTGTGAGATGATTTCAGAGAACACAAAGAAGTTTCTCAGAAAGTTTCTTTCTCTTTGTTATCGGAGGATATTTCCTTTGGCCCTATAGTCTTCCAAGGGATCCGAAATATCTGTTCTCAGATTCCACAGAAATAAGGCTAGCAAAGAGATCCACGAAATACACATGTAACTCTGTGAGATGAATTAACGGAACACTAAGCAGTTTCTCAGAAAGCTTCTTTCCAGATTTCATCTGAGGATATTTCCTTTTTCACCATAGCCCTCTATGGGCTTCCAAATATCACTTTGCCAATTCCACAAGAACTGTCTTAGCGAAAGGCTTCTTGAGGGGAAAGCTGTAACTCTGTGACGTGATTTCAAAGAACACAAAGAAGTTTCTCAGAAAGCTTCTTTCTCTTTGTTATCGGAGGATATTTCCTTTGGCCCTATAGTCTTCCAAGGGATCCGAAATATCTGTTCTCAGATTCCACAGAAATAAGGCTAGCAAAGAGATCCACGAAATACAGATGTAACTCTGTGAGATGAATTAACAGAACACTAAGCAGTTTCTCAGAAAGCTTCTTTCCAGATTTCATCTGAGGATATTTCCTTTTTCACCATAGCCCTCCATGGGCTTCCAAATATCACTTTGCCAATTCCACAAGAACTGTCTTGGCGAAAGGCTTCTTGAGGGGAAAGCTGTAACTCTGTGAGATGATTTCACAGAACACAAAGAAGTTTCTCAGAAAACTTCTTTCTCTTTGTTATCCGAGGATATTTCCTTTGGCCCTATAGTCTTCAAAGGGATCCGAAATATCTGTTCTCAGATTCCACAGAAATAAGGCTAGCAAAGGGATCCACGAAATACAGATGTAACTCTGTGAGATGAATTAACAGAACACTAAGCAGTTTCTCAGAAAGCTTCTTTCCAGATTTCATCGGAGGATATTTCCTTTTTCACCATAGCCCTCTATGGGCTTCCAAATATCACATTGCCAATTCCACAAGAACTGTCTTAGCGAAAGGCTTCTTGAGGGGAAAGCTGTAACTCTGTGAGATGATTTCAAAGAACACAAAGAAGTTTCTCAGAAAGTTTCTTTCTCTTTGTTTTCGGAGGATATTTCCTTTGGTCCTATAGTCTTCCAAGAGATCCGAAATATCTGTTCTAGGATTCCACAGAAATAAGGCTAGCAAAGAGATCCACGAAATACACATGTAAGTCTGTGAGATGAATTAACAGAACACTAAGCAGTTTCTCAGAAAGCTTCTTTCCAGATTTCATCTGAGGATATTTCCTTTTTCACCATAGCCCTCTATGGGCTTCCAAATATCACTTTGCCAATTCCACAAGAACTGTCTTTACGAAAGGCGTCTTGAGGGGAAATCTGTGACTCTGTGAGATGATTTCAAAGAACACAAAGAAGTTTCTCAGAAAGCTTCTTTCTCTTTGTTATCGGAGGATATTTCCTTTGGCCCTATAGTCTTCCAAGGGATCCGAAATATCTGTTCTCAGATTCCACAGAAATAAGGCTAGCAAAGAGATCGACGAAATACACATGTAACTCTGTGAGATGAATTAACAAAACACTAAGCAGTTTCTCAGAAAGCTTCTTTCCAGATTTCATCTGAGGATATTTCCTTTTTCACCATAGCCCTCTATGGGCTTCCAAATATCACTTTGCCAATTCCACAAGAACTGTCTTAGCGAAAGGCTTCTTGAGGGGAAAGCTGTAACTCTGTGAGATGATTTCAAAGAACACAAAGAAGTTTCTCAGAAAGCTTCTTTCTCTTTGTTATCGGAGGATATTTCCTTTGGCCCTATAGTCTTCCAAGGGATCCGAAATATCTGTTCTCAGATTCCACAGAAATAAGGCTAGCAAAGAGATCCACGAAATACAGATGTAACTCTGTGAGATGAATTAACAGAACACTAAGCAGTTTCTCAGAAAGCTTCTTTCCAGATTTCATCTGAGGATATTTCCTTTTTCACCATAGCCCTCCATGGGCTTCCAAATATCACTTTGCCAATTCCACAAGAACTGTCTTGGCGAAAGGCTTCTTGAGGGGAAAGCTGTAACTCTGTGAGTTGATTTCAGAGAACACAAAGAAGTTTCTCAGAAAGCTTCTTTCTCTTTGTTATCGGAGGATATTTCCTTTGGCCCTATAGTCTTCAAAGGGATCCGAAATATCTGTTCTCAGATTCCACAGAAATAAGGCTAGCAAAGAGATCGACGAAATACACATGTATCTCTGTGAGATGAATTAACAGAACACTAAGCAGTATCTCAGAAAGCTTCTTTCCAGATTTCATCTGAGGATATATCCTTTTTCACCATAGCCCTCTATGGGCTTCCAAATATCACTTTGCCAATTCCACAAGAACTGTCTTGGCGAAAGGCTTCTTGAGGGGAAAGCTGTAACTCTGTGAGATGATTTCACAGAACACAAAGAAGTTTCTCAGAAAGCTTCTTTCTCTTTATTATCCGAGGATATTTCCTTGGGCCCTATAGTCTTCAAAGGAATCCGAAATATCTGTTCTCAGATTCCACAGAAATAAGGCTAGGAAAGGGATCCACGAAATACAGATGTAACTCTGTGAGATGAATTAACAGAACACTAAGCAGTTTCTCAGAAAGCTTCTTTCCAGATTTCATCGGAGGATATTTCCTTTTTCACCATAGCCCTCTATGGGCTTCCAAATATCACTTTGCCAATTCCACAAGAACTCTCTTAGCGAAAGGCTTCTTGAGGGGAAAGCTGTAACTCTGAGAGATGATTTCAAAGAACACAACGAAGTTTCTCAGAATGTTTCTTTCTCTTTGTTTTCGGAGGATATTTCCTTTGGTCCTATAGTCTTCCAAGAGATCCGAAATATCTGTTCTAGGATTCCACAGAAATAAGGCTAGCAAAGATATCCACGAAATACACATGTAACTCTGTGAGATGAATTACAGAACACTAAGCAGTTTCTCAGAAAGCTTCTTTCCAGATTTCATCTGAGGATATTTCCTTTTTCACCATAGCCCTCTATGGGCTTCCAAATATCACTTTGCCAATTCCACAAGAACTGTCTTAACGAAAGGCGTCTTGAGGGGAAATCTGTGACTCTGTGAGATGATTTCAAAGAACACAAAGAAGTTTCTCAGAAAGCTTCTTTCTCTTTGTTATCGGAGGATATTTCCTTTGGCACTATAGTCTTCCAAGGGATCCGAAATATCTGTTCTCAGATTCCACAGAAATAAGGCTAGCAAAGAGATCGACGAAATACACATGTAACTCTGTGAGATGAATTAACAGAACACTAAGCAGTTTCTCAGAAAGCTTCTTTCCAGATTTCATCTGAGGATATTTCCTTTTTCAGATTGCCCTCTATGGGCTTCCAAATATCACTTTGCCAATTCCACAAGAACTGTCCTGGCGAAAGGCTTCTTTAGGGGAAAGCTGTAACGCTGTGAGATGATTTCCCAGAACACAAAGAAGTTTCTCAGAAAGCTTCTTTCTCTTTGTTTTCGGAGGATATTTCCTTTGGCCCTATTGTCTTCCAAGGGAAGCGAAATATCTGTTCTCAGATTCCACAGAAATAAGGCTAGCAAAGAGATCCACGAAATACAGATGTAATTCTGTAAGATGAATTAAGAGAACACTAAGCAGTTTCTCAAAAAGCTTCTTTCCAGATTTCATCTGAGGATATTTCCTTTTTCACCATAGCCCTCTATGGGCTTCCAAATATCACTTTGCCAATTCCACAAGAACTGTCTTAACGAAAAGCTTCTTAAGGGGAAATCTGTGACTCTGTGAGATGATTTCAAAGAACACAAAGAAGTTTCTCAGAAAGTTTCTTTCTCTTTGTTATCGGAGGATATTTCCTTTGGCCCTGTAGTCTTCCAAGGGATCCGAAATATCTGTTCTCAGATTCCACAGAAATAAGGCTAGCAAAGAGATCCACGGAATACACATGTAACTCTGTGAGATGAATTAACGGAACACTAAGCAGTTTCTCAGAAAGCTTCTTTCCAGATTTCATCTGAGGATATTTCCTTTTTCACCATAGCCCTCTATGGGCTTCCAAATATCACTTTGCCAATTCCACAAGAACTGTCTTAGCGAAAGGCTTCTTGAGGGGAAAGCTGTAACTCTGTTAGATGATTTCAAAGAACACAAAGAAGTTTCTCAGAAAGCTTCTTTCTCTTTGTTATCGGAGGATATTTCCTTTGGCCCTATAGTCTTCCAAGGGATCCGAAATATCTGTTCTCAGATTCCACAGAAATAAGGCTAGCAAAGAGATCCACGAAATACAGATGTAACTCTGTGAGATGAATTAACAGAACACTAAGCAGTTTCTCAGAAAGCTTCTTTCCAGATTTCATCTGAGGATATTTCCTTTTTCACCATAGCCCTCCATGGGCTTCCAAATATCACTTTGCCAATTCCACAAGAACTGTCTTGGCGAAAGGCTTCTTGAGGGGAAAGCTGTAACTCTGTGAGTTGATTTCAGAGAACACAAAGAAGTTTCCCAGAAAGCTTCTTTCTCTTTGTTATCGGAGGATATTTCCTTTGGCCCTATAGTCTTCAAAGGGATCCGAAATATCTGTTCTCAGATTCCACAGAAATAAGGCTAGCAAAGAGATCGACGAAATACACATGTAACTCTGTGAGATGAATTAACAGAACACTAAGCAGTTTCTCAGAAAGCTTCTTTCCAGATTTCATCTGAGGATATATCCTTTTTCACCATAGCCCTCTATGGGCTTCCAAATATCACTTTGCCAATTCCACAAGAACTGTCTTGGCGAAAGGCTTCTTGAGGGGAAAGCTGTAACTCTGTGAGATGATTTCACAGAACACAAAGAAGTTTCTCAGAAAGCTTCTTTCTCTTTGTTATCCGAGGATATTTCCTTTGGCCCTATAGTCTTCAAAGGGATCCGAAATATCTGTTCTCAGATTCCACAGAAATAAGGCTAGCAAAGGGATCCACGAAATACAGATGTAACTCTGTGAGATGAATTAACAGAACACTAAGCAGTTTCTCAGAAAGCTTCTTTCCAGATTTCATCGGAGGATATTTCCTTTTTCACCATAGCCCTCTATGGGCTTCCAAATATCACATTGCCAATTCCACAAGAACTGTCTTAGCGAAAGGCTTCTTGAGGGGAAAGCTGTAACTCTGTGAGATGATTTCAAAGAACACAAAGAAGTTTCTCAGAAAGTTTCTTTCTCTTTGTTTTCGGAGGATATTTCCTTTGGTCCTATAGTCTTCCAAGAGATCCGAAATATCTGTTCTAGGATTCCACAGAAATAAGGCTAGCAAAGAGATCCACGAAATACACATGTAACTCTGTGAGATGAATTAACAGAACACTAAGCAGTTTCTCAGAAAGCTTCTTTCCAGATTTCATCTGAGGATATTTCCTTTTTCACCATAGCCCTCTATGGGCTTCCAAATATCACTTTGCCAATTCTACAAGAACTGTCTTAACGAAAGGCGTCTTGAGGGAAATCTGTGACTCTGTGAGATGATTTCAAAGAACACAAAGAAGTTTCTCAGAAAGCTTCTTTCTCTTTGTTATCGGAGGATATTTCCTTTGGCCCTATAGTCTTCCAAGGGATCCGAAATATCTGTTCTCAGATTCCACAGAAATAAGGCTAGCAAAGAGATCGACGAAATACACATGTAACTCTGTGAGATGAATTAACAGAACACTAAGCAGTTTCTCAGAAAGCTTCTTTCCAGATTTCATCTGAGGATATTTCCTTTTTCAGATTGCCCTCTATGGGCTTCCAAATATCACTTTGCCAATTCCACAAGAACTGTCTTGGCGAAAGGCTTCTTGAGTGGAAAGCTGTAACGCTGTGAGATGATTTCACAGAACACAAAGAAGTTTCTCAGAAAGCTTCTTTCTCTTTGTTTTCGGAGGATATTTCCTTTGGACCTATTGTCTTCCAAGGGATGCGAAATATCTGTTCTCAGATTCCACAGAAATAAGGCTAGCAAAGAGATCCACGAAATACACATGTAACTCTGTGAGATGAATTAACGGAACACTAAGCAGTTTCTCAGAAAGCTTCTTTCCAGATTTCATCTGAGGATATTTCCTTTTTCACCATAGCCCTCTATGGGCTTCCAAATATCACTTTGCCAATTCCACAAGAACTGTCTTGGCGAAAGGCTTCTTGAGGGGAAGGCTGTAACTCTGTGAGATGATTTCACAGAACACAAAGAAGTTTCTCAGAAAGCTTCTTTCTCTTTGTTATCGGAGGATATTTCCTTTGGCCCTATAGTCTTCCAAGAGATCCGAAATATCTGTTCTCAGATTCCACAGAAATAAGGCTAGCAAAGAGATCAACGAAATACAGATGTAACTCTGTGAGATGAATTAACAGAACACTAAGCAGTTTCTCAGAAAGCTTCTTTCCAGATTTCATCTGAGGATATTTTCTTTTTCACCATAGCCCTCTATGGGCTTCCAAATATCACTTTGCCAATTCCACAAAAAGTGTCTTGGCGAAAGGCTTCTTGAGGGGAAAGCTGTAACTCTGTGAGATGATTTCACGGAACACAAAGAAGTTTCTCAGAAAGCTTCTTTCTCTTTGTTATCGGAGGATATTTCCTTTGGCCCTATAGTCTTCCAAGGGATCCGAAATATCTGTTCTCAGATTCCGCAGAAATAAGGCTAGCAAAGAGTTCGACGAAATACAGATGTAACTCTGTGAGATGAATTAACAGAAGACTAAGCAGTTTCTCAGAAAGCTTCTTTCCAGATTTCATCTGAGGATATTTCCTTTTTCACCATACCCCTCTATGGGCTTCCAAATATCACTTTGCCAATTCCACAAGAACTGTCTTAACGAAAGGCTTCTTGAGGGGAAAGCTGTAACTCTGTGAGATGATTTCAAAGAACACAAATAAGTTTCTCAGAAAGCTTCTTTCTCTTTGTTATCGGAGGATATTTCCTTTGGCCGTATAGTCTTCCAAGGGATGCGAAATATCTGTTCTCAGATTCCACAGAAATAAGGCTAGCAAAGAGATCGACGAAATACAGATGTAACTCTGTGAGATGAATTAACAGAACACTAAGCAGTTTCTCAGAAAGCTTCTTTCCAGATTTCATCTGAGGATATTTCCTTTTTCACCATAGCCCTCTTTGGGCTTCCAAATATCACTTTGCCAATTCCACAAGAACTGTCTTAATGAAAGGCTTCTTGAGGGGAAAGCTGTAACTCTGTGAGATGATTTCAAAGAACACAAAGAAGTTTATCAGAAAGCTTCTTTCTCTTTGTTATCGGAGGATATTTCCTTTGGCCCTATAGTCTTCCAAGGGATCCGAAATATCTGTTCTCAGATTCCACAGAAAAAAGGCTAGCAAAGAAATCGACGAAATACACATGTAACTCTGTGAGATGAATTAACAGAACACTAAGCAGTTTCTCAGAAAACTTCTTTCCATATTTCATCTGAGGATATTTCCTTTTTCACCATAGCCCTCTATGGGCTTCCAAATATCACTTTGCCAATTCCACAAGAACTATCTTGGCGAATACCTTATTGAGGGGAAAGCTGTAACTCTGTGAGATGATTTCACAGAACACAAAGAAGTTTCTCAGAAAGATTCTTTCTCTTTGTTATCGGAGGATATTTCCTTTGCCCCTTTAGTCTACCAAGGGATCCGAAATATCTGTTCTCAGATTCCACAGAAATAAGGCTAGCAAAGAGATCCACGAAATACAGATGTAACTCTGTGAGATGAATTAACAGAACACTAAGCAGTTTCTCAGAAATCTTCTTTCCAGATTTCATTGGAGGATATTTCCTTTTTCACCATAGCCCTCTATGGGCTTCCAATATCACTTTTCCAATTCCACAAGAACTGTCTTATCGAAAGGCTTCTTGAGGGGAAAGCTGTAACTCTGTGAGATGATTTCACAGAACACTAAGAAGTTTCTCAAAAAGCTTCTTTCTCTTTGTTATCGGAGGATATTTCCTTTGGCCCTATAGTCTTCCAAGGGATCCGAAATATCTGTTCTCAGATTCCACAGAAATATGTCTAGCAAAGAGATCGACGAAATACAGATGTAACTCTGTGAGATGAATTAGCAGAACACTAAGCAGTTTCTCAGAAAGCTTCTTTCTAGATTTCATCTGAGAATACTTCCTTTTTCTCCATTGCCCACTATGGGCTTCCAAATATCACTTTGCCAATTCCACAAGAACTGTCTTAACGAAAGGCGTCTTGAGGGGAAATCTGTGACTCTGTGAGATGATTTCAAAGAACACAAAGAAGTTTCTCAGAAAGCTTCTTTCTCTTTGTTATCGGAGGATATTTCCTTTGGCCCTATAGTCTTCCAAGGGATCCGAAATATCTGTTCTCAGATTCCACAAAAATACGGCTAGCAAAGAGATCGACGAAATACACATGTAACTCTGTGAGATGAATTAACAGAACACTAAGCAGTTTCTCAGAAAGCTTCTTTCCACATTTCATCTGAGGATATTTCCTTTTTCAAATTGCCCTCTATGGGCTTCCAAATATCACTTTGCCAATTCCACAAGAACTGTCTTGGCGAAAGGCTTCTTGAGGGGAAAGCTGTAACGCTGTGAGATGATTTCACAGAACACAAAGAAGTTTCTCAGAAAGCTTCTTTCTCTTTGTTTTCGGAGGATATTTCCTATGGCCCTATAGTCTTCCAAGGGATGCGAAATATCTGTTCTCAGATTCCACAGAAATAAGGCTAGCAAAGAGATCCACGAAATACAGATGTAATTCTGTAAGATGAATTAACAGAACACTAAGCAGTTTCTCAAAAAGCTTCTTTCCAGATTTCATCTGAGGGTATTTCCTTTTTCACCATAGCCCTCTATGGGCTTCCAAATATCACTTTGCCAATTCCACAAGAACTGTCTTAACGAAAGGCTCCTTGAGTGGAAATTTGTGACTCTGTGAGATGATTTCAAAGAACACAAAGAAGTTTCTCCGAAAGCTTCTTTCTCTTTGTTATCGGAGGATATTTCCTTTGGCCCTATAGTCTTCCAAGGGATCCGAAATATCTGGTCTCAGATTCCACAGAAATAAGGCTAGCAAAGAGATCCACGAAATACACATGTAACTCTGTGAGATGAATTAACGGAACACTAAGCAGTTTCTCAGAAAGCTTCTTTCCAGATTTCATCTGAGGATATTTCCTTTTTCACCATAGCCCTCTATGGGCTTCCAAATATCATATGCCAATTCCACAAGAACTGTCTTGGCGAAAGGCTTCTTGAGGGGAAAGCTGTATCTCTGTGAGATGATTTCACAGAACACTAAGAAGTTTCTCAGAAAGCTTCTTTCTCTTTGTTATCGGAGGATATTTCCTTTGGCCCTATAGTCTTCCAAGAGATCCGAAATATCTGTTCTCAGATTCCACAGAAATAAGGCTAGCAAAGAGATCCACGAAATACAGATGTAACTCTGTGAGATGAATTAACAGAACACTAAGCAGTTTCTCAGAAAGCTTCTTTCCAGATTTCATCTGAGGATATTTCCTTTTTCAACATAGCCCTCTATGGGCTTCCAAATATCACTTTGCCAATTCCACAAGAACTGTCTTAACGAAAGGCTTCTTAAGGGGAAATCTGTGACTCTGTGAGATGATTTCAAAGAACACAAAGAAGTTTCTCAGAAAGCTTCTTTCTCTTTGTTATCGGAGGATATTTCCTTTGCCCCTTTAGTCTTCCAAGGGATCCGAAATATCTGTTCTCAGATTCCACAGAAATAAGGCTAGCAAAGAGATCCACGAAATACACATGTAACTCTGTGAGATGAATTAACAGTACACTAAGCAGTTTCTCAGAAAGCTTCTTTCCAGATTTCATCTGAGGATATTTCCTTTTTCACCATAGCCCTCTATGGGCTTCCAAATATCACTTTGCCAATTCCACAAGAACTGTCTTGGCGAAAGGCTTCTTGAGGGGAAAGCTGTAACTCTGTGAGATGATTTCACAGAACACTAAGAAGTTTCTCAAAAAGCTTCTTTCTCTTTGTTATCGGAGGATATTTCCTTTGGCCCTATAGTCTTCCAAGGGATCCGAAATATCTGTTCTCAGATTCCACAGAAATATGTCTAGCAAAGAGATCGACGAAATACAGATGTAACTCTGTGAGATGAATTAACAGAACACTAAGCAGTTTCTCAGAAAGCTTCTTTCTAGATTTCATCTGAGAATATTTCCTTTTTCACCATAGCCCACTATGGGCTTCCAAATATCACTTTGCCAATTCCACAAGAACTGTCTTAACGAAAGGCGTCTTGAGGGGAAATCTGTGACTCTGTGAGATGATTTCAAAGAACACAAAGAAGTTTCTCAGAAAGCTTCTTTCTCTTTGTTATCGGAGGATATTTCCTTTGGCCCTATAGTCTTCCAAGGGATCCGAAATATCTGTTCTCAGATTCCACAGAAATAAGGCTAGCAAAGAGATCGACGAAATACACATGTAACTCTGTGAGATGAATTAACAGAACACTAAGCAGTTTCTCAGAAAGCTTCTTTCCAGATTTCATCTGAGGATATTTCCTTTTTCAGATTGCCCTCTATGGGCTTCCAAATATCACTTTGCCAATTCCACAAGAACTGTCTTGGCGAAACGCTTCTTGAGGGGAAAGCTGTAACGCTGTGAGATGATTTCACAGAACACAAAGAAGTTTCTCAGAAAGCTTCTTTCTCTTTGTTTTCGGAGGATATTTCCTATGGCCCTATAGTCTTCCAAGGGATGCGAAATATCTGTTCTCAGATTCCACAGAAATAAGGCTAGCAAAGAGATCCACGAAATACAGATGTAATTGTGTAAGATGAATTAACAGAACACTAAGCAGTTTCTCAAAAAGCTTCTTTCCAGATTTCATCTGAGGATATTTCCTTTTTCACCATAGCCCTCTATGGGCTTCCAAATATGACTTTGCCAATTCCACAAGAACTGTCTTAACGAAAGGCTCCTTGAGTGGAAATTTGTGACTCTGTGAGATGATTTCAAAGAACACAAAGAAGTTTCTCAGAAAGTTTCTTTCTCTTTGTTATCGGAGGATATTTCCTTTGGCCCTATAGTCTTACAAGGGATCCGAAATATCTGGTCTCAGATTCCACAGAAATAAGGCTAGCAAAGAGATCCACGAAATACACATGTAACTCTGTGAGATGAATTAACGGAACACTAAGCAGTTTCTCAGAAAGCTTCTTTCCAGATTTCATCTGAGGATATTTCCTTTTTCACCATAGCCCTCTATGGGCTTCCAAATATCATATGCCAATTCCACAAGAACTGTCTTGGCGAAAGGCTTCTTGAGGGGAAAGCTGTAACTCTGTGAGATGATTTCACAGAACACTAAGAAGTTTCTCAGAAAGCTTCTTTCTCTTTGTTATCGGAGGATATTTCCTTTGGCCCTATAGTCTTCCAAGAGATCCGAAATATCTGTTCTCAGATACCACAGAAATAAGGCTAGCAAAGAGATCCACGAAATACAGATGTAACTCTGTGAGATGAATTAACAGAACACTAAGCAGTTTCTCAGAAAGCTTCTTTCCAGATTTCATCTGAGGATATTTCCTTTTTCAACATAGCCCTCTTTGGGCTTCCAAATATCACTTTGCCAATTCCACAACTACTGTCTTAACGAAAGGATTCTTGAGGGGAAAGCTGTAACTCTGTGAGATGATTTCAAAGAACACAAAGAAGTTTCTCAGAAAGCTTCTTTCTCTTTGTTATCGGAGGATATTTCCTTTGGCCCTATAGTCTTCCAAGGGATCCGAAATATCTGTTCTCAGATTCCACAGAAATAAGGCTAGCAAAGAGATCCACGAAATACACATGTAACTCTGTGAGATGAATTAACAGAACACTAAGCAGCTGCTCAGAAAGCTTCTTTCCAGATTTCATCGGAGGATATTTCCTTTTTCACCAAAGCCCTCTATGGGCTTCCAAATATCACTTTGCCAATTCCACAAGAACTGTCTTAGCGAAAGGCTTCTTGAGGGGAAAGCTGTAACTCTGTGAGATGATTTCAAAGAACACAAAGAATTTTCTCAGAAAGTTTCTTTCTCTTTGTTATCGGAGGATATTTCCTTTGGCCCTATAGTCTTCCAAGGGATGCGAAATATCTGATCTCAGATTCCACAGAAATAAGGCTAGCAAAGAGATCCACGAAATACAGATGTTACTCTGTGAGATGAATTAACAGAACACTAAGCAGTTTCTCAGAAAGCTTCTTTCCAGATTTCATCGGAGGATATTTCCTTTTTCACCATAGCCCTCTATGGGCTTCCAAATATCACTTTGCCAATTCCACAAGAAATGTCTTGGCGAAAGGCTTCTTGAGGGGAAAGCTGTAACTCTGTGAGATGATTTCACAGAACACAAAGAAGTTTCTCAGAAAGCTTCTTTCTCTTTGTTATCCGAGGATATTTCCTTTGACCCTATAGTCTTCCAAGGGATCCGAAATATCTGTTCTCAGATTCCACAGAAATAAGGCTAGCAAAGAGATCCACGTAATACAGATGTAACTCTGTGAGATGAATTAACAGAACACTAAGCAGTTTCTCAGAAAGCTTCTTTCCAGATTTCATCTGAGGATATTTCCTTTTTCACCATAGCCCTCTATGGGCTTCCAAATATCACTTTGCCAATTCCACAACTACTGTCTTAACCAAAGTCTTCTTGAGGGGAAAGCTGTAACTCTGTGAGATGATTTCAAAGAACACAAACAAGTTTCTCAGAAAGCTTCCTTCTCTTTGTTATCGGAGGATATTTCCTTTGGCCCTATAGTCTTCCAAGGGATCCGAAATATCTGTTCTCAGGTTCCACAGAAATAAGTCTAGCAAAGAGATCCAGGAAATACAGATGTAACTCTGTGAGATGAATTAACAGAACACTAAGTAGTTTCTCAGAAAGCTTCTTTCCAGATTTCATCTGAGGATATTTCCTTTTTCACCATAGCCCTCTATGGGCTTCCAAATATCACTTTGCCAATTCCACAAGAACTGTCTTAACGAAAGGCTTCTTAAGGGGAAATCTGTGACTCTGTGAGATGATTTCAAAGAACACAAAGAAGTTGCTCAGAAAGCTTCTTTCTCTTTGTTATCGGAGGGTATTTCCTTTGCCCCTTTAGTCTTCCAAGGGATCCGAAATATCTGTTCTCAGATTCCACAGAAATAAGGCTAGCAAAGAGATCCACGAAATACACATGTAACTCTGTGAGATGAATTAACAGTACACTAAGCAGTTTCTCAGAAAGCTTCTTTCCAGATTTCATCTGAGGATATTTCCTTTTTCACCATAGCCCTCTATGGGCTTCCAAATATCATATGCCAATTCCACAAGAACTGTCTTGGCGAAAGGCTTCTTGAGGGGAAAGCTGTAACTCTGTGAGATGTTTTCACAGAACACAAAGAAGTTTCTCAGAAAGCTTCTTTCTCTTTGTTATCGGAGGATATTTCCTTTGGCCCTATAGTCTTCCAAGAGATCCGAAATATCTGTTCTCAGATTCCACAGAAATAAGGCTAGCAAAGAGATCCACGAAATACAGATGTAACTCTGTGAGATGAATTAACAGAACAGTAAGCAGTTTCTCAGAAAGCTTCTTTCCAGATTTCATCTGAGGATATTTTCTTTTTCACCATAGCCCTCTATGGGCTTCCAAATATCACTTTGCCAATTCCACAAAAAGTGTCTTGGCGAAAGGCTTCTTGAGGGGAAAGCTGTAACTCTGTGAGATGATTTCACAGAACACAAAGAAGTTTCTCAGAAAGATTCTTTCTCTTTGTTATCGGAGGATATTTCCTTTGGCCCTATAGTCTTCCAAGGGATCCGAAATATCTGCTCTCAGATTCCACAGAAATAAGGCTAGCAAAGAGTTCGACGAAATACAGATGTAACTCTGTGAGATGAATTAACAGAAGACTAAGCAGTTTCTCAGAAAGCTTCTTTCCAGATTTCATCGGAGGATATTTGCTTTTTCACCATACCCCTCTATGGGCTTCCAAATATCACTTTGCCAATTCCACAAGAACTGTCTTAACGAAAGGCTTCTTGAGGGGAAAGCTGTAACTCTGTGAGATGATTTCACAGAACACTAAGTAGTTTCTCAGAAAGCTTCTTTCTCTTTGTTATCGGAAGATATTTCCTTTGGCCGTATAGTCTTCCAAGGGATGCGAAATATCTGTTCTCAGATTCCACAGAAATAAGGCTAGCAAAGAGATCGACGAAATACAGATGTAACTCTGTGAGATGAATTAACAGAACACTAAGCAGTTTCTCAGAAAGCTTCTTTCCAGATTTCATCTGAGGATATTTCCTTTTTCACCATAGCCCTCTTTGTGCTTCCAAATATCACTTTGCCAATTCCACAAGAACTGTCTTAACGAAAGGCTTCTTGAGGGGAAAGCTGTAACTCTGTGAGATGATTTCAAAGAACACAAAGAAGTTTATCAGAAAGCTTCTTTCTCTTTGTTATCGGAGGATATTTCCTTTGGCCCTATAGTCTTCCAAGGGATCCGAAATATCTGTTCTCAGATTACACAGAAATATGTCTAGCAAAGAGATCGACGAAATACAGATGTAACTCTGTGAGATGAATTAACAGAACACTAAGCAGTTTCTCAGAAAGCTTCTTTCCAGATTTCATCGGAGGATATTTCCTTTTTCACCATAGCCCTCTATGGGCTTCCAAATATCACTTTGCCAATTCCACAAGAACTGTCTTAGCGAAAGGCTTCTTGAGGGGAAAGCTGTAACTCTGTGAGATGATTTCAAAGAACACAAAGAAGTTTCTCAGAAAGTTTCTTTCTCTTTGTTTTCGGAGGATATTTCCTTTGGTCCTATAGTCTTCCAAGAGATCCGAAATATCTGTTCTCAGATTCCACAGAAATAAGGCTAGCAAAGAGATCCACGAAATACACATGTAACTCTGTGAGATGAATTAACAGAACACTAAGCAGTTTCTCAGAAAGCTTCTTTCCAGATTTCATCTGAGGATATTTCCTTTTTCACCATAGCCCTCTATGGGCTTCCAAATATCACTTTGCCAATTCCACAAGAACTGTCTTGGCGAAAGGCTTCTTGAGGGGATAGCTGTAACTCTGTGATATGATTTCACAGAACAGAAAGATGTTTCTCAGAAAGCTTCTTTCTCTTTGTTATCGGAGGATATTTCCTTTGGCCCTATAGTCTTCCAAGGGATCCGAAATATCTGTTCTCAGATTCCACAGAAATAAGGCTAGCAAAGAGATCGACGAAATACACATGTAACTCTGTGAGATGAATTAACAGAACACTAAGCAGTTTCTCAGAAAACTTCTTTTCGTATTTCATCTGAGGATATTTCCTTTTTCACCATAGCCCTCTATGGGCTTCCAAATATCACTTTGCCAATTCCACAAGAACTATCTTGGCGAAAATCTTATAGAGGGGAAAGCTGTAACTCTGTGAGATGATTTCACAGAACACAAAGAAGTTTCTCAGAAAGCTTCTTTCTCTTTGTTATCGGAGGATATTTCCTTTGCCCCTTTAGTCTTCCAAGGGATCCGAAATATCTGTTCTCAGATTCCACAGAAATAAGGCTAGCAAAGAGATCGACGAAATACAGATGTAACACTGTGAGATGAATTAACAGAAGACTAAGCAGTTTCTCAGAAAGCTTCTTTCCAGATTTCATCTGAGGATATTTCCTTTTTCACCATAGCCCTCTTTGGGCTTCCAAATATCACTTTGCCAATTCCACAAGAACTGTCTTAACGAAAGGCTTCTTGAGGGGAAAGCTGTAACTCTGTGAGATGATTTCAAAGAACACAAAGAAGTTTATCAGAAAGCTTCTTTCTCTTTGTTATCGGAGGATATTTCCTTTGGCCCTATAGTCTTCCAAGGGATCCGAAATATCTGTTCTCAGATTCCACAGAAATATGTCTAGCAAAGAGATCGACGAAATACAGATGTAACTCTGTGAGATGAATTAACAGAACACTAAGCAGTTTCTCAGAAAGCTTCTTTCCAGATTTCATCGGAGGATATTTCCTTTTTAACCATAGCCCTCTATGGGCTTCCAAATATCACTTTGCCAATTCCACAAGAACTGTCTTAGCGAAAGGCTTCTTGAGGGGAAAGCTGTAACTCTGTGAGATGATTTCAAAGAACACAAAGGAGTTTCTCAGAAAGTTTCTTTCTCTTTGTTTTCGGAGGATATTTCCTTTGGTCCTATAGTCTTCCAAGAGATCCGAAATATCTGTTCTCAGATTCCACAGAAATAAGGCTAGCAAAGAGATCCACGAAATACACATGTAACTCTGTGAGATGAATTAACAGAACACTAAGCAGTTTCTCAGAAAGCTTCTTTCCAGATTTCATCTGAGGATATTTCCTTTTTCACCATAGCCCTCTATGGGCTTCCAAATATCACTTTGCCAATTCCACAAGAACTGTCTTGGCGAAAGGCTTCTTGAGGGGATAGCTGTAACTCTGTGAGATGATTTCACAGAACAGAAAGATGTTTCTCAGAAAGCTTCTTTCTCTTTGTTATCGGAGGATATTTCCTTTGGCCCTATAGTCTTCCAAGGGATCCGAAATATCTGTTCTCAGATTCCACAGAAATAAGGCTAGCAAAGAGATCGACGAAATACACATGTAACTCTGTGAGATGAATTAACAGAACACTAAGCAGTTTCTCAGAGAACTTCTTTCCATATTTCATCTGAGGATATTTCCTTTTTCACCATAGCCCTCTATGGGCTTCCAAATATCACTTTGCCAATTCCACAAGAACTATCTTGGCGAAAATCTTATTGAGGGGAAAGCTGTAACTCTGTGAGATGATTTCACAGAACACAAAGAAGTTTCTCAGAAAGCTTCTTTCTCTTTGTTATCGGAGGATATTTCCTTTGCCCCTTTAGTCTTCCAAGGGATCCGAAATATCTGTTCTCAGATTCCACAGAAATAAGGCTAGCAAAGAGATCCACGAAATACAGATGTAACTCTGTGAGATGAATTAACAGAACACTAAGCAGTTTCTCAGAAAGCTTCTTTCCAGATTTCATCTGAGGATATTTCCTTTTTCACCATAGCCCTCTATGGGCTTCCAAATATCACTTTGCCAATTCCACAAGAACTGTCTTGGCGAAAGGCTTCTTGAGGGGAAAGCTGTAACTCTGTGAGATGATTTCACAGAACACTAAGAAGTTTCTCAAAAAGCTTCTTTCTCTTTGTTATCGGAGGATATTTCCTTTGGCCCTATAGTCTTCCAAGGGATCCGAAATATCTGTTCTCAGATGCCACAGAAATATGTCTAGCAAAGAGATCGACGAAATACAGATGTAACTCTGTGAGATGAATTAACAGAACACTAAGCAGTTTCTCAGAAAGCTTCTTTCCAGATTTCATCTGAGGATATTTCCTTTTTCACCATAACCCTCTATGGGCGTCCAAATATCACTTTGCCAATTCCACAAGAACTGTCTTAACGAAAGGCTTCTTGAGGGGAAAGATGTGACTCTGTGAGATGATTTCAAAGAACACAAAGAAGTTTCTCAGAAAGCTTCTTTCTCTTTGTTATCGGAGGATATTTCCTTTGGCCCTATAGTCTTCCAAGGGATCCGAAATATCTGTTCTCAGATTCCACAAAAATACGGCTAGCAAAGAGATCGACGAAATACACATGTAACTCTGTGAGATGAATTAACAGAACACTAAGCAGTTTCTCAGAAAGCTTCTTTCCACATTTCATCTGAGGATATTTCCTTTTTCAAATTGCCCTCTATGGGCTTCCAAATATCACTTTGCCAATTCCACAAGAACTGTCTTGGCGAAAGGCTTCTTGAGGGGAAAGCTGTAACGCTGTGAGATGATTTCACAGAACACAAAGAAGTTTCTCAGAAAGCTTCTTTCTCTTTGTTTTCGGAGGATATTTCCTATGGCCCTATAGTCTTCCAAGGGATGCGAAATATCTGTTCTCAGATTCCACAGAAATAAGGCTAGGAAAGAGATCCACGAAATACAGATGTAATTGTGTAAGATGAATTAACAGAACACTAAGCAGTTTCTCAAAAAGCTTCTTTCCAGATTTCATCTGAGGATATTTCCTTTTTCACCATAGCCCTCTTTGGGCTTCCAAATATCACTTTGCCAATTCCACAAGAACTGTCTTAACGAAAGGCTCCTTGAGTGGAAATTTGTGACTCTGTGAGATGATTTCAAAGAACACAAAGAAGTTTCTCCGAAAGCTTCTTTCTCTTTGTTATCGGAGGATATTTCCTTTGGCCCTATAGTCTTCCAAGGGATCCGAAATATCTGGTCTCAGATTCCACAGAAATAAGGCTAGCAAAGAGATCCACGAAATACACATGTAACTCTGTGAGATGAATTAACGGAACACTAAGCAGTTTCTCAGAAAGCTTCTTTCCAGATTTCATCTGAGGATATTTCCTTTTTCACCATAGCCCTCTATGGGCTTCCAAATATCATATGCCAATTCCACAAGAACTGTCTTGGCGAAAGGCTTCTTGAGGGGAAAGCTGTAACTCTGTGAGATGATTTCACAGAACACTAAGAAGTTTCTCAGAAAGCTTCTTTCTCTTTGTTATCGGAGGATATTTCCTTTGGCCCTATAGTCTTCCAAGAGATCCGAAATATCTGTTCTCAGATTCCACAGAAATAAGGCTAGCAAAGAGATCCACGAAATACAGATGTAACTCTGTGAGATGAATTAACAGAACACTAAGCAGTTTCTCAGAAAGCTTCTTTCCAGATTTCATCTGAGGATATTTCCTTTTTCAACATAGCCCTCTATGGGCTTCCAAATATCACTTTGCCAATTCCACAAGAACTGTCTTAACGAAAGGCTTCTTAAGGGGAAATCTGTGACTCTGTGAGATGATTTCAAAGAACACAAAGAAGTTTCTCAGAAAGCTTCTTTCTCTTTGTTATCGGAGGATATTTCCTTTGCCCCTTTAGTCTTCCAAGGGATCCGAAATATCTGTTCTCAGATTCCACAGAAATAAGGCTAGCAAAGAGATCCACGAAATACACATGTAACTCTGTGAGATGAATTAACAGTACACTAAGCAGTTTCTCAGAAAGCTTCTTTCCAGATTTCATCTGAGGATATTTCCTTTTTCACCATAGCCCTCTATGGGCTTCCAAATATCACTTTGCCAATTCCACAAGAACTGTCTTGGCGAAAGGCTTCTTGAGGGGAAAGCTGTAACTCTGTGAGATGATTTCACAGAACACTAAGAAGTTTCTCAAAAAGCTTCTTTCTCTTTGTTATCGGAGGATATTTCCTTTGGCCCTATAGTCTTCCAAGGGATCCGAAATATCTGTTCTCAGATTCCACAGAAATATGTCTAGCAAAGAGATCGACGAAATACAGATGTAACTCTGTGAGATGAATTAACAGAACACTAAGCAGTTTCTCAGAAAGCTTCTTTCTAGATTTCATCTGAGAATATTTCCTTTTTCACCATAGCCCACTATGGGCTTCCAAATATCACTTTGCCAATTCCACAAGAACTGTCTTAACGAAAGGCGTCTTGAGGGGAAAGATGTGACTCTGTGAGATGATTTCAAAGAACACAAAGAAGTTTCTCAGAAAGCTTCTTTCTCTTTGTTATCGGAGGATATTTCCTTTGGCCCTATAGTCTTCCAAGGGATCCGAAATATCTGTTCTCAGATTCCACAAAAATACGGCTAGCAAAGAGATCGACGAAATACACATGTAACTCTGTGAGATGAATTAACAGAACACTAAGCAGTTTCTCAGAAAGCTTCTTTCCACATTTCATCTGAGGATATTTCCTTTTTCAAATTGCCCTCTATGGGCTTCCAAATATCACTTTGCCAATTCCACAAGAACTGTCTTGGCGAAAGGCTTCTTGAGGGGAAAGCTGTAACGCTGTGAGATGATTTCACAGAACACAAAGAAGTTTCTCAGAAAGCTTCTTTCTCTTTGTTTTCGGAGGATATTTCCTATGGCCCTATAGTCTTCCAAGGGATGCGAAATATCTGTTCTCAGATTCCACAGAAATAAGGCTAGCAAAGAGATCCACGAAATACAGATGTAATTCTGTAAGATGAATTAACAGAACACTAAGCAGTTTCTCAAAAAGCTTCTTTCCAGATTTCATCTGAGGATATTTCCTTTTTCACCATAGCCCTCTATGGGCTTCCAAATATCACTTTGCCAATTCCACAAGAACTGTCTTAACGAAAGGCTCCTTGAGTGGAAATTTGTGACTCTGTGAGATGATTTCAAAGAACACAAAGAAGTTTCTCCGAAAGCTTCTTTCTCTTTGTTATCGGAGGATATTTCCTTTGGCCCTATAGTCTTCCAAGGGATCCGAAATATCTGGTCTCAGATTCCACAGAAATAAGGCTAGCAAAGAGATCCACGAAATACACATGTAACTCTGTGAGATGAATTAACGGAACACTAAGCAGTTTCTCAGAAAGCTTCTTTCCAGATTTCATCTGAGGATATTTCCTTTTTCACCATAGCCCTCTATGGGCTTCCAAATATCATATGCCAATTCCACAAGAACTGTCTTGGCGAAAGGCTTCTTGAGGGGAAAGCTGTAACTCTGTGAGATGATTTCACAGAACACTAAGAAGTTTCTCAGAAAGCTTCTTTCTCTTTGTTATCGGAGGATATTTCCTTTGGCCCTATAGTCTTCCAAGAGATCCGAAATATCTGTTCTCAGATTCCACAGAAATAAGGCTAGCAAAGAGATCCACGAAATACAGATGTAACTCTGTGAGATGAATTAACAGAACACTAAGCAGTTTCTCAGAAAGCTTCTTTCCAGATTTCATCTGAGGATATTTCCTTTTTCAACATAGCCCTCTATGGGCTTCCAAATATCACTTTGCCAATTCCACAAGAACTGTCTTAACGAAAGGCTTCTTAAGGGGAAATCTGTGACTCTGTGAGATGATTTCAAAGAACACAAAGAAGTTTCTCAGAAAGCTTCTTTCTCTTTGTTATCGGAGGATATTTCCTTTGCCCCTTTAGTCTTCCAAGGGATCCGAAATATCTGTTCTCAGATTCCACAGAAATAAGGCTAGCAAAGAGATCCACGAAATACACATGTAACTCTGTGAGATGAATTAACAGTACACTAAGCAGTTTCTCAGAAAGCTTCTTTCCAGATTTCATCTGAGGATATTTCCTTTTTCACCATAGCCCTCTATGGGCTTCCAAATATCACTTTGCCAATTCCACAAGAACTGTCTTGGCGAAAGGCTTCTTGAGGGGAAAGCTGTAACTCTGTGAGATGATTTCACAGAACACTAAGAAGTTTCTCAAAAAGCTTCTTTCTCTTTGTTATCGGAGGATATTTCCTTTGGCCCTATAGTCTTCCAAGGGATCCGAAATATCTGTTCTCAGATTCCACAGAAATATGTCTAGCAAAGAGATCGACGAAATACAGATGTAACTCTGTGAGATGAATTAACAGAACACTAAGCAGTTTCTCAGAAAGCTTCTTTCTAGATTTCATCTGAGAATATTTCCTTTTTCACCATAGCCCACTATGGGCTTCCAAATATCACTTTGCCAATTCCACAAGAACTGTCTTAACGAAAGGCGTCTTGAGGGGAAATCTGTGACTCTGTGAGATGATTTCAAAGAACACAAAGAAGTTTCTCAGAAAGCTTCTTTCTCTTTGTTATCGGAGGATATTTCCTTTGGCCCTATAGTCTTCCAAGGGATCCGAAATATCTGTTCTCAGATTCCACAGAAATAAGGCTAGCAAAGAGATCGACGAAATACACATGTAACTCTGTGAGATGAATTAACAGAACACTAAGCAGTTTCTCAGAAAGCTTCTTTCCAGATTTCATCTGAGGATATTTCCTTTTTCAGATTGCCCTCTATGGGCTTCCAAATATCACTTTGCCAATTCCACAAGAACTGTCTTGGCGAAAGGCTTCTTGAGGGGAAAGCTGTAACGCTGTGAGATGATTTCACAGAACACAAAGAAGTTTCTCAGAAAGCTTCTTTCTCTTTGTTTTCGAGGATATTTCCTATGGCCCTATAGTCTTCCAAGGGATGCGAAATATCTGTTCTCAGATTCCACAGAAATAAGGCTAGCAAAGAGATCCACGAAATACAGATGTAATTGTGTAAGATGAATTAACAGAACACTAAGCAGTTTCTCAAAAAGCTTCTTTCCAGATTTCATCTGAGGATATTTCCTTTTTCACCATAGCCCTCTATGGGCTTCCAAATATGACTTTGCCAATTCCAGAAGAACTGTCTTAACGAAAGGCTCCTTGAGTGGAAATTTGTGACTCTGTGAGATGATTTCAAAGAACACAAAGAAGTTTCTCAGAAAGTTTCTTTCTCTTTGTTATCGGAGGATATTTCCTTTGGCCCTATAGTCTTACAAGGGATCCGAAATATCTGGTCTCAGATTCCACAGAAATAAGGCTAGCAAAGAGATCCACGAAATACACATGTAACTCTGTGAGATGAATTAACAGAACACTAAGCAGTTTCTCAGAAAGCTTCTTTCCAGATTTCATCTGAGGATATTTCCTTTTTCACCATAGCCCTCTATGGGCTTCCAAATATCATATGCCAATTCCACAAGAACTGTCTTGGCGAAAGGCTTCTTGAGGGGAAAGCTGTAACTCTGTGAGATGATTTCACAGAACACTAAGAAGTTTCTCAGAAAGCTTCTTTCTCTTTGTTATCGGAGGATATTTCCTTTGGCCCTATAGTCTTCCAAGAGATCCGAAATATCTGTTCTCAGATACCACAGAAATAAGGCTAGCAAAGAGATCCACGAAATACACATGTAACTCTGTGAGATGAATTAACAGAACACTAAGCAGTTTCTCAGAAAGCTTCTTTCCAGATTTCATCTGAGGATATTTCCTTTTTCAACATAGCCCTCTTTGGGCTTCCAAATATCACTTTGCCAATTCCACAACTACTGTCTTAACGAAAGGATTCTTGAGGGGAAAGCTGTAACTCTGTGAGATGATTTCAAAGAACACAAAGAAGTTTCTCAGAAAGCTTCTTTCTCTTTGTTATCGGAGGATATTTCCTTTGGCCCTATAGTCTTCCAAGGGATCCGAAATATCTGTTCTCAGATTCCACAGAAATAAGGCTAGCAAAGAGATCCACGAAATACACATGTAACTCTGTGAGATGAATTAACAGAACACTAAGCAGCTGCTCAGAAAGCTTCTTTCCAGATTTCATCGGAGGATATTTCCTTTTTCACAAAAGCCCTCTATGGGCTTCCAAATATCACTTTGCCAATTCCACAAGAACTGTCTTAGCGAAAGGCTTCTTGAGGGGAAAGCTGTAACTCTGTGAGATGATTTCAAAGAACACAAAGAATTTTCTCAGAAAGTTTCTTTCTCTTTGTTATCGGAGGATATTTCCTTTGGCCCTATAGTCTTCCAAGGGATGCGAAATATCTGATCTCAGATTCCACAGAAATAAGGCTAGCAAAGAGATCCACGAAATACAGATGTTACTCTGTGAGATGAATTAACAGAACACTAAGCAGTTTCTCAGAAAGCTTCTTTCCAGATTTCATCGGAGGATATTTCCTTTTTCACCATAGCCCTCTATGGGCTTCCAAATATCACTTTGCCAATTCCACAAGAAATGTCTTGGCGAAAGGCTTCTTGAGGGGAAAGCTGTAACTCTGTGAGATGATTTCACAGAACACAAAGAAGTTTCTCAGAAAGCTTCTTTCTCTTTGTTATCCGAGGATATTTCCTTTGACCCTATAGTCTTCCAAGGGATCCGAAATATCTGTTCTCAGATTCCACAGAAATAAGGCTAGCAAAGAGATCCACGAAATACAGATGTAACTCTGTGAGATGAATTAACAGAACACTAAGCAGTTTCTCAGAAAGCTTCTTTCCAGATTTCATCTGAGGATATTTCCTTTTTCACCATAGCCCTCTATGGGCTTCCAAATATCACTTTGCCAATTCCACAACTACTGTCTTAACCAAAGTCTTCTTGAGGGGAAAGCTGTAACTCTGTGAGATGATTTCAAAGAACACAAACAAGTTTCTCAGAAAGCTTCCTTCTCTTTGTTATCAGAGGATATTTCCTTTGGCCCTATAGTCTTCCAAGGGATCCGAAATATCTGTTCTCAGGTTCCACAGAAATAAGTCTAGCAAAGAGATCCAGGAAATACAGATGTAACTCTGTGAGATGAATTAACAGAACACTAAGTAGTTTCTCAGAAAGCTTCTTTCCAGATTTCATCTGAGGATATTTCCTTTTTCACCATAGCCCTCTATGGGCTTCCAAATATCACTTTGCCAATTCCACAAGAACTGTCTTAACGAAAGGCTTCTTAAGGGGAAATCTGTGACTCTGTGAGATGATTTCAAAGAACACAAAGAAGTTGCTCAGAAAGCTTCTTTCTCTTTGTTATCGGAGGGTATTTCCTTTGCCCCTTTAGTCTTCCAAGGGATCCGAAATATCTGTTCTCAGATTCCACAGAAATAAGGCTAGCAAAGAGATCCACGAAATACACATGTAACTCTGTGGGATGAATTAACAGTACACTAAGCATTTTCTCAGAAAGCTTCTTTCCAGATTTCATCTGAGGATATTTCCTTTTTCACCATAGCCCTCTATGGGCTTCCAAATATCATATGCCAATTCCACAAGAACTGTCTTGGCGAAAGGCTTCTTGAGGGGAAAGCTGTAACTCTGTGAGATGTTTTCACAGAACACAAAGAAGTTTCTCAGAAAGCTTCTTTCTCTTTGTTATCGGAGGATATTTCCTTTGGCCCTATAGTCTTCCAAGAGATCCGAAATATCTGTTCTCAGATTCCACAGAAATAAGGCTAGCAAAGAGATCCACGAAATACAGATGTAACTCTGTGAGATGAATTAACAGAACAGTAAGCAGTTTCTCAGAAAGCTTCTTTCCAGATTTCATCTGAGGATATTTTCTTTTTCACCATAGCCCTCTATGGGCTTCCAAATATCACTTTGCCAATTCCACAAAAAGTGTCTTGGCGAAAGGCTTCTTGAGGGGAAAGCTGTAACTCTGTGAGATGATTTCACAGAACACAAAGAAGTTTCTCAGAAAGATTCTTTCTCTTTGTTATCGGAGGATATTTCCTTTGGCCCTATAGTCTTCCAAGGGATCCGAAATATCTGCTCTCAGATTCCACAGAAATAAGGCTAGCAAAGAGTTCGACGAAATACAGATGTAACTCTGTGAGATGAATTAACAGAAGACTAAGCAGTTTCTCAGAAAGCTTCTTTCCAGATTTCATCGGAGGATATTTGCTTTTTCACCATACCCCTCTATGGGCTTCCAAATATCACTTTGCCAATTCCACAAGAACTGTCTTAACGAAAGGCTTCTTGAGGGGAAAGCTGTAACTCTGTGAGATGATTTCACAGAACACTAAGAAGTTTCTCAGAAAGCTTCTTTCTCTTTGTTATCGGAAGATATTTCCTTTGGCCGTATAGTCTTCCAAGGGATGCGAAATATCTGTTCTCAGATTCCACAGAAATTAGGCTAGCAAAGAGATCGACGAAATACAGATGTAACTCTGTGAGATGAATTAACAGAACACTAAGCAGTTTCTCAGAAAGCTTCTTTCCAGATTTCATCTGAGGATATTTCCTTTTTCAACATAGCCCTCTTTGTGCTTCCAAATATCACTTTGCCAATTCCACAAGAACTGTCTTAACGAAAGGCTTCTTGAGGGGAAAGCTGTAACTCTGTGAGATGATTTCAAAGAACACAAAGAAGTTTATCAGAAAGCTTCTTTCTCTTTGTTATCGGAGGATATTTCCTTTGGCCCTATAGTCTTCCAAGGGATCCGAAATATCTGTTCTCAGATTCCACAGAAATATGTCTAGCAAAGAGATCGACGAAATACAGATGTAACTCTGTGAGATGAATTAACAGAACACTAAGCAGTTTCTCAGAAAGCTTCTTTCCAGATTTCATCGGAGGATATTTCCTTTTTCACCATAGCCCTCTATGGGCTTCCAAATATCACTTTGCCAATTCCACAACTACTGTCTTAACCAAAGTCTTCTTGAGGGGAAAGCTGTAACTCTGTGAGATGATTTCAAAGAACACAAACAAGTTTCTCAGAAAGCTTCCTTCTCTTTGTTATCGGAGGATATTTCCTTTGGCCCTATAGTCTTCCAAGGGATCCGAAATATCTGTTCTCAGGTTCCACAGAAATAAGTCTAGCAAAGAGATCCAGGAAATACAGATGTAACTCTGTGAGATGAATTAACAGAACACTAAGTAGTTTCTCAGAAAGCTTCTTTCCAGATTTCATCTGAGGATATTTCCTTTTTCACCATAGCCCTCTATGGGCTTCCAAATATCACTTTGCCAATTCCACAAGAACTGTCTTAACGAAAGGCTTCTTAAGGGGAAATCTGTGACTCTGTGAGATGATTTCAAAGAACACAAAGAAGTTGCTCAGAAAGCTTCTTTCTCTTTGTTATCGGAGGGTATTTCCTTTGCCCCTTTAGTCTTCCAAGGGATCCGAAATATCTGTTCTCAGATTCCACAGAAATAAGGCTAGCAAAGAGATCCACGAAATACACATGTAACTCTGTGGGATGAATTAACAGTACACTAAGCATTTTCTCAGAAAGCTTCTTTCCAGATTTCATCTGAGGATATTTCCTTTTTCACCATAGCCCTCTATGGGCTTCCAAATATCATATGCCAATTCCACAAGAACTGTCTTGGCGAAAGGCTTCTTGAGGGGAAAGCTGTAACTCTGTGAGATGTTTTCACAGAACACAAAGAAGTTTCTCAGAAAGCTTCTTTCTCTTTGTTATCGGAGGATATTTCCTTTGGCCCTATAGTCTTCCAAGAGATCCGAAATATCTGTTCTCAGATTCCACAGAAATAAGGCTAGCAAAGAGATCCACGAAATACAGATGTAACTCTGTGAGATGAATTAACAGAACAGTAAGCAGTTTCTCAGAAAGCTTCTTTCCAGATTTCATCTGAGGATATTTTCTTTTTCACCATAGCCCTCTATGGGCTTCCAAATATCACTTTGCCAATTCCACAAAAAGTGTCTTGGCGAAAGGCTTCTTGAGGGGAAAGCTGTAACTCTGTGAGATGATTTCACAGAACACAAAGAAGTTTCTCAGAAAGATTCTTTCTCTTTGTTATCGGAGGATATTTCCTTTGGCCCTATAGTCTTCCAAGGGATCCGAAATATCTGCTCTCAGATTCCACAGAAATAAGGCTAGCAAAGAGTTCGACGAAATACAGATGTAACTCTGTGAGATGAATTAACAGAAGACTAAGCAGTTTCTCAGAAAGCTTCTTTCCAGATTTCATCGGAGGATATTTGCTTTTTCACCATACCCCTCTATGGGCTTCCAAATATCACTTTGCCAATTCCACAAGAACTGTCTTAACGAAAGGCTTCTTGAGGGGAAAGCTGTAACTCTGTGAGATGATTTCACAGAACACTAAGAAGTTTCTCAGAAAGCTTCTTTCTCTTTGTTATCGGAAGATATTTCCTTTGGCCGTATAGTCTTCCAAGGGATGCGAAATATCTGTTCTCAGATTCCACAGAAATTAGGCTAGCAAAGAGATCGACGAAATACAGATGTAACTCTGTGAGATGAATTAACAGAACACTAAGCAGTTTCTCAGAAAGCTTCTTTCCAGATTTCATCTGAGGATATTTCCTTTTTCAACATAGCCCTCTTTGTGCTTCCAAATATCACTTTGCCAATTCCACAAGAACTGTCTTAACGAAAGGCTTCTTGAGGGGAAAGCTGTAACTCTGTGAGATGATTTCAAAGAACACAAAGAAGTTTATCAGAAAGCTTCTTTCTCTTTGTTATCGGAGGATATTTCCTTTGGCCCTATAGTCTTCCAAGGGATCCGAAATATCTGTTCTCAGATTCCACAGAAATATGTCTAGCAAAGAGATCGACGAAATACAGATGTAACTCTGTGAGATGAATTAACAGAACACTAAGCAGTTTCTCAGAAAGCTTCTTTCCAGATTTCATCGGAGGATATTTCCTTTTTCACCATAGCCCTCTATGGGCTTCCAAATATCACTTTGCCAATTCCACAACTACTGTCTTAACCAAAGTCTTCTTGAGGGGAAAGCTGTAACTCTGTGAGATGATTTCAAAGAACACAAACAAGTTTCTCAGAAAGCTTCCTTCTCTTTGTTATCGGAGGATATTTCCTTTGGCCCTATAGTCTTCCAAGGGATCCGAAATATCTGTTCTCAGGTTCCACAGAAATAAGTCTAGCAAAGAGATCCAGGAAATACAGATGTAACTCTGTGAGATGAATTAACAGAACACTAAGTAGTTTCTCAGAAAGCTTCTTTCCAGATTTCATCTGAGGATATTTCCTTTTTCACCATAGCCCTCTATGGGCTTCCAAATATCACTTTGCCAATTCCACAAGAACTGTCTTAACGAAAGGCTTCTTAAGGGGAAATCTGTGACTCTGTGAGATGATTTCAAAGAACACAAAGAAGTTGCTCAGAAAGCTTCTTTCTCTTTGTTATCGGAGGGTATTTCCTTTGCCCCTTTAGTCTTCCAAGGGATCCGAAATATCTGTTCTCAGATTCCACAGAAATAAGGCTAGCAAAGAGATCCACGAAATACACATGTAACTCTGTGGGATGAATTAACAGTACACTAAGCATTTTCTCAGAAAGCTTCTTTCCAGATTTCATCTGAGGATATTTCCTTTTTCACCATAGCCCTCTATGGGCTTCCAAATATCATATGCCAATTCCACAAGAACTGTCTTGGCGAAAGGCTTCTTGAGGGGAAAGCTGTAACTCTGTGAGATGTTTTCACAGAACACAAAGAAGTTTCTCAGAAAGCTTCTTTCTCTTTGTTATCGGAGGATATTTCCTTTGGCCCTATAGTCTTCCAAGAGATCCGAAATATCTGTTCTCAGATTCCACAGAAATAAGGCTAGCAAAGAGATCCACGAAATACAGATGTAACTCTGTGAGATGAATTAACAGAACAGTAAGCAGTTTCTCAGAAAGCTTCTTTCCAGATTTCATCTGAGGATATTTTCTTTTTCACCATAGCCCTCTATGGGCTTCCAAATATCACTTTGCCAATTCCACAAAAAGTGTCTTGGCGAAAGGCTTCTTGAGGGGAAAGCTGTAACTCTGTGAGATGATTTCACAGAACACAAAGAAGTTTCTCAGAAAGATTCTTTCTCTTTGTTATCGGAGGATATTTCCTTTGGCCCTATAGTCTTCCAAGGGATCCGAAATATCTGCTCTCAGATTCCACAGAAATAAGGCTAGCAAAGAGTTCGACGAAATACAGATGTAACTCTGTGAGATGAATTAACAGAAGACTAAGCAGTTTCTCAGAAAGCTTCTTTCCAGATTTCATCGGAGGATATTTGCTTTTTCACCATACCCCTCTATGGGCTTCCAAATATCACTTTGCCAATTCCACAAGAACTGTCTTAACGAAAGGCTTCTTGAGGGGAAAGCTGTAACTCTGTGAGATGATTTCACAGAACACTAAGAAGTTTCTCAGAAAGCTTCTTTCTCTTTGTTATCGGAAGATATTTCCTTTGGCCGTATAGTCTTCCAAGGGATGCGAAATATCTGTTCTCAGATTCCACAGAAATTAGGCTAGCAAAGAGATCGACGAAATACAGATGTAACTCTGTGAGATGAATTAACAGAACACTAAGCAGTTTCTCAGAAAGCTTCTTTCCAGATTTCATCTGAGGATATTTCCTTTTTCAACATAGCCCTCTTTGTGCTTCCAAATATCACTTTGCCAATTCCACAAGAACTGTCTTAACGAAAGGCTTCTTGAGGGGAAAGCTGTAACTCTGTGAGATGATTTCAAAGAACACAAAGAAGTTTATCAGAAAGCTTCTTTCTCTTTGTTATCGGAGGATATTTCCTTTGGCCCTATAGTCTTCCAAGGGATCCGAAATATCTGTTCTCAGATTCCACAGAAATATGTCTAGCAAAGAGATCGACGAAATACAGATGTAACTCTGTGAGATGAATTAACAGAACACTAAGCAGTTTCTCAGAAAGCTTCTTTCCAGATTTCATCGGAGGATATTTCCTTTTTCACCATAGCCCTCTATGGGCTTCCAAATATCACTTTGCCAATTCCACAAGAACTGTCTTAGCGAAAGGCTTCTTGAGGGGAAAGCTGTAACTCTGTGAGATGATTTCAAAGAACACAAAGAAGTTTCTCAGAAAGTTTCTTTCTCTTTGTTTTCGGAGGATATTTCCTTTGGTCCTATAGTCTTCCAAGAGATCCGAAATATCTGTTCTCAGATTCCACAGAAATAAGGCTAGCAAAGAGATCCACGAAATACACATGTAACTCTGTGAGATGAATTAACAGAACACTAAGCAGTTTCTCAGAAAGCTTCTTTCCAGATTTCATCTGAGGATATTTCCTTTTTCACCATAGCCCTCTATGGGCTTCCAAATATCACTTTGCCAATTCCACAAGAACTGTCTTGGCGAAAGGCTTCTTGAGGGGATAGCTGTAACTCTGTGATATGATTTCACAGAACAGAAAGATGTTTCTCAGAAAGCTTCTTTCTCTTTGTTATCGGAGGATATTTCCTTTGGCCCTATAGTCTTCCAAGGGATCCGAAATATCTGTTCTCAGATTCCACAGAAATAAGGCTAGCAAAGAGATCGACGAAATACACATGTAACTCTGTGAGATGAATTAACAGAACACTAAGCAGTTTCTCAGAAAACTTCTTTCCATATTTCATCTGAGGATATTTCCTTTTTCACCATAGCCCTCTATGGGCTTCCAAATATCACTTTGCCAATTCCACAAGAACTATCTTGGCGAAAATCTTATTGAGGGGAAAGCTGTAACTCTGTGAGATGATTTCACAGAACACAAAGAAGTTTCTCAGAAAGCTTCTTTCTCTTTGTTATCGGAGGATATTTCCTTTGCCCCTTTAGTCTTCCAAGGGATCCGAAATATCTGTTCTAAGATTCCACAGAAATAAGGCTAGCAAAGAGATCGACGAAATACAGATGTAACACTGTGAGATGAATTAACAGAAGACTAAGCAGTTTCTCAGAAAGCTTCTTTCCAGATTTCATCTGAGGATATTTCCTTTTTCACCATAGCCCTCTTTGGGCTTCCAAATATCACTTTGCCAATTCCACAAGAACTGTCTTAACGAAAGGCTTCTTGAGGGGAAAGCTGTAACTCTGTGAGATGATTTCAAAGAACACAAAGAAGTTTATCAGAAAGCTTCTTTCTCTTTGTTATCGGAGGATATTTCCTTTGGCCCTATAGTCTTCCAAGGGATCCGAAATATCTGTTCTCAGATTCCACAGAAATATGTCTAGCAAAGAGATCGACGAAAAACAGATGTAACTCTGTGAGATGAATTAACAGAACACTAAGCAGTTTCTCAGAAAGCTTCTTTCCAGATTTCATCGGAGGATATTTCCTTTTTCACCATAGCCCTCTATGGGCTTCCAAATATCACTTTGCCAATTCCACAAGAACTGTCTTAGCGAAAGGCTTCTTGAGGGGAAAGCTGTAACTCTGTGAGATGATTTCAAAGAACACAAAGGAGTTTCTCAGAAAGTTTCTTTCTCTTTGTTTTCGGAGGATATTTCCTTTGGTCCTATAGTCTTCCAAGAGATCCGAAATATCTGTTCTCAGATTCCACAGAAATAAGGCTAGCAAAGAGATCCACGAAATACACATGTAACTCTGTGAGATGAATTAACAGAACACTAAGCAGTTTCTCAGAAAGCTTCTTTCCAGATTTCATCTGAGGATATTTCCTTTTTCACCATAGCCCTCTATGGGCTTCCAAATATCACTTTGCCAATTCCACAAGAACTGTCTTGGCGAAAGGCTTCTTGAGGGGATAGCTGTAACTCTGTGAGATGATTTCACAGAACAGAAAGATGTTTCTCAGAAAGCTTCTTTCTCTTTGTTATCGGAGGATATTTCCTTTGACCCTATAGTCTTCCAAGGGATCCGAAATATCTGTTCTCAGATTCCACAGAAATAAGGCTAGCAAAGAGATCGACGAAATACACATGTAACTCTGTGAGATGAATTAACAGAACACTAAGCAGTTTCTCAGAGAACTTCTTTCCATATTTCATCTGAGGATATTTCCTTTTTCACCATAGCCCTCTATGGGCTTCCAAATATCACTTTGCCAATTCCACAAGAACTATCTTGGCGAAAATCTTATTGAGGGGAAAGCTGTAACTCTGTGAGATGATTTCACAGAACACAAAGAAGTTTCTCAGAAAGCTTCTTTCTCTTTGTTATCGGAGGATATTTCCTTTGCCCCTTTAGTCTTCCAAGGGATCCGAAATATCTGTTCTCAGATTCCACAGAAATAAGGCTAGCAAAGAGATCCACGAAATACAGATGTAACTCTGTGAGATGAATTAACAGAACACTAAGCAGTTTCTCAGAAAGCTTCTTTCCAGATTTCATCTGAGGATATTTCCTTTTTCACCATAGCCCTCTATGGGCTTCCAAATATCACTTTGCCAATTCCACAAGAACTGTCTTGGCGAAAGGCTTCTTGAGGGGAAAGCTGTAACTCTGTGAGATGATTTCACAGAACACTAAGAAGTTTCTCAAAAAGCTTCTTTCTCTTTGTTATCGGAGGATATCTCCTTTGGCCCTATAGTCTTCCAAGGGATCCGAAATATCTGTTCTCAGATTCCACAGAAATATGTCTAGCAAAGAGATCGACGAAATACAGATGTAACTCTGTGAGATGAATTAACAGAACACTAAGCAGTTTCTCAGAAAGCTTCTTTCCAGATTTCATCTGAGGATATTTCCTTTTTCACCATAGCCCTCTATGGGCTTCCAAATATCACTTTGCCAATTCCACAAGAACTGTCTTAACGAAAGGCTTCTTGAGGGGAAAGATGTAACTCTGTGAGATGATTTCAAAGAACACAAAGAAGTTTCTCAGAAAGCTTCTTTGTCTTTCTTATCGGAGGATATTTCCTTTGGCCCTATAGTCTTCCAAGGGATCCGAATTATCTGTTTTCAGATTCCACAGAAATAAGGCTATCAAAGAGATCGACGAAATACAGATGTAACTCTGTGAGATGAATTAACAGAACACTAAGCAGTTTTTCAGAAAGCTTCTTTCCAGATTTCATCTGAGGATATTTCCTTTTTCACCATAACCCTCTATGGGCGTCCAAATATCACTTTGCCAATTCCACAAGAACTGTCTTAACGAAAGGCTTCTTGAGGGGAAATCTGTGACTCTGTGAGATGATTTCAAAGAACACAAAGAAGTTTCTCAGAAAGTTTCTTTCTCTTTGTTATCGGAGGATATTTCCTTTGGCCCTATAGTCTTCCAAGGGATCCGAAATATCTGTTCTCAGATTCCACAGAAATTAGGCTAGCAAAGAGATCGACGAAATACAGATGTAACACTGTGAGATGAATTAACAGAACACTAAGCAGTTTCTCAGAAAGCTTCTTTCCAGATTTCATCGGAGGATATTTCCTTTTTCACCATAGCCCTCTATGGGCTTCCAAATATCACTTTGCCAATTCCACAAGAACTGTCTTAGCGAAAGGCTTCTTGAGGGGAAAGCTGTAACTCTGTGAGATGATTTCACAGAACACAAAGAAGTTTCTCAGAAAGCTTCATTCCCTTTGTTATCGGAGGATATTTCCTTTGGCCCTATAGTCTTCCAAGGGATCCGAAATATCTGTTCTCAGATTCCACAGAAATAAGGCTAGCAAAGAGATCCACGAAATACAGATGTAACTCTGTGAGATGAATTAACAGAACACTAAGCAGTTTCTCAGAAAGCTTCTTTCCAGATTTCATCGGAGGATATTTCCTTTTTCACCATAGCCCTCTATGGGCTTCCAAATATCACTTTGCCAATTCCACAAGAATTGTCTTAACGAAAGGCTTCTTGAGGGGAAATCTGTGACTCTGTGAGATGATTTCAAAGAACACAAAGAAGTTTCTCAGAAAGTTTCTTTCTCTTTGTTATCGGAGGATATTTCCTTTGGCCCTATAGTCTTCCAAGGGATCCGAAATATCTGTTCTCAGATTCCACAGAAACAAGGCTAGCAAAGAGATCGACGAAATACAGATGTAACTCTGTGAGATGAATTAACAGAACACTAAGCAGTTTCTCAGAAAGCTTCTTTCCAGATTTCATCTGAGGATATTTCCTTTTTCACCATAGCCCACTATGGGCTTCCAAATATCACTTTGCCAATTCCACAAGAACTGTCTTAGCGAAAGGGTTCTTGAGGGGAAAGCTGTAACTCTGTGAGATGATTTCAAAGAACACAAAGAAGTTTCTCACAAAGCTTCTTTCTCTTTGTTATCGGAGGGTATTTCTTTGGCCCTATAGTCTTCCAAGGGATCTGAAATATCTGTTCTCAGATTCCACAGAAATAAGTCTAGCAAAGAGATCCACGAAATACACATGTAACTCCGTGAGATGAATTAACGGAACACTAAGCAGTTTCTCAGAAAGCTTCTTTCCAGATTTCATTTGAGGATATTTCCTTTTTCACCATAGCCCTCTATGGGCTTCCAAATATCACTTTGCCAATTCCACAAGAACTGTCTTAACGAAAGGCTTCTTGAGGGGAAAGATGTAACTCTGTGAGATGATTTCAAAGAACACAAAGAAGTTTCTCAGAAAGCTTCTTTCTCTTTGTTATCGGAGGATATTTCCTTTGGCCCTATAGTCTTCCAAGGGATCCGAAATATCTGTTTTCAGATTCCACAGAAATAAGGCTAGCAAAGAGATCGACGAAATACAGATGTAACTCTGTGAGATGAATTAACAGAACACTAAGCAGTTTCTCAGAAAGCTTCTTTCCAGATTTCATCTGAGGATATTTCCTTTTTCACCATAGCCCTCTAAGGGCTTCCAAATATCACTTTGCCAATTCCACAAGAACTGTCTTGGCGAAAGACTTCTTGAGGGGAACGCTGTAACTCTGTGAGATGATTTCACAGAACACAAAGAAGTTTCTCAAAAAGCTTCTTTCTCTTTTTTATCGGAGGATATTTCCTTTGGCCCTATAGTCTTCCAAGGGATCCGAAATATCTGTTCTCAGATTCCACAGAAATAAGGCTAGCAAAGAGATCAACGAAATACAGATGTAACTCTGTGAGATGAATTAACAGAACACTAAGCAGTTTCTCAGAAAGCTTCTTTCCAGATTTCATCTGAGGATATTTCCTTTTTCACCATAGCCCTCTAAGGGCTTCCAAATATCACTTTGCCAATTCCACAAGAACTGTCTTGGCGAAAGACTTCTTGAGGGGAACGCTGTAACTCTGTGAGATGATTTCACAGAACACAAAGAAGTTTCTCAAAAAGCTTCTTTCTCTTTGTTATCGGAGGATATTTCCTTTGGCCCTATAGTCTTCCAAGGGATCCGAAATATCTGTTCTCAGATTCCACAGAAATAAGGCTAGCAAAGAGATCAACGAAATACAGATGTAACTCTGTGAGATAAATTAACAGAACACTAAGCAGTTTCTCAGAAAGCTTCTTTCCAGATTTCATCTGAGGATATTTCCTTTTTCACCATAGCCCTCTATGGGCTTCCAAATATCACTTTGCCAATTCCACAAGAACTGTCTTGGCGAAAGGCTTCTTGAGGTGAAAGCTGTAACTCTGTGAGATGATTTCACAGAACACGAAGAAGTTTCTCAGAAAGCTTTTTCTCTTTGTTATCGGAGGATATTTCCTTTGGCCCTACAGTCTTCAAAGGGATCCGAAATATCTGTTCTCAGATTCCACAGAAATAAGGCTAGCAAAGAGATCCACGAAATACAGATGTAACTCTGTGAGATGAATTAACAGAACACTAAGCAGTTTCACAGAAAGCTTCTTTCCAGATTTCATCTGAGGATATTTCCTTTTTCACCATAGCCCTCTATGGGCTTCCAAATATCACTTTGCCAATTCCACAAGAACTGTCTTGGCGAAAGGCTTCTTGAGGGGAAAGCTGTAACTCTGTGAGATGATTTCACAGAACACAAGGAAGATTCTCAAAAAGCTTCTTTCTCTTTGTTATCGGAGGATATTTCCTTTGGCCCTATAGTCTTCCAAGGGATCCGAAATATCTGTTCTCAGATTCCACAGAAATAAGGCTAGCAAAGAGATCAACGAAATACAGACGTAACTCTGTGAGATGAATTAACAGAATACTAAGCAGTTTCTCAGAAAGCTTCTTTCCAGATTTCATCTGTGGATATTTCCTTTTTCACCATAGCCCTCTATGGGCTTCCAAATATCACTTTGCCAATTCCACAAGAATTGTCTTAACGAAAGGCTTCTTGAGGGGAAATCTGTGAATCTGTGAGATGATTTCAAAGAACACAAAGAAGTTTCTCAGAAAGTTTCTTTCTCTTTGTTATCGGAGGATATTTCCTTTGGCCCTATAGTCTTCCAAGGGATCCGAAATATCTGTTCTCAGATTCCACAGAAATAAGGCTAGCAAAGAGATCGACGAAATACAGATGTAACTCTATGAGATGAATTAACAGAACACTAAGCAGTTTCTCAGAAAGCTTCTTTCCAGATTTCATCTGAGGATATTTCCTTTTTCACCATAGCCCTCTATGGGCTTCCAAATATCACTTTGCCAATTCCACAAGAACTGTCTTAGCGAAAGGGTTCTTGAGGGGAAAGATGTAACTCTGTGAGATGATTTCAAAGAACACAAAGAAGTTTCTCAGAAAGCTTCTTTCTCTTTGTTATCGGAGGATATTTCCTTTGGCCCTAAAGTCTTCCAAGGGATCCGAAATATCTGTTCTCAGATTCCACAGAAATAAGGCTAGCAAAGAGATCCACGAAATACACATGTAACTCGGTGAGATGAATTAACAGAACACTAAGCAGTTTCTCAGAAAGCTTCTTTCCAGATTTCATCTGAGGATATTTCCTTTTTCACCATAGCCCTCTATGGGCTTCCAAATATCACTTTGCCAATTCCACAAGAACTGTCTTAGCGAAAAGCTTCTTGAGGGGAATGCTGTAACTCTGTGAGATGATTTCAAAGAACACAAAGAAGTTTCTCAGAAAGCTTCTTTCTCTTTGTTATCGGAGGATATTTCCTTTGGCCCTATAGTCTTCCAAGGGATCCGAAATATCTGTTTTCAGATTCCACAGAAATAAGGCTAGCAAAGAGATCCACGAAATACAGATGTAACTCTGTGAGATGAATTAACAGAACACTAAGCAGTTTCTCAGAAAGCTTCTTTCCAGATTTCATCTGAGGATATTTCCTTTTTCACCATAGCCCTCTATGGGCTTCCAAATATCACTTTGCCAATTCCACAAGAACTGTCTTGTCGAAAGGCTTCTTGAGGTGAAACCTGTAACTCTGTGAGGTGATTTCACAGAACACAAAGAAGTTTCTCAGAAAGCTTTTTCTCTTTGTTATCGGAGGATATTTCCTTTGGCCCTATAGTCTTCAAAGGGATCCGAAATATCTGTTCTCAGATTCCACAGAAATAAGGCTAGCAAAGAGATCCACGAAATACACATGTAACTCTGTGAGATGAATTAACAGAAGACTAAGCAGTTTCTCAGAAAGCTTCTTTCCAGATTTCATCGGAGGATATTTCCTTTTTCACCATAGCCCTCTAAGGGCTTCCAAATATCACTTTGCCAATTCCACAAGAACTGTCTTAACGAAAGGCTTCTTGAGGGGAAAGCTGTAACTCTGTGAGATGATTTCAAAGAACACAAAGAAGTTTCTCAGAAAGCTTCTTTCTCTTTGTTATCGGAGGATATTTCCTTTGGCCCTATAGTCTTCCATGGGATGCGAAATATCTGTTCTCAGATTCCACAGAAATAAGGCTAGCAAAGAGATCGACGAAATACAGATGTAACTCTGTGAGATGAATTAACAGAACATTAAGCAGTTTCTCAGAAAGCTTCTTTCCAGATTTCATCTGAGGATATTTCCTTTTTCACCATAGCCCTCTATGGACTTCCAAATATCACTTTGCCAATTCCACAAGAACTGTCTTAACGAAAGGCTTCTTGAGGGGAAAGCTGTAACTCTGTGAGATGATTTCACAGAACACAAAGAAGTTTCTCAGAAAGATTCTTTCTCTTTGTTATCGGAGGATATTTCCTTTGGCCCTATAGTCTTCCAAGGGATCCGAATTATCTGCTTTCAGATTCCACAGAAATAAGGCTAGCAAAGAGATCGACGAAATACAGATGTAACTCTGTGAGATGAATTAAGAGAACACTAAGCAGTTTCACAGAAAGCTTCTTTCCAGATTTCATCTGAGGATATTTCCTTTTTCACCATAGCCCTCTATGGGCTTCCAAAAATCACTTTGCGAATTCCACAAGAACTGTCTTGGCGAAAGGCTTCTTGAGGGGAAAGCTGTAACTCTGTTTGATGATTAAACGGAACACAAAGAAGTTTCTCAAAAAGCTTCTTTCTCTTTGTTATCGGAGGATATTTCCTTTGGCCCTATAGTCTTCCAAGGGATCCGAAATATCTGTTCTCAGATTCCACAGAAATAAGTCTAGCAAAGAGATCAACGAAATACAGATGTAACTCTGTGAGATGAATTACAGAACACTAAGCAGTTTCTCAAAAAGCTTCTTTCCAGATTTCATCTGAGGATATTTCCTTTTTCACCATAGCCCTCTATGGGCTTCCAAATATCACTTTGCCAATTCCACAAGAACTGTTTTAACGAAAGGCTTCTTGAGAGGAAATCTGTGACTCTGTGAGATGATTTCAAAGAACACAAAGAAGTTTCTCAGAAAGTTTCTTTCTCTTTGTTATCGGAGGATATTTCCTTTGGCCCTATTGTCTTCCAAGGGATCCGAAATATCTGTTCTCAGATTCCACAGAAATAAGGCTAGCAAAGGGATCCACGAAATACAGATGTAACTCTGTGAGATGAATTAACAGAAGACTAAGCAGTGTCTCAGAAAGTTTCTTTCCAGATTTCATTTGAGGATATTTCCTTTTTCACCATAGCCCTCTATGGTCTTATAAATATCACTTTGCCAATTCCACAAGAACTGTCTTAACGAAAGGCTTCTTGAGGGGAAAGCTGTAACTCTGTGAGATGATTTCAGAGAACACAAAGAAGTTTCTCAGAAAGCTTCTTTCTCTTTGTTATCGGAGGATATTTCCTTTGGCCCTATAGTCTTCCAAGGGATCTGAAATATCTGTTTTCAGATTCCACAGAAATAAGGCAAGCAAAGAGATCCACGAAATACAGATGTAACTCTGTGAGATGAATTAACAGAACACTAAGCAGTTTCTCAGAAAGCTTCTTTCCAGATTTCATCTGAGGATATTTCCTTTTTCACCATAGCCCTCTATGGGCTTCCAAATATCACTTTGCCAATTCCAGAAGAACTGTCTTGGCGAAAGGCTTCTTGAGGGGAAAGCTGTAACTCTGTGAGATGATTTCACAGAACACAAAGAAGTTTCTCAAAAAGCTTCTTTCTCTTTGTTATCGGAGGATATTTCCTTTGGCCCTATACTCTTCCAAGGGATCCGAAATATCTGTTCTCAGATTCCACAGAAATAAGGCTAGCAAAGAGATCAACGAAATACAGATGTAACTCTGTGAGATGAGTTAACAGAACACTAAGCAGTTTCTCAGAAAGCTTCTTTCCAGATTTCATCTGAGGATATTTTCTTTTTCACCATAGCCCTCTATGGGCTTCCAAATATCACTTTGCCAATTCCACAAGAATTGTCTTAACGAAAGGCTTCTTGAGGGGAAATCTGTGACTCTGTGAGATGATTTCAAAGAACACAAAGAAGTTTCTCAGAAAGTTTCTTTCTCTTTGTTATCGGAGGATATTTCCTTTGGCCCTATAGTCTTCCAAGGGATCCGAAATATCTGTTCTCAGATTCCACAGAAATAAGGCTAGCAAAGAGATCGACGAAATACAGATGTAACTATGTGGGATGAATTAACAGAACACTAAGCAGTTTCTCAAAAAGCTTCTTTCCAGATTTCATCTGAGGATATTTCCTTTTTCACCATAGTCCTCTATGGGCTTCCAAATATCACTTTGCCAATTCCACAAGAACTGTCTTAGCGAAAGGCTTCTTGAGGGGAAAGCTGTAACTCTGTGAGATGATTTCACAGAACACAAAGAAGTTTCTCAGAAAGCTTCTTTCTCTTTTTTATCGGAGGATATTTCCTTTGGCCCTATAGTCTTCCAAGGGATCCGAAATATCTGTTCTCAGATTCCACAGAAATAAGGCTAGCAAAGAGATCCACAAAATACACATGTAACTCTGTGAGATGAATTAACAGAACACTAAGCAGTTTCTCAGAAAGCTTCTTTCCAGATTTCATCTGAGGATATTTCCTTTTTCACCATAGCCCTCTATGGGCTTCCAAATATCACTTTGCGAATTCCACAAGAACTGTTTTAACGAAAGGCTTCTTGAGAGGAAATCTGTGACTCTGTGAGATGATTTCAAAGAACACAAAGAAGTTTCTCAGAAAGTTTCTTTCTCTTTGTTATCGGAGGATATTTCCTTTGGCCCTATTGTCTTCCAAGGGATCCGAAATATCTGTTCTCAGATTCCACAGAAATAAGGCTAGCAAAGGGATCCACGAAATACAGATGTAACTCTGTGAGATGAATTAACAGAAGACTAAGCAGTGTCTCAGAAAGTTTCTTTCCAGATTTCATTTGAGGATATTTCCTTTTTCACCATAGCCCTCTATGGGCTTCTAAATATCACTTTGCCAATTCCACAAGAACTGTCTTAACGAAAGGCTTCTTGAGGGGAAAGCTGTAACTCTGTGAGATGATTTCAGAGAACACAAAGAAGTTTCTCAGAAAGCTTCTTTCTCTTTGTTATCGGAGGATATTTCCTTTGGCCCTATAGTCTTCCAAGGGATCCGAAATATCTGTTTTCAGATTCCACAGAAATAAGGCAAGCAAAGAGATCCACGAAATACAGATGTAACTCTGTGAGATGAATTAACAGAACACTAAGCAGTTTCTCAGAAAGCTTCTTTCCAGATTTCATCTGAGGATATTTCCTTTTTCACCATAGCCCTCTATGGGCTTCCAAATATCACTTTGCCAATTCCAGAAGAACTGTCTTGGCGAAAGGCTTCTTGAGGGGAAAGCTGTAACTCTGTGAGATGATTTCACAGAACACAAAGAAGTTTCTCAAAAAGCTTCTTTCTCTTTCTTATCGGAGGATATTTCCTTTGGCCCTATACTCTTCCAAGGGATCCGAAATATCTGTTCTCAGATTCCACAGAAATAAGGCTAGCAAAGAGATCAACGAAATACAGATGTAACTCTGTGAGATGAGTTAACAGAACACTAAGCAGTTTCTCAGAAAGCTTCTTTCCAGATTTCATCTGAGGATATTTTCTTTTTCACCATAGCCCTCTATGGGCTTCCAAATATCACTTTGCCAATTCCACAAGAATTGTCTTAACGAAAGGCTTCTTGAGGGGAAATCTGTGACTCTGTGAGATGATTTCAAAGAACACAAAGAAGTTTCTCAGAAAGTTTCTTTCTCTTTGTTATCGGAGGATATTTCCTTTGGCCCTATAGTCTTCCAAGGGATCCGAAATATCTGTTCTCAGATTCCACAGAAATAAGGCTAGCAAAGAGATCGACGAAATACAGATGTAACTATGTGGGATGAATTAACAGAACACTAAGCAGTTTCTCAAAAAGCTTCTTTCCAGATTTCATCTGAGGATATTTCCTTTTTCACCATAGTCCTCTATGGGCTTCCAAATATCACTTTGCCAATTCCACAAGAACTGTCTTAGCGAAAGGCTTCTTGAGGGGAAAGCTGTAACTCTGTGAGATGATTTCACAGAACACAAAGAAGTTTCTCAGAAAGCTTCTTTCTCTTTTTTATCGGAGGATATTTCCTTTGGCCCTATAGTCTTCCAAGGGATCCGAAATATCTGTTCTCAGATTCCACAGAAATAAGGCTAGCAAAGAGATCCACAAAATACACATGTAACTCTGTGAGATGAATTAACAGAACACTAAGCAGTTTCTCAGAAAGCTTCTTTCCAGATTTCATCTGAGGATATTTCCTTTTTCACCATAGCCCTCTATGGGCTTCCAAATATCACTTTGCCAATTCCACAAGAACTGTCTTAGCGAAAGGGTTCTTGAGGGGAACGCTGTAACTCTGTGAGATGATTTCAAAGAACACAAAGAAGTTTCTCAGAAAGCTTCTTTCTCTTTGTTATCGGAGGATATTTCCTTTGGCCCTATAGTCTTCCAAGGGATCCGAAATATCTGTTTTCAGATTCCACAGAAATAAGGCTAGCAAAGAGATCCACGAAATACAGATATAACTCTGTGAGATGAATTAACAGAACACTAAGCAGTTTCTCAGAAAGCTTCTTTCCAGATTTCATCTGAGGATATTTCCTTTTTCACCATAGCCCTCTATGGGCTTCCAAATATCACTTTGCCAATTCCACAAGAACTGTCTTGGCGAAAGGCTTCTTGAGGTGAAAGCTGTAACTCTGTGAGATGATTTCACAGAACACAAAGAAGTTTCTCAGAAAGCTTTTTCTCTTTGTTATCGGAGGATATTTCCTTTGGCCCTATAGTCTTCAAAGGGATCCGAAATATCTGTTCTCAGATTCCACAGAAATAAGGCTAGCAAAAGATCCACGAAATACACATGTAACTCTGTGAGATGAATTAACAGAAGACTAAGCAGTTTCTCAGAAAGCTTCTTTCCAGATTTCATCGGAGGATATTTCCTTTTTCACCATAGCCCTCTATGGGCTTCCAAATATCACTTTGCCAATTCCACAAGAACTGTCTTAACGAAAGGCTTCTTGAGGGGAAAGCTGTAACTCTGTGAGATGATTTCACAGAACACAAAGAAGTTTCTCAGAAAGCTTCTTTCTCTTTGTTATCGGAGGATATTTCCTTTGGCCCTATAGTCTTCCAAGGGATCCGAAATATCTGTTCTCAGATTCCACAGAAATAAGGCTAGCAAAGAGATCAACGAAATACAGATGTAACTCTGTGAGATGAATTAACAGAACACTAAGCAGTTTCTCAGAAAGCTTCTTTCCAGATTTCATCTGAGGATATTTCCTTTTTCACCATAGCCCTCTATGGGCTTCCAAACATCACTTTGCCAATTCCACAAGATTTGTCTTAACGAAAGGCTTCTTGAGGGGAAATCTGTGACTCTGTGAGATGATTTCAAAGAACACAAAGAAGTTTCTCAGAAAGTCTCTTTCTCTTTGTTATCGGAGGATATTTCCTTTGGCCCTATAGTCTTCCAAGGTATCCGAAATATCTGTTCTCAGATTCCACAGAAATAAGGCTAGCAAAGAGATCGACGAAATACAGATGTAACTATGTGAGATGAATTAACAGAACACTAAGCAGTTTCTCAGAAAGCTTCTTTCCAGATTTCATCTGAGGATATTTCCTTTTTCACCATAGCCCTCTATGGGCTTCCAAATATCACTTTGCCAATTCCACAAGAACTGTCTTAGCGAAAGGCTTTCTGAGGGGAAAGCTGTAACTCTGTGAGTTGATTTCACAGAACACAAAGAAGTTTCTCAGAAAGCTTCTTTCTCTTTTTTATCGGAGGATATTTCCTTTGGCCCTATACTCTTCCAAGGGATCCGAAATAACTGTTCTCAGATTCCACAGAAATAAGGCTAGCAAAGAGATCCACGAAATACACATGTAACTCTGTGAGATGAATTAACAGAACACTAAGCAGTTTCTCAGAAAGCTTCTTTCCAGATTTCATCTGAGGATATTTCCTTTTTCACCATAACCCTCTATGGGCTTCCAAATATCACTTTGCCAATTCCACAAGAACTGTCTTAACGAAAGGCTTCTTGAGGGGAAAGATGTAACTCTGTGAGATGATTTCAAAGAACACAAAGAAGTTTCTCAGAAAGCTTCTTTGTCTTTCTTATCGGAGGATATTTCCTTTGGCCCTATAGTCTTCCAAGGGATCCGAATTATCTGTTTTCAGATTCCACAGAAATAAGGCTATCAAAGAGATCGACGAAATACAGATGTAACTCTGTGAGATGAATTAACAGAACACTAAGCAGTTTCTCAGAAAGCTTCTTTCCAGATTTCATCTGAGGATATTTCCTTTTTCACCATAACCCTCTATGGGCGTCCAAATATCACTTTGCCAATTCCACAAGAACTGTCTTAACGAAAGGCTTCTTGAGGGGAAATCTGTGACTTTGTGAGATGATTTCAAAGAACACAAAGAAGTTTCTCAGAAAGTTTCTTTCTCTTTGTTATCGGAGGATATTTCCTTTGGCCCTATAGTCTTCCAAGGGATCCGAAATATCTGTTCTCAGATTCCACAGAAATTAGGCTAGCAAAGAGATCGACGAAATACAGATGTAACACTGTGAGATGAATTAACAGAACACTAAGCAGTTTCTCAGAAAGCTTCTTTCCAGATTTCATCGGAGGATATTTCCTTTTTCACCATAGCCCTCTATGGGCTTCCAAATATCACTTTGCCAATTCCACAAGAACTGTCTTAGCGAAAGGCTTCTTGAGGGGAAAGCTGTAACTCTGTGAGATGATTTCACAGAACACAAAGAAGTTTCTCAGAAAACTTCTTTCTCTTTTTTATCGGAGGATATTTCCTTTGGCCCTATAGTCTTCCAAGGGATCCGAAATATCTGTTCTCAGATTCCACAGAAATAAGGCTAGCAAAGAGATCCACAAAATACACATGTAACTCTGTGAGATGAATTAACAGAACACTAAGCAGTTTCTCAGAAAGCTTCTTTCCAGATTTCATCTGAGGATATTTCCTTTTTCACCATAGCCCTCTATGGGCTTCCAAATATCACTTTGCCAATTCCACAAGAACTGTCTTAGCGAAAGGGTTCTCGAGGGGAACGCTGTAACTCTGTGAGATGATTTCAAAGAACACAAAGAAGTTTCTCAGAAAGTTTCTTTCTCTTTGTTATCGGAGGATATTTCCTTTGGCCCTATAGTCTTCCAAGGGATCCGAAATATCTGTTTTCAGATTCCACAGAAATAAGGCTAGCAAAGAGATCCACGAAATACAGATATAACTCTGTGAGATGAATTAACAGAACACTAAGCAGTTTCTCAGAAAGCTTCTTTCCAGATTTCATCTGAGGATATTTCCTTTTTCACCATAGCCCTCTATGGGCTTCCAAATATCACTTTGCCAATTCCACAAGAACTGTCTTGGCGAAAGGCTTCTTGAGGTGAAAGCTGTAACTCTGTGAGATGATTTCACAGAACACAAAGAAGTTTCTCAGAAAGCTTTTTCTCTTTGTTATCGGAGGATATTTCCTTTGGCCCTATAGTCTTCCAAGGGATCCGAAATATCTGTTTTCAGATTCCACAGAAATAAGGCTAGCAAAGAGATCCACGAAATACAGATGTAACTCTGTGAGATGAATTAACAGAACACTAAGCAGTTTCTCAGAAAGCTTCTTTCCAGATTTCATCTGAGGATATTTCCTTTTTCACCATAGCCCTCTATGGGCTTCCAAATATCACTTTGCCAATTCCACAAGAACTGTCTTGTCGAAAGGCTTCTTGAGGTGAAAGCTGTAACTCTGTGAGGTGATTTCACAGAACACAAAGAAGTTTCTCAGAAAGCTTTTTCTCTTTGTTATCGGAGGATATTTCCTTTGGCCCTATAGTCTTCAAAGGGATCCGAAATATCTGTTCTCAGATTCCACAGAAATAAGGCTAGCAAAGAGATCCACGAAATACACATGTAACTCTGTGAGATGAATTAACAGGAGACTAAGCAGTTTCTCAGAAAGCTTCTTTCCAGATTTCATCGGAGGATATTTCCTTTTTCACCATAGCCCTCTAAGGGCTTCCAAATATCACTTTGCCAATTCCACAAGAACTGTCTTAACGAAAGGCTTCTTGAGGGGAAAGCTGTAACTCTGTGAGATGATTTCAAAGAACACAAAGAAGTTTCTCAGAAAGCTTCTTTCTCTTTGTTATCGGAGGATATTTCCTTTGGCCCTATAGTCTTCCATGGGATGCGAAATATCTGTTCTCAGATTCCACAGAAATAAGGCTAGCAAAGAGATCGACGAAATACAGATGTAACTCTGTGAGATGAATTAACAGAACATTAAGCAGTTTCTCAGAAAGCTTCTTTCCAGATTTCATCTGAGGATATTTCCTTTTTCACCATAGCCCTCTATGGACTTCCAAATATCACTTTGCCAATTCCACAAGAACTGTCTTAACGAAAGGCTTCTTGAGGGGAAAGCTGTAACTCTGTGAGATGATTTCACAGAACACAAAGAAGTTTCTCAGAAAGATTCTTTCTCTTTGTTATCGGAGGATATTTCCTTTGGCCCTATAGTCTTCCAAGGGATCCGAATTATCTGCTTTCAGATTCCACAGAAATAAGGCTAGCAAAGAGATCGACGAAATACAGATGTAACTCTGTGAGATGAATTAAGAGAACACTAAGCAGTTTCACAGAAAGCTTCTTTCCAGATTTCATCTGAGGATATTTCCTTTTTCACCATAGCCCTCTATGGGCTTCCAAAAATCACTTTGCGAATTCCACAAGAACTGTCTTGGCGAAAGGCTTCTTGAGGGGAAAGCTGTAACTCTGTTTGATGATTAAACGGAACACAAAGAAGTTTCTCAAAAAGCTTCTTTCTCTTTGTTATCGGAGGATATTTCCTTTGGCCCTATAGTCTTCCAAGGGATCCGAAATATCTGTTCTCAGATTCCACAGAAATAAGTCTAGCAAAGAGATCAACGAAATACAGATGTAACTCTGTGAGATGAATTACAGAACACTAAGCAGTTTCTCAAAAAGCTTCTTTCCAGATTTCATCTGAGGATATTTCCTTTTTCACCATAGCCCTCTATGGGCTTCCAAATATCACTTTGCCAATTCCACAAGAACTGTTTTAACGAAAGGCTTCTTGAGAGGAAATCTGTGACTCTGTGAGATGATTTCAAAGAACACAAAGAAGTTTCTCAGAAAGTTTCTTTCTCTTTGTTATCGGAGGATATTTCCTTTGGCCCTATTGTCTTCCAAGGGATCCGAAATATCTGTTCTCAGATTCCACAGAAATAAGGCTAGCAAAGGGATCCACGAAATACAGATGTAACTCTGTGAGATGAATTAACAGAAGACTAAGCAGTGTCTCAGAAAGTTTCTTTCCAGATTTCATTTGAGGATATTTCCTTTTTCACCATAGCCCTCTATGGTCTTATAAATATCACTTTGCCAATTCCACAAGAACTGTCTTAACGAAAGGCTTCTTGAGGGGAAAGCTGTAACTCTGTGAGATGATTTCAGAGAACACAAAGAAGTTTCTCAGAAAGCTTCTTTCTCTTTGTTATCGGAGGATATTTCCTTTGGCCCTATAGTCTTCCAAGGGATCTGAAATATCTGTTTTCAGATTCCACAGAAATAAGGCAAGCAAAGAGATCCACGAAATACAGATGTAACTCTGTGAGATGAATTAACAGAACACTAAGCAGTTTCTCAGAAAGCTTCTTTCCAGATTTCATCTGAGGATATTTCCTTTTTCACCATAGCCCTCTATGGGCTTCCAAATATCACTTTGCCAATTCCAGAAGAACTGTCTTGGCGAAAGGCTTCTTGAGGGGAAAGCTGTAACTCTGTGAGATGATTTCACAGAACACAAAGAAGTTTCTCAAAAAGCTTCTTTCTCTTTGTTATCGGAGGATATTTCCTTTGGCCCTATACTCTTCCAAGGGATCCGAAATATCTGTTCTCAGATTCCACAGAAATAAGGCTAGCAAAGAGATCAACGAAATACAGATGTAACTCTGTGAGATGAGTTAACAGAACACTAAGCAGTTTCTCAGAAAGCTTCTTTCCAGATTTCATCTGAGGATATTTTCTTTTTCACCATAGCCCTCTATGGGCTTCCAAATATCACTTTGCCAATTCCACAAGAATTGTCTTAACGAAAGGCTTCTTGAGGGGAAATCTGTGACTCTGTGAGATGATTTCAAAGAACACAAAGAAGTTTCTCAGAAAGTTTCTTTCTCTTTGTTATCGGAGGATATTTCCTTTGGCCCTATAGTCTTCCAAGGGATCCGAAATATCTGTTCTCAGATTCCACAGAAATAAGGCTAGCAAAGAGATCGACGAAATACAGATGTAACTATGTGGGATGAATTAACAGAACACTAAGCAGTTTCTCAAAAAGCTTCTTTCCAGATTTCATCTGAGGATATTTCCTTTTTCACCATAGTCCTCTATGGGCTTCCAAATATCACTTTGCCAATTCCACAAGAACTGTCTTAGCGAAAGGCTTCTTGAGGGGAAAGCTGTAACTCTGTGAGATGATTTCACAGAACACAAAGAAGTTTCTCAGAAAGCTTCTTTCTCTTTTTTATCGGAGGATATTTCCTTTGGCCCTATAGTCTTCCAAGGGATCCGAAATATCTGTTCTCAGATTCCACAGAAATAAGGCTAGCAAAGAGATCCACAAAATACACATGTAACTCTGTGAGATGAATTAACAGAACACTAAGCAGTTTCTCAGAAAGCTTCTTTCCAGATTTCATCTGAGGATATTTCCTTTTTCACCATAGCCCTCTATGGGCTTCCAAATATCACTTTGCGAATTCCACAAGAACTGTTTTAACGAAAGGCTTCTTGAGAGGAAATCTGTGACTCTGTGAGATGATTTCAAAGAACACAAAGAAGTTTCTCAGAAAGTTTCTTTCTCTTTGTTATCGGAGGATATTTCCTTTGGCCCTATTGTCTTCCAAGGGATCCGAAATATCTGTTCTCAGATTCCACAGAAATAAGGCTAGCAAAGGGATCCACGAAATACAGATGTAACTCTGTGAGATGAATTAACAGAAGACTAAGCAGTGTCTCAGAAAGTTTCTTTCCAGATTTCATTTGAGGATATTTCCTTTTTCACCATAGCCCTCTATGGGCTTCTAAATATCACTTTGCCAATTCCACAAGAACTGTCTTAACGAAAGGCTTCTTGAGGGGAAAGCTGTAACTCTGTGAGATGATTTCAGAGAACACAAAGAAGTTTCTCAGAAAGCTTCTTTCTCTTTGTTATCGGAGGATATTTCCTTTGGCCCTATAGTCTTCCAAGGGATCCGAAATATCTGTTTTCAGATTCCACAGAAATAAGGCAAGCAAAGAGATCCACGAAATACAGATGTAACTCTGTGAGATGAATTAACAGAACACTAAGCAGTTTCTCAGAAAGCTTCTTTCCAGATTTCATCTGAGGATATTTCCTTTTTCACCATAGCCCTCTATGGGCTTCCAAATATCACTTTGCCAATTCCAGAAGAACTGTCTTGGCGAAAGGCTTCTTGAGGGGAAAGCTGTAACTCTGTGAGATGATTTCACAGAACACAAAGAAGTTTCTCAAAAAGCTTCTTTCTCTTTCTTATCGGAGGATATTTCCTTTGGCCCTATACTCTTCCAAGGGATCCGAAATATCTGTTCTCAGATTCCACAGAAATAAGGCTAGCAAAGAGATCAACGAAATACAGATGTAACTCTGTGAGATGAGTTAACAGAACACTAAGCAGTTTCTCAGAAAGCTTCTTTCCAGATTTCATCTGAGGATATTTTCTTTTTCACCATAGCCCTCTATGGGCTTCCAAATATCACTTTGCCAATTCCACAAGAATTGTCTTAACGAAAGGCTTCTTGAGGGGAAATCTGTGACTCTGTGAGATGATTTCAAAGAACACAAAGAAGTTTCTCAGAAAGTTTCTTTCTCTTTGTTATCGGAGGATATTTCCTTTGGCCCTATAGTCTTCCAAGGGATCCGAAATATCTGTTCTCAGATTCCACAGAAATAAGGCTAGCAAAGAGATCGACGAAATACAGATGTAACTATGTGGGATGAATTAACAGAACACTAAGCAGTTTCTCAAAAAGCTTCTTTCCAGATTTCATCTGAGGATATTTCCTTTTTCACCATAGTCCTCTATGGGCTTCCAAATATCACTTTGCCAATTCCACAAGAACTGTCTTAGCGAAAGGCTTCTTGAGGGGAAAGCTGTAACTCTGTGAGATGATTTCACAGAACACAAAGAAGTTTCTCAGAAAGCTTCTTTCTCTTTTTTATCGGAGGATATTTCCTTTGGCCCTATAGTCTTCCAAGGGATCCGAAATATCTGTTCTCAGATTCCACAGAAATAAGGCTAGCAAAGAGATCCACAAAATACACATGTAACTCTGTGAGATGAATTAACAGAACACTAAGCAGTTTCTCAGAAAGCTTCTTTCCAGATTTCATCTGAGGATATTTCCTTTTTCACCATAGCCCTCTATGGGCTTCCAAATATCACTTTGCCAATTCCACAAGAACTGTCTTAGCGAAAGGGTTCTTGAGGGGAACGCTGTAACTCTGTGAGATGATTTCAAAGAACACAAAGAAGTTTCTCAGAAAGCTTCTTTCTCTTTGTTATCGGAGGATATTTCCTTTGGCCCTATAGTCTTCCAAGGGATCCGAAATATCTGTTTTCAGATTCCACAGAAATAAGGCTAGCAAAGAGATCCACGAAATACAGATATAACTCTGTGAGATGAATTAACAGAACACTAAGCAGTTTCTCAGAAAGCTTCTTTCCAGATTTCATCTGAGGATATTTCCTTTTTCACCATAGCCCTCTATGGGCTTCCAAATATCACTTTGCCAATTCCACAAGAACTGTCTTGGCGAAAGGCTTCTTGAGGTGAAAGCTGTAACTCTGTGAGATGATTTCACAGAACACAAAGAAGTTTCTCAGAAAGCTTTTTCTCTTTGTTATCGGAGGATATTTCCTTTGGCCCTATAGTCTTCAAAGGGATCCGAAATATCTGTTCTCAGATTCCACAGAAATAAGGCTAGCAAAAGATCCACGAAATACACATGTAACTCTGTGAGATGAATTAACAGAAGACTAAGCAGTTTCTCAGAAAGCTTCTTTCCAGATTTCATCGGAGGATATTTCCTTTTTCACCATAGCCCTCTATGGGCTTCCAAATATCACTTTGCCAATTCCACAAGAACTGTCTTAACGAAAGGCTTCTTGAGGGGAAAGCTGTAACTCTGTGAGATGATTTCACAGAACACAAAGAAGTTTCTCAGAAAGCTTCTTTCTCTTTGTTATCGGAGGATATTTCCTTTGGCCCTATAGTCTTCCAAGGGATCCGAAATATCTGTTCTCAGATTCCACAGAAATAAGGCTAGCAAAGAGATCAACGAAATACAGATGTAACTCTGTGAGATGAATTAACAGAACACTAAGCAGTTTCTCAGAAAGCTTCTTTCCAGATTTCATCTGAGGATATTTCCTTTTTCACCATAGCCCTCTATGGGCTTCCAAACATCACTTTGCCAATTCCACAAGATTTGTCTTAACGAAAGGCTTCTTGAGGGGAAATCTGTGACTCTGTGAGATGATTTCAAAGAACACAAAGAAGTTTCTCAGAAAGTCTCTTTCTCTTTGTTATCGGAGGATATTTCCTTTGGCCCTATAGTCTTCCAAGGTATCCGAAATATCTGTTCTCAGATTCCACAGAAATAAGGCTAGCAAAGAGATCGACGAAATACAGATGTAACTATGTGAGATGAATTAACAGAACACTAAGCAGTTTCTCAGAAAGCTTCTTTCCAGATTTCATCTGAGGATATTTCCTTTTTCACCATAGCCCTCTATGGGCTTCCAAATATCACTTTGCCAATTCCACAAGAACTGTCTTAGCGAAAGGCTTTCTGAGGGGAAAGCTGTAACTCTGTGAGTTGATTTCACAGAACACAAAGAAGTTTCTCAGAAAGCTTCTTTCTCTTTTTTATCGGAGGATATTTCCTTTGGCCCTATACTCTTCCAAGGGATCCGAAATAACTGTTCTCAGATTCCACAGAAATAAGGCTAGCAAAGAGATCCACGAAATACACATGTAACTCTGTGAGATGAATTAACAGAACACTAAGCAGTTTCTCAGAAAGCTTCTTTCCAGATTTCATCTGAGGATATTTCCTTTTTCACCATAACCCTCTATGGGCTTCCAAATATCACTTTGCCAATTCCACAAGAACTGTCTTAACGAAAGGCTTCTTGAGGGGAAAGATGTAACTCTGTGAGATGATTTCAAAGAACACAAAGAAGTTTCTCAGAAAGCTTCTTTGTCTTTCTTATCGGAGGATATTTCCTTTGGCCCTATAGTCTTCCAAGGGATCCGAATTATCTGTTTTCAGATTCCACAGAAATAAGGCTATCAAAGAGATCGACGAAATACAGATGTAACTCTGTGAGATGAATTAACAGAACACTAAGCAGTTTCTCAGAAAGCTTCTTTCCAGATTTCATCTGAGGATATTTCCTTTTTCACCATAACCCTCTATGGGCGTCCAAATATCACTTTGCCAATTCCACAAGAACTGTCTTAACGAAAGGCTTCTTGAGGGAAAATCTGTGACTTTGTGAGATGATTTCAAAGAACACAAAGAAGTTTCTCAGAAAGTTTCTTTCTCTTTGTTATCGGAGGATATTTCCTTTGGCCCTATAGTCTTCCAAGGGATCCGAAATATCTGTTCTCAGATTCCACAGAAATTAGGCTAGCAAAGAGATCGACGAAATACAGATGTAACACTGTGAGATGAATTAACAGAACACTAAGCAGTTTCTCAGAAAGCTTCTTTCCAGATTTCATCGGAGGATATTTCCTTTTTCACCATAGCCCTCTATGGGCTTCCAAATATCACTTTGCCAATTCCACAAGAACTGTCTTAGCGAAAGGCTTCTTGAGGGGAAAGCTGTAACTCTGTGAGATGATTTCACAGAACACAAAGAAGTTTCTCAGAAAACTTCTTTCTCTTTTTTATCGGAGGATATTTCCTTTGGCCCTATAGTCTTCCAAGGGATCCGAAATATCTGTTCTCAGATTCCACAGAAATAAGGCTAGCAAAGAGATCCACAAAATACACATGTAACTCTGTGAGATGAATTAACAGAACACTAAGCAGTTTCTCAGAAAGCTTCTTTCCAGATTTCATCTGAGGATATTTCCTTTTTCACCATAGCCCTCTATGGGCTTCCAAATATCACTTTGCCAATTCCACAAGAACTGTCTTAGCGAAAGGGTTCTCGAGGGGAACGCTGTAACTCTGTGAGATGATTTCAAAGAACACAAAGAAGTTTCTCAGAAAGTTTCTTTCTCTTTGTTATCGGAGGATATTTCCTTTGGCCCTATAGTCTTCCAAGGGATCCGAAATATCTGTTTTCAGATTCCACAGAAATAAGGCTAGCAAAGAGATCCACGAAATACAGATATAACTCTGTGAGATGAATTAACAGAACACTAAGCAGTTTCTCAGAAAGCTTCTTTCCAGATTTCATCTGAGGATATTTCCTTTTTCACCATAGCCCTCTATGGGCTTCCAAATATCACTTTGCCAATTCCACAAGAACTGTCTTGGCGAAAGGCTTCTTGAGGTGAAAGCTGTAACTCTGTGAGATGATTTCACAGAACACAAAGAAGTTTCTCAGAAAGCTTTTTCTCTTTGTTATCGGAGGATATTTCCTTTGGCCCTATAGTCTTCAAAGGGATCCGAAATATCTGTTCTCAGATTCCACAGAAATAAGGCTAGCAAAAGATCCACGAAATACACATGTAACTCTGTGAGATGAATTAACAGAAGACTAAGCAGTTTCTCAGAAAGCTTCTTTCCAGATTTCATCGGAGGATATTTCCTTTTTCACCATAGCCCTCTATGGGCTTCCAAATATCACTTTGCCAATTCCACAAGAACTGTCTTAGCGAAAGGCTTTCTGAGGGGAAAGCTGTAACTCTGTGAGTTGATTTCACAGAACACAAAGAAGTTTCTCAGAAAGCTTCTTTCTCTTTTTTATCGGAGGATATTTCCTTTGGCCCTATACGCTTCCAAGGGATCCGAAATAACTGTTCTCAGATTCCACAGAAATAAGGCTAGCAAAGAGATCCACGAAATACACATGTAACTCTGTGAGATGAATTAACAGAACACTAAGCAGTTTCTCAGAAAGCTTCTTTCCAGATTTCATCTGAGGATATTTCCTTTTTCACCATAACCCTCTATGGGCTTCCAAATATCACTTTGCCAATTCCACAAGAACTGTCTTAACGAAAGGCTTCTTGAGGGGAAAGATGTAACTCTGTGAGATGATTTCAAAGAAGACAAAGAAGTTTCTCAGAAAGCTTCTTTGTCTTTCTTATCGGAGGATATTTCCTTTGGCCCTATAGTCTTCCAAGGGATCCGAATTATCTGTTTTCAGATTCCACAGAAATAAGGCTATCAAAGAGATCGACGAAATACAGATGTAACTCTGTGAGATGAATTAACAGAACACTAAGCAGTTTCTCAGAAAGCTTCTTTCCAGATTTCATCTGAGGATATTTCCTTTTTCACCATAACCCTCTATGGGCGTCCAAATATCACTTTGCCAATTCCACAAGAACTGTCTTAACGAAAGGCTTCTTGAGGGGAAATCTGTGACTTTGTGAGATGATTTCAAAGAACACAAAGAAGTTTCTCAGAAAGTTTCTTTCTCTTTGTTATCGGAGGATATTTCCTTTGGCCCTATAGTCTTCCAAGGGATCCGAAATATCTGTTCTCAGATTCCACAGAAATTAGGCTAGCAAAGAGATCGACGAAATACAGATGTAACACTGTGAGATGAATTAACAGAACATTAAGCAGTTTCTCAGAAAGCTTCTTTCCAGATTTCATCGGAGGATATTTCCTTTTTCACCATAGCCATCTATGGGCTTCCAAATATCACTTTGCCAATTCCACAAGAACTGTCTTAGCGAAAGGCTTCTTGAGGGGAAAGCTGTAACTCTGTGAGATGATTTCACAGAACACAAAGAAGTTTCTCAGAAAACTTCTTTCTCTTTTTTATCGGAGGATATTTCCTTTGGCCCTATAGTCTTCCAAGGGATCCGAAATATCTGTTCTCAGATTCCACAGAAATAAGGCTAGCAAAGAGATCCACGAAATACAGATATAACTCTGTGAGATGAATTAACAGAACACTAAGCAGTTTCTCAGAAAGCTTCTTTCCAGATTTCATCTGAGGATATTTCCTTTTTCACCATAGCCCTCTATGGGCTTCCAAATATCACTTTGCCAATTCCACAAGAACTGTCTTGGCGAAAGGCTTCTTGAGGTGAAAGCTGTAACTCTGTGAGATGATTTCACAGAACACAAAGAAGTTTCTCAGAAAGCTTTTTCTCTTTGTTATCGGAGGATATTTCCTTTGGCCCTATAGTCTTGAAAGGGATCCGAAATATCTGTTCTCAGATTCCACAGAAATAAGGCTAGCAAAAGATCCACGAAATACACATGTAACTCTGTGAGATGAATTAACAGAAGACTAAGCAGTTTCTCAGAAAGCTTCTTTCCAGATTTCATCGGAGGATATTTCCTTTTTCAACATAGCCCTCTATGGGCTTCCAAATATCACTTTGCCAATTCCACAAGAACTGTCTTAACGAAAGGCTTCTTGAGGGGAAAGCTGTAACTCTGTGAGATGATTTCACAGAACACAAAGAAGTTTCTCAGAAAGCTTCTTTCTCTTTGTTATCGGAGGATATTTCCTTTGGCCCTATAGTCTTCCAAGGGATCCGAAATATCTGTTCTCAGATTCCACAGAAATAAGGCTAGCAAAGAGATCAACGAAATACAGATATAACTCTGTGAGATGAATTAACAGAACACTAAGCAGTTTCTCAGAAAGCTTCTTTCCAGATTTCATCTGAGGATATTTCCTTTTTCACCATAGCCCTCTATGGGCTTCCAAACATCACTTTGCCAATTCCACAAGATTTGTCTTAACGAAAGGCTTCTTGAGGGGAAATCTGTGACTCTGTGAGATGATTTCAAAGAACACAAAGAAGTTTCTCAGAAAGTTTCTTTCTCTTTGTTATCGGAGGATATTTCCTTTGGCCTTATAGTCTTCCAAGGGATCCGAAATATCTGTTCTCAGATTCCACAGAAATAAGGCTAGCAAAGAGATCGACGAAATACAGATGTAACTCTGTGAGATGAATTAACAGAACACTAAGCAGTTTCTCAGAAAGCTTCTTTCCAGATTTCATCTGAGGATATTTCCTTTTTCACCATAGCCCTCTATGGGCTTCCAAATATCACTTTGCCAATTCCACAAGAACTGTCTTAGCGAAAGGCTTTCTGAGGGGAAAGCTGTAACTCTGTGAGTTGATTTCACAGAACACAAAGAAGTTTCTCAGAAAGCTTCTTTCTCTTTTTTATCGGAGGATATTTCCTTTGGCCCTATACTCTTCCAAGGGATCCGAAATAACTGTTCTCAGATTCCACAGAAATAAGGCTAGCAAAGAGATCCACGAAATACACATGTAACTCTGTGAGATGAATTAACAGAACACTAAGCAGTTTCTCAGAAAGCTTCTTTCCAGATTTCATCTGAGGATATTTCCTTTTTCACCATAACCCTCTATGGGCTTCCAAATATCACTTTGCCAATTCCACAAGAACTGTCTTAACGAAAGGCTTCTTGAGGGGAAAGATGTAACTCTGTGAGATGATTTCAAAGAACACAAAGAAGTTTCTCAGAAAGCTTCTTTGTCTTTCTTATCGGAGGATATTTCCTTTGGCCCTATAGTCTTCCAAGGGATCCGAATTATCTGTTTTCAGATTCCACAGAAATAAGGCTATCAAAGAGATCGACGAAATACAGATGTAACTCTGTGAGATGAATTAACAGAACACTAAGCAGTTTCTCAGAAAGCTTCTTTCCAGATTTCATCTGAGGATATTTCCTTTTTCACCATAACCCTCTATGGGCTTCCAAATATCACTTTGCCAATTCCACAAGAACTGTCTTAGCGAAAGGCTTCTTGAGGGGAAAGCTGTAACTCTGTGAGATGATTTCACAGAACACAAAGAAGTTTCTCAGAAAACTTCATTCCCTTTGTTATCGGAGGATATTTCCTTTGGCCCTATAGTCTTCCAAGGGATCCGAAATATCTGTTCTCAGATTCCACAGAAATAAGGCTAGCAAAGAGATCCACGAAATACAGATGTAACTCTGTGAGATGAATTAACAGAACACTAAGCAGTTTCTCAGAAAGCTTCTTTCCAGATTTCATCGGAGGATATTTCCTTTTTCACCATAGCCCTCTATGGGCTTCAAAATATCACTTTGCCAATTCCACAAGAATTGTCTTAAAGAAAGGCTTCTTGAGGGGAAATCTGTGACTCTGTGAGATGATTTCAAAGAACACTAAGAAGTTTCTCAGAAATTTTCTTTCTCTTTGTTATCGGAGGATATTTCCTTTGGCCCTATAGTCTTCCAAGGGATCCGAAATATCTGTTCTCAGATTCCACAGAAATAAGGCTAGCAAAGAGATCGACGAAATACAGATGTAACTCTGTGAGATGAATTAACAGAACACTAAGCAGTTTCTCAGAAAGCTTCTTTCCAGATTTCATCTGAGGATATTTCCTTTTTCACCATAGCCCTCTATGGGCTTCCAAATATCACTTTGCCAATTCCACAAGAACTGTCTTAGCGAAAGGCTTTCTGAGGGGAAAGCTGTAACTCTGTGAGTTGATTTCACAGAACACAAAGAAGTTTCTCAGAAAGCTTCTTTCTCTTTTTTATCGGAGGATATTTCCTTTGGCCCTATACTCTTCCAAGGGATCCGAAATAACTGTTCTCAGATTCCACAGAAATAAGGCTAGCAAAGAGATCCACGAAATACACATGTAACTCTGTGAGATGAATTAACAGAACACTAAGCAGTTTCTCAGAAAGCTTCTTTCCAGATTTCATCAGAGGATATTTCCTTTTTCACCATAACCCTCTATGGGCTTCCAAATATCACTTTGCCAATTCCACAAGAACTGTCTTAACGAAAGGCTTCTTGAGGGGAAAGATGTAACTCTGTGAGATGATTTCAAAGAACACAAAGAAGTTTCTCAGAAAGCTTCTTTGTCTTTCTTATCGGAGGATATTTCCTTTGGCCCTATAGTCTTCCAAGGGATCCGAATTATCTGTTTTCAGATTCCACAGAAATAAGGCTATCAAAGAGATCGACGAAATACAGATGTAACTCTGTGAGATGAATTAACAGAACACTAAGCAGTTTCTCAGAAAGCTTCTTTCCAGATTTCATCTGAGGATATTTCCTTTTTCACCATAACCCTCTATGGGCGTCCAAATATCACTTTGCCAATTCCACAAGAACTGTCTTAGCGAAAGGCTTCTTGAGGGGAAAGCTGTAACTCTGTGAGATGATTTCACAGAACACAAAGAAGTTTCTCAGAAAACTTCATTCCCTTTGTTATCGGAGGATATTTCCTTTGGCCCTATAGTCTTCCAAGGGATCCGAAATATCTGTTCTCAGATTCCACAGAAATAAGGCTAGCAAAGAGATCCACGAAATACAGATGTAACTCTGTGAGATGAATTAACAGAACACTAAGCAGTTTCTCAGAAAGCTTCTTTCCAGATTTCATCCGAGGATATTTCCTTTTTCACCATAGCCCTCTATGGGCTTCCAAATATCACTTTGCCAATTCCACAAGAATTGTCTTAAAGAAAGGCTTCTTGAGGGGAAATCTGTGACTCTGTGAGATGATTTCAAAGAACACTAAGAAGTTTCTCAGAAATTTTCTTTCTCTTTGTTATCGGAGGATATTTCCTTTGGCCCTATAGTCTTCCAAGGGATCCGAAATATCTGTTCTCAGATTCCACAGAAATAAGGCTAGCAAAGAGATCGACGAAATACAGATGTAACTCTGTGAGATGAATTAACAGAACACTAAGCAGTTTCTCAGAAAGCTTCTTTCCAGATTTCATCTGAGGATATTTCCTTTTTCACCATAGCCCACTATGGGCTTCTAAATATCACTTTGCCAATTCCACAAGAACTGTCTTAGCGAAAGGGTTCTTGAGGGGAAAGCTGTAACTCTGTGAGATGATTTCAAAGAACACAAAGAAGTTTCTCAGAAAGCTTCTTTCTCTTTGTTATCGGAGGATATTTCCTTTGCCCCTATAGTCTTCCATGGGATGCGAAATATCTGTTCTCAGATTCCACAGAAATAAGGCTAGCAAAGAGATCGACGAAATACAGATGTAACCCTGTGAGATGAATTAACAGAACACTAAGCAGTTTCTCACAAAGCTTCTTTCCAGATTTCATCTGAGGATATTTCCTTTTTCACCATAGCCCTGTATGGGCTTCCAAATATCACTTTGCCAATTCCACAAGAACTGTCTTAATGAAAGGCTTCTTGAGGGGAAAGCTGTAACTCTGTGAGATGATTTCACAGAACACAAAGAAGTTTCTCAGAAAGCTTCTTTCTCTTTGTTATCGGAGGATATTTCCTTTGGCCCTATAGTCTTCCAAGGGATCCGAATTATCTGTTTTCAGATTCCACAGAAATAAGGCTAGCAAAGATATCGACGAAATACAGATGTAACTCTGTGAGATGAATTAACAGAACACTAAGCAGTTTCACAGAAAGCTTCTTTCCAGATTTCATCTGAGGATATTTCCTTTTTCACCATAGCCCTCTATGGGCTTCCAAATATCACTTTGCCAATTCCACAAGAACTGTCTTGGCGAAAGGCTTCTTGAGGGGAAAGCTGTAACTCTGTGAGATGATTTCACAGAACACAAGGAAGTTTCTCAAAAAGCTTCTTTCTCTTTGTTATCGGAGGATATTTCCTTTGGCCCTATAGTCTTCCAAGGGATCCGAAATATCTGTTCTCAGATTCCACAGAAATAAGGCTAGCAAAGAGATCAACGAAATACAGATGTAACTCTGTGAGATGAATTAACAGAACACTAAGCAGTTTCTCAGAAAGCTTCTTTCCAGATTTCATCTGAGGATATTTCCTTTTTCACCATAGCCCTCTATGGGCTTCCAAATATCACTTTGCCAATTCCACAAGAATTGTCTTAACGAAAGGTTTCTTGAGGGGAAATCTGTGAATCTGTGAGATGATTTCAAAGAACACAAAGAAGTTTCTCAGAAAGTGACTTTCTCTTTGTTATCGGAGGATATTTCCTTTGGCCCTATATTCTTCCAAGGGATCCGAAATATCTGTTCTCAGATTCCACAGAAATAAGGCTAGCAAAGAGATCCTCGAAATACACATGTAACTCTGTGAGATGAATTAACAGAACTAAGCAGTTTCTCAGAGCTTCTTTCCGGATTTCATCGGAGAATATTTCCTTTTTCACCATAGCCCTCTATGGGCTTCCAAATATCACTTTGCCAATTCCACAAGAACTGTCGTAGCGAAAGGCTTCTTGAGGGGAACGCTGTAACTCTGTGAGATGATTTCAAAGAACACAAAGAAGTTTCTCAGAAAGCTTCTTTCTCTTTGTTATCGGAGGATATTTCCTTTGGCCCTATAGTCTTCCAAGGGATCCGAAATATCTGTTTTCAGATTCCACAGAAATAAGGCTAGCAAAGAGATCCACGAAATACAGATGTAACTCTGTGAGATGAATTAACAGAACACTAAGCAGTTTCTCAGAAAGCTTCTTTCCAGATTTCATCTGAGGATATTTCCTTTTTCACCATAGCCCTCTATGGGCTTCCAAATATCACTTTGCCAATTCCACAAGAATTGTCTTAACGAAAGGCTTCTTGAGGGGAAAGCTGTAACTCTGTGAGATGATTTCAAAGAACACAAAGAAGTTTCTCAGAAAGTTTCTTTCTCTTTGTTAACGGAGGATATTTCCGTTGGCCCTATAGTCTTCCAAGGGATCCGAAATATCTGTTCTCAGATTCCACAGAAATAAGGCTAGCAAAGAGATCGACGAAATACAGTTGTAACTATGTGAGATGAATTAACAGAACACTAAGCAGTTTCTCAGAAAGCTTCTTTCCAGATTTCATCTGAGGATATTTCCTTTTTCACCATAGCCCTCTATGGGCTTCCAAATATCACTTTGCCAATTCCACAAGAACTGTCTTAGCGAAAGGCTCCTTGAGGGGAAAGCTGTAACTCTGTGAGATGATTTCACAGAACACAAAGAAGTTTCTCAGAAAGCTTCTTTCTCTTTTTTATCGGAGGATATTTCCTTTGGCCCTATACTCTTCCAAGGGATCCGAAATATCTGTTCTCAGATTCCACAGAAATAAGGCTAGAAAAGAGATCCACGAAATACACATGTAACTCTGTGAGATGAATTAACAGAACACTAAGCAGTTTCTCAGAAAGCTTCTTTCCAGATTTCATCTGAGGATATTTCCTTTTTCACCATAGCCCTCTACGGGCTTCCAAATATCACTTTGCCAATTCCACAAGAACTGTCTTAGCGAAAGGCTTCTTGAGGGGAACGCTGTAACTCTGTGAGATGATTTCAAAGAACACAAAGAAGTTTCTCAGAAAGCTTCTTTCTCTTTGTTATCGGAGGATATTTCCTTTGGCCCTATAGTCTTCCAAGGGATCCGAAATATCTGTTCTCAGATTCCACAGAAATAAGGCTAGCAAAGAGATCCACGAAATACACATGTAACTCTGTGAAATGAATTAACAGAACACTAAGCAGTTTCTCAGAAAGCTTCTTTCCAGATTTCATCTGAGGATATTTCCTTTTTCACCATAGCCCTCTATGGGCTTCCAAATATCACTTTGCCAATTCCACAAGAACTGTCTTGTCGAAAGGCTTCTTGAGGGGAAAGCTGTAACTCTGTGAGATGATTTCAAAGAACACAAAGAAGTTTCTCAGAAAGTTTCTTTCTCTTTGTTATCGGAGGATATTTCCTTTGGCCCTATAGTCTTCCAAGGGATCCGAAATATCTGTTCTCAGATTCCACAGAAATAAGGCTAGCAAAGAGATCGACGAAATACAGATGTAACTCTGTGAGATGAATTAACAGAACACTAAGCAGTTTCTCAGAAAGCTTCTTTCCAGATTTCATCTGAGGATATTTCCTTTTTCACCATAGCCCTCTACGGCTTCCAAATATCACTTTGCCAATTCCACAAGAACTGTTTTAACGAAAGGCTTCTTGAGGGGAAAGCTGTAACTCTGTGAGATGATTTCAAAGAACACAAAGAAGTTTCTCAGAAAGCTTCTTTCTCTTTGTTATCGGAGGATATTTCCTTTGGCCCTATAGTCTTCCATGGGATGCGAAATATCTGTTCTCAGATTCCACAGAAATAAGGCTAGCAAAGAGATCGACGAAATACAGATGTAACTCTGTGAGATGAATTAACAGAACACTAAGCAGTTTCTCAGAAAGCTTCTTTCCAGATTTCATCTGAGGATATTTCCTTTTTCACCATAGCCCTGTATGGGCTTTCAAATATCACTTTGCCAATTCCACAAGAACTGTCTTAACGAAAGGCTTCTTGAGGGGAAAGCTGTAACTCTGTGAGATGATTTCACAGAACACAAAGAAGTTTCTCAGAAAGCTTCTTTCTCTTTGTTATCGGAGGATATTTCCTTTGGCCCTATAGTCTTCCAAGGGATCCGAATTATCTGTTTTCAGATTCCACAGAAATAAGGCTAGCAAAGATATCGACGAAATACAGATGTAACTCTGTGAGATGAATTAACAGAACACTAAGCAGTTTCACAGAAAGCTTCTTTCCAGATTTCATCTGAGGATATTTCCTTTTTCACCATAGCCCTCTATGGGCTTCCAAATATCACTTTGCCAATTCCACAAGAACTGTCTTGGCGAAAGGCTTCTTGAGGGGAAAGCTGTAACTCTGTGAGATGATTTCACAGAACACAAGGAAGTTTCTCAAAAAGCTTCTTTCTCTTTGTTATCGGAGGATATTTCCTTTGGCCCTATAGTCTTCCAAGGGATCCGAAATATCTGTTCTCAGATTCCACAGAAATAAGGCTAGCAAAGATATCAACGAAATACAGATGTAACTCTGTGAGATGAATTAACAGAACACTAAGCAGTTTCTCAGAAAGCTTCTTTCCAGATTTCATCTGAGGATATTTCCTTTTTCACCATAGCCCTCTATGGGCTTCCAAATATCACTTTGCCAATTCCACAAGAATTGTCTTAACGAAAGGCTTCTTGAGGGGAAATCTGTGAATCTGTGAGATGATTTCAAAGAACACAAAGAAGTTTCTCAGAAAGTTTCTTTCTCTTTGTTATCGGAGGATATTTCCTTTGGCCCTATAGTCTTCCAAGGGATCCGAAATATCTGTTCTCAGATTCCACAGAAATAAGGCTAGCAAAGAGATCGACCAAATACAGATGTAACTCTGTGAGATGAATTAACAGAACATTAAGCAGTTTCTCAGAAAGCTTCATTCTAGATTTCATCTGAGGATATTTCCTTTTTCACCATAGCCCTCTATGGGCTTCCAAATATCACTTTGCCAATTCCACAAGAACGGTCTTAGCGAAAGGGTTCTTGAGGGGAAAGATGTAACTCTGTGAGATGATTTCAAAGAACACAAAGAAGTTTCTCAGAAAGCTTCTTTCTCTTTGTTATCGGAGGATATTTCCTTTGGCCCTAAAGTCTTCCAAGGGATCCGAAATATCTGTTCTCAGATTCCACAGAAATAAGGCTAGCAAAGATATCCACGAAACACAGATGTAAATCTGTGAGATGAATTAACAGAACACTAAGCAGTTTCTCAGAAAGCTTCTTTCCAGATTTCATCTGAGGATACTTCCTTTTTCACAATAGCCCTCTATGGTCTTCCAAATATCACTTGGACATTTCCACAAGAACTGTCTTAGCGAAAGGCTTCTTGAGGGGAAAGCTGTAACTCTGTGAGATGATTTCACAGAACACAAAGAAGTTTCTCAGAAAGCTTCTTTCTCTTTGTTATCGGAGGATATTTCCTTTGGCCCTATAGTCTTCAAAGGGATCCGAAATATCCGTTCTCAGATTCCAAAGAATTAAGGCTAGCAAAGAGATCCACGAAATACAGATGTAACTCTGTGAGTGGAAGTCACACATCACAGAGCAGTTCTCAGAAAGCTTCTTTCCAGATTTCATCTGAGGATATTTCCTTTTCCACCCTAGCCCTCTATGGGCTTCCAAATATCACTTCGCCAATTCCACAAGAACTCTCTTAACGAAGGGCTTCTTGAGGGGTAAGCTGTAACTCTGTGAGATGATTTCACAGAACACAAAGAAGTTTCTCAGAAAGCTTCTTTCTCTTTGTTATCGGAGGATATTTCCCTTGGCCCTATAGTCTTCAAAGGGATCCGAAATATCTGTTCTCAGATTCCACGGAAATAAGGCTAGCAAAGAGATCCACGAAATACAGATGTAACTCTGTGAGATGAATTAACAGAACACTAAGCAGTTTCTCAGAAAGCTTCTTTCCAGATTTCATCTGAGGATATTTCCTTTTTCACCATAGCCCTCTCTGGGCTTCCAAACATCACTTTGCCAATTCCACAAGAATTGTCTTGGCGAAAGGCTTCTGGAGGGGAAAGCTGTAACTCTGTGAGATGATTTCACAGAACACAAAGAAGTTTCTCAGAAAGCTTCTTTCTCTTTGTTATCGGAGGATATTTCCTTTGGCCCTATAGTCTTCAAAGGGATCCGAAATATCCGTTCTCAGATTCCAAAGAATTAAGGCTAGCAAAGAGATCCACGAAATACAGATGTAACTCTGTGAGTGGAAGTCACACATCACAGAGCAGTTCTCAGAAAGCTTCTTTCCAGATTTCATCTGAGGATATTTCCTTTTTCACCATAGCCCTCTATGGGCTTCCAAATATCACTTTGCCAATTCCACAAGAACTGTCTTAGCGAAAGGCTTCTTGAGGGGTAAGCTGAAAGTCTGTGAGCTGATTTCACAGAACACAAAGAAGTTTCTCAGAAAGCTTCTTTCTCTTTGATATCGGAGGATATATCCTTTGGCCCTATAGTCTTCAAAGGGATCCGAAATATCTATTCTCAGATTCCACAGAAATAAGGCTAGCAAAGAGATCCACGAAACACAGATGTAACTCTGTGAGATGAATTAAAAGAACACTAAGCAGTTTCTCAGAAAGCTTCTTTTCATATTTCATCTGAGGATATTTCCTTTCTCACCATAACCCTCTATGGGCTTCCAAATATCACTTTCCCAATTCCACAAGAACTGTCTCAGCGAAAGGCTTAATGAGGGGAAAGCTCTAACTCTGAGAGATGATATCACAGAACACAAAGAAGTTTCTCAGAAAGCTTGTTTCTCTTTGTTATCGGGGATATTTCCTTTGGCCCTATAGTCTTCAAAGGGATCCGAAATATCTGTTCTCAGATTCCAAAGAATTAAGGCTAGCAAAGAGATCCACGAAACACAGATGTAAATGTGAGATGAATTAACAGAACACTAAGCAGTCTCTGAGAAAGCTTCTTTCCAGATTTCATCTGAGGATACTTCCTTTTTCACAATAGCCCTCTATGGTCTTCCAAATATCACTTGGACATTTCCACAAGAACTGTCTTAGCGAAAGGCTTCTTGAGGGGAAAGCTGTAACTCTGTGAGATGTTTTCACAGAACACAAAGAAGTTTCTCAGAAAGCTTCTTTCTCTTTGTTATCGGAGGATATTTCCTTTGGCTCTATAGACTTGAAAGGGATCCGAAATATCTGTTCTCAGATTCCACAGAAATAAGGCTAGCAAAGAGATCCACGACATACAGATGTAACTCTGTGAGTGGAAGTCACACATCACAGAGCAGTTCTCAGAAAGCTTCTTTCCAGATTTCATCTGAGGATATTTCCTTTTTCACCATAGCCCTCTATGTGCTTCCAAATATCACTTTGCCAATTCCACAAGAACTGTCTTAGCGAAACGCTTCTTGAGGGGAAAGCTGTAACTCTGTGAGATGATTTCACAGAACACAAAGAAGTTTCTCAGAAAGCTTCTTTTTCTTTTTTATCGGAGGATATTTCCTTTGGCTTTATAGTCTTCAAAGGGATCCGAAATATCTGTTCTCACATTCCACAGAAATAAGGCTGGCGAAGAGATCCACGAAATACAGATGTAACTCTGTGAGACGAATTAAGAGAACACTAAGCAGTTTCTCAGAAAGCTTCTTTCCAGATTTCCTCTGAGGATATTTCCTTTTTCATCATAGCCCTCTATGGGCTTCCAAATATCACTTTGCCAATTCCACAAGAACTGTCTAAGCGAAAGGCTTCTTGAGGGGAAAGCTGTAACTCTGTGAGATGATTTCACAGAACACAAAGAAGTTTCTCAGAAAAATTCTTTTTCTTTGTTTTCGGAGGATACTTCCTTTGGCCCTATAGTCTTCAAAGGGATCCGAAATATCTGTTCTCAGATTCCACAGAAATAAGGCTAGCAAAGAGATCCACGAAATGCAGATGTAACTCTGTGAGATGAATTAAAAGAACACTAAGCAGATTCTCAGAAAGATTCTTTCCAGATTTCTTGTGAGAATATTTCCTTTCTCACCATAGCCCTCTATGGGCTTCCAAATATCACTTTGCCAATTCCACAAGAACTGTCTTAGCAAAAGGCATCCTGAGGAGAAAGCTGTATCTCTGTGAGATGATTTCACAGAACACAAAGAAGTTTCTCAGAAAGCTTCTTTCTCTTTGTTATCGGAGGATATTTCCTTTGGCCCTATAGTCTTCAAAGGGATCCGAAATATCTGTTCTCAGATCCCGCAGAAATAAGGCTAGCAAAGAGATCCACGAAATACAGATGTAACTCTGTGAGTGGAAGTCACACATCACAGAGCAATTTCTCAGAAAGTTTCTTTCCAGATTTCATCTGAGGATATTTCCTTTTTCACCATAGCCCTCTATGGGCTTCCAAATATCACTTGGGCAATTCCACAAGAACTGTCTTAGCGAAAGTCTTCTTGAGGGGAAAGCTGTAACTCTGTGAGATGATTTCACAGAACACAAAGAAGTTTCTCAGAAAGCTTCTTTCTCTTTGTTATTGGAGGATATTTCCTTTGGTCCTATAGTCTTCAAAGGGATCCGAAATATCTGTTCTCAGATTCCACAGAAATAAGGCTAGCAAAGAGATCCACGACATACAGATATAACTCTGTGAGTGGAAGTCACACATCACAGAGCAGTTTCTCAGAAATCTTCTTTCCAGATTTCATCTGAGGATATTTCCTTTTTCACCATAGCCCTCTATGGGCTTCCAAATATCACTTTGCCAATTGCACAAGAACTGTCTTAGCGAAAGGCTTCTGGAGGGGTAAGCTGTAACTCTGTGTGATGATTTCACAGAAAACAAAGAAGTTTCTCAGAAAGCTTCTTTCTCTTTGATATCGGAGGATATATCCTTTGGCCCTATAGTCTTCAAAGGGATCCGAAATATCTATTCTCAGATTCCACAGAAATAAGGCTAGCAAAGAGATCCATGAAATACAGATGTAACTCTGTGAGATGAATTAAAAGAACACTAAGCAGTTTCTCAGAAAGCTTCTTTCCATATTTCATCTGAGGATATTTCCTTTCTCACCATAACCATCTATGGGCTTCCTAATATCACTTTCCCAATTCCACAAGAACTGTCTCAGCGAAAGGCTTAATGAGGGGAAAGCTCTAACTCTGTGAGATGATTTCACAGAACACAAAGAAGTTTATCAGAAAGCTTGTTTCTCTTTGTTATCGGGGATATTTCCTTTGGCCCTATAGTCTTCAAAGGGATCCGAAATATCTGTTCTCAGATTCCACAGAAATAAGGCTAGCAAAGATATCCACGAAACACAGATGTAAATCTATGAGATGAATTAACAGAACACTAAGCAGTCTCTCAGAAAGCTTCTTTCCAGATTTCATCTGTGGATACTTCCTTTTTCACCATAGCCCTCTATGGTCATCCAAATATCACTTGGACATTTCCACAAGAACTGTCTTAGCGAAAGGCTTCTTGAGGGGAAAGCTGTAACTCTGTGAGATGTTTTCACAGAACACAAAGAAGTTTCTCAGAAAGCTTCTTTCTCTTTGTTATCGGAGGATATTTCCTTTGGCTCTATAGTCTTCCAAGGGATCCGAAATATCTGTTCTCAGATTCCACAGAAATAAGGCTAGCAAAGAGATCCACGAAATACAGATGAAACTCTGTGAGTGAAAGTCACACATCACAGAGCAGATGCTCAGAAAGCTTCTTTCCAGATTTCATCTGAGGATATTTCCTTTTTCACCATAGCCCTCTATGGGCTTCCAAATATCACTTGGAAAATTCCACAAGAACTGTCTTAGCGAAAGGCTTCTTGAGGGGAAAGCTGTAACTCTGTGAGATGATTTCACAGAACACAAAGAAGTTTCTCAGAAAGCTTCTTTCTCTTTGTTATCGGAGGATATTTCCTTTGGCCCTATAGTTTTCAAAGGGATCCGAAATATCTGTTCTCAGATTCCACAGAAATAAGGCTAGTAAAGAGATCCACGACATACAGATGTAACTCTGTGAGAGGAAGTCACACATCACAGAGCAGTTTCTCAGAAAGCTTCTTTCCAGATTTCATCTGAGGATATTTCCTTTTTCACCATAGCCCTCTATGGGCTTCCAAATATCACTTTGCCAATTCCACAAGAACTGTCTTAGCGAAAGGGTTTTTGAGGGGAAAGCTGTAACTCTGTGAGATGATTTCAAAGAACACAAAGAAGTTTCTCAGAAAGCTTCTTTCTCTTTGTTATCGGAAGATATTTCCTTTGGCCCTATAGTCTTCCAAGGGATCCGAAATATCTGTTCTCAGATTCCACAGAAATAAGGCTAGCAAAGAGATCAACGAAATACAGATGTAACTCTGTGTGATGAATTAACAGAACACTAAGCAGTTTCTCAGAAAGCTTCTTTCCAGATTTCATCTGAGGATATTTCCTTTTTCACCATAGCCCTTTAAGGGCTTCCAAATATCACTTCGCCAATTCCACAAGAATTCTCTTAACGAAGGGCTTCTTGAGGGGAAAGCTGTAACTCTGTGAGATGATTTCACAGAACACAAAGAAGTTTCTCAGAAAGCTTCTTTCTCTTTGTTATCGGAGGATATTGCCTTTGGCCCTATAGTCTTCCAAGGGATCCGAAATATCTGTTCTCAGATTCCACAGAAATAAGGCTAGCAAAGAGATACACGAAATACAGATGTAACTCTGTGAGATGAATTAACAGAACACAAAGCAGTTTCTCAGAAAGCTTCTTTCCAGATTTCATCTGAGGATATTTCCTTTTTCACCATAGCCCTCTATGGGCTTCCAAATATCACTTTGCCAATTCCACAAGAACTCTCTTAACGAAGGGCTTCTTGAGGGGAAAGCTGTAACTCTGTGAGATGATTTCACAGAACACAAAGAAGTTTCTCAGAAAGCTTCTTTCTCTTTGTTATCGGAGGATATTTCCTTTGGCCCTATAGTCTTCCAAGGGATCCGAAATATCTGTTCTCAGATTCCACAGAAATAAGGCTAGCAAAGAGATCCACGAAATACAGGTGTAACTCTGTGAGATGAATTAACAGAATACTAAGCAGTTTCTCAGAAAGCTTCTTTCCAGATTTCATCTGAGGATATTTCCTTTTTCACCATAGCCCTCTATGGGCTTCCAAATATCACTTTGCCAATTCCACAAGAACTGTCTTAGCAAAAGGCTTCTGGAGGGGAAAGCTGTAACTCTGTGAGATGATTTCACAGAACACAAAGAAGTTTCTCAGAAAGCTTCTTTCTCTTTGTTATCGTGGGATATTTCCTTTGGCCCTATATTCTTCCAAGGGATCCGAAATATCTGTTCTCAGATTCCACAGAAATAAGGCTAGCAAAGAGATCCACGAAATACAGATGTAACTCTGTGACATGAATTAAGAGAACACTAAGCAGTTTCTCAGAAAGCTTCTTTCCATATTTCATCTGAGGATATTTCCGTTTTCACCGTAGCCCACTATGGGCTTCCAAATATCACTTTGCCAATTCCACAAGAACTGTCTTAGCGAAAGGCTTCTTGAGGGGAAAGCTGTAACTCTGTGAGATGATTTCACAGAACACAAAGAAGTTTCTCAGAAAGCTTCTTTCTCTTTGTTATCGGAGGATATTTCCTTTGGCCCTATAGTCTTCAAAGTGATCCGAAATATCTGTTCTCAGATTCCACAGTAATAAGGCTAGCAAAGATATCCACAAAATACAGATGTGACTCTGTCAGTGGAAGTCACACATCACAGAGCAGTTACTCAGAGAGCTTCTTTCCAGATTCCATCTGAGGATGTTTCCTTTTTCACCATAGCCCTCTATGGGCTTCCAAATATCACTTTTTCAATTCCACAAGAACCGTCTTAACGAAAGGCTTCTTGAGGGGAAAGCTGTAACTCTGTGAGATGATTTCACAGAACACAAAGAAGTTTCTCAGAAAGCTTCTCTCTTTGTTATCGGAGGATATTTCGTTTGGCCCTATAGTCTTCAAAGGGATCCGAAATATCTGTTCTCAGATTCCACAGAAATAAGGCTAGCAAAGAGTTCCACGAAATACAGATGTAACTCTGTGAGTGGAAGTCACACATCACAGAGCAGTTTCTCAGAAAGCTTCTTTCCAGATTTCATCTGAGGATATTTCCTTTTTCACCATAGCCCTCTCTGGGCTTCCAAATATCACTTTGCCAATTCCACAAGAACTGTCTTAGCGAAAGGTTTCTTGAGGGGAAAGCTGTAACTCTGTGAGGTGATTTCACAGAACACAAAGAAGTTTCTCAGAAAGCTTCTTTCTCTTTGTTATCTGAGGATATTTCCTTTCTCCCTATAGTCTTCAAAGGGATCCGAAATATCTGTTCTCAGATTCCAAAGAAATTAGGCTTGCGAAGAGATCCACGAAATGCAGATGTAACTCAATGAGTGGAAGTCACACATCACAGAGCAGTTTCTCAGAAAGCTTCTTTCCAGATTTCATCTGAGGATATTTCCTTTTTCACCATAGCCCTCTATGGGCTTCCAAATATCACTTTGCCAATTCCACAAGAATTGTCTTAGCGAAAGGCTTCTTGAGGGGAAAGCTGTAACTCTGTGAGATGATTTCACAGAACACAAAGAAGTTTCTCAGAACGCTTCTTTCTCTTTGTTATCGGAGGATATTTCCTTTGGCCCTATAGTCTTCAAAGGGACCCGAAATATCTGTTCTCAGATTCTACAGAAATAAGGCTAGCAAAGAGATCCACGACATACAGATGTAACTCTGTGAGTGGAAGTCACACATCACAGAGCAGTTCTCAGAAAGCTTCTTTCCAGATTTCATCTGAGGATATTTCCTTTTTCACCATAGCCCTCTATGGGCTTCCAAATATCACTTTGCCAATTCCACAAGAACTGTCTTAGCGAAAGGGTTTTTGAGGGGAAAGCTGTAACTCTGTGAGATGATTTCACAGAACACAAAGAAGTTTCTCAGAAAGCTTCTTTCTCTTTGTTATCGGAGGATATTGCCTTTGGCCCTATAGTCTTCCAAGGGATCCGAAATATCTGTTCTCAGATTCCACAGAAATAAGGCTAGCAAAGAGATCCACGAAATACAGATGTAACTCTGTGAGATGAATTAACAGAACACAAAGCAGTTTCTCAGAAAGCTTCTTTCCAGATTTCATCTGAGGATATTTCCTTTTTCACCATAGCCCTCTATGGGCTTCCAAATATCACTTTGCCAATTCCACAAGAACTCTCTTAACGAAGGGCTTCTTGAGGGGAAAGCTGTAACTCTGTGAGATGATTTCACAGAACACAAAGAAGTTTCTCAGAAAGCTTCTTTCTCTTTGTAATCGGAGGATATTTCCTTTGGCCCTATAGTCTTCCAACGGATCGGAAATATCTGTTTTCAGATTCCACAGAAATAAGGCTAGCAAAGAGATCCACGAAATACAGATGTAACTCTATGAGATGAATTAACAGAATACTAAGCAGTTTCTCAGAAAGCTTCCTTCCAGATTTCATCTGAGGATATTTCCTTTTTCACCATAGCCCTCTATGGGCTTCCAAATATCACTTTGCCAATTCCACAAGAACTCTCTTAGCGAAAGGCTTCTGGAGGGGAAAGCTGTAACTCTGTGAGATGATTTCACAGAACACAAAGAAATTTCTCAGAAAGCTTCTTTCTCTTTGTTATCGTGAGATATTTCCTTTGGCCCTATATTTTTCCAAGGGATCCGAAATATCTGTTCTCAGATTCCACAGAAATAAGGCTAGCAAAGAGATCCACGAAATACAGATGTAACTCTGTGACATGAATTAAGAGAACACTAAGCAGTTTCTCAGAAAGCTTCTTTCCATATTTCATCTGAGGATATTTCCGTTTTCACCGTAGCCCACTATGGGCTTCCAAATATCACTTTGCCAATTCCACAAGAACTGTCTTAGCGAAACGCTTCTTGAGGGGAAAGCTGTAACTCGGTGAGATGATTTCACAGAACACAAAGAAGTTTCTCAGAAAGCTTCTTTCTCTTTGTTATCCGAGTATATTTCCTTTGGCCCTATAGTCTTCAAAGGGATCCGAAATATCTGTTCTCAGATTCCACAGAAATAAGGCTAGCAAAGAGATCCACGAAATACAGATGAAACTCTGTGAGATGAATTAACAGAACACTAAGCAGTTTCTCAGAAAGCTTCTTTCCAGATTTCATCTGAGGATATTTCCTTTCTCACCATAGCCCTCTATGGGCTTCCAAATATCACTTTGCCAATTCCACCAGAACTGTCTTAGCGAAAGGCTTCTTGAGGGGAAAGCTGTAACTCTGTGAGATGATTTCACAGAACACAAAGAAGTTTCTCAGGAAGCTTCTTTCTCTTTGTTATCGGAGGATATTTCCTTTGGCCCTATAGTCTTCAAAGGGATCCGAAATATCTGTTCTCATATTCCACAGTAATAAGGCTAGCAAAGATATCCACAAAATACAGATGTGACTCTGTCAGTGGAAGTCACACATCACAGAGCAGTTTCTCAGAAAGCTTCTTTCCAGATTCCATCTGAGGATGTTTCCTTTTTCACCATAGCCCTCTAAGGGCTTCCAAATATCACTTTGTCAATTCCACAAGAACCGTCTTAACGAAAGGCTTCTTGAGGGGAAAGCTGTAACTCTGTGAGATGATTTCACAGAACACAAAGAAGTTTCTCAGAAAGCTTCTCTCTTTATTATCGGAGGATATTTCCTTTGGCCCTATAGTCTTCAAAGGGATCCGAAATATCTGTTCTCAGATTCCACATAAATAAGGCAAGCAAAGAGTTCCACGAAATACAGATGTAACTCGGTGAGTGGAAGTCACACATCACAGAGCAGTTTCTCAGAAAGCTTCTTTCCAGATTTCATCTGAGGATATTTCCTTTTTCACCATAGCCATCTCTGGGCTTCCAAATATCACTTTGCCAATTCCACAAGAACTGTCTTAGCGAAAGGCTTCTTGAGGGGAAAGCTGTAACTCTGTGAGGTGATTTCACAGAACACAAAGAAGTTTCTCAGAAAGCTTCTTTCTCTTTGTTATCTGAGGATATTTCCTTTCGCCCTACAGTCTTCAAAGGGATCCGAAATATCTGTTCTCAGATTCCAAAGAAATTTGGCTTGCGAAGAGATCCACGAAATGCAGATGTAACTCAATGAGTGGAAGTCACACATCACAGAGCAGTTTCTCAGAAAGCTTCTTTCCAGATTTCATCTGAGGATATTTCCTTTTTCACCATAGCCCTCTATGGGCTTCCAAATATCACTTTGCCAATTCCACAAGAACTGTCTTAGCGAAAGGCTTCTTGAGGGGAAAGCGGTAACTCTGTGAGATGATTTCACAGAACACAAAGAAGTTTCTCAGAAAGCTTCTTTCTCTTTGTTATCGGAGGATATTTCCTTTGGCCCTATAGTTTTCAAAGGGATCCGAAATATCTGTTCTCAGATTCCACAGAAATAAGGCTAGTAAAGAGATCCACGACATACAGATGTAACTCTGTGAGTGGAAGTCACACATCACAGAGCAGTTTCTCAGAAAGCTTCTTTCCAGATTTCATCTGAGGATATTTCCTTTTTCACCATAGCCCTTTAAGGGCTTCCAAATATCACTTCGCCAATTCCACAAGAACTCTCTTAACGAAGGGCTTCTTGAGGGGAAAGCTGTAACTCTGTGAGATGATTTCACAGAACACAAAGAAGTTTCTCAGAAAGCTTCTTTCTCTTTGTTATCGGAGGATATTGCCTTTGGCCCTATAGTCTTCCAAGGGATCCGAAATATCTGTTCTCAGATTCCACAGAAATAAGGCTAGCAAAGAGATCCACGAAATACAGATGTAACTCTGTGACATGAATTAAGAGAACACTAAGCAGTTTCTCAGAAAGCTTCTTTCCATATTTCATCTGAGGATATTTCCGTTTTCACCGTAGCCCACTATGGGCTTCCAAATATCACTTTGCCAATTCCACAAGAACTGTCTTAGCGAAAGGCTTCTTGAGGGGAAAGCTGTAACTCTGTGAGATGATTTCACAGAACACAAAGAAGTTTCTCAGAAAGCTTCTTTCTCTTTGTTATCGGAGGATATTTCCTTTGGCCCTATAGTCTTCAAAGGGATCCGAAATATCTGTTCTCAGATTCCACAGTAATAAGGCTAGCAAAGATATCCACAAAATACAGATGTGACTCTGTCAGTGGAAGTCACACATCACAGAGCAGTTTCTCACAAAGCTTCTTTCCAGATTCCATCTGAGGATGTTTCCTTTTTCACCATAGCCCTCTAAGGGCTTCCAAATATCACTTTGTCAATCCTCAAGAACCGTCTTAACGAAAGGCTTCTTGAGGGGAAAGCTGTAACTCTGTGAGATGATTTCACAGAACACAAAGAAGTTTCTCAGAAAGCTTCTCTCTTTGTTATCGGAGGATATTTCCTTTGGCCCTATAGTCTTCAAAGGGATCCGAAATATCTGTTCTCAGATTCCAAAGAAATTAGGCTTGCGAAGAGATCCACTAAATGCAGATGTAACTCAATGAGTGGAAGTCACACATCACAGAGCAGTTTCTCAGAAAGCTTCTTTCCAGATTTCATCTGAGGATATATCCTTTTTCACCATAGCCCTCTATGGGCTTCCAAATATCACTTTCCAATTCCACAAGAACTGTCTTAGCGAAAGGCTTCTTGAGGGGAAAGCTGTAACTCTGTGAGATGATTTCACAGAACACGAAGAAGTTTCTCAGAACGCTTCTTTCTCTTTGTTATCGGAGGATATTTCCTTTCGCCCTATAGTCTTCCAAGGGATCCGAAATATCTGTTCTCAGATTCCACATAAATAAGGCTAGCAAAGAGATCCACGAAATACAGATATAACTCTGTGAGATGAATTAACAGAACACAAAGCAGTTTCTCAGAAAGCTTCTTTCCAGATTTCATCTGAGGATATTTCCTTTTTCACCATAGCCCTCTATGGGCTTCCAAATATCACTTTGCCAATTCCACAAGAACTCTCTTAACGAAGGGCTTCTTGAGGGGAAAGCTGTAACTCTGTGAGATGATTTCACAGAACACAAAGAAGTTTCTCAGAAAGCTTCTTTCTCTTTTTATCGGAGGATATTTCCTTTGGCCCTATAGTCTTCCAAGGGATCCGAAATATCTGTTCTCAGATTCCACAGAAATAAGGCTAGCAAAGAGATCCACGAAATACAGATGTAACTCTGTGAGATGAATTAACAGAATACTAAGCAGTTTCTCATAAAGCTTCTTTCCAGATTTCATCTGAGGATATTTCCTTTTTCACCATAGCCCTCTATTTGCTTCCAAATATCACTTGGCCAATGCCACAAGAACTCTCTTAGCGAAAGGCTTCTGGAGGGGAAAGCTGTAACTCTGTGAGATGATTTCACAGAACACAAAGAAGTTTCTCAGAAAGCTTCTTTCTCTTTGTTATCGTGTGATATTTCCTTTGGCCCTATATTCTTCCAAGGGATCCGAAATATCTGTTCTCACATTCCACAGAAATAAGGCTAGCAAAGAGATCCACGAAATACAGATGTAACTCTGTGACATGAATTAAGAGAACACTAAGCAGTTTCTCAGAAAGCTTCTTTCCATATTTCATCTGAGGATATTTCCGTTTTCACCGTAGCCCACTATGGGCTTCCAAATATCACTTTGCCAATTCCACAAGAACTGTCCTAGCGAAACGCTTCTTGAGGGGAAAGCTGTAACTCTGTGAGATGATTTCACAGAACACAAAGAAGTTTCTCAGAAAGCTTCTTTCTCTTTGTTATCTGAGGATATTTCCTTTGGCCCTATAGTCTTCAAAGGGATCCGAAATATCTGTTCTCAGATTCCACAGAAATAAGGCTAGCAAAGAGATCCACGAAATACAGATGTAACTCTGGGAGATGAATTAACAGAACACTAAGCAGTTTCTCAGAAAGCTTCTTTCCTTATTTCATCTGAGGATATTTCCTTTCTCACCATAGTCCTCTATGGGCTTCCAAATATCACTTTGCCAATTCCACCAGAACTGTCTTAGCGAAAGTCTTCTTGAGGGGAAAGCTGTAACTCTGTGAGATGATTTCACAGAACACAAAGAAGTTTCTCAGAACGCTTCTTTCTCTTTGTTATCGGAGGATATTTCCTTTGGCCCTATAGTCTTCAAAGGGATCCGAAATATCTGTTCTCAGATACCACAGAAATAAGGCTAGCAAAGAGATCCACGACATACAGATGTAACTCTGTGAGTGGAAGTCACACATCACAGAGCAGTTCTCAGAAAGCTTCTTTCCAGATTTCATCTGAGGATATTTCCTTTTTCACCATAGCCCTCTATGGGCTTCCAAATATCACTTTGCCAATTCCACAAGAACAGTCTAAGCGAAAGGCTTCTTGAGGGGAAAGCTGTAACTCTGTGAGATGATTTCACAGAACACAAAGAAGTTTCTCAGAAAAATTCTTTCTCTTTGTTATCGGAGGATACTTCCTTTGGCCCTATAGTCTTTAAAGGGATCCGAAATATCTGTTCTCAGATTCCACAGAAATAAGGCTAGCAAAGAGATCCACGAAATACAGATGTAACTCTGTGAGATGAATTAAAAGAACACTAAGCAGTTTCTCAGAAAGATTCTTTCAAGATTTCATGTGAGAATATTTCCTTTCTCACCATAGCCCTCTATGGGCTTCCAAGTATCACTTTGCCAATTCCACAAGAACTGTCTTAGCCAAAGGCTTCCTGAGGAGAAAGCTGTAACTCTGTGAGATGATTTCACAGAACACAAAGAAGTTTCTCAGAAAGCTTCTTTCTCTTTGTTATCGGAGGATATTTCCTTTGGCCCTGTAGACTTCAAAGGGATCCGAAATATCTGTTTTCAGATTCCGCAAATATAAGGCTAGCAAAGAGATCCAAGAAATACAGATGTAACTCTGTGAGTGGAAGTCACACATCACAGAGCAGTTGCTCAGAAAGCTTCTTTCCAGATTTCATCTGAGGATATTTCCTTTTTCACCATAGCCCTCTATGGGCTTCCAAATATCACTTGGCCAATTCCACAAGAACTGTCTTAGCGAAAGTCTTCTTGAGGGGAAAGCTGTAACTCTGTGAGATGATTTCACAGAACACAAAGAAGTTTCTCAGAAAGCTTCTTTCTCTTTGTTATCGGGGGATATTTCCTTTGGCCCTATAGTCTTCAAAGGGATCCGAAATATCTGTTCTCAGATTCCACAGAAATAAGGCTAGCAAAGAGATCCACGACATACAGATGTAACTCTGTGAGTGGAAGTCACACATCACAGAGCAGTTTCTCAGAAAGCTTCTTTCCAGATTTCATCTGAGGATATTTCCTTTTTCACCATAGCCCTCTATGGGCTTCCAAATATCACTTTGCCAATTCCACAAGAACTGTCTTAGCGAAAGGCTTCTTGAGGGGTAAGCTGAAAGTCTGTGAGATGATTTCACAGAACACAAAGTAGTTTCTCAGAAAGCTTCTTTCTCTTTTATATCGGAGGATATTTCCTTTGGCCCTATAGTCTTCAAAGGGATCCGAAATATCTATTCTCAGATTCCACAGAAATAAGGCTAGCAAAGAGATCCACGAAATACAGATGTAACTCTGTGAGATGAATTAAAAGAACACTAAGCAGTTTCTCAGAAAGCTTCTTTCCATATTTCATCTGAGGATATTTCCTTTCTCACCATAACCCTCTATGGGCTTCCAAACATCACTTTGCCAATTACACAAGAACTGTCTTAGCAAAAGGCTTCCTGAGGAGAAAGCTGTAACTCTGTGAGGTGATTTCACAGAACACAAAGAAGTTTCTCAGAAAGCTTCTTTCTCTTTGCTAAGGGAGGATATTTCTTTTGGCCCTATAGTCTTCAAAGGGATCCGAATTATCTGTTCTCAGATTCCACAGAAATAAGGCTAGCAAAGAGATCCACGAAATACAGATGTAACTCTGTGAGTGGAAGTCACGCATTACAGAGCAGTTTCTCAGAAAGCTTCTTTCCAGATTTCATCTGAGGATAATTCCTTTTTCACCATAGCCATCTATGGACTTCAAAATATCACTTTCCCAATTCCACAACAACTGTCTTAGCGAAAGGCTTCTTGAGGGGGAAGCTGTATCTCTGTGAGATGATTACACAGAACACAAAGAAGTTTCTCAGAAAGCTTGTTTCTCTTTGTTATGGGTGGATATTTCCTTTGGCCCTATAGTCTTCAAAGGGATCCGAAATATCTGTTCTCAGATTCCACAGAAATAAGGCTAGCAAAGAGATCCACGAAATACAGATGTAACTCTGTGACATGAATTAAGAGAACACTAAGCAGTTTCTCAGAAAGCTTCTTTCCATATTTCATCTGAGGATATTTCCGTTTTCAACGTAGCCCACTATGGGCTTCCAAATATCACTTTGCCAATTCCACAAGAACTGTCTTAGCGAAACGCTTCTTGAGGGGAAAGCTGTAACTCTGTGAGATGATTTCACAGAACACAAAGAAGTTTCTCAGAAAGCTTCTTTCTCTTTGTTATCGGAGGCTATTTCCTTTGGCCCTATAGTCTTCTAAGGGATCCGAAATACCTGTTCTCAGATTCCACAGAAATAAGGCTAGCAAAGAGTTCCACGAAATGCAGATGTAATTCTATGAGTGGAAGTCACACATCACAGAGCAGGTTCTCAGAAAGCTTCTTTCCAGATTTCATCTGAGGATATTTCCTTTTTCACCATATACCTCTATGGGCTTCCAAATATCACTTTGCCAATTCCACAAGAAATGTCTTAGCGAAAGGCTTCTGGAGGGGAAAGCTGTAACTCTGTGAGATTATTTCACAGAACACAAAGAAGTTTCTCAGAAAGCTTCTTTCTCTTTGTTATCGGAGGATATTTCCTTTGGACCTATAGTCTTCAAAGGGATCCGAAATATCTGTTCTCAGATTCCACGGAAATAAGGCTAGCAAATAGATCCACGAACTCTGTGAGATGTAACTCTGTGAGATGAATTAACAGAACACAAAGCAGTTTCTCAGAAAGCTTCTTTCCAGATTTCATCTGAGGATATTTCCTTTCTCACCATAGCCCTCTATGGGCTTCCAAATATCACTTTGCGAATTCCACAAGAACTGTCTTAGCGAAAGGCTTCTTGAGGGGAAAGCTGTAACTCTGTGAGATGATTTCACAGAACACAAAGGAGTTTCTCAGAAATCTTCTTTCTCTTTGTTATCGGAGGATACTTCCTTTGGCCCTGTAGTCTTCAAAGGGATCCGAAATATCTGTTCTCAGATTCCACAGAAATAAGGCTAGCAAAGAGATCCACGAAATACAGATGTAACTCTGTGAGATGAATCAAAAGAACACTAAGCAGTTTCTCAGAAAGCTTCTTTCCAGATTTCATGTGAGAATATTTCCTTTCTCATCATAGCCCTCTATGGGCTTCCAAATATCACTTTGCCAATTCCACAAAAACTGTCTTAGCAAAAGGCTTCCTGAGGAGAAAGCTGTATCTCTGTGAGATGATTTTACAGAACACAAAGGAGTTTCTCAGAAAGCTCCTTTCTCTTTGTTATCGGAGGATATTTCTTTTGACCCTATAGTCTTCAAAGGGATCCGAAATATCTGTTCTCAGATTCCACAGAAAGAAGGCTAGCAAAGAGATCCACGAAATACAGATGTAACTCTTTGAGTGGAAGTCACACATCACAGAGCAGTTTCTCAGAAAGTTTCTTTCCAGATTTCATCTGAGGATATTTCCTTTTTCACCATAGCCCTCTATGGGCTTCCAAATATCACTTTGCCAATTCCACAAGAACTGTCTTAGCGAAAGTCTTCTTGAGGGGAAAGCTGTAACTCTGTGAGATGATTTCACAGAACACAAAGAAGTTTCTCAGAAAGCTTGTTTCTCTTTGTTATCGGGGGATATTTCCTTTGGCCCTATAGTCTTCAAAGGGATAGAAATATCTGTTCTCAGATTGAACAGAAATAAGGCTAGCAAAGAGATCCACGAAACACAGATGTAAATCTGTGAGATGAATTAACAGAACACTAAGCAGTCTCTCAGAAAGCTTCTTTCCAGATTTCATCTGAGGATACTTCCTTTTTCACCATAGCCCTCTATGGTCTTCCAAATATCACTTGGCCAATTCCACAAGAACTGTCTTAGCGAAAGGCTTCTTGAGGGGAAAGCTCTAACTCTGTGAGATGATTTCACAGGACACAAAGAAGTTTCTGAGAAAGCTTCTTTCTCTTTGTTATCGGAGGATATTTCCTTTGGCTCTATAGTCTTGAAAGGGATCCGAAATATCTGTTCTCAGATTCCACAGAAATAAGGCTAGCAAAGAGATCCACTTCATACAGATGTAACTCTGTGAGTGGAAGTCACACATCACAGAGCAGTTCTCAGAAAGCTTCTTTCCAGATTTCATCTGAGGATATTTCCTTTTTCACCATAGCCCTCTATGGGCTTCCAAATATCACTTTGCCAATTCCACAAGAACTGTCTAAGCGAAAGGCTTCTTGAGGGGAAAGCTGTAACTCTGTGAGATGATTTCACAGAACACAAAGAAGTTTCTCAGAAAAATTCTTTCTCTTTGTTATGGGAGGATACTTCCTTTGGCCCTATAGTCTTCAAAGGGATCCTAAATATCTGTTCTCAGATTCCACAGAAATAAGGCTAGCAAAGAGATCCACGAAATACAGATGTAACTCTGTGAGATGAATCAAAAGAACACTAAGCAGTTTCTCAGAAAGCTTCTTTCCAGATTTCATGTGAGAATATTTCCTTTCTCATCATAGCCCTCTATGGGCTTCCAAATATCACTTTGCCAATTCCACAAAAACTGTCTTAGCAAAAGGCTTCCTGAGGAGAAAGCTGTATCTCTGTGAGATGATTTTACAGAACACAAAGGAGTTTCTCAGAAAGCTCCTTTCTCTTTGTTATCGGAGGATATTTCTTTTGACCCTATAGTCTTCAAAGGGATCCGAAATATCTGTTCTCAGATTCCACAGAAAGAAGGCTAGCAAAGAGATCCACGAAATACAGATGTAACTCTTTGAGTGGAAGTCACACATCACAGAGCAGTTTCTCAGAAAGTTTCTTTCCAGATTTCATCTGAGGATATTTCCTTTTTCACCATAGCCCTCTATGGGCTTCCAAATATCACTTTGCCAATTCCACAAGAACTGTCTTAGCGAAAGTCTTCTTGAGGGGAAAGCTGTAACTCTGTGAGATGATTTCACAGAACACAAAGAAGTTTCTCAGAAAGCTTGTTTCTCTTTGTTATCGGGGGATATTTCCTTTGGCCCTATAGTCTTCAAAGGGATTCGAAATATCTGTTCTCAGATTGAACAGAAATAAGGCTAGCAAAGAGATCCACGAAACACAGATGTAAATCTGTGAGATGAATTAACAGAACACTAAGCAGTCTCTCAGAAAGCGTCTTTCCAGATTTCATCTGAGGATACTTCCTTTTTCACCATAGCCCTCTATGGTCTTCCAAATATCACTTGGCCAATTCCACAAGAACTGTCTTAGCGAAAGCCTTCTTGAGGGGAAAGCTCTAACTCTGTGAGATGATTTCACAGGACACAAAGAAGTTTCTGAGAAAGCTTCTTTCTCTTTGTTATCGGAGGATATTTCCTTTGGCTCTATAGTCTTGAAAGGGATCCGAAATATCTGTTCTCAGATTCCACAGAAATAAGGCTAGCAAAGAGATCCACGACATACAGATGTAACTCTGTGAGTGGAAGTCACACATCACAGAGCAGTTCTCAGAAAGCTTCTTTCCAGATTTCATCTGAGGATATTTCCTTTTTCACCATAGCCCTCTATGGGCTTCCAAATATCATTTTGCCAATTCCACAAGAACTGTCTAAGCGAAAGGCTTCTTGAGGGGAAAGCTGTAACTCTGTGAGATGATTTCACAGAACACAAAGAAGTTTCTCAGAAAAATTCTTTCTCTTTGTTATCGGAGGATACTTCCTTTGGCCCTATAGTCTTCAAAGGGACCCGAAATATCTGTTCTCAGATTCCACAGAAATAAGGCTAGCAAAGAGATTCACGAAATACAGATGTAACTCTGTGAGATGAATTAAAAGAACACTAAGCAGTTTCTCAGAAAGCTTCTTTCCAGATTTCATGTGAGAATATTTCCTTTCTCATCATAGCCCTCTATGGTCTTCCAAATATCACTTTGCCAATTCCACAAAAACTGTCTTAGCAAAAGGCTTCCTGAAGAGAAAGCTGTAACTCTGTGATATGATTTCACAGAACACAAAGGAGTTTCTCAGAAAGCTTCTTTCTCTTTGTTATCGGAGGATATTTCTTTTGACTCTATAGTCTTCAAAGGGATCCGAAATATCTGTTCTCAGATTCCACAGAAATAAGGCTAGCAAAGAGATCCACGAAATACAGATGTAACTCTGTGAGTGGAAGTCACACATCACAGAGCAGTTTCTCAGAAAGTTTCTTTACAGATTTCATCTGAGGATATTTCCTTTTTCACCATAGCCCTCTATGGGCTTCCAAATATCACTTTGCCAATTCCACAAGAACTGTCTTAGCGAAAGTCTTCTTGAGGGGAAAGCTGTAACTCTGTGAGATGATTTCACAGAACACAAAGAAGTTTCTCAGAAAGCTTTTTTCTCTTTGTTATCGGAGGATATTTCCCTTGACCCTATAGTCTTCAAAGGGATCCGAAGTATCTGTTCTCAGATTCCACAGAAATAAGGCTAGCAAAGAGATCCACGACATAGAGATGTAACTCTGTGAGTGGAAGTCACACATCACAGAGAAGTTTCTCAGAAAGCTTCTTTCCAGATTTCATCTGAGGATATTTCCTTTTTAACCATAGTCCTCTATGGGCTTCCAAATATCACTTTCCCAATTCCACAAGAACAGTTTTAGCGAAAGGCTTCTTGAGGGGAAAGCTGTAAGTCTGTGAGATGATTTCACAGAACACAAAGAAGTTTCTCAGAAAGCTTCTTTCTCTTTGTTATCGGAGGATATTTCCTTTGGCCCTATAGTCTTCAAAGGGATCCGAAATATCTATTCTCGGACTCCACAGAAAAAAGGCTATCAAAGAGATCCACGAAATACAGATATAACTCTGTGAGATGAATTAAAAGAACACTAAGCAGTTTCTCAGAAAGCTTCTTTCCATATTTCATCTGAGGATATTTCCTTTCTCACCATAACCCTCTATGGGCTTCCAAATATCACTTTGCCAATTCCAGAAGAACTGTCTTAGCAAAAGGCTTCCTGAGGAGAAAGCTGTAACTCTGTGAGATGATTTCACAGAACACAAAGAAGTTTCTCAGAAAGCTTCTTTCTCTTTTTATCGGAGGATATTTCTTTTGGCCCTATAGTCTTCAAAGGGATCTGAAATATCTGTTCTCAGATTCCACAGAAATAAGGCTAGCAAAGAGATCCACGAAATACAGATGTAACTCTGTGAGTGGAAGTCACACATCACAGAGTAGTTTCTCAGAAAGCTTCTTTCCAGATTTCATCTGAGGATATTTCCTTTTTCACCATAGACCTCTAAGGGCTTTCAAATATCACTTTCCCAATTCCACAACAGCTGTCTTAGCGAAAGGCTTCTTGAGGGGAAAGCTGTATCTCTGTGAGATGATTACACAGAACACAAAGAAATTTCTCAGAAACCTTGTTTCTCTTTGTTATGGGTGGATATTTCCTTTGGCCCTATAGTCTTCAAAGGGATCCGAAATATCTGTTCTCAGATTCCACAGAAATAAGGCTAGCAAAGAGATCCACGAAATACAGATGTAACTCTGTGAGATGATTTAACAGAACACTAAGCAGTTTCTCAGAAAGCTTCTTTCCAGATTTCATCTGAGGATATTTCCTTTTTCACCATAGCCCTCTATGGGTCTCCAAATATCACTTTCCCTATTCCACAAGAACTGTCTCAGCGAAAGGCTTAATGAGGGGAAAGCTGTAACTCTGTGAGATGATTTCACAGAACACAAAGAAGTTTCTCAGAAAGCTTGTTTCTCTTTGTTATCGGGGGATATTTCCTTTGGCCCTATAGTCTTCAAAGGGATCCGAAATATCTGTTCTCAGATTCCACAGAAATAAGGCTAGCAAAGAGATCCACGAAACACAGATGGAAATCTGTGAGATAAATTAACAGAACACTAAGCAGTCTCTCAGAAAGCTTCTTTCCATATTTCATCTGAGGATACTTCCTTTTTCACCATAGCCCTCTATGGTCTTAAAAATATCACTTGGCCAATTCCACAAGAACTATCTTAGCGAAAGGCTTCTTGAGGGGAAAGCTGTAATTCTGTGAGATGATTTCACAGGACACAAAGAAGTTTCTCAGAAATCTTCTTTCTCTTTGTTATCGGAGGATATTTCCTTTGGCTCTATAGTCTTGAAAGGGATCCGAAATATCTGTTCTCAGATTCCACAGAAATAAGGCTAGCAAAGAGATCCACGAAATACAGATGTAACTCTGTGAGATGAATTAACAGAACACTAAGCAGTTTCTCAGAAAGCTTCTTTCCATATTTCATCTGAGGATATTTCCTTTCTCACCATAACCCTCTATGGGCTTCCAAATATCACTTTGTCAATTCCACAAGAACTGTCTTAGCGAAAGGCTTCCTGAGGGGAAAGCTGTAACTCTGTGAGATGATTTCACAGAACAAAAAGAAGTTTCTCAGAAAGCTTCTTTCTCTTTGTTATCGGAGGATATTTCTTTTGGCCCTATAGACTTCAAAGGGATCCGAAATCTCTGTTCTCAGATTCCACAGAAATAAGGCTAGCAAAGAGATCCACGAAACACAGATGTAACTCTGTGAGTGGAAGTCACACATCACAGAGCAGTTTCTCAGAAAGCTTCTTAACAGATTTCATCTGAGGATATTTCCTTTTTCACCATAGCCCTCTATGGGCTTCCAAATATCACTTTCCCAATTCCACAACAACTGTCTTAGCGAAAGGCTTCTTGAGGGGAAAGCTGTATCTCTGTGAGATGATTACACAGAACACAAAGAAGTTTCTCAGAAACCTTGTTTCTCTTTGTTATGGGTGGATATTTCCTTTGGCCCTATAGTCTTCAAAGGGATCCGAAATATATGTTCTCAGATTCCACAGAAATAAGGCTAGCAAAGAGATCCACGAAATACAGATGTAACTCTGTGAGATGATTTAACAGAACACTAAGCAGTTTCTCAGAAAGCTTCTTTCCAAATTTCATCTGAGGATATTTCCTTTTTCACCATAGACCTCTATGGGCTTCCAAATATCACTTTCCCTATTCCACAAGAACTGTCTCAGCGAAAGGCTTAATGAGGGGAAAGCTGTAAGTCTGTGAGATGATTTCACAGAACACAAAGAAGTTTCTCAGAAAGCTTGTTTCTCTTTGTTATCGGGGGATATTTCCTTTGGCCCTATAGTCTTCAAAGGAATCCGAAATATCTGTTCTCAGATTCCACAGAAATAAGGCTAGCAAAGAGATCCACGAAACACAGATGGAAATCTGTGAGATAAATTAACAGAACACTAAGCAGTCTCTCAGAAAGCTTCTTTCCAGATTTCATCTGAGGATACTTCCTTTTTCACCATAGCCCTCTATGGTCTTCCAAATATCACTTGGCCAATTCCACAAGAACTATCTTAGCGAAAGTCTTCTTGAGGGGAATGCTGTAACTCTGTGAGATGATTTCACAGGACACAAAGAAGTTTCTCAGAAAGCTTCTTTCTCTTTGTTATCGGAGGATATTTCCTTTGGCTCTATAGTCTTGAAAGGGATCCGAAATATCTGTTCTCAGATTCCACAGAAATAAGGCTAGCAAAGAGATCCACGAAATACACATGTAACTCTGTGAGATGAATTAACAGAACACTAAGCAGTTTCTCAGAAAGCTTCTTTCCAGATTTCATCTGAGGATATTTCCTTTTTCACCATAGCCCTCTATGCTCTTCCAAATATCACTTTCCCAATTCCACAAGAACTGTCTCAGCGAAAGGCTTAATGAGGGGAAAGCTCTAACTCTGTGAGATGATTTCACAGAACACAAAGAAGTTTCTCAGAAAGCTTCTTTCTCTTTGTTATCGGAGGATATTTCCTTTGGCCCTATAGTCTTCAAAGGGATCCGAAATATCTGTTCTCAGATTCCACAGAAATAAGGCTAGCAAAGAGATCCAGGACATACAGATGTAACTCTGTGAGTGGAAGTCACACATCACAGAGCACTTTCTCAGAAAGCTTCTTTCCAGATTTCATCTGAGGATATTTCCTTTTTCACCATAGCCCTCTATGGGCTTCCAAATATCACTTTGCCAATTCCACAAGAACTGTTTTAGCGAAAGGCTTCTTGAGGGGAAAGCTGTAAGTCTGTGAGATGATTTCACAGAACTCAAAGAAGTTTCTCAGAAAGCTTCTTTCTCTTTGTTATCGGAGGATATTTCCTTTGGCCCTATAGTCTTCAAAGGGATTCGAAATATCTATTCTCAGATTCCACAGAAATAAGGCTAGCAAAGAGATCCACGAAATACAGATGTAACTCTGGGAGATGAATTAAAAGAACACTAAGCAGTTTCTCAGAAAACTTCTTTCCATATTTCATCTGAGGATATTTCCTTTCTCACCATAACCCTCTATGGGCTTCCAAATATCACTTTGCCAATTCCACAAGAACTGTCTTAGCGAAAGGCTTCCTGAGGGGAAAGCTGTAACTCTGTGAGATGATTTCACAGAACACAAAGAAGTTTCTCAGAAAGCTTCTTTCTCTTTGTTATCGGAGGATATTTCTTTTGGCCCTATAGTCTTCAAAGGGATCCGAAATATCTGTTCTCAGATTCCACAGAAATAAGGCTAGCAAAGAGATCCACGAAATACAGATGTAACTCTGTGAGTGGAAGTCACACATCACAGAGCAGTTTCTCAGAAAGCTTCTTTCCAGATTTCATCTGAGGGTATTTCCTTTTTCACCATAGCCCTCTATGGGCTTCCAAATATCACTTTCCCAATTCCACAACAACTGTCTTAGCGAAAGGCTTCTTGAGGGGAAAGCTGTATCTCTGTGAGATGATTACACAGAACACAAAGAAGTTTCTCAGAAACCTTGTTTCTCTTTGTTATGGGTGGATATTTCCTTTGGCCCTATAGTCTTCAAAGGGATCCGAAATATATGTTCTCAGATTCCACAGAAATTAGGCTAGCAAAGAGATCCACGACATACAGATGTAACTCTGTGAGATGATTTAACAGAACACTAAGCAGTTTCTCAGAAAGCTTCTTTCCAGATTTCATCTGAGGATATTTCCTTTTTCACCATAGCCCTCTATGGGCTTCCAAATATCACTTTCCCAATTCCACAAGAACTGTCTCAGCGAAAGGCTTAATGAGGGGCAAGCTGTAACTCTGTGAGATGATTTCACAGAACACAAAGAAGTTTCTCAGAAAGCTTCTTTCTCTTTGTTATCGGGGGATATTTCCTTTGGCCCTATAGTCTTCAAAGGGATCCGAAATATCTGTTCTCAGATTCCACAGAAATAAGGCTAGCAAAGAGATCCACGAAACACAGATGTAAATCTGTGAGATAAATTAACAGAACACTAAGCAGTCTCTCAGAAAGCTTCTTTCCAGATTTCATCTGAGGATACTTCCTTTTTCACCATAGCCCTCTATGGGCTTCCAAATATCACTTTGCCAATTCCACAAGAACTGTTTTAGCGAAAGGCTTCTTGAGGGGAAAGCTGTAAGTCTGTGAGATGATTTCACAGAACACAAAGAAGTTTCTCAGAAAGCTTCTTTCTCTTTGTTATCGGAGGATATTTCCTTTGGCCCTATAGTCTTCAAAGGGATCCGAAATATCTATTCTCAGATTCCACAGAAATAAGGCTAGCAAAGAGATCCACGAAATACAGATGTAACTCTGTGAGATGAATTAAAAGAACACTAAGTAGTTTCTCAGAAAGCTTCTTTCCATATTTCATCTGAGGATATTTCCTTTCTCACCATAACCCTATATGGGCTTCCAAATATCACTTTGCCAATTCCACAAGAACTGTCTTAGCAAAAGGCTTCCTGAGGAGAAAGCTGTAACTCTGTGAGATGATTTCACAGAACACAAAGAAGTTTCTCAGAAAGCTTCTTTCACTTTGTTATCGGAGGATGTTTCCTTTAGCCCTATAGTCTTCAAAGGGATCCGAAATATCTCTTCTCAGATTCCACAGAAATAAGGCTAGCAAAGAGATACACGAAATACACATGTAACTCTGTGAGTGGAAGTCACACATCACAGAGCAGTTTCTCAGAAAGCTTCTTTCCAGATTTCATCTGAGGATATTTCCTTTTTCACCATAGCCCTCTATGGGCTTCCAAATATCACTTTCCCAATTCCACAAGAACTGTCTCAGCGAAAGGCTTAATGAGGGGAAAGCTCTAACTCTGTGAGATGATTTCACAGAACACAAAGAAGTTTCTCAGAAAGCTTCTTTCTCTTTGTTATCGGGGGATATTTCCTTTGGCCCTATAGTCTTCAAAGGGATCCGAAATATCTGTTCTCAGATTCCACAGAAATAAGGCTAGCAAAGAGATCCACGAAACACAGATGGAAATCTGTGAGATAAATTAACAGAACACTAAGCAGTCTCTCAGAAAGCTTCTTTCCAGATTTCATCTGAGGATACTTCCTTTTTCACCATAGCCCTCTATGGTCTTCCAAATATCACTTGGCCAATTCCACAAGAACTATCTTAGCGAAAGTCTTCTTGAGGGGAATGCTGTAACTCTGTGAGATGATTTCACAGGACACAAAGAAGTTTCTCAGAAAGCTTCTTTCTCTTTGTTATCGGAGGATATTTCCTTTGGCTCTATAGTCTTGAAAGGGATCCGAAATATCTGTTCTCAGATTCCACAGAAATAATGCTAGCAAAGAGATCCACGAAATACACATGTAACTCTGTGAGATGAATTAACAGAACACTAAGCAGTTTCTCAGAAAGCTTCTTTCCAGATTTCATCTGAGGATATTTCCTTTTTCACCATAGCCCTCTATGGGCTTCCAAATATCACTTTCCCAATTCCACAAGAACTGTCTCAGCGAAAGGCTTAATGAGGGGAAAGCTCTAACTCTGTGAGATGATTTCACAGAACACAAAGAAGTTTCTCAGAAAGCTTCTTTCTCTTTGTTATCGGAGGATATTTCCTTTGGCCCTATAGTCTTCAAAGGGATCCGAAATATCTGTTCTCAGATTCCACAGAAATAAGGCTAGCAAAGAGATCCAGGACATACAGATGTAACTCTGTGAGTGGAAGTCACACATCACAGAGCACTTTCTCAGAAAGCTTCTTTCCAGATTTCATCTGAGGATATTTCCTTTTTCACCATAGCCCTCTATGGGCTTCCAAATATCACTTTGCCAATTCCACAAGAACTGTTTTAGCGAAAGGCTTCTTGAGGGGAAAGCTGTAAGTCTGTGAGATGATTTCACAGAACTCAAAGAAGTTTCTCAGAAAGCTTCTTTCTCTTTGTTATCGGAGGATATTTCTTTTGGCCCTATAGTCTTCAAAGGGATCCGAAATATCTGTTCTCAGATTCCACAGAAATAAGGCTAGCAAAGAGATCCACGAAATACAGATGTAACTCTGTGAGTGGAAGTCACACATCACAGAGCAGTTTCTCAGAAAGCTTCTTTCCAGATTTCATCTGAGGGTATTTCCTTTTTCACCATAGCCCTCTATGGGCTTCCAAATATCACTTTCCCAATTCCACAACAACTGTCTTAGCGAAAGGCTTCTTGAGGGGAAAGCTGTATCTCTGTGAGATGATTACACAGAACACAAAGAAGTTTCTCAGAAACCTTGTTTCTCTTTGTTATGGGTGGATATTTCCTTTGGCTCTATAGTCTTCAAAGGGATCCGAAATATATGTTCTCAGATTCCACAGAAATTAGGCTAGCAAAGAGATCCACGACATACAGATGTAACTCTGTGAGATGATTTAACAGAACACTAAGCAGTTTCTCAGAAAGCTTCTTTCCAGATTTCATCTGAGGATATTTCCTTTTTCACCATAGCCCTCTATGGGCTTCCAAATATCACTTTCCCAATTCCACAAGAACTGTCTCAGCGAAAGGCTTAATGAGGGGCAAGCTGTAACTCTGTGAGATGATTTCACAGAACACAAAGAAGTTTCTCAGAAAGCTTCTTTCTCTTTGTTATCGGGGGATATTTCCTTTGGCCCTATAGTCTTCAAAGGGATCCGAAATATCTGTTCTCAGATTCCACAGAAATAAGGCTAGCAAAGAGATCCACGAAACACAGATGTAAATCTGTGAGATAAATTAACAGAACACTAAGCAGTCTCTCAGAAAGCTTCTTTCCAGATTTCATCTGAGGATACTTCCTTTTTCACCATAGCCCTCTATGGGCTTCCAAATATCACTTTGCCAATTCCACAAGAACTGTTTTAGCGAAAGGCTTCTTGAGGGGAAAGCTGTAAGTCTGTGAGATGATTTCACAGAACACAAAGAAGTTTCTCAGAAAGCTTCTTTCTCTTTGTTATCGGAGGATATTTCCTTTGGCCCTATAGTCTTCAAAGGGATCCGAAATATCTATTCTCAGATTCCACAGAAATAAGGCTAGCAAAGAGATCCACGAAATACAGATGTAACTCTGTGAGATGAATTAAAAGAACACTAAGTAGTTTCTCAGAAAGCTTCTTTCCATATTTCATCTGAGGATATTTCCTTTCTCACCATAACCCTATATGGGCTTCCAAATATCACTTTGCCAATTCCACAAGAACTGTCTTAGCGAAAGGCTTCCTGAGGGGAAAGCTGTAACTCTGTGAGATGATTTCACAGAACACAAAGAAGTTTCTCAGAAAGCTTCTTTCTCTTTGTTATCGGAGGATATTTCTTTTGGCCCTATAGTCTTCAAAGGGATCCGAAATATCTGTTCTCAGATTCCACAGAAATAAGGCTAGCAAAGAGATCCACGAAATACAGATGTAACTCTGTGAGTGGAAGTCACACATCACAGAGCAGTTTCTCAGAAAGCTTCTTTCCAGATTTCATCTGAGGGTATTTCCTTTTTCACCATAGCCCTCTATGGGCTTCCAAATATCACTTTCCCAATTCCACAACAACTGTCTTAGCGAAAGGCTTCTTGAGGGGAAAGCTGTATCTCTGTGAGATGATTACACAGAACACAAAGAAGTTTCTCAGAAACCTTGTTTCTCTTTGTTATGGGTGGATATTTCCTTTGGCCCTATAGTCTTCAAAGGGATCCGAAATATATGTTCTCAGATTCCACAGAAATTAGGCTAGCAAAGAGATCCACGACATACAGATGTAACTCTGTGAGATGATTTAACAGAACACTAAGCAGTTTCTCAGAAAGCTTCTTTCCAGATTTCATCTGAGGATATTTCCTTTTTCACCATAGCCCTCTATGGGCTTCCAAATATCACTTTCCCAATTCCACAAGAACTGTCTCAGCGAAAGGCTTAATGAGGGGCAAGCTGTAACTCTGTGAGATGATTTCACAGAACACAAAGAAGTTTCTCAGAAAGCTTCTTTCTCTTTGTTATCGGGGGATATTTCCTTTGGCCCTATAGTCTTCAAAGGGATCCGAAATATCTGTTCTCAGATTCCACAGAAATAAGGCTAGCAAAGAGATCCACGAAACACAGATGTAAATCTGTGAGATAAATTAACAGAACACTAAGCAGTCTCTCAGAAAGCTTCTTTCCAGATTTCATCTGAGGATACTTCCTTTTTCACCATAGCCCTCTATGGGCTTCCAAATATCACTTTGCCAATTCCACAAGAACTGTTTTAGCGAAAGGCTTCTTGAGGGGAAAGCTGTAAGTCTGTGAGATGATTTCACAGAACACAAAGAAGTTTCTCAGAAAGCTTCTTTCTCTTTGTTATCGGAGGATATTTCCTTTGGCCCTATAGTCTTCAAAGGGATCCGAAATATCTATTCTCAGATTCCACAGAAATAAGGCTAGCAAAGAGATCCACGAAATACAGATGTAACTCTGTGAGATGAATTAAAAGAACACTAAGTAGTTTCTCAGAAAGCTTCTTTCCATATTTCATCTGAGGATATTTCCTTTCTCACCATAACCCTATATGGGCTTCCAAATATCACTTTGCCAATTCCACAAGAACTGTCTTAGCAAAAGGCTTCCTGAGGAGAAAGCTGTAACTCTGTGAGATGATTTCACAGAACACAAAGAAGTTTCTCAGAAAGCTTCTTTCACTTTGTTATCGGAGGATGTTTCCTTTAGCCCTATAGTCTTCAAAGGGATCCGAAATATCTCTTCTCAGATTCCACAGAAATAAGGCTAGCAAAGAGATACACGAAATACACATGTAACTCTGTGAGTGGAAGTCACACATCACAGAGCAGTTTCTCAGAAAGCTTCTTTCCAGATTTCATCTGAGGATATTTCCTTTTTCACCATAGCCCTCTATGGGCTTCCAAATATCACTTTCCCAATTCCACAAGAACTGTCTCAGCGAAAGGCTTAATGAGGGGAAAGCTCTAACTCTGTGAGATGATTTCACAGAACACAAAGAAGTTTCTCAGAAAGCTTCTTTCTCTTTGTTATCGGGGGATATTTCCTTTGGCCCTATAGTCTTCAAAGGGATCCGAAATATCTGTTCTCAGATTCCACAGAAATAAGGCTAGCAAAGAGATCCACGAAACACAGATGGAAATCTGTGAGATAAATTAACAGAACACTAAGCAGTCTCTCAGAAAGCTTCTTTCCAGATTTCATCTGAGGATACTTCCTTTTTCACCATAGCCCTCTATGGTCTTCCAAATATCACTTGGCCAATTCCACAAGAACTATCTTAGCGAAAGTCTTCTTGAGGGGAATGCTGTAACTCTGTGAGATGATTTCACAGGACACAAAGAAGTTTCTCAGAAAGCTTCTTTCTCTTTGTTATCGGAGGATATTTCCTTTGGCTCTATAGTCTTGAAAGGGATCCGAAATATCTGTTCTCAGATTCCACAGAAATAATGCTAGCAAAGAGATCCACGAAATACACATGTAACTCTGTGAGATGAATTAACAGAACACTAAGCAGTTTCTCAGAAAGCTTCTTTCCAGATTTCATCTGAGGATATTTCCTTTTTCACCATAGCCCTCTATGGGCTTCCAAATATCACTTTCCCAATTCCACAAGAACTGTCTCAGCGAAAGGCTTAATGAGGGGAAAGCTCTAACTCTGTGAGATGATTTCACAGAACACAAAGAAGTTTCTCAGAAAGCTTCTTTCTCTTTGTTATCGGAGGATATTTCCTTTGGCCCTATAGTCTTCAAAGGGATCCGAAATATCTGTTCTCAGATTCCACAGAAATAAGGCTAGCAAAGAGATCCAGGACATACAGATGTAACTCTGTGAGTGGAAGTCACACATCACAGAGCACTTTCTCAGAAAGCTTCTTTCCAGATTTCATCTGAGGATATTTCCTTTTTCACCATAGCCCTCTATGGGCTTCCAAATATCACTTTGCCAATTCCACAAGAACTGTTTTAGCGAAAGGCTTCTTGAGGGGAAAGCTGTAAGTCTGTGAGATGATTTCACAGAACTCAAAGAAGTTTCTCAGAAAGCTTCTTTCTCTTTGTTATCGGAGGATATTTCTTTTGGCCCTATAGTCTTCAAAGGGATCCGAAATATCTGTTCTCAGATTCCACAGAAATAAGGCTAGCAAAGAGATCCACGAAATACAGATGTAACTCTGTGAGTGGAAGTCACACATCACAGAGCAGTTTCTCAGAAAGCTTCTTTCCAGATTTCATCTGAGGGTATTTCCTTTTTCACCATAGCCCTCTATGGGCTTCCAAATATCACTTTCCCAATTCCACAACAACTGTCTTAGCGAAAGGCTTCTTGAGGGGAAAGCTGTATCTCTGTGAGATGATTACACAGAACACAAAGAAGTTTCTCAGAAACCTTGTTTCTCTTTGTTATGGGTGGATATTTCCTTTGGCTCTATAGTCTTCAAAGGGATCCGAAATATATGTTCTCAGATTCCACAGAAATTAGGCTAGCAAAGAGATCCACGACATACAGATGTAACTCTGTGAGATGATTTAACAGAACACTAAGCAGTTTCTCAGAAAGCTTCTTTCCAGATTTCATCTGAGGATATTTCCTTTTTCACCATAGCCCTCTATGGGCTTCCAAATATCACTTTCCCAATTCCACAAGAACTGTCTCAGCGAAAGGCTTAATGAGGGGCAAGCTGTAACTCTGTGAGATGATTTCACAGAACACAAAGAAGTTTCTCAGAAAGCTTCTTTCTCTTTGTTATCGGGGGATATTTCCTTTGGCCCTATAGTCTTCAAAGGGATCCGAAATATCTGTTCTCAGATTCCACAGAAATAAGGCTAGCAAAGAGATCCACGAAACACAGATGTAAATCTGTGAGATAAATTAACAGAACACTAAGCAGTCTCTCAGAAAGCTTCTTTCCAGATTTCATCTGAGGATACTTCCTTTTTCACCATAGCCCTCTATGGGCTTCCAAATATCACTTTGCCAATTCCACAAGAACTGTTTTAGCGAAAGGCTTCTTGAGGGGAAAGCTGTAAGTCTGTGAGATGATTTCACAGAACACAAAGAAGTTTCTCAGAAAGCTTCTTTCTCTTTGTTATCGGAGGATATTTCCTTTGGCCCTATAGTCTTCAAAGGGATCCGAAATATCTATTCTCAGATTCCACAGAAATAAGGCTAGCAAAGAGATCCACGAAATACAGATGTAACTCTGTGAGATGAATTAAAAGAACACTAAGTAGTTTCTCAGAAAGCTTCTTTCCATATTTCATCTGAGGATATTTCCTTTCTCACCATAACCCTATATGGGCTTCCAAATATCACTTTGCCAATTCCACAAGAACTGTCTTAGCAAAAGGCTTCCTGAGGAGAAAGCTGTAACTCTGTGAGATGATTTCACAGAACACAAAGAAGTTTCTCAGAAAGCTTTTTCTCTTTGTTATCGGAGGATGTTTCCTTTAGCCCTATAGTCTTCAAAGGGATCCGAAATATCTGTTCTCAGATTCCACAGAAATAAGGCTAGCAAAGAGATACACGAAATACACATGTAACTCTGTGAGTGGAAGTCACACATCACAGAGCAGTTTCTCAGAAAGCTTCTTTCCAGATTTCATCTGAGGATATTTCCTTTTTCACCATAGCCCTCTATGGGCTTCCAAATATCACTTTGCCAATTCCACAAGAACTGTCTCAGCGAAAGGCTTAATGAGGGGAAAGCTCTAACTCTGTGAGATGATTTCACAGAACACAAAGAAGTTTCTCAGAAAGCTTGTTTCTCTTTGTTATCGGGGGATATTTCCTTTGGCCCTATAGTCTTCAAAGGGATCCGAAATATCTGTTCTCAGATTGAACAGAAATAAGGCTAGCAAAGACATCCACGAAACACAGATGTAAATCTGTGAGATGAATTAACAGAACACTAAGCAGTCTCTCAGAAAGCGTCTTTCCAGATTTCATCTGAGGATACTTCCTTTTTCACCATAGCCCTCTATGGTCTTCCAAATATCACTTGGCCAATTCCACAAGAACTGTCTTAGCGAAAGGCTTCTTGAGGGGAAAGCTCTAACTCTGTGAGATGATTTCACAGGACACAAAGAAGTTTCTCAGAAAGCTTCTTTCTCTTTGTTATCGGAGGATATTTCCTTTGGCTCTATAGTCTTGAAAGGGATCCGAAATATCTGTTCTCAGATTCCACAGAAATAAGGCTAGCAAAGAGATCCACGACATACAGATGTAACTCTGTGAGTGGAAGTCACACATCACAGAGCAGTTCTCAGAAAGCTTCTTTCCAGATTTCATCTGAGGATATTTCCTTTTTCACCATAGCCCTCTATGGGCTTCCAAATATCATTTTGCCAATTCCACAAGAACTGTCTAAGCGAAAGGCTTCTTGAGGGGAAAGCTGTAACTCTGTGAGATGATTTCACAGAACACAAAGAAGTTTCTCAGAAAAATTCTTTCTCTTTGTTATCGGAGGATACTTCCTTTGGCCCTATAGTCTTCAAAGGGACCCGAAATATCTGTTCTCAGATTCCACAGAAATAAGGCTAGCAAAGAGATCCACGAAATACAGATGTAACTCTGTGAGATGAATTAAAAGAACACTAAGCAGTTTCTCAGAAAGCTTCTTTCCAGATTTCATGTGAGAATATTTCCTTTCTCATCATAGCCCTCTATGGTCTTCCAAATATCACTTTGCCAATTCCACAAAAACTGTCTTAGCAAAAGGCTTCCTGAGGAGAAAGCTGTAACTCTGTGAGATGATTTCACAGAACACAAAGGAGTTTCTCAGAAAGCTTCTTTCTCTTTGTTATCCGAGGATATTTCTTTTGACTCTATAGTCTTCAAAGGGATCCGAAATATCTGTTCTCAGATTCCACAGAAATAAGGCTAGCAAAGAGATCCACGAAATACAGATGTAACTCTGTGAGTGGAAGTCACACATCACAGAGAAGTTTCTCAGAAAGCTTCTTTCCAGATTTAATCTGAGGATATTTCCTTTTTAACCATAGTCCTCTATGGGCTTCCAAATATCACTTTCCCAATTCCACAAGAACAGTTTTAGCGAAAGGCTTCTTGAGGGGAAAGCTGTAAGTCTGTGAGATGATTTCACAGAACACAAAGAAGTTTCTCAGAAAGCTTCTTTCTCTTTGTTATCGGAGGATATTTCCTTTGGCCCTATAGTCTTCAAAGGGATCCCAAATATCTATTCTCGGACTCCACAGAAAAAAGGCTATCAAAGAGATCCACGAAATACAGATATAACTCTGTGAGATGAATTAAAAGAACACTAAGCAGTTTCTCAGAAAGCTTCTTTCCATATTTCATCTGAGGATATTTCCTTTCTCACCATAACCCTCTATGGGCTTCCAAATATCACTTTGCCAATTCCAGAAGAACTGTCTTAGCAAAAGGCTTCCTGAGGAGAAAGCTGTAACTCTGTGAGATGATTTCACAGAACACAAAGAAGTTTCTCAGAAAGCTTCTTTCTCTTTTTATCGGAGGATATTTCTTTTGGCCCTATAGTCTTCAAAGGGATCTGAAATATCTGTTCTCAGATTCCACAGAAATAAGGCTAGCAAAGAGATCCACGAAACACAGATGGAAATCTGTGAGATAAATTAACAGAACACTAAGCAGTCTCTCAGAAAGCTTCTTTCCAGATTTCATCTGAGGATACTTCCTTTTTCACCATAGCCCTCTATGGTCTTAAAAATATCACTTGGCCAATTCCACAAGAACTATCTTAGCGAAAGGCTTCTTGAGGGGAAAGCTGTAATTCTGTGAGATGATTTCACAGGACACTAAGAAGTTTCTCAGAAATCTTCTTTCTCTTTGTTATCGGAGGATATTTCCTTTGGCTCTATAGTCTTGAAAGGGATCCGAAATATCTGTTCTCAGATTCCACAGAAATAAGGCTAGCAAAGAGATCCACGAAATACAGATGTAACTCTGTGAGATGAATTAACAGAACACTAAGCAGTTTCTCAGAAAGCTTCTTTCCATATTTGATCTGAGGATATTTCCTTTCTCACCATAACCCTCTATGGGCTTCCAAATATCACTTTGTCAATTCCACAAGAACTGTCTTAGCGAAAGGCTTCCTGAGGGGAAAGCTGTAACTCTGTGAGATGATTTCACAGAACAAAAAGAAGTTTCTCAGAAAGCTTCTTTCTCTTTGTTATCGGAGGATATTTCTTTTGGCCCTATAGTCTTCAAAGGGATCCGAAATATCTGTTCTCAGATTCCACAGAAATAAGGCTAGCAAAGAGATCCACGAAACACAGATGTAACTCTGTGAGTGGAAGTCACACATCACAGAGCAGTTTCTCAGAAAGCTTCTTTCCAGATTTCATCTGAGGGTATTTCCTTTTTCACCATAGCCCTCTATGGGCTTCCAAATATCACTTTCCCAATTCCACAACAACTGTCTTAGCGAAAGGCTTCTTGAGGGGAAAGCTGTATCTCTGTGAGATGATTACACAGAACACAAAGAAGTTTCTCAGAAACCTTGTTTCTCTTTGTTATGGGTGGATATTTCCTTTGGCCCTATAGTCTTCAAAGGGATCCGAAATATATGTTCTCAGATTCCACAGAAATTAGGCTAGCAAAGAGATCCACGACATACAGATGTAACTCTGTGAGATGATTTAACAGAACACTAAGCAGTTTCTCAGAAAGCTTCTTTCCAGATTTCATCTGAGGATATTTCCTTTTTCACCATAGCCCTCTATGGGCTTCCAAATATCACTTTCCCAATTCCACAAGAACTGTCTCAGCGAAAGGCTTAATGAGGGGCAAGCTGTAACTCTGTGAGATGATTTCACAGAACACAAAGAAGTTTCTCAGAAAGCTTCTTTCTCTTTGTTATCGGGGGATATTTCCTTTGGCCCTATAGTCTTCAAAGGGATCCGAAATATCTGTTCTCAGATTCCACAGAAATAAGGCTAGCAAAGAGATCCACGAAACACAGATGTAAATCTGTGAGATAAATTAACAGAACACTAAGCAGTCTCTCAGAAAGCTTCTTTCCAGATTTCATCTGAGGATACTTCCTTTTTCACCATAGCCCTCTATGGGCTTCCAAATATCACTTTGCCAATTCCACAAGAACTGTTTTAGCGAAAGGCTTCTTGAGGGGAAAGCTGTAAGTCTGTGAGATGATTTCACAGAACACAAAGAAGTTTCTCAGAAAGCTTCTTTCTCTTTGTTATCGGAGGATATTTCCTTTGGCCCTATAGTCTTCAAAGGGATCCGAAATATCTATTCTCAGATTCCACAGAAATAAGGCTAGCAAAGAGATCCACGAAATACAGATGTAACTCTGTGAGATGAATTAAAAGAACACTAAGTAGTTTCTCAGAAAGCTTCTTTCCATATTTCATCTGAGGATATTTCCTTTCTCACCATAACCCTATATGGGCTTCCAAATATCACTTTGCCAATTCCACAAGAACTGTCTTAGCAAAAGGCTTCCTGAGGAGAAAGCTGTAACTCTGTGAGATGATTTCACAGAACACAAAGAAGTTTCTCAGAAAGCTTCTTTCACTTTGTTATCGGAGGATGTTTCCTTTAGCCCTATAGTCTTCAAAGGGATCCGAAATATCTCTTCTCAGATTCCACAGAAATAAGGCTAGCAAAGAGATACACGAAATACACATGTAACTCTGTGAGTGGAAGTCACACATCACAGAGCAGTTTCTCAGAAAGCTTCTTTCCAGATTTCATCTGAGGATATTTCCTTTTTCACCATAGCCCTCTATGGGCTTCCAAATATCACTTTCCCAATTCCACAAGAACTGTCTCAGCGAAAGGCTTAATGAGGGGAAAGCTCTAACTCTGTGAGATGATTTCACAGAACACAAAGAAGTTTCTCAGAAAGCTTCTTTCTCTTTGTTATCGGGGGATATTTCCTTTGGCCCTATAGTCTTCAAAGGGATCCGAAATATCTGTTCTCAGATTCCACAGAAATAAGGCTAGCAAAGAGATCCACGAAACACAGATGGAAATCTGTGAGATAAATTAACAGAACACTAAGCAGTCTCTCAGAAAGCTTCTTTCCAGATTTCATCTGAGGATACTTCCTTTTTCACCATAGCCCTCTATGGTCTTCCAAATATCACTTGGCCAATTCCACAAGAACTATCTTAGCGAAAGTCTTCTTGAGGGGAATGCTGTAACTCTGTGAGATGATTTCACAGGACACAAAGAAGTTTCTCAGAAAGCTTCTTTCTCTTTGTTATCGGAGGATATTTCCTTTGGCTCTATAGTCTTGAAAGGGATCCGAAATATCTGTTCTCAGATTCCACAGAAATAATGCTAGCAAAGAGATCCACGAAATACACATGTAACTCTGTGAGATGAATTAACAGAACACTAAGCAGTTTCTCAGAAAGCTTCTTTCCAGATTTCATCTGAGGATATTTCCTTTTTCACCATAGCCCTCTATGGGCTTCCAAATATCACTTTCCCAATTCCACAAGAACTGTCTCAGCGAAAGGCTTAATGAGGGGAAAGCTCTAACTCTGTGAGATGATTTCACAGAACACAAAGAAGTTTCTCAGAAAGCTTCTTTCTCTTTGTTATCGGAGGATATTTCCTTTGGCCCTATAGTCTTCAAAGGGATCCGAAATATCTGTTCTCAGATTCCACAGAAATAAGGCTAGCAAAGAGATCCAGGACATACAGATGTAACTCTGTGAGTGGAAGTCACACATCACAGAGCACTTTCTCAGAAAGCTTCTTTCCAGATTTCATCTGAGGATATTTCCTTTTTCACCATAGCCCTCTATGGGCTTCCAAATATCACTTTGCCAATTCCACAAGAACTGTTTTAGCGAAAGGCTTCTTGAGGGGAAAGCTGTAAGTCTGTGAGATGATTTCACAGAACTCAAAGAAGTTTCTCAGAAAGCTTCTTTCTCTTTGTTATCGGAGGATATTTCTTTTGGCCCTATAGTCTTCAAAGGGATCCGAAATATCTGTTGTCAGATTCCACAGAAATAAGGCTAGCAAAGAGATCCACGAAATACAGATGTAACTGTGTGAGTGGAAGTCACACATCACAGAGCAGTTTCTCAGAAAGCTTCTTTCCAGATTTCATCTGAGGGTATTTCCTTTTTCACCATAGCCCTCTATGGGCTTCCAAATATCACTTTCCCAATTCCACAACAACTGTCTTAGCGAAAGGCTTCTTGAGGGGAAAGCTGTATCTCTGTGAGATGATTACACAGAACACAAAGAAGTTTCTCAGAAACCTTGTTTCTCTTTGTTATGGGTGGATATTTCCTTTGGCTCTATAGTCTTCAAAGGGATCCGAAATATATGTTCTCAGATTCCACAGAAATTAGGCTAGCAAAGAGATCCACGACATACAGATGTAACTCTGTGAGATGATTTAACAGAACACTAAGCAGTTTCTCAGAAAGCTTCTTTCCAGATTTCATCTGAGGATATTTCCTTTTTCACCATAGCCCTCTATGGGCTTCCAAATATCACTTTCCCAATTCCACAAGAACTGTCTCAGCGAAAGGCTTAATGAGGGGCAAGATGTAACTCTGTGAGATGATTTCACAGAACACAAAGAAGTTTCTCAGAAAGCTTCTTTCTCTTTGTTATCGGGGGATATTTCCTTTGGCCCTATAGTCTTCAAAGAGATCCGAAATATCTGTTCTCAGATTCCACAGAAATAAGGCTAGCAAAGAGATCCACGAAACACAGATGTAAATCTGTGAGATAAATTAACAGAACACTAAGCAGTCTCTCAGAAAGCTTCTTTCCAGATTTCATCTGAGGATACTTCCTTTTTCACCATAGCCCTCTATGGGCTTCCAAATATCACTTTGCCAATTCCACAAGAACTGTTTTAGCGAAAGGCTTCTTGAGGGGAAAGCTGTAAGTCTGTGAGATGATTTCACAGAACACAAAGAAGTTTCTCAGAAAGCTTCTTTCTCTTTGTTATCGGAGGATATTTCCTTTGGCCCTATAGTCTTCAAAGGGATCCGAAATATCTATTCTCAGATTCCACAGAAATAAGGCTAGCAAGGAGATCCACGAAATACAGATGTAACTCTGTGAGATGAATTAAAAGAACACTAAGTAGTTTCTCAGAAAGCTTCTTTCCATATTTCATCTGAGGATATTTCCTTTCTCACCATAACCCTATATGGGCTTCCAAATATCACTTTGCCAATTCCACACGAACTGTCTTAGCGAAAGGCTTCTTCAGGGGAAAGCTGTAACTCTGTGAGATGATTTCACAGAACACAAAGAAGTTTCTCAGAAAGCTTCTTTCTCTTTGTTATCGGAGGATATTTCCTTTGGCTCTATAGTCTTGAAAGGGATCCGAAATATCTGTTCTCAGATTCCACAGAAATAAGGCTAGCAAAGAGATCCACGACATACAGATGTAACTCTGTGAGTGGAAGTCACACATCACAGAGCAGTTCTCAGAAAGCTTCTTTCCAGATTTCATCTGAGGATATTTCCTTTTTCACCATAGCCCTCTATGGGCTTCCAAATATCATTTTGCCAATTCCAAAAGAACTGTCTAAGCGAAAGGCTTCTTGAGGGGAAAGCTGTAACTCTGTGAGATGATTTCACAGAACACAAAGAAGTTTCTCAGAAAAATTCTTTCTCTTTGTTATCGGAGGATACTTCCTTTGGCCCTATAGTCTTCAAAGGGACCCGAAATATCTGTTCTCAGATTCCACAGAAATAAGGCTAGCAAAGAGATCCACAAAATACAGATGTAACTCTGTGAGATGAATTAAAAGAACACTAAGCAGTTTCTCAGAAAGCTTCTTTCCAGATTTCATGTGAGAATATTTCCTTTCTCATCATAGCCCTCTATGGTCTTCCAAATATCACTTTGCCAATTCCACAAAAACTGTCTTAGCAAAAGGCTTCCTGAGGAGAAAGCTGTAACTCTGTGAGATGATTTCACAGAACACAAAGGAGTTTTTCAGAAAGCTTCTTTCTCTTTGTTATCGGAGGATATTTCTTTTGACTCTATAGTCTTCAAAGGGATCCGAAATATCTGTTCTCAGATTCCACAGAAATAAGGCTAGCAAAGAGATCCACGAAATACAGATGTAACTCTGTGAGTGGAAGTCACACATCACAGAGCAGTTTCTCAGAAAGTTTCTTTACAGATTTCATCTGAGGATATTTCCTTTTTCACCATAGCCCTCTATGGGCTTCCAAATATCACTTTGCCAATTCCACAAGAACTGTCTTAGCGAAAGTCTTCTTGAGGGGAAAGCTGTAACTCTGTGAGATGATTTCACAGAACACAAAGAAGTTTCTCAGAAAGCTTTTTTCTCTTTGTTATCGGAGGATATTTCCCTTGACCCTATAGTCTTCAAAGGGATCCGAAGTATCTGTTCTCAGATTCCACAGAAATAAAGCTAGCAAAGAGATCCACGACATAGAGATGTAACTCTGTGAGTGGAAGTCACACATCACAGAGAATTTTCTCAGAAAGCTTCTTTCCAGATTTCATCTGAGGATATTTCCTTTTTAACCATAGTCCTCTATGGGCTTCCAAATATCACTTTCCCAATTCCACAAGAACAGTTTTAGCGAAAGGCTTCTTGAGGGGAAAGCTGTAAGTCTGTGAGATGATTTCACAGAACACAAAGAAGTTTCTCAGAAAGCTTCTTTCTCTTTGTTATCGGAGGATATTTCTTTGGCCCTATAGTCTTCAAAGGGATCCGAAATATCTATTCTCAGACTCCACAGAAAAAAGGCTCGCAAAGAGATCCACGAAATACAGATATAACTCTGTGAGATGAATTAAAAGAACACTAAGCAGTTTCTCAGAAAGCTTCTTTCCATATTTCATCTGAGGATATTTCCTTTCTCACCATAACCCTCTATGGGCTTCCAAATATCACTTTGCCAATTCCAGAAGAACTGTCTTAGCAAAAGGCTTCCTGAGGAGAAAGCTGTAACTCTGTGAGATGATTTCACAGAACACAAAGAAGTTTCTCAGAAAGCCTCTTTCTCTTTTTATAGGAGGATATTTCTTTTGGCCCTATAGTCTTCAAAGGGATCCGAAATATCTGTTCTCAGATTCCACAGAAATAAGGCTAGCAAAGGGATCCACGAAATACAGATGTAACTCTGTGAGTGGAAGTCACACATCACAGAGTAGTTTCTCAGAGAGCTTCTTTCCAGATTTCATCTGAGGATATTTCCTTTTTCACCATAGCCCTCTATGGGCTTCCAAATATCACTTTCTCAATTCCACAACAACTGTCTTAGCGAAAGGCTTCTTGAGGGGAAAGCTGTATCTCTGTGTGATGATTACACAGAACACAAAGAAGTTTCTCAGAAACCTTGTTTCTCTTTGTTATGGGTGGATATTTCCTTTGGCCCTATAGTCTTCAAAGGGATCCGAAATATCTTTTCTCAGATTCCACAGAAATAAGGCTAGCAAAGAGATCCACGAAATACAGATGTAACTCTGTGAGATGATTTAACAGAACACTAAGCAGTTTCTCAGAAAGCTTCTTTCCAGATTTCATCTGAGGATATTTCCTTTTTCACCATAGCCCTCTATGGGCTTCCAAATATCACTTTCCCTATTCCACAAGAACTGTCTCAGCGAAAGGCTTAATGAGGGGAAAGCTGTAACTCTGTGAGATGATTTCACAGAACACAAAGAAGTTTCTCAGAAAGCTTGTTTCTCTTTGTTATCGGGGGATATTTCCTTTGGCCCTATAGTCTTCAAAGGGATCCGAAATATCTGTTCTCAGATTCCACAGAAATAAGGCTAGCAAAGAGATCCACGAAACACAGATGGAAATCTGTGAGATAAATTAACAGAACACTAAGCAGTCTCTCAGAAAGCTTCTTTCCAGATTTCATCTGAGGATACTTCCTTTTTCACCATAGCCCTCTATGGTCTTAAAAATATCACTTGGCCAATTCCACAAGAACTATCTTAGCGAAAGGCTTCTTGAGGGGAAAGCTGTAATTCTGTGAGATGATTTCACAGGACACAAAGAAGTTTCTCAGAAATCTTCTTTCTCTTTGTTATCGGAGGATATTTCCTTTGGCTCTATAGTCTTGAAAGGGATCCGAAATATCTGTTCTCAGATTCCACAGAAATAAGGCTAGCAAAGAGATCCACGAAATACAGATGTAACTCTGTGAGATGAATTAACAGAACACTAAGCAGTTTCTCAGAAAGCTTCTTTCCATATTTCATCTGAGGATATTTCCTTTCTCACCATAACCCTCTATGGGCTTCCAAATATCACTTTGTCAATTCCACAAGAACTGTCTTAGCGAAAGGCTTCCTGAGGGGAAAGCTGTAACTCTGTGAGATGATTTCACAGAACAAAAAGAAGTTTCTCAGAAAGCTTCTTTCTCTTTGTTATCGGAGGATATTTCTTTTGGCCCTATAGTCTTCAAAGGGATCCGAAATATCTGTTCTCAGATTCCACAGAAATAAGGCTAGCAAAGAGATCCACGAAACACAGATGTAACTCTGTGAGTGGAAGTCACACATCACAGAGCAGTTTCTCAGAAAGCTTCTTTACAGATTTCATCTGAGGATATTTCCTTTTTCACCATAGCCCTCTATGGGCTTCCAAATATCACTTTCCCAATTCCACAACAACTGTCTTAGCGAAAGGCTTCTTGAGGGGAAAGCTGTATCTCTGTGAGATGATTACACAGAACACAAAGAAGTTTCTCAGAAACCTTGTTTCTCTTTGTTATGGGTGGATATTTCCTTTGGCCCTATAGTCTTCAAAGGGATCCGAAATATATGTTCTCAGATTCCACAGAAATAAGGCTAGCAAAGAGATCCACGAAATACAGATGTAACTCTGTGAGATGATTTAACAGAACACTAAGCAGTTTCTCAGAAAGCTTCTTTCCAGATTTCATCTGAGGATATTTCCTTTTTCACCATAGACCACTATGGGCTTCCAAATATCACTTTCCCTCTTCCACAAGAACTGTCTCAGCGAAAGGCTTAATGAGGGGAAAGCTGTAAGTCTGTGAGATGATTTCACAGAACACAAAGAAGTTTCTCAGAAAGCTTGTTTCTCTTTGTTATCGGGGTATATTTCCTTTGGCCCTATAGTCTTCAAAGGGATCCGAAATATCTGTTCTCAGATTCCACAGAAATAAGGCTAGCAAAGAGATCCACGAAACACAGATGGAAATCTGTGAGATAAATTAACAGAACACTAAGCAGTCTCTCAGAAAGCTTCTTTCCAGATTTCATCTGAGGATAATTCCTTTTTCACCATAGCCCTCTATGGTCTTCCAAATATCACTTGGCCAATTCCACAAGAACTATCTTAGCGAAAGGCTTCTTGAGGGGAATGCTGTAACTCTGTGAGATGATTTCACAGGACACAAAGAAGTTTCTCAGAAAGCTTCTTTCTCTTTGTTATCGGAGGATATTTCCTTTGGCTCTATAGTCTTGAAAGGGATCCGAAATATCTGTTCTCAGATTCCACAGAAATAAGGCTAGCAAAGAGATCCACGAAATACACATGTAACTCTGTGAGATGAATTAACAGAACACTAAGCAGTTTCTCAGAAAGCTTCTTTCCAGATTTCATCTGAGGATATTTCCTTTTTCACCATAGCCCTCTATGGGCTTCCAAATATCACTTTCCCAATTCCACAAGAACTGTCTCAGCGAAAGGCTTAATGAGGGGAAAGCTCTAACTCTGTGAGATGATTTCACAGAACACAAAGAAGTTTCTCAGAAAGCTTCTTTCTCTTTGTTATCGGAGGATATTTCCTTTGGACCTATAGTCTTCAAAGGGATCCGAAATATCTGTTCTCAGATTCAACAGAAATAAGGCTAGCAAAGAGATCCAGGACATACAGATGTAACTCTGTGAGTGGAAGTCACACATCACAGAGCACTTTCTCAGAAAGCTTCTTTCCAGATTTCATCTGAGGATATTTCCTTTTTCACCATAGCCCTCTATGGGCTTCCAAATATCACTTTCCCAATTCCACAAGAACTGTCTCAGCGAAAGGCTTAATGAGGGGAAAGCTGTAACTCTGTGAGATGATTTCACAGAACACAAAGAAGTTTCTCAGAAAGCTTCTTTCTCTTTGTTATCGGGGGATATTTCCTTTGGCCCTATAGTCTTCAAAGGGATCCGAAATATCTGTTCTCAGATTCCACAGAAATAAGGCTAGCAAAGAGATCCACGAAACACAGATGTAAATCTGTGAGATAAATTAACAGAACACTAAGCAGTCTCTCAGAAAGCTTCTTTCCAGATTTCATCTGAGGATACTTCCTTTTTCACCATAGCCCTCTATGGTCTTCCAAATATCACTTGGCCAATTCCACAAGAACTGTCTTAGCGAAAGGCTTCTTGAGGGGAAAGCTGTAACTCTGTGAGATGATTTCACAGGACACAAAGAAGTTTCTCAGAAAGCTTCTTTCTCTTTGTTATCGGAGGATATTTCCTTTGGCCCTATAGTCTTGAAAGGGATCCGAAATATCTGTTCTCAGATTCCACAGAAATAAGGCTAGCAAAGAGATCCACGAAATACACATGTAGCTCTGTGAGTGGAAGTCACACATCACAGAGCAGTTTCTCAGAAAGCTTCTTTCCGGATTTCATCTGAGGATACTTCCTTTTTCACCATAGCCCTCTATGGGCTTCCAAATATCACTTTGCCAATTCCACAAGAACTGTTTTAGCGAAAGGCTTCTTGAGGGGAAAGCTGTAAGTCTGTGAGATGATTTCACAGAACACAAAGAAGTTTCTCAGAAAGCTTCTTTCTCTTTGTTATCGGAGGATATTTCCTTTGGCCCTATAGTCTTCAAAGGGATCCGAAATATCTATTCTCAGATTCCACAGAAATAAGGCTAGCAAAGAGATCCACGAAATACAGATGTAACTCTGTGAGATGAATTAAAAGAACACTAAGTAGTTTCTCAGAAAGCTTCTTTCCATATTTCATCTGAGGATATTTCCTTTCTCACCATAACACTATAGGGGCTTCCAAATATCACTTTGCCAATTCCACAAGAACTGTCTTAGCAAAAGGCTTCCTGAGGAGAAAGCTGTAACTCTGTGAGATGATTTCACAGAACACAAAGAAGTTTCTCAGAAAGCTTCTTACTCTTTGTTATCGGAGGATATTTCTTTTGGCCCTATAGTCTTCAAAGGGATCCGAAATATCTGTTCTCAGATTCCACAGAAATAAGGCTAGCAAAGAGATACACGAAATACACATGTAACTCTGTGAGTGGAAGTCACACATCACAGAGCAGTTTCTCAGAAAGCTTCTTTCCAGATTTCATCTGAGGATATTTCCTTTTTCACCATAGCCCTCGATGGGCTTCCAAATATCACTTTCCCAATTCCACAAGAACTGTCTTAGCGAAAGGCTTCTTGAGGGGAAAGCTGTATCTCTTTGAGATGATTACACAGAACACAAAGAAGTTTCTCAGAAACCTTGTTTCTCTTTGTTATGGGTGGATATTTCCTTTGGCCCTATAGTCTTCAAAGGGATCCGAAATATATGTTCTCAGATTCCACAGAAATTAGGCTAGCAAAGAGATCCACGACATACAGATGTAACTCTGTGAGTGGAAGTCACACATCACAGAGCAGTTTCTCAGAAAGCTTCTTTCCAGATTACACCTGAGCATATTTCCTTTTTCACCGTAGCCGTCTACGGGCTTCCAAATATCACTTTGCGAATTCCATAAGGACTCTCTTAGCGAAAGGCTTCTTGAGGGGAAAGATGTAACTCTGTGAGATGATTTCACAGAACACAAAGAAGTTTCACAGAAAGCTTCTTTCTCTGTGTTATCGGAGGATGTTTCCTTTAGCCCTATAGTCTTCAAAGGGATCCGAAATATCTGTTCTCAGATTCCACAGAAATAAGGCTAGCAAAGAGATCCACGAAATACAGATGTAACTCTGTGAGTGGAAGTCACACATCACAGAGCAGTTTCTCAGAAAGCTTCTTTCCAGATTTTATCTGAGGATATTTCCTTGTTCACCATAGCCCTCTATGGGCTTCAAAATATCACTTTGCCAATTCCACAAGAACTGTCTTAGCGAAAGGCTTCTTGAGTGGAAAGCTGTAACTCTGTGAGATGATTTCACAGAACACAAAGAAGTTTCTCAGAAAGCTTCTTTCTCTTTGTTATCGGGGGATATTTCCTTTGGCCCTACAGTCTTCAAAGGGATCCGAAATATCTGTTCTCAGATTCCACAGAAATAAGGCTAGCAAAGAGATCCACGAAATACAGATGTAACTCTGGGAGATGAATTAAGAGAACACTAAGCAGGTTCTCAGAAAGCTTCTTTCCAGATTTCATCTGAGGATATTTCCTTTTTCACCATAGCCCTCTATGGGCTTCCAAATATCACTTTGCCAATTCCACAAGAACTGTCTTAGCGAAAGCCTTCTTGAGGGGAAAGCTGTAACTCTGTGAGATGATTTAACAGAACACAAAGAAGTTTCTCAGAAAGCTTCTTTCTCTTTGTTATCGGGGGATATTTCCTTTGGCCCTACAGTCTTCAAAGGAATCCGAAATATCTGTTCTCAGATTCCACAGAAATAAGGCTAGCAAAGAGATCCACGAAATACAGATGTAACTCTGTGAGATGAATTAACAGAACACTAAGCAGTTTCTCAGAAAGCTTCTTTCCAGATTACATCTGAGCATATTTCCTTTTTCACCATAGCCCTCTAGGGGCTTCCAAACATCACTTTGCGAATTCCACAAGGACTGTCTTAGCGAAAGGCTTCTTGAGGGGAAGCGTGTAACTCTGTGAGATGATTTCACAGAACACAAAGAAGTTTCTCAGAAAGCTTCTTTCTCTTTGTTATCGGAGGGTATTTCCTTTGGCCCTACAGTCTTCAAAGGGATCCGAAATATCTGTTCTCAGATTCCACTGAAATAAGGCTAGCAAAGAGATCCACGAAATGCAGATGTAACTCTATGAGTGGAAGTTCGACATCCCATAGCAGTTTCTCAGAAATCATCTTTCCAGATTTCATCTGAGGATATTTCCTTTTTCACCCTAGCCTTCTATGGGCTTCCAAATATCACTTTGCCAATTCCACAAGAACTATCTTAGCGAAAGGCTTCTTGAGGGGAAAGCTGTAACTCTGTGAGATGATTTCACAGAACTCAAAGAAGTTTCTCAGAAAGCTTCTTTCTCTTTGTTATCGGAGGATATTTCCTTTGGCCCTATAGTCTTCAAAGGGATCCGAAATATCTGTTCTCAGATTCCACAGAAATAAGGCTAGCAAAGAGATCCAGGAAATATAGATGTAACTCTGTGAGATGAATTAACAGAACACTAAGCAGTTTCTCAGAAAGCTTCTTTCCAGATTACATCTGAGCATATTTCCTTTTTCACCATAGTCCTCTACGGGCTTCCAAATATCACTTTGCGAATTCCACAAGGACTGTCTTAGCGAAAGTCTTCTTGAGGGGAAGGGTGTAACTCTGTGAGATGATTTCACAGAACACAAAGAAGTTTCTCAGAAATCCTCTTTCTCTTTGTAATCGGAGGATATTTCCTTTGGCCCTATAGTCTTCAAAGGGATCCGAAATATCTGTTCTCAGATTCCACAGAAATAAGGCTTGTGAAGAGATCCACGAAATGCACATGTAACTCTATGAGTGGAAGTCAGACATCACAGAGAAGTTTCTCAGAAAGCTTCTTTCCAGATTTCATCTGAGGATATTTCCTTTTCAGCATAGCCCTCTATGGACTTCCAAATATCACTTTGCCAATTCCACAAGAACTGTCTTAGCGAAAGACTTCTTGAGGGGAAAGCTGTAACTCTGTGAGATGATTTCACAGAACACAAAGAAGTTTCTTAGAAAGCTTCTTTTCTTTGTTATCGGAGGATATTTCCTTTGGCCCTATAGTCTTCAAAGGGATCCGAAATATCTGTTCTCAGATTCCACAGAAATAAGGCTAGCAAAGAGATCTACGAAATGCAGATGTAACTCTATGAGTGGAAGTTCGACATCACAGAGCAGTTTCTCAGACAGCTTCTTTCCAGATTTCATCTGAGGATATTTCCTTTTTCACCATAGCCTTCTATGGGCTTCCAAATATCACTTTGCCAATTCCACAAGAACTGTCTTAGCGAAAGGCTTCTTGAGGGGAAAGCTGTAACTCTGTGAGATGATTTCACAGAACACAAAGAAGTTTCTCAGAAAGCTTCTTTCTCTTTGTTATCGGAGGATATTTCCTTTGGCCCTATAGTCTTCAAAGGGATCCGAAATATCTGTTCTCAGATTCCACAGAAATAAGGCTAGCAAAGAGATCCACGAAATACAGATGTAACTCTGTGAGTGGAAGTCACACATCACAGAGCAGTTTCTCAGAAAGCTTCTTTCCAGATTTCATCTGAGGATATTTCCTTTTTCACCATAGCCCTCTATGGGCTTCAAAATATCACTTTGCCAATTCCACAAGAACTGTCTTAGCGAAAGGCTTCTTGAGGGGAAAGCTGTAACTCTGTGAGATGATTTCACAGAACACAAAGAAGTTTCTCGGAAAGCTTCTTTCTCTTTGTTATAGGGGGATATTTCCTTTGGCCCTACAGTCTTCAAAGGGATCCGAAATATCTGTTCTCAGATTCCACAGAAATAAGGCTAGCAAAGAGATCCACGAAATACAGATGTAACTCTGGGAGATGAATTAAGAGAACACTAAGAAGGTTCTCAGAAAGCTTCTTTCCAGATTTCATCTGAGGATATTTCCTTTTTCGTAATAGCCCTCTATGGGCTTCCAAATATCACTTGGCCAATTCCACAAGAACTGTCTTAGCGAAAGGCTTCTTGAGGGGAAAGCTGTAACTCTGTGAGATGATTTAACAGAACACAAAGAATTTTCTCAGAAAGCTTCTTTCTCTTTGTTATCGGAGAATCTTTCCTTTGGCCCTATAGTCTTCAAAGGGATCCGAAATATCTGTTCTCAGATTCCACAGAAATAAGCCTAGCAAAGAGATCCACGAAATACAGATGTAACTCTGGGAGATGAATTAACAGAACACTAAGCAGTTTCTCAGAAAGCTTCTTTCCAGATTACATCTGAGCATATTTCCTTTTTCACCATAGTCCTCTACGGGCTTCCAAATATCACTTTGCGAATTCCACAAGGACTGTCTTAGCGAAAGTCTTCTTGAGGGGAAGGGTGTAACTCTGTGAGATGATTTCACAGAACACAAAGAAGTTTCTCAGAAATCCTCTTTCTCTTTGTTATCGGAGGATATTTCCTTTGGCCCTATAGTCTTCAAAGGGATCCGAAATATCTGTTCTCAGATTCCACAGAAATAAGGCTTGTGAAGAGATCCACGAAATGCACATGTAACTCTATGAGTGGAAGTCAGACATCACAGAGAAGTTTCTCAGAAAGCTTCTTTCCAGATTTCATCTGAGGATATTTCCTTTTTCACCGTAGCCTTCTATGGGCTCCCAAATATCACTTTGCCAATTCCACAAGAACTGTCTTAGCGAAAAGCTTCTTTAGGGGAAAGCTGTAACTCTGTGAGATGATTTCACAGAACACAAAGAAGTTTCTCAGAAAGCTTCTTTCTCTTTGTTATCGGAGGATATTTCCTTTGGCCCTATAGTCTTCAAAGGGATCCGAAATATCTGTTCTCAGATTCCACAGAAATAAGGCTAGCAAAGATATCCACGAAATTCACATGTAACTCTGTGAGATGAATTAAGAGAACACTAAGCAGGTTCTCAGAAATATTCTTTCCAGATTTCATCTGAGGATATTTCCTTTTTCACAATAGCCCTCTATGGGCTTCCAAATATCACCTTCCCAATTCCACAAGAACTGTCTTAGCCAAAAGCTTCTTGAGGGGAAAGCTGTAACTCTGTGAGATGATTTCACAGAACACAAAGAAGTTTCTCAGAAAGCTTCTTTCTCTTCTTTATCGGAGGATATTTACCTAGGCCCTATAGTCTTCAAAGGGATCCGAAATATCTGTTCTCAGATTCCACAGAAATAAGGCTAGCAAAGAGATCCAAGAAATACAGATGTAACTCTGTGAGTGCAAGTCACACATCACAGAGCAGTTTCTCAGAAAGCTTCTTTCCAGGTTTCATCTGAGGATATTTCCCTTTCAGCATAGCCCTCTATGGACTTCCAAATATCACTTTGCCAATTCCACAAGAACTGTCTTAGCGAAAGGCTTCTTCAGGGGAAAGCTGTAACTCTGTGAGATGATTTCACAGAACACAAAGAAGTTTCTTAGAAAGCTTCTTTTCTTTGTTATCGGAGGATACTTCCTTTGGCCCTATAGTCTTCAAAGGGATCCGAAATATCTGTTCTCAGATTCCACAGAAATAAGGCTAGCAAAGAGATCCACGAAATGCAGATGTAACTCTATGAGTGGAAGTTCGACATCACAGAGCAGTTTCTCAGAAAGCTTCTTTCCAGATTTCATCTGAGGATATTTCCTTTTTCACCATAGCCTTCTATGGGCTTCCAAATATCACTTTGCCAATTCCACAAGAACTGTCCTAGCGAAAGGCTTCTTGAGGGGAAAGCTGTAACTCTGTGAGATGATTTCACAGAACACAAAGAAGTTTCTCAGAAATCTTCTTTCTCTTTGTTATCAGATGATATTTCCTTTGGCCCTATAGTCTTCAAAGGGATCCGAAATATCTGTTCTCAGATTCTACAGAAATAAGGCTAGCAAAGAAATCCACGAAATACAGATGTAACTCTGTGAGTGGAAGTCACACATCACAGAGCAGTTTCTCAGAAAGCTTCTTTCCAGATTTCATCTGAGGATATTTCCTTGTTCACCATAGCCCTCTATGGGCTTCAAAATATCACTTTGCCAATTCCACAAGAACTGTCTTAGCGAAAGGCTTCTTCAGGGGAAAGCTGTAACTCTGTGAGATGATTTCACAGAACACAAAGAAGTTTCTGAGAAAGCTTCTTTCTCTTTGTTATCGGGGGATATTTCCTTTGGCCCTACAGTCTTCAAAGGGATCCGAAATATCTGTTCTCAGATTCCACAGAAATAAGGCTAGCAAAGAGATCCACGAAATACAGATGTAACTCTGGGAGATGAATTAAGAGAACACTAAGCAGGTTCTCAGAAAGCTTCTTTCCAGATTTCATCTGAGGATATTTCCTTTTTCACCATAGCCCTCTATGGGCTTCCAAATATCACTTTGCCAATTCCACAAGAACTGTCTTAGCGAAAGCCTTCTTGAGGGGAAAGCTGTAACTCTGTGAGATGATTTAACAGAACACAAAGAAGTTTCTCAGAAAGCTTCTTTCTCTTTGTTATCGGGGGATATTTCCTTTGGCCCTACAGTCTTCAAAGGGATCCGAAATATCTGTTCTCAGATTCCACAGAAATAAGGCTAGCAAAGAGATCCACGAAATACAGATGTAACTCTGTGAGATGAATTAACAGAACACTAAGCAGTTTCTCAGAAAGCTTCTTTCCAGATTACATCTGAGCATATTTCCTTTTTCACCATAGCCCTCTAGGGGCTTCCAAACATCACTTTGCGAATTCCACAAGGACTGTCTTAGCGAAAGGCTTCTTGAGGGGAAGCGTGTAACTCTGTGAGATGATTTCACAGAACACAAAGAAGTTTCTCAGAAAGCTTCTTTCTCTTTGTTATCGGAGGATATTTCCTTTGGCCCTACAGTCTTCAAAGGGATCCGAAATATCTGTTCTCAGATTCCACTGAAATAAGACTTGCGAAGAGATCCACGAAATGCACATGTAACTCTATGAGTGGAAGTCAGACATCACAGAGAAGTTTCTCAGAAAGCTTCTTTCCAGATTTCATCTGAGGATATTTCCTTTTCAGCATAGCCCTCTATGGACTTCCAAATATCACTTTGCCAATTCCACAAGAACTGTCTTAGCGAAAGACTTCTTGAGGGGAAAGCTGTAACTCTGTGAGATGATTTCACAGAACACAAAGAAGTTTCTTAGAAAGCTTCTTTTCTTTGTTATCGGAGGATATTTCCTTTGGCCCTATAGTCTTCAAAGGGATCCGAAATATCTGTTCTCAGATTCCAGAGAAATAAGGCTAGCAAAGAGATCCACGAAATGCAGATGTAACTCTATGAGTGGAAGTTCGACATCACAGAGCAGTTTCTCAGACAGCTTCTTTCCAGATTTCATCTGAGGATATTTCCTTTTTCACCATAGCCTTCTATGGGCTTCCAAATATCACTTTGCCAATTCCACAAGAACTGTCTTAGCGAAAGGCTTCTTGAGGGGAAAGCTGTAACTCTGTGAGATGATTTCACAGAACACAAAGAAGTTTCTCAGAAAGCTTCTTTCTCTTTGTTATCGGATGATATTTCCTTTGGCCCTATAGTCTTCAAAGGGATCCGAAATATCTGTTCTCAGATTCCACAGAAATAAGGCTAGCAAAGAGATCCACGAAATACAGATGTAACTCTGTGAGTGGAAGTCACATATCACAGAGCAGTTTCTCAGAAAGCTTCTTTCCAGATTTCATCTGAGGATATTTCCTTTTTCACCATAGCCCTCTATGGGCTTCAAAATATCACTTTGCCAATTCCACAAGAACTGTCTTAGCGAAAGGCTTCTTGAGGGGAAAGCTGTAACTCTGTGAGATGATTTCACAGAACACAAAGAAGTTTCTCGGAAAGCTTCTTTCTCTTTGTTATAGGGGGATATTTCCTTTGGCCCTACAGTCTTCAAAGGGATCCGAAATATCTGTTCTCAGATTCCACAGAAATAAGGCTAGCAAAGAGATCCACGAAATACAGATGTAACTCTGGGAGATGAATTAAGAGAACACTAAGAAGGTTCTCAGAAAGCTTCTTTCCAGATTTCATCTGAGGATATTTCCTTTTTCATAATAGCCCTCTATGGGCTTCCAAATATCACTTGGCCAATTCCACAAGAACTGTCTTAGCGAAAGGCTTCTTGAGGGGAAAGCTGTAACTCTGTGAGATGATTTAACAGAACACAAAGAATTTTCTCAGAAAGCTTCTTTCTCTTTGTTATCGGAGAATATTTCCTTTGGCCCTATAGTCTTCAAAGGGAACCGAAATATCTGTTCTCAGATTCCACAGAAAAAAGGATAGCAAAGAGATCCACGAAATACAGATGTAACTCTGGGAGATGAATTAACAGAACACTAAGCAGTTTCTCAGAAAGCTTCTTTCCAGATTTCATCTGAGGATATTTCCTTTTTCACCATAGCCCTGTATGGGCTTCCAAATATCACTTTGCCCATTCCACAAGAACTGTCTTAGCGAAAGCCTTCTTGAGGGGAAAGCTGTAACTCTGTGAGATGATTTCACAGAACACAAAGAAGTTTCTCAGAAAGCTTCTTTCTCTTTGTTATCGGGGGATATTTCCTTTGGCCCTACAGTCTTCAAAGGGATCCGAAATATCTGTTCTCAGATTCCACAGAAATAAGGCTAGCAAAGAGATCCACGAAATACAGATGTAACTCTGTGAGATGAATTAACAGAACACTAAGCAGTTTCTCAGAAAGCTTCTTTCCAGATTACATCTGAGCATATTTCCTTTTTCACCATAGTCCTCTACGGGCTTCCAAACATCACTTTGCGAATTCCACAAGGACTGTCTTAGCGAAAGGCTTCTTGAGGGGAAGCGTGTAACTCTGTGAGATGATTTCACAGAACACAAAGAAGTTTCTCAGAAAGCTTCTTTCTCTTTGTTATCGGAGGATATTTCCTTTGGCCCTATAGTCTTCAAAGGGATCCGAAATAACTGTTCTCAGATTCCACAGAAATAAGGCTAGCAAAGAGATCCACGAAATACAGATGTAACTCTGTGAGTGGAAGTCACACATCACAGAGCAGTTTCTCAGAAAGCTTCTTTCCAGATTTCATCTGAGGATATTTCCTTTTTCACCATAGCCCTCTATGGGCTTCCAAATATCACTTTGCCAATACCACAAGAACTGTCTTAGCGAAAGGCTTCTTGAGGGGAAAGCTGTAACTCTGTGAGATGATTTCACAGAACACAAAGAAGGTTCTCAGAAAGCTTCTTTCTCTTTGTTATCGGAGGATATTTCCTTTGTCCCTATAGTCTTCAAATGGATCCGAAATATCTGTTCTCAGATTCCACAGAAATAAGGCTAGCAAAGAGATCCACGAAATGCAGATGTAACTCTATGAGTGGAAGTTCGACATCACAGAGCAGTTTCTCAGAAAGCTTCTTTCCAGATTTCATCTGAGGATATTTCCTTTTTCACCATAGCCTTCTATGGGCTTCCAAATATCACTTTGCCAATTCCACAAGAACTGTCTTAGCGAAAGGCTTCTTGAGAGGAAAGCTGTAACTCTGTGAGATGATTTCACAGAACACAAAGAAGTTTCTCAGAAAGCTTCTTTCTCTTTGTTATCGGATGATATTTCCTTTGGCCCTATAGTCTTCAAACGGATCCGAAATATCTGTTCTCAGATTCCACAGAAATAAGGCTAGCAAAGAGATCCACGAAATACAGATGTAACTCTGTGAGTGGAAGTCACACATCACAGAGCAGTTTCTCAGAAAGCTTCTTTCCAGATTTCATCTGAGGATATTTCCTTTTTCACCATAGCCCTCTAAGGGCTTCCAAATATCACTTTGCCAATTCCACAAGAACTGTCTTAGCGAAAGGCTTCTTGATGGGAAAGCTGTAACTCTGTGAGATGATTTCACAGAACACAAAGAAGTTTCTCAGAAAGCTTCTTTCTCTTTGTTATCGGGGGATATTTCCTTTGGCCCTACAGTCTTCAAAGGGATCCGAAATATCTGTTCTCAGATTCCACAGAAATAAGGCTAGCAAAGAGATCCACGAAATACAGATGTAACTCTGTGAGATGAATTAAGAGAACACTAAGCAGGTTCTCAGAAAGCTTCTTTCCAGATTTCATCTGAGGATATTTCCTTGTTCATAATAGCCCTCTATGGGCTTCCAAATATCACTTTGCCAATTCCACAAGAACTGTCTTAGCGAAAGGCTTCTTGAGGGGAAAGCTGTAACTCTGTGAGATGATTTAACAGAACACAAAGAATTTTCTCAGAAAGCTTCTTTCTCTTTGTTATCGGAGTATATTTCCTTTGGCCCTATAGTCTTCAAAGGGATCCGAAATATCTGTTCTCAGATTCCACAGAAATAAGGCTAGCAAAGAGATCCACGAAATACACATGTAACTCTGGGAGATGAATTAACAGAACACTAAGCGGTTTTTCAGAAAGCTTCTTTCCAGATTTCATCTGAGGATATTTCCTTTTTCACCATAGCCCTCTATGGGCTTCAAAATATCACTTTGCCAATTCCACAAGAACTGTCTTAGCGAAAGGCTTCTTGAGGGGAAAGCTGTAACTCTGTGAGATGATTTCACAGAACACAAAGAAGTTTCTCGGAAAGCTTCTTTCTCTTTGTTATAGGGGGATATTTCCTTTGGCCCTACAGTCTTCAAAGGGATCCGAAATATCTGTTCTCAGATTCCACAGAAATAAGGCTAGCAAAGAGATCCACGAAATACAGATGTAACTCTGGGAGATGAATTAAGAGAACACTAAGAAGGTTCTCAGAAAGCTTCTTTCCAGATTTCATCTGAGGATATTTCCTTTTTCATAATAGCCCTCTATGGGCTTCCAAATATCACTTGGCCAATTCCACAAGAACTGTCTTAGCGAAAGGCTTCTTGAGGGGAAAGCTGTAACTCTGTGAGATGATTTAACAGAACACAAAGAATTTTCTCAGAAAGCTTCTTTCTCTTTGTTATCGGAGAATATTTCCTTTGGCCCTATAGTCTTCAAAGGGATCCGAAATATCTGTTCTCAGATTCCACAGAAAAAAGGCTAGCAAAGAGATCCACGAAATACAGATGTAACTCTGGGAGATGAATTAACAGAACACTAAGCAGTTTCTCAGAAAGCTTCTTTCCAGATTTCATCTGAGGATATTTCCTTTTTCACCATAGCCCTGTATGGGCTTCCAAATATCACTTTGCCCATTCCACAAGAACTGTCTTAGCGAAAGCCTTCTTGAGGGGAAAGCTGTAACTCTGTGAGATGATTTAACAGAACACAAAGAAGTTTCTCAGAAAGCTTCTTTCTCTTTGTTATCGGGGGATATTTCCTTTGGCCCTACAGTCTTCAAAGGGATCCGAAATATCTGTTCTCAGATTCCACAGAAATAAGCCTAGCAAAGAGATCCACGAAATACAGATGTAACTCTGGGAGATGAATTAACAGAACACTAAGCAGTTTCTCAGAAAGCTTCTTTCCAGATTACATCTGAGCATATTTCCTTTTTCACCATAGTCCTCTACGGGCTTCCAAACATCACTTTGCGAATTCCACAAGGACTGGCTTAGCGAAAGGCTTCTTGAGGGGAAGCGTGTAACTCTGTGAGATGATTTCACAGAACACAAAGAAGTTTCTCAGAAAGCTTCTTTCTCTTTGTTATCGGAGGATATTTCCTTTGGCCCTATAGTCTTCAAAGGGATCCGAAATATCTGTTCTCAGATTCCACAGAAATAAGGCTAGCAAAGAGATCCACGAAATACAGATGTAACTCTGTGAGTGGAAGTCACACATCACAGAGCAGTTTCTCAGAAAGCTTCTTTCCAGATTTCATCTGAGGATATTTCCTTTTTCACCATAGCCCTCTATGGGCTTCCAAATATCACTTTGCCAATACCACAAGAACCGTCTTAGCGAAAGGCTTCTTGAGGGGAAAGCTGTAACTCTGTGAGATGATTTCACAGAACACAAAGAAGTTTCTCAGAAAGCTTCTTTCTCTTTGTTATCGGAGGATATTTCCTTTGTCCCTATAGTCTTCAAATGGATCCGAAATATCTGTTCTCAGATTCCACAGAAATAAGGCTAGCAAAGAGATCCACGAAATGCAGATGTAACTCTATGAGTGGAAGTTCGACATCACAGAGCAGTTTCTCAGAAAGCTTCTTTCCAGATTTCATCTGAGGATATTTCCTTTTTCACCATAGCCTTCTATGGGCTTCCAAATATCACTTTGCCAATTCCACAAGAACTGTCTTAGCGAAAGGCTTCTTGAGAGGAAAGCTGTAACTCTGTGAGATGATTTCACAGAACACAAAGAAGTTTCTCAGAAAGCTTCTTTCTCTTTGTTATCGGATGATATTTCCTTTGGCCCTATAGTCTTCAAAGGGATCCGAAATATCTGTTCTCAGATTCCACAGAAATAAGGCTAGCAAAGAGATCCACGAAATACAGATGTAACTCTGTGAGTGGAAGTCACACATCACAGAGCAGTTTCTCAGAAAGCTTCTTTCCAGATTTCATCTGAGGATATTTCCTTTTTCACCATAGCCCTCTAAGGGCTTCCAAATATCACTTTGCCAATTCCACAAGAACTGTCTTAGCGAAAGGCTTCTTGAGGGGAAAGCTGTAACTCTGTGAGATGATTTCACAGAACACAAAGAAGTTTCTCAGAAAGCTTCTTTCTCTTTGTTATCGGGGGATATTTCCTTTGGCCCTACAGTCTTCAAAGGGATCCGAAATATCTGTTCTCAGATTCCACAGAAATAAGGCTAGCAAAGAGATCCACGAAATACAGATGTAACTCTGTGAGATGAATTAAGAGAACACTAAGCAGGTTCTCAGAAAGCTTCTTTCCAGATTTCATCTGAGGATATTTCCTTGTTCATAATAGCCCTCTATGGGCTTCCAAATATCACTTTGCCAATTCCACAAGAACTGTCTTAGCGAAAGGCTTCTTGAGGGGAAAGCTGTAACTCTGTGAGATGATTTAACAGAACACAAAGAATTTTCTCAGAAAGCTTCTTTCTCTTTGTTATCGGAGTATATTTCCTTTGGCCCTATAGTCTTCAAAGGGATCCGAAATATCTGTTCTCAGATTCCACAGAAATAAGGCTAGCAAAGAGATCCACGAAATACACATGTAACCCTGGGAGATGAATTAACAGAACACTAAGCGGTTTTTCAGAAAGCTTCTTTCCAGATTTCATCTGAGGATATTTCCTTTTTCACCATAGCCCTCTATGGGCTTCCAAATATCACTTTGCCAATTCCACAAGAACTGTCTTAGCGAAAGGCTTCTTGAGGGGAAAGCTGTAACTCTGTGAGATGATTTCACAGAACTCAAAGAAGTTTCTCAGAAAGCTTCTTTCTCTTTGTTATCGGAGGATATTTCCTTTGGCCCTATAGTCTTCAAAGGGATCCGAAATATCTGTTCTCAGATTCCACAGAAATAAGGCTAGCAAAGAGATCCACGAAATAGAGATGTAACTCTGGGAGATGAAATAACAGAACACTAAGCAGTTTCTCAGAAAGCTTCTTTCCAGATTTCATCTGAGGATATTTCCTTTTTCACCATAGCCCTGTATGGGCTTCCAAATATCACTTTGCCAATTCCACAAGAACTGTCTTAGCGAAAGCCTTCTTGAGGGGAAAGCTGTAACTCTGTGAGATGATTTAACAGAACACAAAGAAGTTTCTCAGAAAGCTTCTTTCTCTTTGTTATCGGGGGATATTTCCTTTGGCCCTACAGTCTTCAAAGGGATCCGAAATATCTGTTCTCAGATTCCACAGAAATAAGGCTAGCAAAGAGATCCACGAAATACAGATGTAACTCTGTGAGATGAATTAACAGAACACTAAGCAGTTTCTCAGAAAGCTTCTTTCCAGATTACATCTGAGCATATTTCCTTTTTCACCATAGACCTCTACGGGCTTCCAAACATCACTTTTCGAATTCCACTAGGACTGTCTTAGCGAAAGGCTTCTTGAGGGGAAGGGTGTAACTCTGTGAGATGATTTCACAGAACACAAAGAAGTTTCTCAGAAAGCTTCTTTCTCTTTGTTATCGGAGGATATTTCCTTTGGCCCTACAGTCTTCAAAGGGATCCGAAATATCTGTTCTCAGATTCCACTGAAATAAGACTTGCGAAGAGATCCACGAAATGCACATGTAACTCTATGAGTGGAAGTCAGACATCACAGAGAAGTTTCTCAGAAAGCTTCTTTCCAGATTTCATCTGAGGATATTTCCTTTTTCACCATAGCCCTCTATGGACTTTCAAATATCACTTTGCCAATTCCACAAGAACTGTCTTAGCGAAAGGCTTCTTGAGGGGAAAGCTGTAACTCTGTGAGATGATTTCACAGAACACAAAGAAGTTTCTCAGAAAGCTTCTTTCTCTTTGTTATCGGAGGATATTTCCTTTGGCCCTATAGTCTTCAAAGGGATCCGAAATATCTGTTCTCAGATTCCACAGAAATAAGCCTAGCAAAGAGATCCACGAAATACAGATGTAACTCTGGGAGATGAATTAACAGAACACTAAGCGGTTTTTCAGAAAGCTTCTTTTCAGATTTTATCTGAGGATATTTCCTTTTTCACCATAGCCCTCTATCGGCTTCCAAATATCACTTTGCCAATTCCACAAGAACTGTCTTAGCGAAAGGCTTCTTGAGGGGAAAGCTGTAACTCTGTGAGATGATTTCACAGAACTCAAAGAAGTTTCTCAGAAAGCTTCTTTCTCTTTGTTATCGGAGGATATTTCCTTTGGCCCTATAGTCTTCAAAGGGATCCGAAATATCTGTTCTCAGATTCCACAGAAATAAGGCTAGCAAAGAGATCCACGAAATAGAGATGTAACTCTGGGAGATGAAATAACAGAACACTAGGCGGTTTCTCAGAAATCTTCTCTCCACATTTCATCTGAGGATATTTCCTTTTTCACCATAGCCCTCTATGGGCTTCCAAATATCACTTTGCCAATTCCACAAGAACTGTCTTAGCGAAAGGCTTCTTGAGGGAAAAGCTGTAACTCTGTGAGATGATTTCACAGAACACACAGAAGTTTCTCAGAAAGCTTGTTTCTCTTTGGTATCGGGGATATTTCCTTTGGCCCTATAGTCTTCAAAGGGATCCGAAATATCTGTTCTCAGATTCCACAGAAATAAGGCGAGCAAAGAGATCCACGAAATACAGATGTAACTCTGTGAGATCAATTAACAGAACACTAAGCAGTTTCTCAGAAAGCTTCTTTCCAGATTTCATCTGAGGATATTTCCTTTTTCACCATAGCCCTCTATGGGCTTCCAAATATCACTTTCCCAATTCCACAAGAACTGTCTCAGCGAAAGGCTTAATGAGGGGAAAGCTCTAACTCTGTGAGATGATTTCACAGAACACAAAGAAGTTTCTCAGAAAGTTTCTTTCTCTTTGTTATCGGAGGATATTTCCTTTGGACCTATAGTCTTGAAAGGGATCCGAAATATCTGTTCTCAGATTCCATAGAAATAAGGCTAGCAAGGAGATCCACGACATAGAGATGTAACTCTGTGAGTGGAAGTCACACATCACAGAGCAATTTCTCAGAAAGCTTCTTTCCAGATTTCATCTGAGGATATTTCCTTTTTCACCATAGCCCTCTATGGGCTTCCAAATATCACTTTGCCAATTCCACAAGAACTGTCTTAGCAAAAGGCTTCTTGAGGGGAAAGCTGTAACTCTGTGAGATGATTTCACAGAACACAAAGAAGTTTCTCAGAAAGCTTCTTTCTCTTTGTTATCGGAGGATATTTCCTTTGGCCCTATAGTCTTCCAAGGGATCCGAAATATCTGTTCTCAGATTCCACAGAAATAAGGCTAGCAAAGAGATCCACGAAACACAGATGGAAATCTGTGAGATAAATTAACAGAACACTAAGCAGTCTCTCAGAAAGCTTCTTTCCAGATTTCATCTGAGGATACTTCCTTTTTCACCATAGCCCTCTATGGTCTTCCAAATATCACTTGGCCAATTCCACAAGAACTGTCTTAGCGAAAGGCTTCTTGAGGGGAAAGCTGTATCTCTGTGAGATGATTTCACAGAATACAAAGAGGTTTCTCAGAAAGCCTCTTTCTCTTTGTTATCGGAGGATATTTCCTTTGGCTCTATAGTCTTGAAAGGGATCCGAAATATCTGTTCTCAGATTCCACAGAAATAAGGCTAGCAAAGAGATCCACGAAATACAGATGTAACTCTGTGAGTGCAATAACACATCACCGAGCAGTTTCTCAGAAAGTTTCTTTCCAGATTTCATCTGAGGTTATTTCCTTTTTCACCATAGCCCTCTATGGGCTTCCAAATATCACTTTGCCAATTCCACAAGAACTGTCTTAGCGAAAGGCTTCTTGAGGGGAAAGCTGTAACTCTGTGAGACGATTTCACAGAACACAAAGAAGTTTCTGAGAAAGCTAATTTCTCTTTGTTATCGGAGATTATTTCCTTTGGCCCTATAGTCTTCAAAGGGATCCGAAATATCTGTTCTCAGATTCCACAGAAACAAGGCTAGCAAAGAGATCCACGAAATACAGATGTAACTCTGTGAGATGAATTAACAGAACACTAAGCAGATTCTCAGAAAGTTTCTTTCCAGATTTCATCTGAGGATATTTCCTTTTTCACCATATCCCTCTATGGGCTTCCAAATATCACTTTCCCAATACCACAAGAACTGTTCAGCGAAAGGATTAATGAGGGGAAAGCAATAACTCTGTGAGATGATTTCACAGAACACAAAGAAGTTTCTCAGAAAGCTTGTTTCTCTTTGTTATCGGGGGATATTTCCTTTGGCCCTATAGTCTTCAAAGGGATCCGAAATATCTGTTCTCAGATTCCACAGAAATTAGGCTAGCAAAGAGATCCACGACATACAGATGTAACTCTGTGAGTGGAAGTCACACATCACAGAGCAGTTTCTCAGAAAGCTTCTTTCCAGATTACATCTGAGCATAATTCCTTTTTCACCATAGCCGTCTACGGGCTTCCAAATATCACTTTGGGAATTCCACAAGGACTCTCTTAGCGAAAGGCTTCTTGAGGGGAAAGCTGTAACTCTGTGAGATGATTTCACAGAACACAAAGAAGTTTCTCAGAAAGCTTCTTTCTCTGTGTTATCGGAGGATGTTTCCTTTGGCCCTATAGTCTTCAAAGGGATCCGAAATATCTGTTCTCAGATTCCACAGAAATAAGGCTAGTAAAGAGATCCACGAAATACAGATGTAACTCTGTGAGTGGAAGTCACACATCACAGAGCAGTTTCTCAGAAAACTTCTTTCCAGATTTCATCTGAGGATATTTCCTTTTTCACCATAGCCCTCTATGGGCTTCCAAATATCACTTTGCCAATTCCACAAGAACTGTCTTAGCGAAAGGCTTCTTGAAGGTAAAGCTGTAACTCTGTGAGATGATTTCACAGAACACAAAGAAGTTTCTCAGAAAGCTTCTTTCTCTTTGTTATCGAAGGATATTTCCATTGGCCCTATAGTCTTCAAAGGGATCCGAAATATCTGTTCTCAGATTCCACAGAAATAGGGCTAGCAAAGAGATCCACGAAATACAGATGTAACTCTATGAGATGAATTAACAGAACTCTAAGCGGTTTCTCAGAAAGCTTCTTTCCAGATTTCATCTGAGGATATTTCCTTTTTCAACATAGCCCTCTATGGGCTTCCAAATATCACTTTGCCAATTCACAAGAACTGTCTTAGCGAAAGTCTTCTTGAGGGGAAAGCTGTAACTCTGTGAGATGATTTCACAGAACACAAAGAAGTTTCTCAGAAAGCTTCTTTCTCTTTGTTATCGGAGGATATTTCCTTTGGCCCTACAGTCTTCAAAGGGATCCGAAATATCTGTTCTCAGATTCCACAGAAATAAGGCTAGCAAAGAGATCCACGAAATACAGATGTAACTCTGGGAGATGAATTAAGAGAACACTAAGCAGTTTCTCAGAAAGCTTCTTTCCAGATTTCATCTGAGGATATTTCCTTTTTCACAATAGCCCTCTATGGGCTTCCAAATATCACTTTCCCAATTCCACAAGAACTGTCTTAGCGAAAAGCTTCTTGAGGGAAAAGCTGTAACTCTGTGAGATGATTTCACAGAACACAAAGAAGTTTCTCAGAAAGCTTCTTTATCTTCTTTATCGGAGGATATTTACCTTGGCCCTATAGTCTTCAAAGGGATCCGAAATATCTGTTCTCTTATTCCACAGAAATAAGGCTAGCAAAGAGATCCCCAAAATACAGATGTAACTCTGTGAGTGCAAGTAACACATCACAGAGCAGTTTCTCAGAAAGCTTCTTTCCAGATTTCATCTGAGGATATTTCCTTTTTCACCATAGCCCCCTATGGGCTTCCAAATATCACTTTGCCAATTCCACAAGAACTGTCTTAGCGAAAGGCTTCTTGAGGGAAAAGCTGTAACACTGTGAGATGATTTCACAGAACACAAAGAAGTTTCTCAGAAAGCTTCTTTCTCTTAGTTGTCGGAGGATATTTCCTTTGGCCCTAGAGTCTTCAAAGGGATCCAAAATATCTGTTATCAGATTCCACACAAATAAGGCTAGCAAAGAGATCCACGAAATACAGATGTAACTCTGGGAGATGAATTAACCGAACACTACGCAGTTTCTCAGAAAGCTTCTTTCCAGATTTCATCTGAGGATATTTCCTTTTTCACCATAGCCCTCTATGGGCTTCCAAATATCACTTTGCCAATTCCACAAGAACTGTTTTAGCGAAAGGTTTCTTGAGGGAAAAGCTGTAACTCTGTGAGATGATTTCACAGAACAAAAAGAAGTTTCTCAGAAAACTTCTTTCTCTTTGTTATCGGAGGATATTTCCTTTGACCCTATAGTCTTCAAAGGGATCCGAAATATCTGTTCTCAGATTCCACAGAAATAAGGCTAGCAAAGATATACACGAAATACACATGTAACTCTCTGAGATGAATTAAGAAAACACAAAGCATGTTCTCAGAAATATTCTTTCCAGATTTCACCTGAGGATATTTCTTTTTTCACAATAGCCCTGTATGGGCTTCCAAATATCACTTTCCCTTTCCACAAGAACTGTCTTAACGAAAGGCTTCTTGAGGGGAAAGCTGTAACTCTGTGAGATGATTTCACAGAACACAAAGTAGTTTCTCGGAAGGCTTCTTTCTCTTTGTTATCGGAGGATATTTCCTTTGACCCTATAGTCTTCAAAGGGATCCGAAATATCTGTTCTCAGATTCCACAGAAATAAGGCTAGCAAAGAGATCCACGAAATACAGATGTAACTCTGTGAGATGAATTAAGAGAACACTAAGCAGGTTCTCAGAAAGCTTCTTTCCAGATTTCATCTGAGGATATTTCCTTTTTCATTATAGCCCTCTATGGGCTTCCAAATATCACTTTGCCAATTCCACAAGAACTGTCTTAGCCAAAGGCTTCTTGAGGGGAAATCTGTAACTCTGTGAGATGATTTAACAGAACACAAAGAAGTTTCTCAGAAAGCTTCTTTCTCTTTGTTATCGGGGTATATTTCCTTTGGCCCTATAGTCTTCAAAGGGATCCGAAATATCTGTTCTCAGATTCCACAGAAATAAGGCTAGCAAAGAGATCCACGAAATACAGATGTAACTCTGGGAGATGAATTAACAGAACACTAAGCAGTTTCTCAGAAAGCTTCTTTCCAGATTACATCTGAGCATATTTCCTTTTTCACCATAGTCCTCTACGGGCTTCCAAATATCACTTTGCGAATTCCACAAGGACTGTCTAAGCGAAAGTCTTCTTTAGGGGAAGGGTGTAACTCTGTGAGATGATTTCACAGAACACAAAGAAGTTTCTCAGAAATCCTCTTTCTCTTTGTTATCGGAGGATATTTCCTTTGGCCCTATAGTCTTCAAAGGGATCCGAAATATCTGTTCTCAGATTCCACAGAAATAAGGCTTGTGAAGAGATCCACGAAATGCACATGTAACTCTATGAGTGGAAGTCAGACATCACAGAGAAGTTTCTCAGAAAGCTTCTTTCCAGATTTCATCTGAGGATATTTCCTTTTTCACCGTAGCCTTCAATGGGCTCCCAAACATCACTTTGCCAATTCCACAAGAACTGTCTTAGCGAAAAGCTTCTTTAGGGGAAAGCTGTAACTCTGTGAGATGATTTCACAGAACACAAAGAAGTTTCTCAGAAAGCTTCTTTCTCTTTGTTATCGGAGGATATTTCCTTTGGCCCTATAGTCTTCAAAGGGATCCGAAATATCTGTTCTCAGATTCCACAGAAATAAGGCTAGCAAAGATATCCACGAAATTCACATGTAACTCTGTGAGATGAATTAAGAGAACACTAAGCAGGTTCTCAGAAATATTCTTTCCAGATTTCATCTGAGGATATTTCCTTTTTCACAATAGCCCTCTATGGGCTTCCAAATATCACCTTCCCAATTCCACAAGAACTGTCTTAGCCAAAAGCTTCTTGAGGGGAAAGCTGTAACTCTGTGAGATGATTTCACAGAACACAAAGAAGTTTCTCAGAAAGCTTCTTTCTCTTCTTTATCGGAGGATATTTACCTAGGCCCTATAGTCTTCAAAGGGATCCGAAATATCTGTTCTCAGATTCCACAGAAATAAGGCTAGCAAAGAGATCCAAGAAATACAGATGTAACTCTGTGAGTGCAAGTCACACATCACAGAGCAGTTTCTCAGAAAGCTTCTTTCCAGATTTCATCTGAGGATATTTCCCTTTCAGCATAGCCCTCTATGGACTTCCAAATATCACTTTGCCAATTCCACAAGAACTGTCTTAGCGAAAGGCTTCTTCAGGGGAAAGCTGTAACTCTGTGAGATGATTTCACACAACACAAAGAAGTTTCTTAGAAAGCTTCTTTTCTTTGTTATCGGAGGATACTTCCTTTGGCCCTATAGTCTTCAAAGGGATCCGAAATATCTGTTCTCAGATTCCACAGAAATAAGGCTAGCAAAGAGATCCACGAAATGCAGATGTAACTCTATGAGTGGAAGTTCGACATCACAGAGCAGTTTCTCAGAAAGCTTCTTTCCAGATTTCATCTGAGGATATTTCCTTGTTCACCATAGCCCTCTATCGGCTTCAAAATATCACTTTGCCAATTCCACAAGAACTGTCTTAGCGAAAGGCTTCTTGAGGGGAAAGCTGTAACTCTGTGAGATGATTTCACAGAACACAAAGAAGTTTCTCAGAAAGCTTCTTTCTCTTTGTTATCGGGGGATATTTCCTTTGGCCCTACAGTCTTCAAAGGGATCCGAAATATCTGTTCTCAGATTCCACAGAAATAAGGCTAGCAAAGAGATCCACGAAATACAGATGTAACTCTGGGAGATGAATTAAGAGAACACTAAGCAGGTTCTCAGAAAGCTTCTTTCCAGATTTCATCTGAGGATATTTCCTTTTTCACCATAGCCCTCTATGGGCTTCCAAATATCACTTTGCCAATTCCACAAGAACTGTCTTAGCGAAAGCCTTCTTGAGGGGAAAGCTGTAACTCTGTGAGATGATTTAACAGAACACAAAGAAGTTTCTCAGAAAGCTTCTTTCTCTTTGTTATCGGGGGATATTTCCTTTGGCCCTACAGTCTTCAAAGGGATCCGAAATATCTGTTCTCAGATTCCACAGAAATAAGGCTAGCAAAGAGATCCACGAAATACAGATGTAACTCTGTGAGATGAATTAACAGAACACTAAGCAGTTTCTCAGAAAGCTTCTTTCCAGATTTCATCTGAGGATATTTCCTTTTCAGCATAGCCCTCTATGGACTTCCAAATATCACTTTGCCAATTCCACAAGAACTGTCTTAGCGAAAGACTTCTTGAGGGAGAAGCTGTAACTCTGTGAGATGATTTCACAGAACACAAAGAAGTTTCTTAGAAAGCTTCTTTTCTTTGTTATCGGAGGATATTTCCTTTGGCCCTATAGTCTTCAAAGGGATCCGAAATATCTGTTCTCAGATTCCACAGAAATAAGGCTAGCAAAGAGATCCACGAAATGCAGATGTAACTCTATGAGTGGAAGTTCGACATCACAGAGCAGTTTCTCAGACAGCTTCTTTCCAGATTTCATCTGAGGATATTTCCTTTTTCACCATAGCCTTCTATGGGCTTCCAAATATCACTTTGCCAATTCCACAAGAACTGTCTTAGCGAAAGGCTTCTTGAGGGGAAAGCTGTAACTCTGTGAGATGATTTCACAGAACACAAAGAAGTTTCTCAGAAAGCTTCTTTCTCTTTGTTATCGGATGATATTTCCTTTGGCCCTATAGTCTTCAAAGGGATCCGAAATATCTGTTCTCAGATTCCACAGAAATAAGGCTAGCAAAGAGATCCACGAAATACAGATGTAACTCTGTGAGTGGAAGTCACACATCACAGAGCAGTTTCTCAGAAAGCTTCTTTCCAGATTTCATCTGAGGATATTTCCTTTTTCACCATAGCCCTCTATGGGCTTCAAAATATCACTTTGCCAATTCCACAAGAACTGTCTTAGCGAAAGGCTTCTTGAGGGGAAAGCTGTAACTCTGTGAGATGATTTCACAGAACACAAAGAAGTTTCTCGGAAAGCTTCTTTCTCTTTGTTATAGGGGGATATTTCCTTTGGCCCTACAGTCTTCAAAGGGATCCGAAATATCTGTTCTCAGATTCCACAGAAATAAGGCTAGCAAAGAGATCCACGAAATACAGATGTAACTCTGGGAGATGAATTAAGAGAACACTAAGAAGGTTCTCAGAAAGCTTCTTTCCAGATTTCATCTGAGGATATTTGCTTTTTCATAATAGCCCTCTATGGGCTTCCAAATATCACTTGGCCAATTCCACAAGAACTGTCTTAGCGAAAGGCTTCTTGAGGGGAAAGCTGTAACTCTGTGAGATGATTTAACAGAACACAAAGAATTTTCTCAGAAAGCTTCTTTCTCTTTGTTATCGGAGAATATTTCCTTTGGCCCTATAGTCTTCAAAGGGATCCGAAATATCTGTTCTCAGATTCCACAGAAATAAGGCTAGCAAAGAGATCCACGAAATACAGATGTAACTCTGGGAGATGAATTAACAGAACACTAAGCAGTTTCTCAGAAAGCTTCTTTCCAGATTTCATCTGAGGATATTTCCTTTTTCACCATAGCCCTGTATGGGCTTCCAAATATCACTTTGCCCATTCCACAAGAACTGTCTTAGCGAAAGCCTTCTTGAGGGGAAAGCTGTAACTCTTTGAGATGATTTAACAGAACACAAAGAAGTTTCTCAGAAAGCTTCTTTCTCTTTGTTATCGGGGGATATTTCCTTTGGCCCTACAGTCTTCAAAGGGATCCGAAATATCTGTTCTCAGATTCCACAGAAATAAGGCTAGCAAAGAGATCCACGAAATACAGATGTAACTCTGTGAGATGAATTAACAGAACACTAAGCAGTTTCTCAGAAAGCTTCTTTCCAGATTACATCTGAGCATATTTCCTTTTTCACCATAGTCCTCTACGGGCTTCCAAACATCACTTTGCGAATTCCACAAGGACTGTCTTAGCGAAAGGCTTCTTGAGGGGAAGCGTGTAACTCTGTGAGATGATTTCACAGAACACAAAGAAGTTTCTCAGAAAGCTTCTTTCTCTTTGTTATCGGAGGATATTTCCTTTGGCCCTATAGTCTTCAAAGGGATCCGAAATATCTGTTCTCAGATTCCACAGAAATAAGGCTAGCAAAGAGATCCACGAAATATAGATGTAACTCTGTGAGTGGAAGTCACACATCACAGAGCAGTTTCTCAGAAAGCTTCTTTCCAGATTTCATCTGAGGATATTTCCTTTTTCACCATTGCCCTCTATGGGCTTCCAAATACCACTTTGCCAATACCACAAGAACTGTCTTAGCGAAAGGCTTCTTGAGGGGAAAGCTGTAACTCTGTGAGATGATTTCACAGAACACAAAGAAGTTTCTCAGAAAGCTTCTTTCTCTTTGTTATCGGAGGATATTTCCTTTGGCCCTATAGTCTTCAAAGGGATCCGAAATATCTGTTCTCAGATTCCACAGAAATAAGCCTAGCAAAGAGATCCACGAAATACAGATGTAACTCTGGGAGATGAATTAACAGAACACTAAGCGGTTTTTCAGAAAGCTTCTTTTCAGATTTTATCTGAGGATATTTCCTTTTTCACCATAGCCCTCTATCGGCTTCCAAATATCACTTTGCCAATTCCACAAGAACTGTCTTAGCGAAAGGCTTCTTGAGGGGAAAGCTGTAACTCTGTGAGATGATTTCACAGAACTCAAAGAAGTTTCTCAGAAAGCTTCTTTCTCTTTGTTATCGGAGGATATTTCCTTTGGCCCTATAGTCTTCAAAGGGATCCGAAATATCTGTTCTGAGATTCCACAGAAATAAGGCTAGCAAAGAGATCCACGAAATAGAGATGTAACTCTGGGAGATGAAATAACAGAACACTAAGCGGTTTCTCAGAAATCTTCTCTCCAGATTTCATCTGAGGATATTTCCTTTTTCACCATAGCCCTCTATGGGCTCCCAAATATCACTTTGCCAATTCCACAAGAACTGTCTTAGCGAAAGGCTTCTTGAGGGAAAAGCTGTAACTCTGTGAGATGATTTCACAGAACACAAAGTAGTTTCTCGGAAGGCTTCTTTCTCTTTGTTATCGGAGGATATTTCCTTTGACCCTATAGTCTTCAAAGGGATCCGAAATATCTGTTGTCAGATTCCACAGAAATAAGGCTAGCAAAGAGATCCACGAAATACAGATGTAACTCTGTGAGATGAATTAAGAGAACACTAAGCAGGTTCTCAGAAAGCTTCTTTCCAGATTTCATCTGAGGATATTTCCTTTTTCATAATAGCCCTCTATGGACTTCCAAATATCACTTTGCCAATTCCACAAGAACTGTCTTAGCCAAAGGCTTCTTGAGGGGAAAGCTGTAACTCTGTGAGATGATTTAACAGAACACAAAGAAGTTTCGCAGAAAGCTTCTTTCTCTTTGTTATCGGGGTATATTTCCTTTGGCCCTACAGTCTTCAAAGGGATCCGAAATATCTGTTCTCAGATTCCACAGAAATAAGGCTAGCAAAAAGATCCACGAAATACAGATGTAACTCTGTGAGATGAATTAACAGAACACTAAGCAGTTTCTCAGAAAGCTTCTTTCCAGATTACATCTGAGCATATTTCCTTTTTCACCATAGTCCTCTACGGGCTTCCAAACATCACTTTGCGAATTCCACAAGGACTGTCTTAGCGAAAGGCTTCTTGAGGGGAAGCGTGTAACTCTGTGAGATGATTTCACAGAACACAAAGAAGTTTCTCAGAAAGCTTCTTTCTCTTTGTTATCGGAGGATATTTCCTTTGGCCCTATAGTCTTCAAAGGGATCCGAAATATCTGTTCTCAGATTCCACAGAAATAAGGCTAGCAAAGAGATCCACGAAATACAGATGTAACTCTGTGAGTGGAAGTCACACATCACAGAGCAGTTTCTCAGAAAGCTTCTTTCCAGATTTCATCTAGGGATATTTCCTTTTTCACCATAGCCCTCTAAGGGCTTCCAAATATCACTTTGCCAATTCCACAAGAACTGTCTTAGCGAAAGGCTTCTTGAGGGGAAAGCTGTAACTCTGTGAGATGATTTCACAGAACACAAAGAAGTTTCTCAGAAAGCTTCTTTCTCTTTGTTATCGGGGGATATTTCCTTTGGCCCTACAGTCTTCAAAGGGATCCGAAATATCTGTTCTCAGATTCCACAGAAATAAGGCTAGCAAAGAGATCCACGAAATACAGATGTAACTCTGTGAGATGAATTAAGAGAACACTAAGCAGGTTCTCAGAAAGCTTCTTTCCAGATTTCATCTGAGGATATTTCCTTGTTCATAATAGCCCTCTATGGGCTTCCAAATATCACTTTGCCAATTCCACAAGAACTGTCTTAGCGAAAGGCTTCTTGAGGGGAAAGCTGTAACTCTGTGAGATGATTTAACAGAACACAAAGAATTTTCTCAGAAAGCTTCTTTCTCTTTGTTATCGGAGTATATTTCCTTTGGCCCTATAGTCTTCAAAGGGATCCGAAATATCTGTTCTCAGATTCCACAGAAATAAGGCTAGCAAAGAGATCCACGAAATACACATGTAACACTGGGAGATGAATTAACAGAACACTAAGCGGTTTTTCAGAAAGCTTCTTTCCAGCTTTCATCTGAGGATATTTCCTTTTTCACCATAGCCCTCTATGGGCTTCCAAATATCACTTTGCCAATTCCACAAGAACTGTCTTAGCGAAAGGCTTCTTGAGGGGAAAGCTGTAATTCTGTGAGATGATTTCACAGAACTCAAAGAAGTTTCTCAGAAAGCTTCTTTCTCTTTGTTATCGGAGGATATTTCCTTTGGCCCTATAGTCTTCAAAGGGATCCGAAATATCTGTTCTCAGATTCCACAGAAATAAGGCTAGCAAAGAGATCCACGAAATAGAGATGTAACTCTGGGAGATGAAATAACAGAACGCTAAGCAGTTTCTCAGAAAGCTTCTTTCCAGATTTCATCTGAGGATATTTCCTTTTTCACCATAGCCCTGTATGGGCTTCCAAATATCACTTTGCCAATTCCACAAGAACTGTCTTAGCGAAAGCCTTCTTGAGGGGAAAGCTGTAACTCTGTGAGATGATTTAACAGAACACAAAGAAGTTTCTCAGAAAGCTTCTTTCTCTTTGTTATCGGGGGATATTTCCTTTGGCCCTACAGTCTTCAAAGGGATCCGAAATATCTGTTCTCAGATTCCACAGAAATAAGGCTAGCAAAGAGATCCACGAAATACAGATGAAACTCTGTGAGATGAATTAACAGAACACTAAGCAGTTTCTCAGAAAGCTTCTTTCCAGATTACATCTGAGCATATTTCCTTTTTCACCATAGACCTCTACGGGCTTCCAAACATCAGTTTTCGAATTCCACTAGGACTGTCTTAGCGAAAGGCTTCTTGAGGGGAAGGGTGTAACTCTGTGAGATGATTTCACAGAACACAAAGAAGTTTCTCAGAAAGCTTCTTTCTCTTTGTTATCGGAGGATATTTCCTTTGGCCCTACAGTCTTCAAAGGGATCCGAAATATCTGTTCTCAGATTCCACTGAAATAAGACTTGCGAAGAGATCCACGAAATGCACATGTAACTCTATGAGTGGAAGTCAGACATCACAGAGAAGTTTCTCAGAAAGCTTCTTTCCAGATTTCATCTGAGGATATTTCCTTTTTCACCATAGCCCTCTATGGACTTTCAAATATCACTTTGCCAATTCCACAAGAACTGTCTTAGCGAAAGGCTTCTTGAGGGGAAAGCTGTAACTCTGTGAGATGATTTCACAGAACACAAAGAAGTTTCTCAGAAAGCTTCTTTCTCTTTGTTATCGGAGGATATTTCCTTTGGCCCTATAGTCTTCAAAGGGATCCGAAATATCTGTTCTCAGATTCCACAGAAATAAGCCTAGCAAAGAGATCCACGAAATACAGATGTAACTCTGGGAGATGAATTAACAGAACACTAAGCGGTTTTTCAGAAAGCTTCTTTTCAGATTTTATCTGAGGATATTTCCTTTTTCACCATAGCCCTCTATCGGCTTCCAAATATCACTTTGCCAATTCCACAAGAACTGTCTTAGCGAAAGGCTTCTTGAGGGGAAAGCTGTAACTCTGTGAGATGATTTCACAGAACTCAAAGAAGTTTCTCAGAAAGCTTCTTTCTCTTTGTTATCGGAGGATATTTCCTTTGGCCCTATAGTCTTCAAAGGGATCCGAAATATCTGTTCTGAGATTCCACAGAAATAAGGCTAGCAAAGAGATCCACGAAATAGAGATGTAACTCTGGGAGATGAAATAACAGAACACTAAGCGGTTTCTCAGAAATCTTCTCTCCAGATTTCATCTGAGGATATTTCCTTTTTCACCATAGCCCTCTATGGGCTCCCAAATATCACTTTGCCAATTCCACAAGAACTGTCTTAGCGAAAGGCTTCTTGAGGGAAAAGCTGTAACTCTGTGAGATGATTTCACAGAACACAAAGTAGTTTCTCGGAAGGCTTCTTTCTCTTTGTTATCGGAGGATATTTCCTTTGACCCTATAGTCTTCAAAGGGATCCGAAATATCTGTTGTCAGATTCCACAGAAATAAGGCTAGCAAAGAGATCCACGAAATACAGATGTAACTCTGTGAGATGAATTAAGAGAACACTAAGCAGGTTCTCAGAAAGCTTCTTTCCAGATTTCATCTGAGGATATTTCCTTTTTCATAATAGCCCTCTATGGACTTCCAAATATCACTTTGCCAATTCCACAAGAACTGTCTTAGCGAAAGGCTTCTTGAGGGGAAAGCTGTAACTCTGTGAGATGATTTAACAGAACACAAAGAAGTTTCTCAGAAAGCTTCTTTCTCTTTGTTATCGGGGTATATTTCCTTTGGCCCTACAGTCTTCAAAGGGATCCGAAATATCTGTTCTCAGATTCCACAGAAATAAGGCTAGCAAAGAGATCCACGAAATACAGATGTAACTCTGTGAGATGAATTAACAGAACACTAAGCAGTTTCTCAGAAAGCTTCTTTCCAGATTACATCTGAGCATATTTCCTTTTTCACCATAGTCCTCTACGGGCTTCCAAACATCACTTTGCGAATTCCACAAGGACTGTCTTAGCGAAAGGCTTCTTGAGGGGAAGCGTGTAACTCTGTGAGATGATTTCACAGAACACAAAGAAGTTTCTCAGAAAGCTTCTTTCTCTTTGTTATCGGAGGATATTTCCTTTGGCCCTATAGTCTTCAAAGGGATCCGAAATATCTGTTCTCAGATTCCACAGAAATAAGGCTAGCAAAGAGATCCACGAAATACAGATGTAACTCTGTGAGTGGAAGTCACACATCACAGAGCAGTTTCTCAGAAAGCTTCTTTCCAGATTTCATCTGAGGATATTTCCTTTTTCACCATAGCCCTCTATGGGCTTCCAAATACCACTTTGCCAATACCACAAGAACTGTCTTAGCGAAAGGCTTCTTGAGGGGAAAGCTGTAACTCTGTGAGATGATTTCACAGAACACAAAGAAGTTTCTCAGAAAGCTTCTTTCTCTTTGTTATCGGAGGATATTTCCTTTGTCCCTATAGTCTTCAAATGGATCCGAAATATCTGTTCTCAGATTCCACAGAAATAAGGCTAGCAAAGAGATCCACGAAATGCAGATGTAACTCTATGAGTGGAAGTTCGACATCACAGAGCAGTTTCTCAGAAAGCTTCTTTCCAGATTTCATCTGAGGATATTTCCTTTTTCACCATAGCCTTCTATGGGCTTCCAAATATCACTTTGCCAATTCCACAAGAACTGTCTTAGCGAAAGGCTTCTTGAGGGGAAAGCTGTAACTCTGTGAGATGACTTCACAGAACACAAAGAAGTTTCTCAGAAAGCTTCTTTCTCTTTGTTATCGGATGATATTTCCTTTGGCCCTATAGTCTTCAAAGGGATCCGAAATATCTGTTCTCAGATTCCACAGAAATAAGGCTAGCAAAGAGATCCACGAAATACAGATGTAACTCTGTGAGTGGAAGTCACACATCACAGAGCAGTTTCTAAGAAAGCTTCTTTCCAGATTTCATCTGAGGATATTTCCTTTTTCACCATAGCCCTCTAAGGGCTTCCAAATATCACTTTGCCAATTCCACAAGAACTGTCTTAGCGAAAGGCTTCTTGAGGGGAAAGCTGTAACTCTGTGAGATGATTTCACAGAACACAAAGAAGTTTCTCAGAAAGCTTCTTTCTCTTTGTTATCGGGGGATATTTCCTTTGGCCCTACAGTCTTCAAAGGGATCCGAAATATCTGTTCTCAGATTCCACAGAAATAAGGCTAGCAAAGAGATCCACGAAATACAGATGTAACTCTGTGAGATGAATTAAGAGAACACTAAGCAGGTTCTCAGAAAGCTTCTTTCCAGATTTCATCTGAGGATATTTCCTTGTTCATAATAGCCCTCTATGGGCTTCCAAATATCACTTTGCCAATTCCACAAGAACTGTCTTAGCGAAAGGCTTCTTGAGGGGAAAGCTGTAACTCTGTGAGATGATTTAACAGAACACAAAGAATTTTCTCAGAAAGCTTCTTTCTCTTTGTTATCGGAGTATATTTCCTTTGGCCCTATAGTCTTCAAAGGGATCCGAAATATCTGTTCTCAGATTCCACAGAAATAAGGCTAGCAAAGAGATCCACGAAATACACATGTAACACTGGGAGATGAATTAACAGAACACTAAGCGGTTTTTCAGAAAGCTTCTTTCCAGCTTTCATCTGAGGATATTTCCTTTTTCACCATAGCCCTCTATGGGCTTCCAAATATCACTTTGCCAATTCCACAAGAACTGTCTTAGCGAAAGGCTTCTTGAGGGGAAAGCTGTAACTCTGTGAGATGATTTCACAGAACTCAAAGAAGTTTCTCAGAAAGCTTCTTTCTCTTTGTTATCGGAGGATATTTCCTTTGGCCCTATAGTCTTCAAAGGGATCCGAAATATCTGTTCTGAGATTCCACAGAAATAAGGCTAGCAAAGAGATCCACGAAATAGAGATGTAACTCTGGGAGATGAAATAACAGAACACTAAGCGGTTTCTCAGAAATCTTCTCTCCAGATTTCATCTGAGGATATTTCCTTTTTCACCATAGCCCTCTATGGGCTCCCAAATATCACTTTGCCAATTCCACAAGAACTGTCTTAGCGAAAGGCTTCTTGAGGGAAAAGCTGTAACTCTGTGAGATGATTTCACAGAACACAAAGTAGTTTCTCGGAAGGCTTCTTTCTCTTTGTTATCGGAGGATATTTCCTTTGACCCTATAGTCTTCAAAGGGATCCGAAATATCTGTTGTCAGATTCCACAGAAATAAGGCTAGCAAAGAGATCCACGAAATACAGATGTAACTCTGTGAGATGAATTAAGAGAACACTAAGCAGGTTCTCAGAAAGCTTCTTTCCAGATTTCATCTGAGGATATTTCCTTTTTCATAATAGCCCTCTATGGACTTCCAAATATCACTTTGCCAATTCCACAAGAACTGTCTTAGCGAAAGGCTTCTTGAGGGGAAAGCTGTAACTCTGTGAGATGATTTAACAGAACACAAAGAAGTTTCTCAGAAAGCTTCTTTCTCTTTGTTATCGGGGTATATTTCCTTTGGCCCTACAGTCTTCAAAGGGATCCGAAATATCTGTTCTCAGATTCCACAGAAATAAGGCTAGCAAAGAGATCCACGAAATACAGATGTAACTCTGTGAGATGAATTAACAGAACACTAAGCAGTTTCTCAGAAAGCTTCTTTCCAGATTACATCTGAGCATATTTCCTTTTTCACCATAGTCCTCTACGGGCTTCCAAACATCACTTTGCGAATTCCACAAGGACTGTCTTAGCGAAAGGCTTCTTGAGGGGAAGCGTGTAACTCTGTGAGATGATTTCACAGAACACAAAGAAGTTTCTCAGAAAGCTTCTTTCTCTTTGTTATCGGAGGATATTTCCTTTGGCCCTATAGTCTTCAAAGGGATCCGAAATATCTGTTCTCAGATTCCACAGAAATAAGGCTAGCAAAGAGATCCACGAAATACAGATGTAACTCTGTGAGTGGAAGTCACACATCACAGAGCAGTTTCTCAGAAAGCTTCTTTCCAGATTTCATCTGAGGATATTTCCTTTTTCACCATAGCCCTCTATGGGCTTCCAAATACCACTTTGCCAATACCACAAGAACTGTCTTAGCGAAAGGCTTCTTGAGGGGAAAGCTGTAACTCTGTGAGATGATTTCACAGAACACAAAGAAGTTTCTCAGAAAGCTTCTTTCTCTTTGTTATCGGAGGATATTTCCTTTGTCCCTATAGTCTTCAAATGGATCCGAAATATCTGTTCTCAGATTCCACAGAAATAAGGCTAGCAAAGAGATCCACGAAATGCAGATGTAACTCTATGAGTGGAAGTTCGACATCACAGAGCAGTTTCTCAGAAAGCTTCTTTCCAGATTTCATCTGAGGATATTTCCTTTTTCACCATAGCCTTCTATGGGCTTCCAAATATCACTTTGCCAATTCCACAAGAACTGTCTTAGCGAAAGGCTTCTTGAGGGGAAAGCTGTAACTCTGTGAGATGACTTCACAGAACACAAAGAAGTTTCTCAGAAAGCTTCTTTCTCTTTGTTATCGGATGATATTTCCTTTGGCCCTATAGTCTTCAAAGGGATCCGAAATATCTGTTCTCAGATTCCACAGAAATAAGGCTAGCAAAGAGATCCACGAAATACAGATGTAACTCTGTGAGTGGAAGTCACACATCACAGAGCAGTTTCTAAGAAAGCTTCTTTCCAGATTTCATCTGAGGATATTTCCTTTTTCACCATAGCCCTCTAAGGGCTTCCAAATATCACTTTGCCAATTCCACAAGAACTGTCTTAGCGAAAGGCTTCTTGAGGGGAAAGCTGTAACTCTGTGAGATGATTTCACAGAACACAAAGAAGTTTCTCAGAAAGCTTCTTTCTCTTTGTTATCGGGGGATATTTCCTTTGGCCCTACAGTCTTCAAAGGGATCCGAAATATCTGTTCTCAGATTCCACAGAAATAAGGCTAGCAAAGAGATCCACGAAATACAGATGTAACTCTGTGAGATGAATTAAGAGAACACTAAGCAGGTTCTCAGAAAGCTTCTTTCCAGATTTCATCTGAGGATATTTCCTTGTTCATAATAGCCCTCTATGGGCTTCCAAATATCACTTTGCCAATTCCACAAGAACTGTCTTAGCGAAAGGCTTCTTGAGGGGAAAGCTGTAACTCTGTGAGATGATTTAACAGAACACAAAGAATTTTCTCAGAAAGCTTCTTTCTCTTTGTTATCGGAGTATATTTCCTTTGGCCCTATAGTCTTCAAAGGGATCCGAAATATCTGTTCTCAGATTCCACAGAAATAAGGCTAGCAAAGAGATCCACGAAATACACATGTAACACTGGGAGATGAATTAACAGAACACTAAGCGGTTTTTCAGAAAGCTTCTTTCCAGCTTTCATCTGAGGATATTTCCTTTTTCACCATAGCCCTCTATGGGCTTCCAAATATCACTTTGCCAATTCCACAAGAACTGTCTTAGCGAAAGGCTTCTTGAGGGGAAAGCTGTAACTCTGTGAGATGATTTCACAGAACTCAAAGAAGTTTCTCAGAAAGCTTCTTTCTCTTTGTTATCGGAGGATATTTCCTTTGGCCCTATAGTCTTCAAAGGGATCCGAAATATCTGTTCTCAGATTCCACAGAAATAAGGCTAGCAAAGAGATCCACGAAATAGAGATGTAACTCTGGGAGATGAAATAACAGAACACTAAGCAGTTTCTCAGAAAGCTTCTTTCCAGATTTCATCTGAGGATATTTCCTTTTTCACCATAGCCCTGTATGGGCTTCCAAATATCACTTTGCCAATTCCACAAGAACTGTCTTAGCGAAAGCCTTCTTGAGGGGAAAGCTCTAACTCTGTGAGATGATTTAACAGAACACAAAGAAGTTTCTCAGAAAGCTTCTTTCTCTTTGATATCGGGGGATATTTCCTTTGGCCCTACAGTCTTCAAAGGGATCCGAAATATCTGTTCTCAGATTCCACAGAAATAAGGCTAGCAAAGAGATCCACGAAATACAGATGTAACTCTGTGAGATGAATTAACAGAACACTAAGCAGTTTCTCAGAAAGCTTCTTTCCAGATTACATCTGAGCATATTTCCTTTTTCACCATAGACCTCTACGGGCTTCCAAACATCACTTTTCGAATTCCACTAGGACTGTCTTAGCGAAAGGCTTCTTGAGGGGAAGGGTGTAACTCTGTGAGATGATTTCACAGAACACAAAGAAGTTTCTCAGAAAGCTTCTTTCTCTTTGTTATCGGAGGATATTTCCTTTGGCCCTATAGTCTTCAAAGGGATCCGAAATATCTGTTCTCAGATTCCACTGAAATAAGACTTGCGAAGAGATCTACGAAATGCACATGTAACTCTATGAGTGGAAGTCAGACATCACAGAGAAGTTTCTCAGAAAGCTTCTTTCCAGATTTCATCTGAGGATATTTCCTTTTTCACCATAGCCCTCTATGGACTTTCAAATATCACTTTGCCAATTCCACAAGAACTGTCTTAGCGAAAGGCTTCTTGAGGGGAAAGCTGTAACTCTGTGAGATGATTTCACAGAACACAAAGAAGTTTCTCAGAAAGCTTCTTTCTCTTTGTTATCGGAGGATATTTCCTTTGGCCCTATAGTCTTCAAAGGGATCCGAAATATCTGTTCTCAGATTCCACAGAAATAAGCCTAGCAAAGAGATCCACGAAATACAGATGTAACTCTGGGAGATGAATTAACAGAACACTAAGCGGTTTTTCAGAAAGCTTCTTTTCAGATTTTATCTGAGGATATTTCCTTTTTCACCATAGCCCTCTATCGGCTTCCAAATATCACTTTGCCAATTCCACAAGAACTGTCTTAGCGAAAGGCTTCTTGAGGGGAAAGCTGTAACTCTGTGAGATGATTTCACAGAACTCAAAGAAGTTTCTCAGAAAGCTTCTTTCTCTTTGTTATCGGAGGATATTTCCTTTGGCCCTATAGTCTTCAAAGGGATCCGAAATATCTGTTCTGAGATTCCACAGAAATAAGGCTAGCAAAGAGATCCACGAAATAGAGATGTAACTCTGGGAGATGAAATAACAGAACACTAAGCGGTTTCTCAGAAATCTTCTCTCCAGATTTCATCTGAGGATATTTCCTTTTTCACCATAGCCCTCTATGGGCTTCCAAATATCACTTTGCCAATTCCACAAGAACTGTTTTAGCGAAAGGCTTCTTGAGGGAAAAGCTGTAACTCTGTGAGATGATTTCACAGAACACAAAGTAGTTTCTCGGAAGGCTTCTTTCTCTTTGTTATCGGAGGATATTTCCTTTGACCCTATAGTCTTCAAAGGGATCCGAAATATCCGTTGTCAGATTCCACAGAAATAAGGCTAGCAAAGAGATCCACGAAATACAGATGTAACTCTGTGAGATGAATTAAGAGAACACTAAGCAGGTTCTCAGAAAGCTTCTTTCCAGATTTCATCTGAGGATATTTCCTTTTTCATAATAGCCCTCTATGGACTTCCAAATATCACTTTGCCAATTCCACAAGAACTGTCTTAGCGAAAGGCTTCTTGAGGGGAAAGCTGTAACTCTGTGAGATGATTTAACAGAACACAAAGAAGTTTCTCAGAAAGCTTCTTTCTCTTTGTTTTCGGGGTATATTTCCTTTGGCCCTACAGTCTTCAAAGGGATCCGAAATATCTGTTCTCAGATTCCACAGAAATAAGGCTAGCAAAGAGATCCACGAAATACTGAAGTAACTCTGGGAGATGAATTAACAGAACACTAAGCAGTTTCTCAGAAAGCTTCTTTCCAGATTACAGCTGAGCATATTTCCTTTTTCACCATAGCCCTCTACGGGCTTCCAAACATCACTTTGCGAATTCCACAAGGACTGTCTTAGCGAAAGGCTTCTTGAGGGGAAGGGTGTAACTCTGTGAGATGATTTCACAGAACACAAAGAAGTTTCTCAGAAAGCTTCTTTCTCTTTGTTATCGGAGGATATTTCCTTTGGCCCTATAGTCTTCAAAGGGATCCGAAATATCTGTTCTCAGATTCCACAGAAATAAGGCTAGCAAAGAGATCCACGAAATACAGATGTAACTCTGTGAGTGGAAGTCACACAACACAGAGCAGTTTCTCAGAAAGCTTCTTTCCAGATTTCATCTGAGGATATTTCCTTTTTCACCATAGCCCTCTAAGGGCTTCCAAATATCACTTTGCCAATTCCACAAGAACTGTCTTAGCGAAAGGCTTCTTGAGGGGAAAGCTGTAACTCTGTGAGATGATTTCACAGAACACAAAGAAGTTTCTCAGAAAGCTTCTTTCTCTTTGTTATCGGGGGATATTTCCTTTGGCCCTACAGTCTTCAAAGGGATCCGAAATATCTGTTCTCAGATTCCACAGAAATAAGGCTAGCAAAGAGATCCACGAAATACAGATGTAACTCTGTGAGATGAATTAAGAGAACACTAAGCAGGTTCTCAGAAAGCTTCTTTCCAGATTTCATCTGAGGATATTTCCTTGTTCATAATAGCCCTCTATGGGCTTCCAAATATCACTTTGCCAATTCCACAAGAACTGTCTTAGCGAAAGGCTTCTTGAGGGGAAAGCTGTAACTCTGTGAGATGATTTAACAGAACACAAAGAATTTTTTCAGAAAGCTTCTTTCTCTTTGTTATCGGAGGATATTTCCTTTGGCCCTATAGTCTTCAAAGGGATCCGAAATATCTGTTCTCAGATTCCACAGAAATAAGGCTAGCAAAGAGATCCACGAAATACACATGTAACACTGGGAGATGAATTAACAGAACACTAAGCAGTTTTTCAGAAAGCTTCTTTCCAGATTTCATCTGAGGATATTTCCTTTTTCACCATAGCCCTCTATGGGCTTCCAAATATCACTTTGCCAATTCCACAAGAACTGTCTTAGCGAAAGGCTTCTTGAGGGGAAAGCTGTAACTCTGTGAGATGATTTCACAGAACTCAAAGAAGTTTCTCAGAAAGCTTCTTTCTCTTTGTTATCGGAGGATATTTCCTTTGGCCCTATAGTCTTCAAAGGGATCCGAAATATCTGTTCTCAGATTCCACAGAAATAAGGCTAGCAAAGAGATCCACGAAATAGAGATGTAACTCTGGGAGATGAAATAACAGAACACTAAGCAGTTTCTCAGAAAGCTTCTTTCCAGATTTCATCTGAGGATATTTCCTTTTTCACCATAGCCCTGTATGGGCTTCCAAATATCACTTTGCCAATTCCACAAGAACTGTCTTAGCGAAAGCCTTCTTGAGGGGAAAGCTGTAACTCTGTGAGATGATTTAACAGAACACAAAGAAGTTTCTCAGAAAGGTTCTTTCTCTTTGTTATCGGGGGATATTTCCTTTGGCCCTACAGTCTTCAAAGGGATCCGAAATATCTGTTCTCAGATTCCACAGAAATAAGGCTAGCAAAGAGATCCACGAAATACAGATGTAACTCTGTGAGATGAATTAACAGAACACTAAGCAGTTTCTCAGAAAGCTTCTTTCCAGATTACATCTGAGCATATTTCCTTTTTCACCATAGACCTCTACGGGCTTCCAAACATCACTTTTCGAATTCCACTAGGACTGTCTTAGCGAAAGGCTTCTTGAGGGGAAGGGTGTAACTCTGTGAGATGATTTCACAGAACACAAAGAAGTTTCTCAGAAAGCTTCTTTCTCTTTGTTATCGGAGGATATTTCCTTTGGCCCTACAGTCTTCAAAGGGATCCGAAATATCTGTTCTCAGATTCCACTGAAATAAGACTTGCGAAGAGATCCACGAAATGCACATGTAACTCTATGAGTGGAAGTCAGACATCACAGAGAAGTTTCTCAGAAAGCTTCTTTCCAGATTTCATCTGAGGATATTTCCTTTTTCACCATAGCCCTCTATGGACTTTCAAATATCACTTTGCCAATTCCACAAGAACTGTCTTAGCGAAAGGCTTCTTGAGGGGAAAGCTGTAACTCTGTGAGATGATTTCACAGAACACAAAGAAGTTTCTCAGAAAGCTTCTTTCTCTTTGTTATCGGAGGAAATTTCCTTTGGCCCTATAGTCTTCAAAGGGATCCGAAATATCTGTTCTCAGATTCCACAGAAATAAGCCTAGCAAAGAGATCCACGAAATACAGATGTAACTCTGGGAGATGAATTAACAGAACACTAAGCGGTTTTTCAGAAAGCTTCTTTTCAGATTTTATCTGAGGATATTTCCTTTTTCACCATAGCCCTCTATCGGCTTCCAAATATCACTTTGCCAATTCCACAAGAACTGTCTTAGCGAAAGGCTTCTTGAGGGGAAAGCTGTAACTCTGTGAGATGATTTCACAGAACTCAAAGAAGTTTCTCAGAAAGCTTCTTTCTCTTTGTTATCGGAGGATATTTCCTTTGGCCCTATAGTCTTCAAAGGGATCCGAAATATCTGTTCTGAGATTCCACAGAAATAAGGCTAGCAAAGAGATCCACGAAATAGAGATGTAACTCTGGGAGATGAAATAACAGAACACTAAGCGGTTTCTCAGAAATCTTCTCTCCAGATTTCATCTGAGGATATTTCCTTTTTCACCATAGCCCTCTATGGGCTTCCAAATATCACTTTGCCAATTCCACAAGAACTGTCTTAGCGAAAGGCTTCTTGAGGGAAAAGCTGTAACTCTGTGAGATGATTTCACAGAACACAAAGTAGTTTCTCGGAAGGCTTCTTTCTCTTTGTTATCGGAGGATATTTCCTTTGGCCCTATAGTCTTCAACGGGAACCGAAATATCTGTTCTCAGATTCCACAGAAATAAGGCTAGCAAAGAGATCCACGAAATGCAGATGTAACTCAATGAGTGGAAGTCAGACATCACAGAGCAGTTTCTCAGAAAGCTTCTTTCCAGATTTCATCTGAGGATATTTCCTTTTTCACCATAGCCCTCTAAGGGCTTCCAAATATCACTTTGCCAATTCCACAAGAACTGTGTTAGCGAAAGGCTTCTTGAGGGGAAAGCTGTAACTCTGTGAGTTGATTTCACAGAACACAAAGAAGTTTCTCAGAAAGCTTCTTTCTCTTTGTTATCGGAGGATATTTCCTTTGGCCCTATAGTCTTCAAAGGGATCCGATATATCTGTTCTCAGATTCCACAGAAATAAGGCAAGCAAAGAGTTACACGAAATACAAATGTAACTCTGTCAGTGGAAGTCACACATCACAGAGCAGTTTCTCAGAAAGCTTCTTTCCAGATTTCATCTGAGGATATTTCCTTTTTCACCATAGCCCTGTATGGGCTTCCAAATATCACTTTGCCAATTCCACAAGAACTGTCTTAGCGAAAGCCTTCTTGAGGGGAAAGCTCTAACTCTGTGAGATGATTTAACAGAACACAAAGAAGTTTCTCAGAAAGCTTCTTTCTCTTTGATATCGGGGGATATTTCCTTTGGCCCTACAGTCTTCAAAGGGATCCGAAATATCTGTTCTCAGATTCCACAGAAATAAGGCTAGCAAAGAGATCCACGAAATACAGATGTAACTCTGTGAGATGAATTAACAGAACACTAAGCAGTTTCTCAGAAAGCTTCTTTCCAGATTACATCTGAGCATATTTCCTTTTTCACCATAGACCTCTACGGGCTTCCAAACATCACTTTTCGAATTCCACTAGGACTGTCTTAGCGAAAGGCTTCTTGAGGGGAAGGGTGTAACTCTGTGAGATGATTTCACAGAACACAAAGAAGTTTCTCAGAAAGCTTCTTTCTCTTTGTTATCGGAGGATATTTCCTTTGGCCCTATAGTCTTCAAAGGGATCCGAAATATCTGTTCTCAGATTCCACTGAAATAAGACTTGCGAAGAGATCTACGAAATGCACATGTAACTCTATGAGTGGAAGTCAGACATCACAGAGAAGTTTCTCAGAAAGCTTCTTTCCAGATTTCATCTGAGGATATTTCCTTTTTCACCATAGCCCTCTATGGACTTTCAAATATCACTTTGCCAATTCCACAAGAACTGTCTTAGCGAAAGGCTTCTTGAGGGGAAAGCTGTAACTCTGTGAGATGATTTCACAGAACACAAAGAAGTTTCTCAGAAAGCTTCTTTCTCTTTGTTATCGGAGGATATTTCCTTTGGCCCTATAGTCTTCAAAGGGATCCGAAATATCTGTTCTCAGATTCCACAGAAATAAGCCTAGCAAAGAGATCCACGAAATACAGATGTAACTCTGGGAGATGAATTAACAGAACACTAAGCGGTTTTTCAGAAAGCTTCTTTTCAGATTTTATCTGAGGATATTTCCTTTTTCACCATAGCCCTCTATCGGCTTCCAAATATCACTTTGCCAATTCCACAAGAACTGTCTTAGCGAAAGGCTTCTTGAGGGGAAAGCTGTAACTCTGTGAGATGATTTCACAGAACTCAAAGAAGTTTCTCAGAAAGCTTCTTTCTCTTTGTTATCGGAGGATATTTCCTTTGGCCCTATAGTCTTCAAAGGGATCCGAAATATCTGTTCTGAGATTCCACAGAAATAAGGCTAGCAAAGAGATCCACGAAATAGAGATGTAACTCTGGGAGATGAAATAACAGAACACTAAGCGGTTTCTCAGAAATCTTCTCTCCAGATTTCATCTGAGGATATTTCCTTTTTCACCATAGCCCTCTATGGGCTTCCAAATATCACTTTGCCAATTCCACAAGAACTGTTTTAGCGAAAGGCTTCTTGAGGGAAAAGCTGTAACTCTGTGAGATGATTTCACAGAACACAAAGTAGTTTCTCGGAAGGCTTCTTTCTCTTTGTTATCGGAGGATATTTCCTTTGACCCTATAGTCTTCAAAGGGATCCGAAATATCCGTTGTCAGATTCCACAGAAATAAGGCTAGCAAAGAGATCCACGAAATACAGATGTAACTCTGTGAGATGAATTAAGAGAACACTAAGCAGGTTCTCAGAAAGCTTCTTTCCAGATTTCATCTGAGGATATTTCCTTTTTCATAATAGCCCTCTATGGACTTCCAAATATCACTTTGCCAATTCCACAAGAACTGTCTTAGCGAAAGGCTTCTTGAGGGGAAAGCTGTAACTCTGTGAGATGATTTAACAGAACACAAAGAAGTTTCTCAGAAAGCTTCTTTCTCTTTGTTTTCGGGGTATATTTCCTTTGGCCCTACAGTCTTCAAAGGGATCCGAAATATCTGTTCTCAGATTCCACAGAAATAAGGCTAGCAAAGAGATCCACGAAATACTGAAGTAACTCTGGGAGATGAATTAACAGAACACTAAGCAGTTTCTCAGAAAGCTTCTTTCCAGATTACAGCTGAGCATATTTCCTTTTTCACCATAGCCCTCTACGGGCTTCCAAACATCACTTTGCGAATTCCACAAGGACTGTCTTAGCGAAAGGCTTCTTGAGGGGAAGGGTGTAACTCTGTGAGATGATTTCACAGAACACAAAGAAGTTTCTCAGAAAGCTTCTTTCTCTTTGTTATCGGAGGATATTTCCTTTGGCCCTATAGTCTTCAAAGGGATCCGAAATATCTGTTCTCAGATTCCACAGAAATAAGGCTAGCAAAGAGATCCACGAAATACAGATGTAACTCTGTGAGTGGAAGTCACACAACACAGAGCAGTTTCTCAGAAAGCTTCTTTCCAGATTTCATCTGAGGATATTTCCTTTTTCACCATAGCCCTCTAAGGGCTTCCAAATATCACTTTGCCAATTCCACAAGAACTGTCTTAGCGAAAGGCTTCTTGAGGGGAAAGCTGTAACTCTGTGAGATGATTTCACAGAACACAAAGAAGTTTCTCAGAAAGCTTCTTTCTCTTTGTTATCGGGGGATATTTCCTTTGGCCCTACAGTCTTCAAAGGGATCCGAAATATCTGTTCTCAGATTCCACAGAAATAAGGCTAGCAAAGAGATCCACGAAATACAGATGTAACTCTGTGAGATGAATTAAGAGAACACTAAGCAGGTTCTCAGAAAGCTTCTTTCCAGATTTCATCTGAGGATATTTCCTTGTTCATAATAGCCCTCTATGGGCTTCCAAATATCACTTTGCCAATTCCACAAGAACTGTCTTAGCGAAAGGCTTCTTGAGGGGAAAGCTGTAACTCTGTGAGATGATTTAACAGAACACAAAGAATTTTTTCAGAAAGCTTCTTTCTCTTTGTTATCGGAGGATATTTCCTTTGGCCCTATAGTCTTCAAAGGGATCCGAAATATCTGTTCTCAGATTCCACAGAAATAAGGCTAGCAAAGAGATCCACGAAATACACATGTAACACTGGGAGATGAATTAACAGAACACTAAGCAGTTTTTCAGAAAGCTTCTTTCCAGATTTCATCTGAGGATATTTCCTTTTTCACCATAGCCCTCTATGGGCTTCCAAATATCACTTTGCCAATTCCACAAGAACTGTCTTAGCGAAAGGCTTCTTGAGGGGAAAGCTGTAACTCTGTGAGATGATTTCACAGAACTCAAAGAAGTTTCTCAGAAAGCTTCTTTCTCTTTGTTATCGGAGGATATTTCCTTTGGCCCTATAGTCTTCAAAGGGATCCGAAATATCTGTTCTCAGATTCCACAGAAATAAGGCTAGCAAAGAGATCCACGAAATAGAGATGTAACTCTGGGAGATGAAATAACAGAACACTAAGCAGTTTCTCAGAAAGCTTCTTTCCAGATTTCATCTGAGGATATTTCCTTTTTCACCATAGCCCTGTATGGGCTTCCAAATATCACTTTGCCAATTCCACAAGAACTGTCTTAGCGAAAGCCTTCTTGAGGGGAAAGCTGTAACTCTGTGAGATGATTTAACAGAACACAAAGAAGTTTCTCAGAAAGGTTCTTTCTCTTTGTTATCGGGGGATATTTCCTTTGGCCCTACAGTCTTCAAAGGGATCCGAAATATCTGTTCTCAGATTCCACAGAAATAAGGCTAGCAAAGAGATCCACGAAATACAGATGTAACTCTGTGAGATGAATTAACAGAACACTAAGCAGTTTCTCAGAAAGCTTCTTTCCAGATTACATCTGAGCATATTTCCTTTTTCACCATAGACCTCTACGGGCTTCCAAACATCACTTTTCGAATTCCACTAGGACTGTCTTAGCGAAAGGCTTCTTGAGGGGAAGGGTGTAACTCTGTGAGATGATTTCACAGAACACAAAGAAGTTTCTCAGAAAGCTTCTTTCTCTTTGTTATCGGAGGATATTTCCTTTGGCCCTACAGTCTTCAAAGGGATCCGAAATATCTGTTCTCAGATTCCACTGAAATAAGACTTGCGAAGAGATCCACGAAATGCACATGTAACTCTATGAGTGGAAGTCAGACATCACAGAGAAGTTTCTCAGAAAGCTTCTTTCCAGATTTCATCTGAGGATATTTCCTTTTTCACCATAGCCCTCTATGGACTTTCAAATATCACTTTGCCAATTCCACAAGAACTGTCTTAGCGAAAGGCTTCTTGAGGGGAAAGCTGTAACTCTGTGAGATGATTTCACAGAACACAAAGAAGTTTCTCAGAAAGCTTCTTTCTCTTTGTTATCGGAGGAAATTTCCTTTGGCCCTATAGTCTTCAAAGGGATCCGAAATATCTGTTCTCAGATTCCACAGAAATAAGCCTAGCAAAGAGATCCACGAAATACAGATGTAACTCTGGGAGATGAATTAACAGAACACTAAGCGGTTTTTCAGAAAGCTTCTTTTCAGATTTTATCTGAGGATATTTCCTTTTTCACCATAGCCCTCTATCGGCTTCCAAATATCACTTTGCCAATTCCACAAGAACTGTCTTAGCGAAAGGCTTCTTGAGGGGAAAGCTGTAACTCTGTGAGATGATTTCACAGAACTCAAAGAAGTTTCTCAGAAAGCTTCTTTCTCTTTGTTATCGGAGGATATTTCCTTTGGCCCTATAGTCTTCAAAGGGATCCGAAATATCTGTTCTGAGATTCCACAGAAATAAGGCTAGCAAAGAGATCCACGAAATAGAGATGTAACTCTGGGAGATGAAATAACAGAACACTAAGCGGTTTCTCAGAAATCTTCTCTCCAGATTTCATCTGAGGATATTTCCTTTTTCACCATAGCCCTCTATGGGCTTCCAAATATCACTTTGCCAATTCCACAAGAACTGTCTTAGCGAAAGGCTTCTTGAGGGAAAAGCTGTAACTCTGTGAGATGATTTCACAGAACACAAAGTAGTTTCTCGGAAGGCTTCTTTCTCTTTGTTATCGGAGGATATTTCCTTTGGCCCTATAGTCTTCAACGGGAACCGAAATATCTGTTCTCAGATTCCACAGAAATAAGGCTAGCAAAGAGATCCACGAAATGCAGATGTAACTCAATGAGTGGAAGTCAGACATCACAGAGCAGTTTCTCAGAAAGCTTCTTTCCAGATTTCATCTGAGGATATTTCCTTTTTCACCATAGCCCTCTAAGGGCTTCCAAATATCACTTTGCCAATTCCACAAGAACTGTGTTAGCGAAAGGCTTCTTGAGGGGAAAGCTGTAACTCTGTGAGTTGATTTCACAGAACACAAAGAAGTTTCTCAGAAAGCTTCTTTCTCTTTGTTATCGGAGGATATTTCCTTTGGCCCTATAGTCTTCAAAGGGATCCGATATATCTGTTCTCAGATTCCACAGAAATAAGGCAAGCAAAGAGTTACACGAAATACAAATGTAACTCTGTCAGTGGAAGTCACACATCACAGAGCAGTTTCTCAGAAAGCTTCTTTCCAGATTTCATCTGAGGATATTTCCCTTTCAGCATAGCCCTCTATGGACTTCCAAATATCACTTTGCCAATTCCACAAGAACTGTGTTAGCGAAAGGCTTCTTGAGGGGAAAGCTGTAACTCTGTGAGATGATTTCACAGAACACAAAGAAGTTTCTTAGAAAGCTTCTTTTCTTTGTTATCGGAGGATATTTCCTTTGGCCCCTATAGTCTTCAAAGGGATCCGAAATATCTGTTCTCAGATTCCAGAGAAATAAGGCTAGCAAAGAGATCCACGAAATGCAGATGTAACTCAATGAGTGGAAGTCAGACATCACAGAGCAGTTTCTCAGAAAGCTTCTTTCCAGATTTCATCTGAGGATATTTCCTTTTTCACCATAGCCCTCTATGGGCTTCCACATATGACTTTGCCAATTCCATAAGAGCTGTCTTAGCCAAAAGCTTCTTGAGGGGAAAGCTGTAACTCTGTGAGATGATTTCACGGAACACAAAGAGGTTTCTCAGAAAGCTTCTTTCTCTTCTTTATCGGAGGATATTTACCTAGGCCCTATAGTCTTCAAAGGGATCCGAAATATCTGTTCTCAGATTCCACAGAAATAAGGCTAGCAAAGAGATCCACGAAATACAGATGTAACTCTGTGAGATAAATTAACAGAACACTAAGCAGTTTCTCAGAAAGCTTCTTTCCAGATTACATCTGAGCATATTTCCTTTTTCACCATAGCCCTCTACGGGCTTCCAAACATCACTCTTCGAATTCCACAAGGACTGTCTTAGCGAAAGGCTTCTTGAGCGGAAGGGTGTAACTCTGTGAGATGATTTCACAGAACACAAAGAAGTTTCTCAGAAAGCTTCTTTCTCTTTGTTATCGGAGTATATTTCCTTTGGCCCTACAGTCTTCAAAGGGATCCGAAATATCTGTTCTCAGATTCCACAGAACTAAGGCTAGCAAAGAGATCCACGAAATACAGATGTAACTCTGGGAGATGAATTAACAGAACACTAAGCAGTTTCTCAGAAAGCTTCTTTCCAGATTACATCTGAGCATATTTCCTTTTTCACCATAGTCCTCTACAGGCTTCCAAATATCACTTTGCCAATTCCACAAGGACTGTCTTAGCGAAAGTCTTCTTGAGGGGAAGGGTGTAACTCTGTGAGATGATTTCACAGAACACAAAGAAGTTTCTCAGAAAGCCTCTTTCTCTTTGTTATCGGAGGATATTTCCTTTGGCCCTATAGTCTTCAAAGGGATCCGAAATATCTGTTCTCAGATTCCACAGAAATAAGGCTTGTGAAGAGATCCACGAAATGCACATGTAACTCTATGAGTGGAAGTCAGACATCACAGAGAAGTTTCTCAGAAAGCTTCTTTCCAGATTTCATCTGAGGATATTTCCTTTTTCACCGTAGCCTTCTATGGGCTTCCAAATATCACTTTGCCAATTCCACAAGAACTGTCTTAGCGAAAATCTTCTTTAGGGGAAAGCTGTAACTCTGTGAGATGATTTCACAGAACACAAAGAAGTTTCTCAGAAAGCTTCTTTCTCTTTGTTATCGGAGGATATTTTCTTTGGCCCTGTAGTCCTCAAAGGGATCCGAAATATCTGTTCTCAGATTCCACAGAAATAAGGCTAGCAAAGAGATCCAGGAAATACTGAAGTAACTCTGGGAGATGAATTAACAGAACACTAAGCGGTTTCTCAGAAAGCTTCTTTCCAGATTTCATCTGAGGATATTTCCTTTTTCACCATAGCCCTCTATGGGCTTCCAAATATCACTTTGCCAATTCCACAAGAACTGTCTTAGCGAAAGCCTTCTTGAGGGGAAAGCTGTAACTCTGTGAGATGATTTCACGGAACACAAAGAAGTTTCTCAGAAAGCTTCTTTCTCTTTGTTATCGGGGGATATTTCCTTTGGCCCTACAGTCTTCAAAGGGATCCGAAATATCTGTTCTCAGATTCCACAGAAATAAGGCTAGCAAAGAGATCCACGAAATACAGATGTAACTCTGTGACATGAATTAACAGAACACTAAGCAGTTTCTCAGAAAGCTTCTTTCCAGATTACAGCTGAGCATATTTCCTTTTTCACCATAGTCCTCTACGGGCTTCCAAACATCACTTTGCGAATTCCACAAGGACTGTCTTAGCGAAAGGCTTCTTGAGGGGAAGGGTGTAACTCTGTGAGATGATTTCACAGAACACAAAGAAGTTTCTCAGAAAGCTTCTTTCTCTTTGTTATCGGCGGATATTTCCTTTGGCCCTATATTCTTCAAAGGGATCCGAAATATCTGTTCTCAGATTCCACAGAAATAAGGCTAGCAAAGAGATCCACGAAATGCAGATGTGACTCAATGAGTGGAAGTCAGACATCACAGAGCAGTTTCTCAAAAAGCTTCTTTCCATATTTCATCTGAGGATATTTCCTTTTTCACCATAGCCCTCTATGGGCTTCCAAATATCACTTTCCCAATTCCACAAGAACTGTCTTAGCGAAAGGCTTCTTGAGGGGAAAGCTGTAACTCTGTGAGATGATTTCACAGAACACAAAGAAGTTTCTCAGAAAGCTTCTTTCTCTTTGTTATCGGAGGATATTTCCTTTGGCCCTATAGTCTTCAAAGGGATCCGAAATATCTGTTCTCAGATTCCACAGAAATAAGGCTAGCAAAGAGATCCACGAAATACAGATGTAACTCTGTGAGTGGAAGTCACACATCACAGAGCAGTTTCTCAGAAAGCTTCTTTCCAGATTTCATCTGAGGATATTTCCTTTTTCACCATAGCCCTCTATGGGCTTCCACATATCACTTTGCCAATTCCACAAGAGCTGTCTTAGCCAAAAGCTTCTTGAGGGGAAAGCTGTAACTCTGTGAGATGATTTCACGGAACACAAAGAAGTTTCTCAGAAAGCTTCTTTCTCTTCTTTATCGGAGGATATTTACCTAGGCCCTATAGTCTTCAAAGGGATCCGAAATATCTGTTCTCAGATTCCACAGAAATAAGGCTAGCAAAGAGATCCACGAAATACAGATGTAACTCGGTGAGATGAATTAACAGAACACTAAGCAGTTTCTCAGAAAGCTTCTTTCCAGATTACATCTGAGCATATTTCCTTTTTCACCATAGGCCTCTACGGGCTTCCAAACATCTCTTTGCGAATTCCACAAGGACTGTCTTAGCGAAAGGCTTCTTGAGGGGAAGGGTGTAACTCTGTGAGATGATTTCACAGAACACAAAGAAGTTTCTTTGAAAGCTTCTCTTCTTTGTTATCGGAGGATATTTCCTTAGGCCCTATAGTCTTCAAAGGATCCGAAATATCTGTTCTCAGATTCCACAGAAATAAGGCTAGCAAAGAGATCCACGAAATGCAGATGTAACTCTATGAGTGGAAGTTCGACATCCCAGAGCAATTTCTCAGAAATCTTCTTTCCAGATTTCATCTGAGGATATTTCCTTTTTCACCCTAGTCTTCTATGGGCTTCCAAATATCACTTTGCCAATTCCACAAGAACTGTCTTAGCGAAAGGCTTCTTCAGGGGAAAGCTGTAACTCTGTGAGATGATTTCACAGAACACAAACAAGTTTCTCAGAAAGCTTCTTTCTCTTTGTTATCGGAGGATATTTCCTTTGGCCCTATAGTCTTCAAAGGGATCCGAAATATCTGTTCTCAGATTCCACAGAAATAAGGCTAGCAAAGAGATCCACGAAACACAGATGTAACGCTGTGAGTGGAAGTCACACATCACAGAGCAGTTTCTCAGAAAGCTTCTTTCCAGATTTCATCTGAGGATATTTCCTTTTTCACCATAGCCCTCTATGGTCTTCCAAATATCACTTTGCCAATTCCACAAGAACTGTCTTAGCGAAAGGCTTCTTGAGGGGAAAGCTGTAACTCTGTGAGATGATTTCACAGAACACAAAGAAGTTTCTCAGAAAGCTTCTTTCTCTTTGTTATCGTAGGATATTTCCTTTGGCCCTATATTCTTCAAAGGGATCCGAAATATCTGTTCTCAGATTCCACAGAAATAAGGCTAGCAAAGAGATCCACGAAATACAGATGTAACCCTGGGAGATGAATTAACCGAACACTAAGCAGTTTGTCAGAAAGCTTCTTTCCAGATTTCATCTGAGGATATTTCCTTTTTCACCATAGCCCTCTATGGGCTTCCAAATATCACTTTGCCAATTCCACAAGAACTGTCTTAGCGAAAGTCTTCTTGAGGGAAAAGCTGTAACTCTGTGAGATGATTTCACAGAACACAAAGAAGTTTCTCAGAAAGCTTCTTTCTCTTTGTTATCGGAGGTTATTTCCTTTGACCCTATAGTCTTCAAAGGGATCCGAAATATCTGTTCTCAGATTCCACAGAAATAAGGCTAGCAAAGATATCCACGAAATACACATGTAACACTCTGAGATGAATTAAGAGAACACAAAGCAGGTTCTCAGAAATATTCTTTCCAGATTTCATCTGAGGATATTTCCTTTTTCACCATACCCTCTATGGGCTTCCAAATATCACTTTCCCAATTCCACAAGAGCTCTCTTAGCCAATAGCTTCTTGAGGGAAAAGCTGTAACTCTGTGAAATGAATTCATGGAACACAAAGAAGTTTCTCAGAAAGCTACTTTCTCTTCTTTATCGGAGGATATTTGCCTAGGCCCTATAGTCTTCACAGGGATCCGAAATATCTGTTCTCAGATTCCACAGAAATAAGGCTAGCAAAGAGATCCACGAAATACAGATGTAACTCTGTGAGTGCAAGTCACACATCACAGAGCAGTTTCTCAGAAAGTTTCTTTCCAGATTTCATCTGAGGATATTTCCCTTTCAGCCTAGCCCTCTATGGACTTCCAATTATCACTTTGCCAATTCCACAAGAACTGTGTTAGCGAAAGGCTTCTTGAGGGGATAGCTGTAACTCTGTGAGATGATTTCACAGAACACAAAGAAGTTTCTTAGAAAGCTTCTTTTCTTTGTTATCGGAGGATATTTCCTTTGGCCCTATAGTCTTCAAAGGGATCCGAAATATCTGTTCTCAGATTCCACAGAAATAAGGCTAGCAAAGAGATCCACGAAATGCAGATGTAACTCAAAGAGTGGAAGTCAGACATCACAGAGCAGTTTCTCAGAAAGCTTCTTTCCAGATTTCATCTGAGGATATTTCCTGTTTCACGATAGCCCTCTATGGGCTTCCAAATATCACTTTGCCAATTCCACAAGAACTGTCTTAGCGAAAGGCTTCTTGAGGGGAAAGCTGTAACTCTGTGAGATGATTTCACAGGACACAAAGACGTTTCTCAGAAAGCTTCTTTCTCTTTGTTATCGGACGATATTTCCTTTGGCCCTATAGTCTTCAAAGGGATCCGAAATATCTGTTCTCAGATTCCACAGAAATAAGGCTAGCAAAGAGATCCACGAAATACAGATGTAACTCTGTGAGTGGAAGTGAAACATCACAGAGCAGTTTCTCAGAAAGCTTCTTTCCAGATTTCATCTGAGGATATTTCCTTTTACACCATAGCCCTCTATGGGCTTCCAAATATCACTTTGCCAATTCCACAAGAACTGACTTAGCGAAAGGCGTCTTGAGGGGAAAGCTATAACTCTGTGAGATGATTTCACAGAACACAAGGAAGTTTCTCAGAAAGCTTCTTTCTCTTTGTTATCGGAGGATATTTCCTTTGGCCCTATAGTCTTCAAAGGGATCCGAAATATCTGTTCTCAGATTCCACACAAATAAGGCTAGCAAAGAGATCCACGAAATACAGATGTAACTCTGGGAGATGAATTAACAGAACACTAAGCAGTTTCTCAGAAAGCTTATTTCCAGATTTCATCTGAGGATATTTCCTTTTTCACCATAGCCCTCTATGGGCTTCCAAATATCACTTTGCCAATTCCACAAGAACTGTCTTAGCGAAAGGCTTCTTGAGGGAAAAGCTGTAACTCTGTGAGATGATTTCACAGAACACAAAGAAGTTTCTCAGAAAGCTTCTTTCTCTTTGTTATCAGAGGATATTTCCTTTGATCCTATAGTCTTCAAAGGGATCCGAAATATCTGTTCTCAGGTTCCACAGTAATAAGGCTAGCAAGGGATCCACGAAATACACATGTAACTCTGTGAGGTGAGTTAAGAGAACACTAAGCAGGTTCTCAGAAATATTCCTTCCAGATTTCATCTGAGGATATTTCCTTTTTCACAATAGGCCTCTAAGGGCTTCCAAATATCACTTTGCCAATTCCACAAGAACTGTCTTAACGAAAGGTTTCCTGAGGGGAAAGCTGTAACTCTGTGAGATGATTTCAGGGAACACAAAGAAGTTTCTCAGAAAGCTTCTTTCTCTTTGTTATCGGAGGATATTTCCTTTGGCCCTATAGTCTTCAAAGGGATCCGAAATATTTGTTCTCAGATTCCACAGAAATAAGGCTAGCAAAGATATCCACGAAATACATATGTAACTCTGTGAGGTGAATTAACAGAACACTAAGCAGTTTCTCAGAAAGCTTCTTTGCAGATTTCATCTGAGGATATTTCCTTTTTCACCATAGCCCTCTACGGGCTTCCAAATATCACTTTGCCAATTCCACAAGAACTGTCTTAGCGAAAGGATTCTTGAGGGGAAAGCTGTAACTCTGTGAGATGATTTAACCGAACACAAAGAAGTTTCTCAGAAACCTTCTTTCTCTTTGTTATCGGGGGATATTTCCTTTGGCCCTAGAGTCTTCAAAGGGATCCGAAATATCTGTTCTCAGATTCCACAGAAATAAGGCTAGCAAAGAGATCCACGAAATACAGATGTAACTCTGTGAGATGAATTAACAGAACACTAAGCAGTTTCTCAGAAAGCTTCTTTCCAGATTACATCTGAGCATATTTCCTTTTTCACCATAGCCCTCTACGGACTTCCAAATATCACTTTGCGAATTCCACAAGGACTGTCTTAGCGAAAGGCTTCGGGAGGGGAAAGCTGTAACTCTGTGAGATGATTTCACAGAACACAAAGAAGTTTCTCAGAAAGCTTCTTTCTCTGTGTTATCAGAGGATATTTACTTTGGCCCTAGAGTCTTCATAGGGATCCGAAATATCTGTTCTCAGATTCCACAGAAATAAGGCTAGCAAAGAGATCCACGAAATACAGATGTAACTCTGTGAGATGAATTAACAGAACACTAAGCAGTTTCTCAGTAAGCTTCTTTCCAGATTTCATCTGAGGATATTTCCTTTTTCACCATACCCTCTATGGGCTTCCAAATATCACTTTCCCAATTCCACAAGAACTGTCTCATCGAAAGGCTTAATGAGGGAAAGCTGTAACTCTGTGAGATGATTTCACAGAACCCAAAGAAGTTTCTCAGAAAGCTTGTTTCTCTTTGTTATCGGGGGATATTTCCTATGGCCCTATAGTCTTCAAAGGGATCCGAAATATCTGTTCTCAGATTCCACAGAAATAAGGCTAGCAAAGACATCCACGAAATACAGATGAAACTCTGTGAGATGAATTAACAGAACACTAAGCAGTTTCTCAGAAAGCTTCTTTCCAGATTTCATCTCAGGATATTTCCTTTTTCACCCTAGCCCTCTATGGACTTCCAAATATCACTTTGCCAATTCCACAAGAACTGTCTCATCGAAAGTCTTAATGAGGGAGAGCTGTAACTCTGTGAGATGATTTCACAGAACACAAAGAAGTTTCTCAGAAATCTTGTTTCTCTTTGTTATCGGGGGATATTTCCTATGGCCCTATAGCCTTCAAAGGGATCCGAAATATCTGTTCTCAGATTCCACAGAAATAAGGCTACTAAAGACATCCACGAAATACAGATGAAAGTCTGTGAGATGAATTAACAGAACACTAAGCAGTTTCTCAGAAAGCTTCTTTGCAGATTTCATCTGAGGATATTTCCTTTTTTACCCTAGCCCTCTATGGACTTCCAAATATCACTTTGCCAATTCCACAAGAACTGTCTTGGCGAAAGGCTTCTTGAGGGGAAAGCTGTAAGTCTGTGAGATGATTTCACAGAACACAAAGAAGTTTTTCAGAATGCTTCTTTCTCTTTGTTATCGGAGGATATTTCCTTTGGCCCCTTAGTCTTCAAAGGGATCCGAAATATCTGTTCTCAGATTCCACAGAAATAAGGCTAGCAATGAGATCCACGAAATACAGATGTAACTCTGTGAGATGAATTAACAGAACACTAAGCAGTTTCTCAGAAAGCTTCTTTCCAGATTTCATCTGAGGATATTTCCTTTTTCACCATAGCCCTCTATGGGCTTCCAAATATCACTTTGCCAATTCCACAAGAACTGTCTTAGCGAAAGGCTTCTTGAGGGGAAAGCTGTAACTCTGTGAGATGATTTCACAGAACACAAAGAAGTTTCTCGGAAAGCTTCTTTCTTTTTGTTATCGGAGGATATTTACTTTGGCCCTATAGTCTTCAAAGGGATCCGAAATATCTGTTCTCAGATTCCACAGAAATAAGTCTAGCAAAGAGATCCACGAAATACAGATATAACTCTGTGAGGGCAAGTAACACATTACAGAGCAGATTCTCAGAAAGCTTCTTTCCAGATTTCATCTGAGGATATTTCCTGTTTCACCGTAGACCACTATGGACTTCCAAATATCACTTTGCCAATTCCACAAGGACTGTCTTAGCGAAAGGCTTCCTGAGGGGAAAGCTGTAACTCTGTGAGATGATTTCACAGAACACAAAGAAGTTTCTCAGAAAGCTTCTTTCTCTTTGTTATCGGGGTATATTTCCTTTGGCCCTACAGTCTTCAAAGGGATCCGAAATATCTGTTCTCAGATCCAACAGAAATAAGGCTAGCAAAGAGATCCACGAAATACAGATGTAACTCTGGGAGATGAATTAACAGAACACTAAGCAGTTTCTCAGAAAGCTTCTTTCCAGATTACATCTGAGCATATTTCCTTTTTCACCATAGTCCTCTACGGGCTTCCAAATATCACTTTGCGAATTCCACAAGGACTGTCTTAGCGAAAGTCTTCTTGAGGGGAAGGGTGTAACTCTGTGAGATGATTTCACAGAACACAAAGAAGTTTCTCAGAAAGCCTCTTTATTTGTTATCGGAGGATATTTCCTTTGGCCCTATAGTCTTCAAAGGGATCCGAAATATCTGTTCTCAGATTCCACAGAAATAAGTTTAGCAAAGAGATCCACGAAATACAGATGTAACTCTGTGAGTGGAAGTCACACATCACAGAGCAGTTTCTCAGAAAGCTTCTTTCCAGATTTCATCTGAGGATATTTTCTTTTTCACCATAGCCCTCTATGGGCTTCCACATATCACTTTGCCAATTCCACAAGAGCTGTCTTAGCCAAAAACTTCTGGAGGGGAAAGCTGTAACTCTGTGAGATGATTTCACGGAACACAAAGAAGTTTCCCAGAAAGCTTCTTTCTCTTCTTTATCGGAGGATATTTACCTAGGCCCTATAGTCTTCAAAGGGATCCGAAATATCTGTTCTCAGATTCCACAGAAATAAGGCTAGCAAAGAGATCCACGAAATACAGATGTAACTCTGTGAGATGAATTAACAGAACACTAAGCAGTTTCTCAGAAAGCTTCTTTCCAGATTACATCTGAGCATATTTCCTTTTTCACCATAGCCCTCTACGGGCTTCCAAACATCACTTTGCGAATTCCACAAGGACGGTCTTAGCGAAAGGCTTCTTGAGGGGAAGGGTGTAACTCCGTGAGATGATTTCACAGAACACAAAGAAGTTTCTCAGAAAGCTTCTTTCTCTTTGTTATCGGGGTATATTTCCTTTGGCCCTACAGTCTTCAAAGGGATCCGAAATATCAGTTCTCAGATTCCACAGAACTAAGGCTAGCAAAGAGATCCACGAAATACAGATGTAACTCTGGGAGATGAATTAACAAAACACTAAGCAGTTTCTCAGAAAGCTTCTTTCCAGATTACATCTGAGCATATTTCCTTTTTCACCATAGTCCTCTACGGGCTTCCAAATATCACTTTGCGAATTCCACAAGGACTGTCTTAGCGAAAGTCTTCTTGAGGGGAAGGGTGTAACTCTGTGAGATGATTTCACAGAACACAAAGAAGTTTCTCAGAAAGCCTCTTTCTCTTTGTTATCGGAGGATATTTCCTTTGGCCCTATAGTCTTCAAAGGGATCCGAAATATCTGTTCTCAGATTCTACAGAAATAAGGCTTGTGAAGAGATCCACGAAATGCACATGTAACTCTATGAGTGGAAGTCAGACATCACAGAGAAGTTTCTCAGAAAGCTTCTTTCCAGATTTCATCTGAGGATATTTCCTTTTTCACCGTAGCCTTCTATGGGCTTTCAAATATCACTTTGCCAATTCCACAAGAACTGTCTTAGTGAAAATCTTCTTTAGGGGAAAGCTGTAACTCTGTGAGATGATTTCACAGAACACAAAGAAGTTTCTCAGAAAGCTTCTTTCTCTTTGTTATCGGAGGATATTTTCTTTGGCCCTGTAGTCTTCAAAGGGATCCGAAATATCTGTTCTCAGATTCCACAGAAATAAGGCTAGCAAAGAGATCCACGAAATACTGAAGTAACTCTGGGAGATGAATTAACAGAACACTAAGCGGTTTCTCAGAAAGCTTCTTTCCAGATTTCATCTGAGGATATTTCCTTTTTCACCATAGCCCTCTATGGGCTTCCAAATATCACTTTGCCAATTCCACAAGAACTGTCTTAGCGAAAGCCTTCTTGAGGGGAAAGCTGTAACTCTGTGAGATGATTTAACAGAACACAAAGAAGTTTCTCAGAAAGCTTCTTTCTCTTTGTTATCGGAGGATATTTCCTTTGGCCCTACAGTCTTCAAAGGGATCCGAAATATCTGTTCTCAGATTCCACAGAAATAAGGCTAGCAAAGAGATCCACGAAATACAGATGTAACTCTGTGACATGAATTAACAGAACACTAAGCAGTTTCTCAGAAAGCTTCTTTCCAGATTTCAGCTGAGCATATTTCCTTTTTCACCATAGCCCTCTACGGGCTTCCAAACATCACTTTGCGAATTCCACAAGGACTGTCTTAGCGAAAGGCTTCTTGAGGGGAAGGGTGTAACTCTGTGAGATGATTTCACAGAACACAAAGAAGTTTCTCAGAAAGCTTCTTTCTCTTTGTTATCGGCGGATATTTCCTTTGGCCCTATAGTCTTCAAAGGGATCCGAAATATCTGTTCTCAGATTCCACAGAAATAAGGCTAGCAAAGAGATCCACGAAATGCAGATGTAACTCAATGAGTGGAAGTCAGACATCACAGAGCAGTTTCTCAGAAAGCTTCTTTCCAGATTTCATCTGAGGATATTTCCTTTTTCACCATAGCCCTCTATGGGCTTCCAAATATCACTTTGCCAATTCCACAAGAACTGTCTTAGCGAAAGGCTTCTTGAGGGGAAAGCTGTAACTCTGTGAGATGATTTCACAGAACACAAAGAAGTTTCTCAGAAAGCTTCTTTCTCTTTGTTATCGGAGGATATTTCCTTTGGCCCTATAGTCTTCAAAGGGATCCGAAATATCTGTTCTCAGATTCCACAGAAATAAGGCTAGCAAAGAGATCCACGAAATACAGATGTAACTCTGTGAGTGGAAGTCACACATCACAGAGCAGTTTCTCAGAAAGCTTCTTTCCAGATTTCATCTGAGGATATTTCCTTTTTCACCATAGCCCTCTAAGGGCTTCCACATATCACTTTGCCAATTCCACAAGAGCTGTTTAGCCAAAAGCTTCTTGAGGGGAAAGCTGTAACTCTGTGAGATGATTTCACGGAACACAAAGAAGTTTCTCAGAAAGCTTCTTTCTCTTCTTTATCGGAGGATATTTACCTAGGCCCTATAGTCTTCAAAGGGATCCGAAATATCTGTTCTCAGATTCCACAGAAATAAGGCTAGCAAAGAGATCCACGAAATACAGATGTAACTCGGTGAGATGAATTAACAGAACACTAAGCAGTTTCTCAGAAAGCTTCTTTCCAGATTACATCTGAGCATATTTCCTTTTTCGCCATAGGCCTCTACGGGCTTCCAAACATCACTTTGCGAATTCCACAAGGACTGTCTTAGCGAAAGGCTTCTTGAGGGGAAGGGTGTAACTCTGTGAGATGATTTCACAGAACACAAAGAAGTTTCTTTGAAAGCTTCTCTTCTTTGTTATCGGAGGATATTTCCTTTGGACCTATAGTCTTCAAAGGATCCGAAATATCTGTTCTCAGATTCCACAGAAATAAGGCTAGCAAAGAGATCCACGAAATGCAGATGTAACTCTATGAGTGGAAGTTCGACATCCCAGAGCAGTTTCTCAGAAATCTTCTTTCCAGATTTCATCTGAGGATATTTCCTTTTTCACCCGAGTCTTCTATGGGCTTCCAAATATCACTTTGCCAATTCCACAAGCACTGTCTTAGCGAAAGGCTTCTTCAGGGGAAAGCTGTAACTCTGTGAGATGATTTCACAGAACACAAACAAGTTTCTCAGAAAGCTTCTTTCTCTTTGTTATCGGAGGATATTTCCTTTGGCCCTATAGTCTTCAAAGGGATCCGAAATATCTGTTCTCAGATTCCACAGAAATAAGGCTAGCAAAGAGATCCACGAAACACAGATGTAACTCTGTGAGTGGAAGTCACACATCACAGAGCAGTTTCTCAGAAAGCTTCTTTCCAGATTTCATCTGAGGATATTTCCTTTTTCACCATAGCCCTCTATGGTCTTCCAAATATCACTTTGCCAATTCCACAAGAACTGTCTTAGCGAAAGGCTTCTTGAGGGGAAAGCTGTAACTCTGTGAGATGATTTCACAGAACACAAAGAAGTTTCTCAGAAAGCTTCTTTCTCTTTGTTATCGGAGGATATTTCCTTTGGCCCTATAGTCTTCAAAGGGATCCGAAATATCTGTTCTCAGATTCCACAGAAATAAGGCTAGCGAAGAGATCCACGAAATACAGATGTAACCCTGGGAGATGAATTAACCGAACACTAAGCAGTTTCTCAGAAAGCTTCTTTCCAGATTTCATCTGAGGATATTTCCTTTTTCACCATAGCCCTCTATGGGCTTCCAAATATCACTTTGCCAATTCCACAAGAACTGTCTTAGCGAAAGGCTTCTTGAGGGAAAACCTGTAACTCTGTGAGATGATTTCACAGAACGCAAAGAAGTTTCTCAGAAAGCTTCTTTCTCTTTGTTATCGGAGGTTATTTCCTTTGACCCTATAGTCTTCAAAGGGATCCGAAATATCTGTTCTCAGATTCCACAGAAATAAGGCTAGCAATGATATCCACGAAATACACATGTAACACTCTGAGATGAATTAAGAGAACACAAAGCAGGTTCTCAGAAATATTCTTTCCAGATTTCATCTGAGGATATTTCCTTTTTCACCATACCCTCTATGGGCTTCCAAATATCACTTTCCCAATTCCACAAGAGCTGTCTTAGCCAAAAGCTTCTTGAGGGAAAAGCTGTAACTCTGTGAAATGATTTCATGGAACCCAAAGAAGTTTCTCAGAAAGCTACTTTCTCTTCTTTATCGGAGGATATTTGCCTAGGCCCTATAGTCTTCACAGGGATCCGAAATATCTGTTCTCAGATTCCACAGAAATAAGGCTAGCAAAGAGATCCACGAAATACAGATGTAACTCTATGAGTGCAAGTCACACATCACAGAGCAGTTTCTCAGAAAGTTTCTTTCCAGATTTCATCTGAGGATATTTCCCTTTCAGCCTAGCCCTCTATGGACTTCCAAATATCACTTTGCCAATTCCACAAGAACTGTGTTAGCGAAAGGCTTCTTGAGGGGATAGCTGTAACTCTGTGAGATGATTTCACAGAACACAAAGAAGTTTCTTAGAAAGCTTCTTTTCTTTGTTATCGGAGGATATTTCCTTTGGCCCTATAGTCTTCAAAGGGATCCGAAATATCTGTTCTCAGATTCCACAGAAATAAGGCTAGCAAAGATTTCCATGAAATGCAGATGTAACTCAAAGAGTGGAAGTCAGACATCACAGAGCAGTTTCTCAGAAAGCTTCTTTCCAGATTTCATCTGAGGATATTTCCTGTTTCACCATAGCCCTCTATGGGCTTCCAAATATCACTTTGCCAATTCCACAAGAACTGTCTTAGCGAAAGGCTTCTTGAGGGGAAAGCTCTAACTCTGTGAGATGATTTCACAGGACACAAAGACGTTTCTCAGAAAGCTTCTTTCTCTTTGTTATCGGGGGATATTTCCTTTGGCACTATAGTCTTCAAAGGGATCAGAAATATCTGTTCTCAGATTCCACAGAAATAAGGCTAGCAAAGAGATCCACGAAATACAGATGTAACTCTGTGAGTGGAAGTGAAACATCACAGAGCAGTTTCTCAGAAAGCTTCTTTCCAGATTTCATCTGAGGATATTTCCTTTTTCACCATAGCCCTCTATGGGCTTCCACATATCACTTTGCCAATTCCACAAGAGCTGTCTTAGCCAAAAGCTTCTTGAGGGGAAAGCTGTAACTCTGTGAGATGATTTCACGGAACACAAAGAAGTTTCTCAGAAAGCTTCTTTCTCTTCTTTATCGGAGGATATTTACCTAGGCCCTATAGTCTTCAAAGGGATCCGAAATATCTGTTCTCAGATTCCACAGAAATAAGGCTAGCAAAGAGATCCACGACATACAGATGTAACTCTGGGAGATGAATTAACAGAACACTAAGCAGTTTCTCAGAAAGCTTCTTTCCAGATTTCATCTGAGGATATTTCCTTTTTCAACATAGCCCTCTATGGGCTTCCAAATATCACTTTGCCAATTCCACAAGAACTGTCTTAGCGAAAGACTTCTTGAGGGGAAAGCTGTAACTCTGTGAGATGATTTCACAGAACACAAAGAAGTTTCTCAGAAAGCTTCTTTCTCTTTGTTATCGGAGGATATTTCCTTTGGCCCTATAGTCTTCAAAGGGATCCGAAATATCTGTTCTCAGATTCCACAGAAATAAGGCTAACAAAGATATCCACGAAATACACATGTAACTCTGTGAGATGAATTAAGAGAACACTAAGCAGGTTCTCAGAAATATTCTTTCCAGATTTCATCTGAGGATATTTCCTTTTTCACAATAGCCCTCTATGGGCTTCCAAATATCACTTTCCCAATTCCACAAGAACTGTCTTAGCGAAAGGCTTCTTGAGGGGAAAGCTGTAACTCTGTGAGATGATTTCACAGAACACAAAGAAGTTTCTCAGAAACCTTCCTTCTCTTTGTTATCGGAGGATATTTCCTTTGGCCCTATAGTCTTCAAAGGTATCCGAAATATCTGTTCTCAGATTCCACAGAAATAAGGCTAGCAAAGAGATCCACGAAATACAGATGTAACTCTGGGAGATGAATTAACAGAACACTAAGCGGTTTCTCAGAAAGCTTCTTTCCAGATTTCATCTGAGGATATTTCCTTTTTCACCATAGCCCTCTATGGGCTTCCAAATATCACTTTGCCAATTCCACAAGAACTGACTTAGCGAAAGGCTTCTTGAGGGGAAAGCTGTAACTCTGTGAGATGATTTCACAGAACACAAAGAAGTTTCTCAGAAAGCTTCTTTCTCTTTGTTATCGGAGGATATTTCCTTTGGCCCTATAGTCTTCAGAGGGATCCGAAATATCTGTTCTCAGATTCCACACAAATAAGGCTAGCAAGGAGATCCACGAAATACAGATGTAACTCTCTGAGATGAATTAAGAGAACACTAAGCAGGTTCTCAGAAATATTCTTTCCAGATTTCATCTGAGGATATTTCCTTTTTCACCATAGCCCTCTATGGGCTTCCAAATATCACTTTACCAATTCCACAAGAACTGTCTTAGCCAAAAGCTTCTGGAGGGGAAAGCTGTAATTCTGTGAGATGATTTCACAGAACACAAAGAAGTTTCTCAGAAAGCTTCTTTCTCTTCTTTATCGGAGGATATTTACCTAGGCCCTATAGTCTTCAAAGGGATCCGAAATATCTGTTCTCAGATTCCACAGAAATAAGGCTAGCAAAGAGATCCACGAAATACAGATGTAACTCTGTGAGTGCAAGTCACACATCACAGAGCAGTTTCTCAGAAAGCTTCTTTCCAGATTTCATCTGAGGATATTTCCCTTTCAGCATAGCCCTCTATTGACTTCCAAATATCACTTTGCCAATTCCACAAGAACTGTGTTAGAGAAACGCTTCTTGAGGGGAAAGCTGTAACTCTGTGAGATGATTTCACAGAACACAAAGAAGTTTCTTAGAAAGCTTCTTTTCTTTGTTATCGGAGGATATTTCCTTTGGCCCTATAGTCTTCAAAGGTATCCGAAATATCTGTTCTCAGATTCCACAGAAATAAGGCTAGCAAAGAGATCCACGAAATGCAGATGTAACTCTATGAGTGGAAGTTCGACATCCCATAGCAGTTTCTCAGAAATCATCTTTCCAGATTTCATCTGAGGATATTTCCTTTTTCACCATAGCCCTCTATGGGCTTCCAAATATCACTTTGCCAATTCCACAAGAACTGTCTTAGCGAAAGGCTTCTTGAGGGGAAAGCTGTAACTCTGTGAGATGATTTCACAGAACACAAAGAAGTTTCTCAGAAAGCTTCTTTCTCTTTGTTATCGGAGGATATTTCCTTTGGCCCTATAGTCTTCAAAGGGATCCGAAATATCTGTTCTCAGATTCAACAGAAATAAGGCTAGCAAAGAGATCCACGAAATACAGATGTAACTCTGTGAGATGAATTAACAGAACACTAAGCGGTTTCTCAGAAAGCTTCTTTCCAGATTTCATCTGAGGATATTTCCTTTTACACCATAGCCCTCTATGGGCTTCCAAATATCACTTTGCCAATTCCACAAGAACTGACTTAGCGAAAGGCGTCTTGAGGGGAAAGCTGTAACTCTGTGAGATGATTTCACAGAACACAAAGAAGTTTCTCAGAAAGCTTCTTTCTCTTTGTTATCGGAGGATATTTCCTTTGGCCCTATAGTCTTCAAAGGGATCCGAAATATCTGTTCTCAGATTCCACACAAATAAGGCTAGCAAAGAGATCCACGAAATACAGATGTAACTCTGGGAGATGAATTAACAGAACACTAAGCAGTTTCTCAGAAAGCTTCTTTCCAGATTTCATCTGAGGATATTTCCTTTTTCACCATAGCCCTCTATGGGCTTCCAAATATCACTTTGCCAATTCCACAAGAACTGTCTTAGCGAAAGGCTTCTTGAGGGAAAAGCTGTAACTCTGAGATGATTTCACAGAACACAAAGAAGTTTCTCAGAAAGCTTCTTTCTCTTTGTTATCAGAGGATATTTCCTTTGACCCTATAGTCTTCCAAGGGATCCGAAATATCTGTTCTCAGGTTCCACAGAAATAAGGCTAGCAAAGAGATCCACGAAATACACATGTAACTCTGTGAGGTGAATTAAGAGAACACTAAGCAGGTTCTCAGAAATATTCCTTCCAGATTTCATCTGAGGATATTTCCTTTTTCACCATAGGCCTCTAAGGGCTTCCAAATATCACTTTGCCAATTCCACAAGAACTGTCTTAACGAAAGGTTTCCTGAGGGGAAAGCTGTAACTCTGTGAGATGATTTCAGGGAACACAAAGAAGTTTCTCAGAAAGCTTCTTTCTCTTTGTTATCGGAGGATATTTCCTTTGGCCCTATAGTCTTCAAAGGGATCCGAAATATTTGTTCTCAGATTCCACAGAAATAAGGCTAGCAAAGATATCCACGAAATACATATGTAACTCTGTGAGGTGAATTAACAGAACACTAAGCAGTTTCTCAGAAAGCTTCTTTGCAGATTTCATCTGAGGATATTTCCTTTTTCACCATAGCCCTCTACGGGCTTCCAAATATCACTTTGCCAATTCCACAAGAACTGTCTTAGCGAAAGGATTCTTGAGGGGAAAGCTGTAACTCTGTGAGATGATTTAACAGAACACAAAGAAGTTTCTCAGAAAGCTTCTTTCTCTTTGTTATCGGGGGATATTTCCTTTGGCCCTAGAGTCTTCAAAGGGATCCGAAATATCTCTTCTCAGATTCCACAGAAATAAGGCTAGCAAAGAGATCCACGAAATACAGATGTAACTCTGTGAGATGAATTAACAGAACACTAAGCAGTTTCTCAGAAAGCTTCTTTCCAGATTACATCTGAGCATATTTCCTTTTTCACCATAGCCCTCTACGGACTTCCAAATATCACTTTGCGAATTCCACAAGGACTGTCTTAGCAAAAGGCTTCTTGAGGGGAAGGGTGTAACTCTGTGAGATGATTTCACAGAACACAAAGTAGTTTCTCAGAAAGCTTCTTTCTCTTTGTTATCGGAGGATATTTCCTTTGGCCCTATAGTCTTCAAAAGGATCCGAAATATCTGTTCTCAGATTCCACAGAAATAAGGCTTGCGAAGAGATCCACGAAATGCACATGTAACTCTATGAGTGGAAGTCAGACATCACAGAGAAGTTTCTCAGAAAGCTTCTTTCCAGATTTCATCTGAGGATATTTCCTTTTTCACCATAGCCCTCTATGGGCTTCCAAATATCACTTCGGCAATTCCACAAGAACTGTCTAAGCGAAAGGCTTTTTCAGGGGAAAGCTGTAACTCTGTGATATGATTTCACAGAACACAAAGAAGTTTCTCAGAAAGCTTCTTTCTCTTTGTTATCGGAGGATATTTCCTTTGGCCCTATAGTCTTCAAAGGGATCCGAAATATCTGTTCTCAGATTCCACAGAAATAAGGCTTGCGAAGAGATCTACGAAATGCAGATGTAACTCTATGAGTGGAAGTCAGACATCACAGAGAAGTTTCTCAGAAAGCTTCTTTCCAGATTTCATCTGAGGATATTTCCTTTTTCACCATAGCCCTCTATGGGCTTCCAAATATCACTTTGCCAATTCCACAAGAACTGTCTTAACGAAAGGATTCTGGAGGGAAAAGTTGTACCTCTGTGAGATGATTTCACAGAACACAAAGAAGTTTCTCTGAAGGCTTCTTTCTCTTTGTTATCGGAGGATATTTCCTTTGAACCTATAGTCTTCAAAGGGATCAGAAATATCTGTTCTCAGATTCCACTGAAATAAGGCTAGCAAAGAGATCCACAAAATACAGATGTAACTCTGTGAGATGAATTAACAGAACACTAAGCAGTTTCTCAGTAAGCTTCTTTCCAGATTTCATCTGAGGATATTTCCTTTTTCACCATAGCCCTCTATGGGCTTCCAAATATCACTTTGCCAATTCCACAAGAACTGTCTTAGCGAAAGGCTTCGGGAGGGGAAAGCTGTAACTCTGTGAGATGATTTCACAGAACACAAAGAAGTTTCTCAGAAAGCTTCTTTCTCTGTGTTATCAGAGGATATTTACTTTGGCCCTAGAGTCTTCAAAGGGATCCGAAATATCTGTTCTCAGATTCCACAGAAATAAGGCTAGCAAAGAGATCCACGAAATACAGATGTAATTCTGTGAGATGAATTAACAGAACACTAAGCAGTTTCTCAGTAAGCTTCTTTCCAGATTTCATCTGAGGATATTTCCTTTTTCACCATACCCTCTATGGGCTTCCAAATATCACTTTCCCAATTCCACAAGAACTGTCTCATCGAAAGGCTTAATGAGGGAAAGCTGTAACTCTGTGAGATGATTTCACAGAACACAAAGAAGTTTCTCAGAAAGCTTGTTTCTCTTTGTTATCGGGGGATATTTCCTATGGCCCTATAGTCTTCAAAGGGATCCGAAATATCTGTTCTCAGATTCCACAGAAATAAGGCTAGCAAAGACATCCACGAAATACAGATGAAACTCTGTGAGATGAATTAACAGAACACTAAGCAGTTTCTCAGAAAGCTTCTTTCCAGATTTCATCTCAGGATATTTCCTTTTTCACCCTAGCCCTCTATGGACTTCCAAATATCACTTTGCCAATTCCACAAGAACTGTCTCATCGAAAGGCTTAATGAGGGAAAGCTGTAACTCTGTGAGATGATTTCACAGAACACAAAGAAGTTTCTCAGAAATCTTGTTTCTCTTTGTTATCGGGGGATATTTCCTATGGCCCTATAGCCTTCAGAGGGATCCGAAATATCTGTTCTCAGATTCCACAGAAATAAGGCTACTAAAGACATCCACGAAATACAGATGTAACTCTGGGAGATGAATTAACAGAACACTAAGCGGTTTCTCAGAAAGCTTCTTTCCAGATTTCATCTGAGGATATTTCCTTTTTCACCATAGCCCTCTATGGGCTTCCAAATATCACTTTGCCAATTCCACAAGAACTGACTTAGCGAAAGGCTTCTTGAGGGGAAAGCTGTAACTCTGTGAGATGATTTCACAGAACACAAAGAAGTTTCTCAGAAAGCTTCTTTCTCTTTGTTATCGGAGGATATTTCCTTTGGCCCTATAGTCTTCAGAGGGATCCGAAATATCTGTTCTCAGATTCCACACAAATAAGGCTAGCAAGGAGATCCACGAAATACAGATGTAACTCTCTGAGATGAATTAAGAGAACACTAAGCAGGTTCTCAGAAATATTCTTTCCAGATTTCATCTGAGGATATTTCCTTTTTCACCATAGCCTTCTATGGGCTTCCAAATATCACTTTACCAATTCCACAAGAACTGTCTTAGCCAAAAGCTTCTGGAGGGGAAAGCTGTAATTCTGTGAGATGATTTCACAGAACACAAAGAAGTTTCTCAGAAAGCTTCTTTCTCTTCTTTATCGGAGGATATTTACCTAGGCCCTATAGTCTTCAAAGGGATCCGAAATATCTGTTCTCAGATTCCACAGAAATAAGGCTAGCAAAGAGATCCACGAAATACAGATGTAACTCTGTGAGTGCAAGTCACACATCACAGAGCAGTTTCTCAGAAAGCTTCTTTCCAGATTTCATCTGAGGATATTTCCCTTTCAGCATAGCACTCTATTGACTTCCAAATATCACTTTGCCAATTCCACAAGAACTGTGTTAGCGAAACGCTTCTTGAGGGGAAAGCTGTAACTCTGTGAGATGATTTCACAGAACACAAAGAAGTTTCTTAGAAAGCTTCTTTTCTTTGTTATCGGAGGATATTTCCTTTGGCCCTATAGTCTTCAAAGGTATCCGAAATATCTGTTCTCAGATTCCACAGAAATAAGGCTAGCAAAGAGATCCACGAAATGCAGATGTAACTCTATGAGTGGAAGTTCGACATCCCATAGCAGTTTCTCAGAAATCATCTTTCCAGATTTCATCTGAGGATATTTCCTTTTTCACCATAGCCCTCTATGGGCTTCCAAATATCACTTTGCCAATTCCACAAGAACTGTCTTAGCGAAAGGCTTCTTGAGGGGAAAGCTGTAACTCTGTGAGATGATTTCACAGAACACAAAGAAGTTTCTCAGAAAGCTTCTTTCTCTTTGTTATCGGAGGATATTTCCTTTGGCCCTATAGTCTTCAAAGGGATCCGAAATATCTGTTCTCAGATTCAACAGAAATAAGGCTAGCAAAGAGATCCACGAAATACAGATGTAACTCTGTGAGATGAATTAACAGAACACTAAGCGGTTTCTCAGAAAGCTTCTTTCCAGATTTCATCTGAGGATATTTCCTTTTACACCATAGCCCTCTATGGGCTTCCAAATATCACTTTGCCAATTCCACAAGAACTGACTTAGCGAAAGGCGTCTTGAGGGGAAAGCTGTAACTCTGTGAGATGATTTCACAGAACACAAAGAAGTTTCTCAGAAAGCTTCTTTCTCTTTGTTATCGGAGGATATTTCCTTTGGCCCTATAGTCTTCAAAGGGATCCGAAATATCTGTTCTCAGATTCCACACAAATAAGGCTAGCAAAGAGATCCAGGAAATACAGATGTAACTCTGGGAGATGAATTAACAGAACACTAAGCAGTTTCTCAGAAAGCTTCTTTCCAGATTTCATCTGAGGATATTTCCTTTTTCACCATAGCCCTCTATGGGCTTCCAAATATCACTTTGCCAATTCCACAAGAACTGTCTTAGCGAAAGGCTTCTTGAGGGAAAAGCTGTAACTCTGAGATGATTTCACAGAACACAAAGAAGTTTCTCAGAAAGCTTCTTTCTCTTTGTTATCAGAGGATATTTCCTTTGACCCTATAGTCTTCAAAGGGATCCGAAATATCTGTTCTCAGGTTCCACAGAAATAAGGCTAGCAAAGAGATCCACGAAATACACATGTAACTCTGTGAGGTGAATTAAGAGAACACTAAGCAGGTTCTCAGAAATATTCCTTCCAGATTTCATCTGAGGATATTTCCTTTTTCACCATAGGCCTCTAAGGGCTTCCAAATATCACTTTGCCAATTCCACAAGAACTGTCTTAACGAAAGGTTTCCTTAGGGGAAAGCTGTAACTCTGTGAGATGATTTCAGGGAACACAAAGAAGTTTCTCAGAAAGCTTCTTTCTCTTTGTTATCGGAGGATATTTCCTTTGGCCCTATAGTCTTCAAAGGGATCCGAAATATTTGTTCTCAGATTCCACAGAAATAAGGCTAGCAAAGATATCCACGAAATACATATGTAACTCTGTGAGGTGAATTAACAGAACACTAAGCAGTTTCTCAGAAAGCTTCTTTGCAGATTTCATCTGAGGATATTTCCTTTTTCACCATAGCCCTCTACGGGCTTCCAAATATCACTTTGCCAATTCCACAAGAACTGTCTTAGCGAAAGGATTCTTGAAGGGAAAGCTGTAACTCTGTGAGATGATTTAACAGAACACAAAGAAGTTTCTCAGAAACCTTCTTTCTCTTTGTTATCGGGGGATATTTCCTTTGGCCCTAGAGTCTTCAAAGGGATCCGAAATATCTGATCTCAGATTCCACAGAAATAAGGCTAGCAAAGAGATCCACGAAATACAGATGTAACTCTGTGAGATGAATTAACAGAACACTAAGCAGTTTCTCAGAAAGCTTCTTTCCAGATTACATCTGAGCATATTTCCTTTTTCACCATAGCCCTCTACGGACTTCCAAATATCACTTTGCGAATTCCACAAGGACTGTCTTAGCAAAAGGCTTCTTGAGGGGAAGGGTGTAACTCTGTGAGATGATTTCACAGAACACAAAGTAGTTTCTCAGAAAGCTTCTTTCTCTTTGTTATCGGAGGATATTTCCTTTGGCCCTATAGTCTTCAAAAGGATCCGAAATATCTGTTCTCAGATTCCACAGAAATAAGGCTTGCGAAGAGATCCACGAAATGCACATGTAACTCTATGAGTGGAAGTCAGACATCACAGAGAAGTTTCTCAGAAAGCTTCTTTCCAGATTTCATCTCAGGATATTTCCTTTTTCACCCTAGCCCTCTATGGACTTCCAAATATCACTTTGCCAATTCCACAAAAACTGTCTCATCGAAAGGCTTAATGAGGGAAAGCTGTAACTCTGTGAGATGATTTCACAGAACACAAAGAAGTTTCTCAGAAATCTTGTTTCTCTTTGTTATCGGGGGATATTTCCTATGGCCCTATAGCCTTCAGAGGGATCCGAAATATCTGTTCTCAGATTCCACAGAAATAAGGCTACTAAAGACATCCACGAAATACAGATGTAACTCTGGGAGATGAATTAACAGAACACCAAGCGGTTTCTCAGAAAGCTTCTTTCCAGATTTCATCTGAGGATATTTCCTTTTTCACCATAGCCCTCTATGGGCTTCCAAATATCACTTTGCCAATTCCACAAGAACTGACTTAGCGAAAGGCTTCTTGAGGGGAAAGCTGTAACTCTGTGAGATGATTTCACAGAACACAAAGAAGTTTCTCAGAAAGCTTCTTTCTCTTTGTTATCGGAGGATATTTCCTTTGGCCCTATAGTCTTCAGAGGGATCCGAAATATCTGTTCTCAGATTCCACACAAATAAGGCTAGCAAGGAGATCCACGAAATACAGATGTAACTCTCTGAGATGAATTAAGAGAACACTAAGCAGGTTCTCGGAAATATTCTTTCCAGATTTCATCTGAGGATATTTCCTTTTTCACCATAGCCCTCTATGGGCTTCCAAATATCACTTTACCAATTCCACAAGAACTGTCTTAGCCAAAAGCTTCTGGAGGGGAAAGCTGTAATTCTGTGAGATGATTTCACAGAACACAAAGAAGTTTCTCAGAAAGCTTCTTTCTCTTCTTTATCGGAGGATATTTACCTAGGCCCTATAGTCTTCAAAGGGATCCGAAATATCTGTTCTCAGATTCCACAGAAATAAGGCTAGCAAAGAGATCCACGAAATACAGATGTAACTCTGTGAGTGCAAGTCACACATCACAGAGCAGTTTCTCAGAAAGCTTCTTTCCAGATTTCATCTGAGGATATTTCCCTTTCAGCATAGCCCTCTATTGACTTCCAAATATCACTTTGCCAATTCCACAAGAACTGTGTTAGCGAAACGCTTCTTGAGGGGAAAGCTGTAACTCTGTGAGATGATTTCACAGAACACAAAGAAGTTTCTTAGAAAGCTTCTTTTCTTTGTTATCGGAGGATATTTCCTTTGGCCCTATAGTCTTCAAAGGTATCCGAAATATCTGTTCTCAGATTCCACAGAAATAAGGCTAGCAAAGAGATCCACGAAATGCAGATGTAACTCTATGAGTGGAAGTTCGACATCCCATAGCAGTTTCTCAGAAATCATCTTTCCAGATTTCATCTGAGGATATTTCCTTTTTCACCATAGCCCTCTATGGGCTTCCAAATATCACTTTGCCAATTCCACAAGAACTGTCTTAGCGAAAGGCTTCTTGAGGGGAAAGTGTAACTCTGTGAGATGATTTCACAGAACACAAAGAAGTTTCTCAGAAAGCTTCTTTCTCTTTGTTATCGGAGGATATTTCCTTTGGCCCTATAGTCTTCAAAGGGATCCGAAATATCTGTTCTCAGATTCAACAGAAATAAGGCTAGCAAAGAGATCCACGAAATAGAGATGTAACTCTGTGAGATGAATTAACAGAACACTAAGCGGTTTCTCAGAAAGCTTCTTTCCAGATTTCATCTGAGGATATTTCCTTTTACACCATAGCCCTCTATGGGCTTCCAAATATCACTTTGCCAATTCCACAAGAACTGACTTAGCGAAAGGCGTCTTGAGGGGAAAGCTGTAACTCTGTGAGATGATTTCACAGAACACAAAGAAGTTTCTCAGAAAGCTTCTTTCTCTTTGTTATCGGAGGATATTTCCTTTGGCCCTATAGTCTTCAAAGGGATCCGAAATATCTGTTCTCAGATTCCACACAAATAAGGCTAGCAAAGAGATCCACGAAATACAGATGTAACTCTGGGAGATGAATTAACAGAACACTAAGCAGTTTCTCAGAAAGCTTCTTTCCAGATTTCATCTGAGGATATTTCCTTTTTCACCATAGCCCTCTATGGGCTTCCAAATATCACTTTGCCAATTCCACAAGAACTGTCTTAGCGAAAGGCTTCTTGAGGGAAAAGCTGTAACTCTGAGATGATTTCACAGAACACAAAGAAGTTTCTCAGAAAGCTTCTTTCTCTTTGTTATCAGAGGATATTTCCTTTGACCCTATAGTCTTCAAAGGGATCCGAAATATCTGTTCTCAGGTTCCACAGAAATAAGGCTAGCAAAGAGATCCACGAAATACACATGTAACTCTGTGAGGTGAATTAAGAGAACACTAAGCAGGTTCTCAGAAATATTCCTTCCAGATTTCATCTGAGGATATTTCCTTTTTCACCATAGGCCTCTAAGGGCTTCCAAATATCACTTTGCCAATTCCACAAGAACTGTCTTAACGAAAGGTTTCCTGAGGGGAAAGCTGTAACTCTGTGAGATGATTTCAGGGAACACAAAGAAGTTTCTCAGAAAGCTTCTTTCTCTTTGTTATCGGAGGATATTTCCTTTGGCCCTATAGTCTTCAAAGGGATCCGAAATATTTGTTCTCAGATTCCACAGAAATAAGGCTAGCAAAGATATCCACGAAATACATATGTAACTCTGTGAGGTGAATTAACAGAACACTAAGCAGTTTCTCAGAAAGCTTCTTTGCAGATTTCATCTGAGGATATTTCCTTTTTCACCATAGCCCTCTACGGGCTTCCAGATATCACTTTGCCAATTCCACAAGAACTGTCTTAGCGAAAGGATTCTTGAGGGGAAAGCTGTAACTCTGTGAGATGATTTAACAGAACACAAAGAAGTTTCTCAGAAACCTTCTTTCTCTTTGTTATCGGGGGATATTTCCTTTGGCCCTAGAGTCTTCAAAGGGATCCGAAATATCTGTTCTCAGATTCCACAGAAATAAGGCTAGCAAAGAGATCCACGAAATACAGATGTAACTCTGTGAGATGAATTAACAGAACACTAAGCAGTTTCTCAGAAAGCTTCTTTCCAGATTACATCTGAGCATATTTCCTTTTTCACCATAGCCCTCTACGGACTTCCAAATATCACTTTGCGAATTCCACAAGGACTGTCTTAGCAAAAGGCTTCTTGAGGGGACGGGTGTAACTCTGTGAGATGATTTCACAGAACACAAAGTAGTTTCTCAGAAAGCTTCTTTCTCTTTGTTATCGGAGGATATTTCCTTTGGCCCTATAGTCTTCAAAATGATCCGAAATATCTGTTCTCAGATTCCACAGAAATAAGGCTTGCGAAGAGATCCACGAAATGCACATGTAACTCTATGAGTGGAAGTCAGACATCACAGAGAAGTTTCTCAGAAAGCTTCTTTCCAGATTTCATCTGAGGATATTTCCTTTTTCACCATAGCCCTCTATGGGCTTCCAAATATCACTTTGGCAATTCCACAAGAACTGTCTAAGCGAAAGGCTTTTTCAGGGGAAAGCTGTAACTCTGTGATATGATTTCACAGAACACAAAGAAGTTTCTCAGAAAGCTTCTTTCTCTTTGTTATCGGAGGATACTTCCTTTGGCCCTATAGTCTTCAAAGGGATCCGAAATATCTGTTCTCAGATTCCACAGAAATAAGGCTTGCGAAGAGATCTACGAAATGCAGATGTAACTCTATGAGTGGAAGTCAGACATCACAGAGAAGTTTCTCAGAAAGCTTCTTTCCAGATTTCATCTGAGGATATTTCCTTTTTCACCATAGCCCTCTATGGGCTTCCAAATATCACTTTGCCAATTCCACAAGAACTGTCTTAACGAAAGGATTCTGGAGGGAAAAGCTGTACCTCTGTGAGATGATTTCACAGAACACAAAGAAGTTTCTCTGAAGGCTTCTTTCTCTTTGTTATCGGAGGATATTTCCTTTGAACCTATAGTCTTCAAAGGGATCAGAAATATCTGTTCTCAGATTCCACTGAAATAAGGCTAGCAAAGAGATCCACGAAATACAGATGTAACTCTGTGAGATGAATTAACAGAACACTAAGCAGTTTCTCAGTAAGCTTCTTTCCAGATTTCATCTGAGGATATTTCCTTTTTCACCATAGCCCTCTATGGGCTTCCAAATATCACTTTGCCAATTCCACAAGAACTGTCTTAGCGAAAGGCTTCGGGAGGGGAAAGCTGTAACTCTATGAGATGATTTCACAGAACACAAAGAAGTTTCTCAGAAAGCTTCTTTCTCTGTGTTATCAGAGGATATTTACTTTGGCCCTAGAGTCTTCAAAGGGATCCGAAATATCTGTTCTCAGATTCCACAGAAATAAGGCTAGCAAAGAGATCCACGAAATACAGATGTAACTCTGTGAGATGAATTAACAGAACACTAAGCAGTTTCTCAGTAAGCTTCTTTCCAGATTTCATCTGAGGATATTTCCTTTTTCACCATACCCTCTATGGGCTTCCAAATATCACTTTCCCAATTCCACAAGAACTGTCTCATCGAAAGGCTTAATGAGGGAAAGCTGTAACTCTGTGAGATGATTTCACAGAACACAAAGAAGTTTCTCAGAAAGCTTGTTTCTCTTTGTTATCGGGGGATATTTCCTATGGCCCTATAGTCTTCAAAGGGATCCGAAATATCTGTTCTCAGATTCCACAGAAATAAGGCTAGCAAAGACATCCACGAAATACAGATGAAACTCTGTGAGATGAATTAACAGAACACTAAGCAGTTTCTCAGAAAGCTTCTTTCCAGATTTCATCTCAGGATATTTCCTTTTTCACCCTAGCCCTCTATGGACTTCCAAATATCACTTTGCCAATTCCACAAGAACTGTCTCATCGAAAGGCTTAATGAGGGAAAGCTGTAACTCTGTGAGATGATTTCACAGAACACAAAGAAGTTTCTCAGAAATCTTGTTTCTCTTTGTTATCGGGGGATATTTCCTATGGCCCTATAGCCTTCAGAGGGATCCGAAATATCTGTTCTCAGATTCCACAGAAATAAGGCTACTAAAGACATCCACGAAATACAGATGAAAGTCTGTGAGATGAATTAACAGAACATTAAGCAGTTTCTCAGAAAGCTTCTTTGCAGATTTCATCTGAGGATATTTCCTTTTTCACCCTAGCCCTCTATGGACTTCCAAATATCACTTTGCCAATTCCACAAGAACTGTCTTAGCGAAAGGCTTCTTGAGGGGAAAGCTGTAAGTCTGTGAGATGATTTCACAGAACACAAAGAAGTTTTTCAGAATGCTTCTTTCTCTTTGTTATCGGAGGATATTTCCTTTGGCCCTTTAGTCTTCAAAGGAATCCGAAATATCTGTTCTCAGATTCCACAGAAATAAGGCTAGCAATGAGATCCACGAAATACAGATGTAACTCTGTGAGATGAATTAACAGAACACTAAGCAGTTTCTCAGAAAGCTTCTTTCCAGATTTCATCTGAGGATATTTCCTTTTTCAACATAGCCCTCTATGGGCTTCCAAATATCACTTTGCCAATTCCACAAGAACTGTCTTAGCGAAAGACTTCTTGAGGGGAAAGCTGTAACTCTGTGAGATGATTTCAGAGAACACAAAGAAGTTTCTCAGAAAGCTTCTTTGTCTTTGTTATCGGAGGATATTTCCTTTGGCCCTATAGTCTTCAAAGGTATCCGAAATATCTGTTCTCAGATTCCACAGAAATAAGGCTAGCAAAGAGATCCACGAAATGCAGATGTAACTCTATGAGTGGAAGTTCGACATCCCATAGCAGTTTCTCAGAAATCATCTTTCCAGATTTCATCTGAGGATATTTCCTTTTTCACCCTAGACTTCTATGGGCTTCCAAATATCACTTTGCCAATTCCACAAGAACTGTCTTAGCGAAAGGCTTCTTGAGGGGAAAGCTGTAACTCTGTGAGATGATTTCACAGAACACAAAGAAGTTTCTCAGAAAGCTTCTTTCTCTTTGTTATCGGAGGATATTTCCTTTGGCCCTATAGTCTTCAAAGGGATCCGAAATATCTGTTCTCAGATTCCACAGAAATAGGGCTAGCAAAGAGATCCACGAAACACAGATGTAACTATGTGAGTGAAAGTCACACATCACAGAGCAGTTTATCAGAAAGCTTCTTTCCAGATTTCATCTGAGGATATTTCCTTTTTCACCATAGCCCTCTATGGGCTTCCAAATATCACTTTGCCAATTCCACAAGAACTGTCTTAGCGAAAGGCTTCTTGAGGGGAAAGCTGTAACTCTGTGAGATGATTTCACAGAACACAAAGAAGTTTCTCAGAAAGCTTCTTTCCTTTTGTTATCGGAGGATATTTCCTTTGGCCCTATAGTCTTCAAAGGGATCCGAAATATCTGTTCTCAGATTCCACAGAAATAAGGCTAGCAAAGAGATCCACGAAATACAGATGTAACTCTGTGAGATGAATTAACAGAACACTAAGCGGTTTCTCAGAAAGCTTCTTTCCAGATTTCATCTGAGGATATTTCCTTTTACACCATAGCCCTCTATGGGCTTCCAAATATCACTTTGCCAATTCCACAAGAACTGACTTAGCGAAAGGCGTCTTGAGGGGAAAGCTGTAACTCTGTGAGATGATTTCACAGAACACAAAGAAGTTTCTCAGAAAGCTTCTTTCTCTTTGTTATCGGAGGATATTTCCTTTGGCCCTATAGTCTTCAAAGGGATCCGAAATATCTGTTCTCAGATTCCACAGAAATAAGGCTAGCAAAGAGATCCACGAAATACAGATGTAACTCTGGGAGATGAATTAACAGAACACTAAGCAGTTTCTCAGAAAGCTTCTTTCCAGATTTCATCTGAGGATATTTCTTTTTCTCCATAGCCCTCTATGGGCTTCCAAATATCACTTTGCCAATTCCACAAGAACTGTCTTAGCGAAAGGCTTCTTGAGGGAAAAGCTGTAACTCTGTGAGATGATTTCACAGAACACAAAGAAGTTTCTCAGAAAGCTTCTTTCTCTTTGTTATCAGAGGATATTTCCTTTGACCCTATAGTCTTCAAAGGGATCCGAAATATCTGTTCTCAGGTTCCACAGAAATAAGGCTAGCAAAGAGATCCACGAAATACACATGTAACTCTGTGAGGTGAATTAAGAGAACACTAAGCAGGTTCTCAGAAATATTCCTTCCAGATTTCATCTGAGGATATTTCCTTTTTCACCATAGGCCTCCAAGGGCTTCCAAATATCACTTTGCCAATTCCACAAGAACTGTCTTAACGAAAGGTTTCCTGAGGAGAAAGCTGTAACTCTGTGAGATGATTTCAGGGAACACAAAGAAGTTTCTCAGAAAGCTTCTTTCTCTTTGTTATCGGAGGATATTTCCTTTGGCCCTCTAGTCTTCAAAGGGATCCGAAATATTTGTTCTCAGATTCCACAGAAATAAGGCTAGCAAAGATATCCACGAAATACATATGTAACTCTGTGAGGTGAATTAACAGAACACTAAGCAGTTTCTCAGAAAGCTTCTTTGCAGATTTCATCTGAGGATATTTCCTTTTTCACCATAGCCCTCTACGGGCTTCCAAATATCACTTTGCCAATTCCACAAGAACTGTCTCAGCGAAAGGATTCTTGAGGGGAAAGCTGTAACTCTGTGAGATGATTTAACACAACACAAAGAAGTTTCTCAGAAACCTTCTTTCTCTTTGTTATCGGGGGATATTTCCTTTGGCCCTAGAGTCTTCAAAGGGATCCGAAATATCTGTTCTCAGATTCCACAGAAATAAGGCTAGCAAAGAGATCCACGAAATACAGATGTAACTCTGTGAGATGAATTAACAGAACACTAAGCAGTTTCTCAGAAAGCTTCTTTCCAGATTACATCTGAGCATATTTCCTTTTTCACCATAGCCCTCTACGGACTTCCAAATATCACTTTGCGAATTCCACAAGGACTGTCTTAGCAAAAGGCTTCTTGAGGGGAAGGGTGTAACTCTGTGAGATGATTTCACAGAACACAAAGTAGTTTCTCAGAAAGCTTCTTTCTCTTTGTTATCGGAGGATATTTCCTTTGGCCCTATAGTCTTCAAAGGGATCCGAAATATCTGTTCTCAGATTCCACAGAAATAAGGGTTGCGAAGAGATCCACGAAATGCACATGTAACTCTATGAGTGGAAGTCAGACATCACAGAGAAGTTTCTCAGAAAGCTTCTTTCCAGATTTCATCTGAGGATATTTCCTTTTTCACCATAGCCCTCTATGGGCTTCCAAATATCACTTTGGCAATTCCACAAGAACTGTCTAAGCGAAAGGCTTTTTCAGGGGAAAGCTGTAACTCTGTGATATGATTTCACAGAACACAAAGAAGTTTCTCAGAAAGCTTCTTTCTCTTTGTTATCGGAGGATATTTCCTTTGGCCCTATAGTCTTCAAAGGGATCCGAAATATCTGTTCTCAGATTCCACAGAAATAAGGCTTGCGAAGAGATCTACGAAATGCAGATGTAACTCTATGAGTGGAAGTCAGACATCACAGAGAAGTTTCTCAGAAAGCTTCTTTCCAGATTTCATCTGAGGATATTTCCTTTTTCACCATAGCCCTCTATGGGCTTCCAAATATCACTTTGCCAATTCCACAAGAACTGTCTTAAAGAAAGGATTCTGGAGGGAAAAGCTGTACCTCTGTGAGATGATTTCACAGAACACAAAGAAGTTTCTCTGAAGGCTTCTTTCTCTTTGTTATCGGAGGATATTTCCTTTGAACCTATAGTCTTCAAAGGGATCAGAAATATCTGTTCTCAGATTCCACTGAAATAAGGCTAGCAAAGAGATCCACGAAATACAGATGTAACTCTGTGAGATGAATTAACAGAACACTAAGCAGTTTCTCAGTAAGCTTCTTTCCAGATTTCATCTGAGGATATTTCCTTTTTCACCATAGCCCTCTATGGGCTTCCAAATATCACTTTGCCAATTCCACAAGAACTGTCTTAGCGAAAGGCTTCGGGAGGGGAAAGCTGTAACTCTGTGAGATGATTTCACAGAACACAAAGAAGTTTCTCAGAAAGCTTCTTTCTCTGTGTTATCAGAGGATATTTACTTTGGCCCTAGAGTCTTCAAAGGGATCCGAAATATCTGTTCTCAGATTCCACAGAAATAAGGCTAGCAAAGAGATCCACGAAATACAGATGTAACTCTGTGAGATGAATTAACAGAACACTAAGCAGTTTCTCAGTAAGCTTCTTTCCAGATTTCATCTGAGGATATTTCCTTTTTCACCATACCCTCTATGGGCTTCCAAATATCACTTTCCCAATTCCACAAGAACTGTCTCATCGAATGGCTTAATGAGGGAAAGCTGTAACTCTGTGAGATGATTTCACAGAACACAAAGAAGTTTCTCAGAAAGCTTGTTTCTCTTTGTTATCGGGGGATATTTCCTATGGCCCTATAGTCTTCAAAGGGATCCGAAATATCTGTTCTCAGATTCCACAGAAATAAGGCTAGCAAAGAGATCCACGAAATACAGATGAAACTCTGTGAGATGAATTAACAGAACACTAAGCAGTTTCTCAGAAAGCTTCTTTCCAGATTTCATCTCAGGATATTTCCTTTTTCACCCTAGCCCTCTATGGACTTCCAAATATCACTTTGCCAATTCCACAAGAACTGTCTCATCGAAAGGCTTAATGAGGGAAAGCTGTAACTCTGTGAGATGATTTCACAGAACACAAAGAAGTTTCTCAGAAATCTTGTTTCTCTTTGTTATCGGGGGATATTTCCTATGGCCCTATAGCCTTCAAAGGGATCCGAAATATCTGTTCTCAGATTCCACAGAAATAAGGCTACTAAAGACATCCACGAAATACAGATGAAAGTCTGTGAGATGAATTAGCAGAACACTAAGCAGTTTCTCAGAAAGCTTCTTTGCAGATTTCATCTGAGGATATTTCCTTTTTCACCCTAGCCCTCTATGGACTTCCAAATATCACTTTGCCAATTCCACAAGAACTGTCTTAGCGAAAGGCTTCTTGAGGGGAAAGCTGTAAGTCTGTGAGATGATTTCACAGAACACAAAGAAGTTTTTCAGAATGCTTCTTTCTCTTTGTTATCGGAGGATATTTCCTTTGGCCCTTTAGTCTTCAAAGGGATCCGAAATATCTGTTCTCAGATTCCACAGAAATAAGGCTAGCAATGAGATCCACGAAATACAGATGTAACTCTGTGAGATGAATTAACAGAACACTAAGCAGTTTCTCAGAAAGCTTCTTTCCAGATTTCATCTGAGGATATTTCCTTTTTCACCATAGCCCTCTATGGGCTTCCAAATATCACTTTTCCAATTCCACAAGAACTGTCTTAGCGAAAGGCTTCGGGAGGGGAAAGCTGTAACTCTGTGAGATGATTTCACAGAACACAAAGAAGTTTCTCGGAAAGCTTCTTTCTTTTTGTTATCAGAGGATATTTACTTTGGCCCTATAGTCTTCAAAGGGATCCGAAATATCTGTTCTCAGATTCCACAGAAATAAGGCTAGCAAAGAGATCCACGTAACACAGATGTAACTCTGTGAGATGAATTAACAGAACACTAAGCAGTTTCTCAGTAAGCTTCTTTCCAGATTTCATCTGAGGATATTTCCTTTTTCACTATACCCTCTATGGGCTTCCAAATATCACTTTCCCAATTCCACAAGAACTGTCTCATCGAAAGGCTTAATGAGGGAAAGCTGTAACTCTGTGAGATGATTTCACAGAACACAAAGTAGTTTCTCAGAAAGCTTGTTTCTCTTTGTTATCGGGGGATGTTTCCTATGGCCCTATAGTCTTCAAAGGGATCCGAAATATCTGTTCTCAGATTCCACAGAAAGAAGGCTAGCAAAGACATCAACGACATACAGATGAAACTGTGTGAGATGAATTACCAGAACACTAAGCAGTTTCTCAGAAAGCTTCTTTCCAGATTTCATCAGAGGATATTTCCTTTTTCACCCTAGCCCTCTATGGACTTCCAAATATCACTTTGCCAATTCCACAAGAACTGGCGTAGCGAAAGGCTTCTTAAGGGGAAAGCTGTAACTCTGTGAGATGATTTCACAGAACACAAAGAAGTTTTTCAGAATGCTTCTTTCTCTTTGTTATCGGAGTATATTTCCTTTGGCCCTATAGTCTTCAAAGGGATCCGAAATATCTGTTCTCAGATTCCACAGAAATAATGCTAGCAAAGAGATCCACGAAATACAGATGTAACTCTGTGAGATGAATTAACAGAACACTAAGCAGTTTCTCAGAAATCTTCTTTCCAGATTTCATCTGAGGATATTTCCTTTTTCACCATAGCCATCTATGGGCTGCCAAATATCACTTTGCCAATTCCACAAGAAATGTCTTAGCGAAAGGCTTCGGGAGGGGAAAGCTGTAACTCTGTGAGATGATTTCACAGAACACAAAGAAGCTTCTCAGAATGCTTGTTTCTCTTTGTTATCGGGGCATATTTCCTATGGCCCTATAGTCTTCAAAGGGATCCGAAATATCTGTTCTCAGATTCCACAGAAATAATTCTAGCAAAGAGATCCACGAAATACAGATGTAACTCTGTGAGGGCAAGTAACACATTACAGAGCAGTTTCTCAGAAATCTTCTTTCCAGATTTCATCTGAGGATATTTCCTTTTTCACCGTAGCCCACTATGGACTTCCAAATATCACTTTGCCAATTCCACAAGAACTGTCTTAGCGAAAGGCTTCCTGAGGGGAAAGCTGTAACTCTGTGAGATGATTTCACAGAACACAAAGAAGTTTCTCAGAAAGCTTCTTTCTCTTTGTTATCGCAGGAAATTTCCTTTGGCCCTATTGTCTTCAAAGGGATCCGAAATATCTGTTCTCAGATTCCACAGAAATAAGTCTAGCAAAGAGATCCACGAAATACACATGTAACTCTGTGAGATAAATTAACAGAACACTAAGCAGTTTCTCAGAAAGCTTCTTTCCAGATTTCATCTGACGATATTTCCTTTTTCACCATAGCCTTCTAAGGACTTCCAAATATCACTTTGCCAATTCCAAAAGAAATGTCTTAGCGAAAGGCTTCCTGAGGGGAACGCTGTAACTCTGTGAGACGATTTCACAGAACACAAAGAAGTTTCTCAGAAAGCTTCTTTCTCTTTGTTATCGGAGGATAATTCCTTTGGCCCTATAGTCTTCAAAGGGATCCGAAATATCTGTTCTCAGATTCCACAGAAATAAGGCTAGCAAAGAGATCCACGAAATACAGATGTAACTCGGTGAGATGAATTAACAGAACACTAAGCAGTTTCTCAGAAAGCTTCTTTCCAGATTTCATCTGAGGATATTTCCATTTTCACCATAGCCCTCTATGGGCTTCCAAATATCACTTTGCCAATTCCACAAGAACTGTCTTATTGAAAGGCTTCCTGAGGGGAAAGCTGTAACTCTTTGAGAGGATTTCACGGAACACAAAGAAGTTTCTCAGAAAGCTTCTTTCTCTTTGTTATCGGAGGATATTTCCTTTGTCCCAATAGTCTTCAAAGGGATCCGAAATATCTGTTCTCAGATTCCACAGAAATAAGGCTAGCAAAGAGATCCACGAAATACACATGTTACTCTGCGAGTGGAAATCACACATCACAGAGCAGTTTCTCAGAAAGCTTCTTTCCAGATTTCATCTGAGGATATTTCCTTTTTCACCATAGCCCTCTATGGGCTTCCAAATATCACTTTCCCAATTCCACAAGAACTGTCTCATCGAAAGGCTTAATGAGGGAAAGCTGTAACTCTGTGAGATGATTTCACAGAACACAAAGAAGTTTCTCAGAAAGCTTGTTTCTCTTTGTTATAGGGGGATATTTCCTATGGCCCTATAGTCTTCAAAGGGATCCGAAATATCTGTTCTCAGATTCCACAGAAAGAAGGCTAGCAAAGACATCCACGACATACAGATGAAACTCTGTGAGATGAATTAACAGAACACTAAGCAGTTTCTCAGAAAGCTTCTTTCCAGATTTCATCTGAGGATATTTCTTTTTTCACCCTAGCCCTCTATGGACTTCCAAATATCACTTTGCCAATTCCACAAGAACTGGCTTAGCGAAAGGCTTCTTAAGGGGAAAGCTGTAACTCTGTGAGATGATTTCACAGAACACAAAGAAGTTTTTCAGAATGCTTCTTTCTCTTTGTTTTCGGAGGATATTTTCTTTGGCCCTATAGTCTTCAAAGGGATCCGCAATATCTGTTCTCAGATTCCTCAGAAATAAGGCTAGCAAAGAGATCCAGGAAATACAGATGTAACTCTGTGAGATGAATTAACAGAACACTAAGCAGCTTCTCAGAAAGCTTCTTTCCAGATTTCATCTGAGGATATTTCCTTTTTCACCATAGCCCTCTATGGGCTTCCAAATATCACTTTGCCAATTCCACAAGAACTGTCTTAGCGAAAGGCTTCGGGAGGGGAAAGCTGTTACTCTGTGAGATGATTTCACAGAACACAAAGAAGTTTCTCAGAAAGCTTCTTTCTCTTTGTTATCGGAGGATATTTCCTTTGGCCCTATTGTCTTCAAAGGGATCCGAAATATCTGTTCTCAGATTCCACAGAAATAATGCTAGCAAAGAGATCCACGAAATACAGATGTAACTCTGTGAGATGAATTAACAGAACACTAAGCAGTTTCTCAGAAATCTTCTTTCCAGATTTCATCTGAGGATATTTCCTTTTTCACCATAGCCCTCTATGGGCTGCCAAATATCACTTTGCCAATTCCACAAGAACTGTCTTAGCGAAAGGCTTCGGGAGGGGAAAGCTGTAACTCTGTGAGATGATTTCACAGAACACAAAGAAGCTTCTCAGAATGCTTGTTTCTCTTTGTTATCGGGGCATATTTCCTATGGCCCTATAGTCTTCAAAGGGATCCGAAATATCTGTTCTCAGATTCCACAGAAATAAGTCTAGCAAAGAGATCCACGAAATACAGATATAACTCTGTGAGGGCAAGTAACACATTACAGAGCAGGTTCTCAGAAAGCTTCTTTCCAGATTTCATCTGAGGATATTTCCTTTTTCACCGTAGCCCACTATGGACTTCCAAATATCACTTTGCCAATTCCACAAGGACTGTCTTAGCGAAAGGCTTCCTGAGGGGAAAGCTGTAACTCTGTGAGATGATTTCACAGAACACAAAGAAGTTTCTCAGAAAGCTTCTTTCTCTTTGTTATTGGAGGAAATTTCCTTTGGCCCTATAGTCTTCAAAGGGATCCGAAATATCTGTTCTCAGATTCCACAGAAATAAGTCTAGCAAAGAGATCCACGAAATACACATGTAACTCTGTGAGATGAATTAACAGAACACTAAGCATTTTCTCAGAAAGCTTCTTTCCAGATTTCATCTGAGGATATTTCCATTTTCACCATAGCCCTCTATGGGCTTCCAAATATCACTTTGCCAATTCCACAAGAACTGTCTTATTGAAAGGCTTCCTGAGGGGAAAGCTGTAACTGTTTGAGAGGATTTCACGGAACACAAAGAAGTTTCTCAGAAAGCTTCTTTCTCTTTGTTATCGGAGGATATTTCCTTTGTCCCAATAGTCTTCAAAGGGATCCGAAATATCTGTTCTCAGATTCCACAGAAATAAGGCTAGCAAAGAGATCCACGAAATACACATGTTACTCTGCGAGTGGAAATCACACATCACAGAGCAGTTTCTCAGAAAGCTTCTTTCCAGATTTCATCTGAGGATATTTCCTTTTTCACCATAGCCCTCTATGGGCTTCCAAATATCACTTTGCCAATTCCACAAGAACTGTCTTAGCGAAAGGATTCGGGAGGGGAAAGCTGTAACTCTGTGAGATGATTTCACAGAACACAAAGAAGTTTCTCAGAAAGCTTCTTTCTCTGTGTTATCGGAGGGTATTTACTTTGGCCCTATAGTCTTCAAAGGGATCCGAAATATCTGTTCTCAGATTCCACAGAAATAAGGCTAGCAAAGAGATCCACGAAATACAGATGTAACTCTGTGAGATGAATTAACAGAAAACTAAGCAGTTTCTCAGTAAGCTTCTTTCCAGATTTCATCTGAGGATATTTCCTTTTTCACCATAGCCCTCTATGGGCTTCCAAATACCACTTTCCCAATTCCACAAGAACTGTCTCATCGAAAGGCTTAATGAGGGAAAGCTGTAACTCTGTGAGATGATTTCACAGAACACAAAGAAGTTTCTCAGAAAGCTTCTTTCTCTGTGTTATCGGAGGGTATTTACTTTGGCCCTATAGTCTTCAAAGGGATCCGAAATATCTGTTCTCAGATTCCACAGAAATAAGGCTAGCAAAGAGATCCACGAAATACAGATGTAACTCTGTGAGATGAATTAACAGAAAACTAAGCAGTTTCTCAGTAAGCTTCTTTCCAGATTTCATCTGAGGATATTTCATTTTTCACCATACCCTCTATGGGCTTCCAAATATCACTTTCCCAATTCCACAAGAACTGTCTCATCGAAAGGCTTAATGAGGGAAAGCTGTAACTCTGTGAGATGATTTCACAGAACACAAAGAAGTTTCTCAGAAAGCTTGTTTCTCTTTGTTATCGGAGGATATTTCCTTTGGCCCTATAGTCTTCAAAGGGATCCGAAATATCTGTTTTCAGATTCCACAGAAATAATGCTAGCAAAGAGATCCACGAAATACAGATGTAACTCTGTGAGATGAATTAACAGAACACTAAGCAGTTTCTCAGAAATCTTCTTTCCAGATTTCATCTGAGGATATTTCCTTTTTCACCATAGCCCTCTATGGGCTGCCAAATATCACTTTGCCAATTCCACAAGAACTGTCTTAGTGAAAGGCTTCGGGAGGGGAAAGCTGTAACTCTGTGAGATGATTTCACAGAACACAAAGAAGCTTCTCAGAATGGTTGTTTCTCTTTGTTATCGGGGCATATTTCCTATGGCCCTATTGTCTTCAAAGGGATCCGAAATATCTGTTCTCAGATTCCACAGAAATAAGTCTAGCAAAGAGATCCACGAAATACAGATGTAACTCTGTGAGGGCAAGTAACACATTACAGAGCAGTTTCTCAGAAAGCTTCTTTCCAGATTTCATCAGAGGATATTTCCTTTTTCACCGTAGCCCACTATGGACTTCCAAATATCACTTTGCCAATTCCACAAGAACTGTCTTAGCGAAAGGCTTCCTGAGGGGAAAGCTGTAACTCTGTGAGATGATTTCACAGAACACAAAGAAGTTTCTCAGAAAGCTTCTTTCTCTTTGTTATCGAAGGAAATTTCCTTTGGCCCTATAGTCTTCAAAGGGATCCGAAATATCTGTTCTCAGATTCCACAGAAATAAGTCTAGCAAAGAGATCCACGAAATACACATGTAACTCTGTGAGATAAATTAACAGAACACTAAGCAGTTTCTCAGAAAGCTTCTTTCCAGATTTCATCTGACGATATTTCCTTTTTCACCATAGCCTTCTAAGGACTTCCAAATATCACTTTGCCAATTCCAAAAGAACTGTCTTAGCGAAAGGATTCCTGAGGGGAACGCTGTAACTCTGTGAGACGATTTCACAGAACACAAAGAAGTTTCTCAGAAAGCTTCTTTCTCTTTGTTATCGGAGGATATTTCCTTTGGCCCTATAGTCTTCAAAGGGATCCGAAATATCTGTTCTCAGATTCCACAGAAATAAGGCTAGCAAAGAGATCCACGAAATACAGATGTAACTCCGTGAGATGAATTAACAGAACACTAAGAAGTTTCTCAGAAAGCTTCTTTCCAGATTTCATCTGAGGATATTTCCTTTTTCACCATAGCCCTCTATGGGCTTCCAAATATCACTTTCCCAATTCCACAAGAACTCTCTCATCGAAAGGCTTAATGAGGGAAAGCTGTAACTCTGTGAGATGATTTCACAGAACACAAAGAAGTTTCTCAGAAAGCTTCTTTCTCTGTGTTATCGGAGGGTATTTACTTTGGCCCTATAGTCTTCAAAGGGATCCGAAATATCTGTTCTCAGATTCCACAGAAATAAGGCTAGCAAAGAGATCCACGAAATACAGATGTAACTCTGTGAGATGAATTAACAGAAAACTAAGCAGTTTCTCAGTAAGCTTCTTTCCAGATTTCATCTGAGGATATTTCCTTTTTCACCATACCCTCTATGGGCTTCCAAATATCACTTTCCCAATTCCACAAGAACTGTCTCATCGAAAGGCTTAATGAGGGAAAGCTGTAACTCTGTGAGATGATTTCACAGAACACAAAGAAGTTTCTCAGAAAGCTTGCTTCTCTTTGTTATCGGAGGATATTTCCTTTGGCCCTATAGTCTTCAAAGGGATCCGAAATATCTGTTTTCAGATTCCACAGAAATAATGCTAGCAAAGAGATCCACGAAATACAGATGTAACTCTGTGAGATGAATTAACAGAACACTAAGCAGTTTCTCAGAAATCTTCTTTCCAGATTTCATCTGAGGATATTTCCTTTTTCACCATAGCCCTCTATGGGCTGCCAAATATCACTTTGCCAATTCCACAAGAACTGTCTTAGCGAAAGACGGAGGGGAAAGCTGTAACTCTGTGAGATGATTTCACAGAACACAAAGAAGCTTCTCAGAATGGTTGTTTCTCTTTGTTATCGGGGCATATTTCCTATGGCCCTATAGTCTTCAAAGGGATCCGAAATATCTGTTCTCAGATTCCACAGAAATAAGTCTAGCAAAGAGATCCACGAAATACAGATGTAACTCTGTGAGGGCAAGTAACACATTACAGAGCAGTTTCTCAGAAAGCTTCTTTCCAGATTTCATCTGAGGATATTTCCTTTTTCACCGTAGCCCACTATGGACTTCCAAATATCACTTTGCCAATTCCACAAGAACTGTCTTAGCGAAAGGCTTCCTGAGGGGAAAGCTGTAACTCTGTGAGATGATTTCACAGAACACAAAGAAGTTTCTCAGAAAGCTTCTTTCTCTTTGTTATCGAAGGAAATTTCCTTTGGCCCTATAGTCTTCAAAGGGATCCGAAATATCTGTTCTCAGATTCCACAGAAATAAGTCTAGCAAAGAGATCCACGAAATACACATGTAACTCTGTGAGATAAATTAACAGAACACTAAGCAGTTTCTCAGAAAGCTTCTTTCCAGATTTCATCTGACGATATTTCCTTTTTCACCATAGCCTTCTAAGGACTTCCAAATATCACTTTGCCAATTCCAAAAGAACTGTCTTAGCGAAAGGATTCCTGAGGGGAACGCTGTAACTCTGTGAGATGATTTCACAGAATACAAATAAGTTTCTAAGAAAGCTTCTTTCTCTTTGTTATTGGAGGATATGTCCTTTGGCCCTATAGACTTCAAAGGGATCCGAAATATCTGTTCTCAGATTCAACAGAAATAAGGCTAGCAAATAGATCCACGAAATACAGATGTAACTCTGTGAGTTGAATTAACAGAACACTAAGCAGTTTCTCAGACAGCTTCTTTCCAGATTTCATCGGACGATATTTCCTTTTTCACCATAGCCCTCTATGGGCTTCCAAATATCACGTTGCCAATTCCACAAGAACTGTCTTAGCGAAAGGCTTCTTTAGGGGAAAGCTGTATCTCTGTGAGATGATTTCACAGAACACAAAGAAGTTCCTCAGAAAGCTTCTTTCTCTTTGTTATCGGAGGATATTTGCTTTGGCCTTATAGTCTTCAAAGGGATCCGAAATATCTGTTCTCAGATTCCACACAAATAAGGCTAGCAAAGAGATCCACGAAATACAGATGTAACTCTGTGAGAGGAAGTCACACATCACAGAGCAGTTTCTCAGAAAGCTTCTTTCCAGATTTCATCTGAGGATATTTCCTTTTTCACCATATCCCTCTCTGGGCTTCCAAATATCACTTTCCCAATTCCACAAGAACTGTCTTAGCGAAAGGCTTCTGGAGGGGAAAGCTGTAACTCTGTGAGATGATTTCACAGAACACAAAGAAGTTTCTCAGAAAGCTTCTTTCTCTTTGTTATCGGAGGATATTTCCTTTGGCCCTATAGTCTTCAAAGGGATCCGAAATATCTGTTCTCAGATTCAACAGAAATAAGGCTAGCTAAGAGATCCACGAAATACAGATGTAACTCTGTGAGTGAAAGTCACACATCACAGAGCAGTATCTCAGAAAGCTTCTTTCCAGATTTCATCTGAGGATAGTTCCTTTTTCACCATAGCCCTCTATGGGCTTCCAAATATCACTTTGCCAATTCCACAAGAATTGTCTTAGCGAAAGGCTTCTTGAGGGGAAAGCTGTAACTCTGTGAGATGATTTCACAGAACACAAAGAAGTTTCTCAGAAAGCTTCTTTCTCTTTGGTATGGGAGGATATTTCCTTTGGCCCTATTGTCTTCAAAGGGATCCGAAATATCTGTTCTCAGATTCCACAGAAATAAGGCTAGCAAAGAGATCCACGAAATACAGATGTAACTCTGTGAGATGAATTAACAGAACACTAAGAAGTTTCTCAGAAAGCTTCTTTCCAGATTTCATCTGAGGATATTTCCTTTTTCACCATAGCCCTCTATGGGCTTCCAAATATCACTTTCCCAATTCCACAAGAACTGTCTCATCGAAAGGCTTAATGAGGGAAAGCTGTAACTCTGTGAGATGATTTCACAGAACACAAAGAAGTTTCTCAGAAAGCTTCTTTCTCTGTGTTATCGGAGGGTATTTACTTTGGCCCTATAGTCTTCAAAGGGATCCGAAATATCTGTTCTCAGATTCCACAGAAATAAGGCTAGCAAAGAGATCCACGAAATACAGATGTAACTCTGTGAGATGAATTAACAGAAAACTAAGCAGTTTCTCAGTAAGCTTCTTTCCAGATTTCATCTGAGGATATTTCCTTTTTCACCATACCCTCTATGGGCTTCCAAATATCACTTTCCCAATTCCACAAGAACTGTCTCATCCAAAGGCTTAATGAGGGAAAGCTGTAACTCTGTGAGATGATTTCACAGAACACAAAGAAGTTTCTCAGAAAGCTTGTTTCTCTTTGTTATCGGAGGATATTTCCTTTGGCCCTATAGTCTTCAAAGGGATCCGAAATATCTGTTTTCAGATTCCACAGAAATAATGCTAGCAAAGAGATCCACGAAATACAGATGTAACTCTGTGAGATGAATTAACAGAACACTAAGCAGTTTCTCAGAAATCTTCTTTCCAGATTTCATCTGAGGATATTTCCTTTTTCACCATAGCCCTCTATGGGCTGCCAAATATCACTTTGCCAATTCCACAAGAACTGTCTTAGCGAAAGGCTTCGGGAGGGGAAAGCTGTAACTCTGTGAGATGATTTCACAGAACACAAAGAAGCTTCTCAGAATGGTTGTTTCTCTTTGTTATCGGGGCATATTTCCTATGGCCCTATAGTCTTCAAAGGGATCCGAAATATCTGTTCTCAGATTCCACAGAAATAAGGCTAGCAAAGAGATCCACGAAATACAGATGTAACTCTGTGAGGGCAAGTAACACATTACAGAGCAGTTTCTCAGAAAGCTTCTTTCCAGATTTCATCTGAGGATATTTCCTTTTTCACGGTAGCCCACTATGGACTTTCAAATATCACTTTGCCAATTCCACAAGAACTGTCTTAGCGAAAGGCTTCCTGAGGGGAAAGCTGTAACTCTGTGAGATGATTCCACAGAACACAAAGAAGTTTCTCAGAAAGCTTCTTTCTCTTTGTTATCGAAGGACATTTCCTTTGGCCCTATAGTCTTCAAAGGGATCCGAAATATCTGTTCTCAGATTCCACAGAAATAAGTCTAGCAAAGAGATCCACGAAATACACATGTAACTCTGTGAGATAAATTAACAGAACACTAAGCAGTTTCTCAGAAAGCTTCTTTCTAGATTTCATCTGACGATATTTCCTTTTTCACCATAGCCTTCTAAGGACTTCCAAATATCACTTTGCCAATTCCAAAAGAACTGTCTTAGCGAAAGGCTTCCTGAGGGGAACGCTGTAACTCTGTGAGACGATTTCACAGAACACAAAGAAGTTTCTCAGAAAGCTTCTTTCTCTTTGTTATCGGAGGATAATTCCTTTGGCCCTATAGTCTTCAAAGGGATCCGAAATATCTGTTCTCAGATTCCACAGAAATAAGGCTAGCAAAGAGATCCACGAAATACAGATGTAACTCTGTGAGATGAATTAACAGAACACTAAGCAGTTTCTCAGAAAGCTTCTTTCCAGATTTCATCTGAGGATATTTCCATTTTCACCATAGCCCTCTATGGGCTTCCAAATATCACTTTGCCAATTCCACAAGAACTGTCTTATTGAAAGGCTTCCTGAGGGGAAAGCTGTAACTCTTTGAGAGGATTTCACGGAACACAAAGAAGTTTCTCAGAAAGCTTCTTTCTCTTTGTTATCGGAGGATATTTCCTTTGTCCCAATAGTCTTCAAAGGGATCCGAAATATCTGTTCTCAGATTCCACAGAAATAAGGCTAGCAAAGAGATCCACGAAATACACATGTTACTCTGCGAGTGGAAATCACACATCACAGAGCAGTTTCTCAGAAAGCTTCTTTCCAGATTTCATCTAAGGATATTTCCTTTTTCAGCATAGCCCTCTATGGGCTTCCAAATATCACTTTGCCAATTCCACAAGAACTGTCTTAGCGAAAGGCTTCGGGAGGGGAAAGCTGTAACTCTGTGAGATGATTTCACAGAACACAAAGAAGTTTCTCAGAAAGCTTCTTTCTCTGTGTTATCGGAGGGTATTTACTTTGGCCCTATAGTCTTCAAAGGGATCCGAAATATCTGTTTTCAGATTCCACAGAAATAAGTCTAGCAAAGAGATCCACGAAATACAGATGTAACTCTGTGAGATGAATTAACAGAAAACTAAGCAGTTTCTCAGTAAGCTTCTTTCCAGATTTCATCTGAGGATATTTCCTTTTTCACCATACCCTCTAAGGGCTACCAAATATCACTTTCCCAATTCCACAAGAACTGTCTCGTCGAAAGGCTTAATGAGGGAAAGCTGTAACTCTGTGAGATGATTTCACAGAACACAAAGAAGTTTCTCAGAAAGCTTGTTTCTCTTTGTTATCGGGGGATATTTCCTATGGCCCTAAAGCCTTCAAAGGTATCCGAAATATCTGTTCTCAGATTCCACAGAAATAAGGCTAGCAAAGAGATCCACGAAATACAGATGTAACTCTGTGAGATGAATTAACAGAACACTAAACAGTTTCTCAGAAATCTTCTTTCCAGATTTCATCTGAGGATATTTCCTTTTTCACCATAGCCCTCCATGGGCTGCCAAATATCACTTTGCCAATTCCACAAGAACTGTCTTAGCGAAAGGCTTCGGGAGGGGAAAGCTGTAACTCTGTGAGATGATATCACAGAACACAAAGAAGCTTCTCAGAATGCTTGTTTCTCTTTGTTATCGGGGCATATTTCCTATGGCCCTATAGTCTTCAAAGGGATCCGAAATATCTGTTCTCAGATTCCACAGAAATAAGTCTAGCAAAGAGATCCACGAAATACAGATATAACTCTGTGAGGGCAAGTAACACATTACAGAGCAGTTTCTCAGAAAGCTTCTTTCCAGATTTCATCTGAGGATATTTCCTTTTTCACCGTAGCCCACTATGGACTTCCAAATATCACTTTGCCAATTCCACAAGAACTGTCTTAGCGAAAGGCTTCCTGAGGGGAAAGCTGTAACTCTGTGAGATGATTCCACAGAACACAAAGAAGCTTCTCAGAAAGCTTCTTTCTCTTTGTTATCGAAGGACATTTCCTTTGGCCCTATAGTCTTCAAAGGGATCCGAAATATCTGTTCTCAGATTCCACAGAAATAAGTCTAGCAAAGAGATCCACGAAATACAGATGTAACTCTGTGAGATGAATTAACAGAACACTAAGCAGTTTCTCAGAAAGCTTCTTTCCAGATTTCATCTGAGGATATTTCCATTTTCACCATAGCACTCTATGGGCTTCCAAATATCACTTTGCCAATTCCACAAGAACTGTCTTATTGAAAGGCTTCCTGAGGGGAAAGCTGTAACTGTTTGAGAGGATTTCACGGAACACAAAGAAGTTTCTCAGAAAGCTTCTTTCTCTTTGTTATCGGAGGATATTTCCTTTGTCCCAATAGTCTTCAAAGGGATCCGAAATATCTGTTCTCAGATTCCACAGAAATAAGGCTAGCAAAGAGATCCACGAAATACACATGTTACTCTGCGAGTGGAAATCACACATCACAGAGCAGTTTCTCAGAAAGCTTCTTTCCAGATTTCATCTGAGGATATTTCCTTTTTCACCATAGCCCTCTATGGGCTTCAAAATATCACTTTGCCAATTCCACAAGAACTGTCTTAGCGAAAGGATTCGGGAGGGGAAAGCTGTAACTCTGTGAGATGATTTCACAGAACACAAAGAAGTTTCTCAGAAAGCTTCTTTCTCTGTGTTATCGGAGGGTGTTTACTTTGGCCCTATAGTCTTCAAAGGGATCCGAAATATCTGTTCTCAGATTCCACAGAAATAAGGCTAGCAAAGAGATCCACGAAATACAGATGTAACTCTGTGAGATGAATTAACAGAAAAGTAAGCAGTTTCTCAGTAAGCTTCTTTCCAGATTTCATCTGAGGATATTTCCTTTTTCACCATAGCCCTCTATGGGCTTCCAAATACCACTTTCCCAATTCCACAAGAACTGTCTCATCGAAAGGCTTAATGAGGGAAAGCTGTAACTCTGTGAGATGATTTCACAGAACACAAAGAAGTTTCTCAGAAAGCTTCTTTCTCTGTGTTATCGGAGGGTATTTACTTTGGCCCTATAGTCTTCAAAGGGATCCGAAATATCTGTTCTCAGATTCCACAGAAATAAGGCTAGCAAAGAGATCCACGAAATACAGATGTAACTCTGTGAGATGAATTAACAGAACACTAAGCAGTTTCTCAGTAAGCTTCTTTCCAGATTTCATCTGAGGATATTTCATTTTTCACCATACCCTCTATGGGCTTCCAAATATCACTTTCCCAATTCCACAAGAACTGTCTCATCGAAAGGCTTAATGAGGGAAAGCTGTAACTCTGTGAGATGATTTCACAGAACACAAAGAAGTTTCTCAGAAAGCTTGTTTCTCTTTGTTATCGGAGGATATTTCCTTTGGCCCTATAGTCTTCAAAGGGATCCGAAATATCTGTTTTCAGATTCCACAGAAATAAGGCTAGCAATGAGATCCACGAAATACAGATGTAACTCTGTGAGATGAATTAACAGAACACTAAGCAGTTTCTCAGAAATCTTCTTTCCAGATTTCATCTGAGGATATTTCCTTTTTCACCATAGCCCTCTATGGGCTGCCAAATATCACTTTGCCAATTCCACAAGAACTGTCTTAGCGAAAGGCTTCGGGAGGGGAAAGCTGTAACTCTGTGAGATGATTTCACAGAACACAAAGAAGCTTCTCAGAATGGTTGTTTCTCTTTGTTATCGGGGCATATTTCCTATGGCCCTATAGTCTTCAAAGGGATCCGAAATATCTGTTCTCAGATTCCACAGAAATAAGTCTAGCAAAGAGATCCACGAAATACAGATGTAACTCTGTGAGGGCAAGTAACACATTACAGAGCAGTTTCTCAGAAAGCTTCTTTCCAGATTTCATCTGAGGATATTTCCTTTTTCACCGTAGCCCACTATGGACTTCCAAATATCACTTTGCCAATTCCACAAGAACTGTCTTAGCGAAAGGCTTCCTGAGGGGAAAGCTGTAACTCTGTGAGATGATTTCACAGAACACAAAGAAGTTTCTCAGAAAGCTTCTTTCTCTTTGTTATCGAAGGAAATTTCCTTTGGCCCTATAGTCTTCAAAGGGAACCGAAATATCTGTTCTCAGATTCCACAGAAATAAGTCTAGCAAAGAGATCCACGAAATACACATGTAACTCTGTGAGATAAATTAACAGAACACTAAGCAGTTTCTCAGAAATCTTCTTTCCAGATTTCATCGTACGATATTTCCTTTTTCACCATAGCCTTCTAAGGACTTCCAAATATCACTTTGCCAATTCCAAAAGAACTGTCTTAGCGAAAGGCTTCTTTAGGGGAAAGCTGTATCTCTGTGAGATGATTTCACAGAACACAAAGAAGTTCCTCAGAAAGCTTCTTTCTCTTTGTTATCGGAGGATATTTGCTTTGGCCTTATAGTCTTCAAAGGGATCCGAAATATCTGTTCTCAGATTTCACAGAAATAAGGCTAGCAAAGAGATCCACGAAATACAGATGTAACTCTGTGAGAGGAAGTCACACATCACAGAGCAGTTTCTCAGAAAGCTTCTTTCCAGATTTCATCTGAGGATATTTCCTTTTTCAACATATCCCTCTCTGGGCTTCCAAATATCACTTTCCCAATTCCACAAGAACTGTCTTAGCGAAAGGCTTCTGGAGGGGAAAGCTGTAACTCTGTGAGATGATTTCACAGAACACAAAGAAGTTTCTCAAAAAGCTTCTTTCTCTTTGTTATCGGAGGATATTTCCTTTGGCCCTATACTCTTCCAAGGGATCCGAAATATCTGTTCTCAGATTCAACAGAAATAAGGCTAGCTAAGAGATCCACGAAATACAGATGTAACTCTGTGAGTGAAAGTCACACATCACAGAGCAGTATCTCAGAAAGCTTCTTTCCAGATTTCATCTGAGGATATTTCCTTTTTCACCATAGCCCTCTATGGGCTTCCAAATATCACTTTCCCAATTCCACAAGAACTGTCTCAGCGAAAGGCTTAATGAGGGGAAAGCTGTAACTCTGTGAGATGATTTCACAGAACACAAAGAAGTTTCTCAGAAAACTTGTTTCTCTTTGTTATCGTGGGATATTTCCTATGGCCCTATAGTCTTCAAAGGGATCCGAAATATCTGTTCCCAGATTCCACAGAAATAAGGCTAGCAAAGACATCCACGAAATACAGATGTAACTCTGTGAGATGAATTAACAGAACACTAAGCAGTTTCTCAGAAAGCTTCTTTCCAGATTTCATCTGAGGATATTTCCTTTTTCACCATAGCCCTCTATGGGCTTCCAAATATCACTTTGCCAATTCCACAAGAACTGTCTTAGCGAAAGGCTTCGGGAGGGGAAAGCTGTAACTCTGTGAGATGATTTCACAGAACACAAAGAAGTTTCTCAGAAAGATTCTTTCTCTGTGTTATCGGAAGATATTTACTTTGGCCCTATAGTCTTCAAAGGGATCCGAAATATCTGTTCTCAGATTCCACAGAAATAAGGCTAGCAAAGAGATCCACGAAATACAGATGTAACTCTGTGAGATGAATTAACAGAACACTAAGAAGTTTCTCAGAAAGCTTCTTTCCAGATTTCATCTGAGGATATTTCCTTTTTCACCATAGCCCTCTATGGGCTTCCAAATATCACTTTCCCAATTCCACAAGAACTGTCTCATCGAAAGGCTTAATGAGGGAAAGCTGTAACTCTGTGAGATGATTTCACAGAACACAAAGAAGTTTCTCAGAAAGCTTCTTTCTCTGTGTTATCGGAGGGTATTTACTTTGGCCCTATAGTCTTCAAAGGGATCCGAAATATCTGTTCTCAGATTCCACAGAAATAAGGCTAGCAAAGAGATCCACGAAATACAGATGTAACTCTGTGAGATGAATTAACAGAAAACTAAGCAGTTTCTCAGTAAGCTTCTTTCCAGATTTCATCTGAGGATATTTCCTTTTTCACCATACCCTCTATGGGCTTCCAAATATCACTTTCCCAATTCCACAAGAACTGTCTCATCGAAAGGCTTAATGAGGGAAAGCTGTAACTCTGTGAGATGATTTCACAGAACACAAAGAAGTTTCTCAGAAAGCTTGTTTCTCTTTGTTATCGGAGGATATTTCCTTTGGCCCTATAGTCTTCAAAGGGATCCGAAATATCTGTTTTCAGATTCCACAGAAATAATGCTAGCAAAGAGATCCACGAAATACAGATGTAACTCTGTGAGATGAATTAACAGAACACTAAGCAGTTTCTCAGAAATCTTCTTTCCAGATTTCATCTGAGGATATTTCCTTTTTCACCATAGCCCTCTATGGGCTGCCAAATATCACTTTGCCAATTCCACAAGAACTGTCTTAGCGAAAGGCTTCGGGAGGGGAAAGCTGTAACTCTGTGAGATGATTTCACAGAACACAAAGAAGCTTCTCAGAATGGTTGTTTCTCTTTGTTATCGGGGCTTATTTCCTATGGCCCTATAGTCTTCAAAGGGATCCGAAATATCTGTTCTCAGATTCCACAGAAATAAGTCTAGCAAAGAGATCCACGAAATACAGATGTAACTCTGTGAGGGCAAGTAACACATTACAGAGCAGTTTCTCAGAAAGCTTCTTTCCAGATTTCATCTGAGGATATTTCCTTTTTCACCGTAGCCCACTATGGACTTCCAAATATCACTTTGCCAATTCCACAAGAACTGTCTTAGCGAAAGGCTTCCTGAGGGGAAAGCTGTAACTCTGTGAGATGATTTCACAGAACACAAAGAAGTTTCTCAGAAAGCTTCTTTCTCTTTGTTATCGAAGGAAATTTCCTTTGGCCCTATAGTCTTCAAAGGGATCCGAAATATCTGTTCTCAGATTCCACAGAAATAAGTCTAGCAAAGAGATCCACGAAATACACATGTAACTCTGTGAGATAAATTAACAGAACACTAAGCAGTTTCTCAGAAAGCTTCTTTCCAGATTTCATCTGACGATATTTCCTTTTTCACCATAGCCTTCTAAGGACTTCCAAATATCACTTTGCCAATTCCAAAAGAAATGTCTTAGCGAAAGGATTCCTGAGGGGAACGCTGTAACTCTGTGAGACGATTTCACAGAACACAAAGAAGTTTCTCAGAAAGCTTCTTTCTCTTTGTTATCGGAGGATATTTCCTTTGGCCCTATAGTCTTCAAAGGGATCCGAAATATCTGTTCTCAGATCCCACAGAAATAAGGCTAGCAAAGAGATCCACGAAATACAGATGTAACTCTGTGAGATGAATTAACAGAACACTAAGCAGTTTCTCAGAAAGCTTCTTTCCAGATTTCATCTGAGGATATTTCCATTTTCACCATAGCCCTCTATGGGCTTCCAAATATCACTTTGCCAATTCCACAAGAACTGTCTTAGCGAAAGGCTTCGGGAGGGGAAAGCTGTAACTCTGTGAGATGATTTCACAGAACACAAAGAAGTTTCTCAGAAAGCTTCTTTCTCTGTGTTATCGGAGGGTATTTACTTTGGCCCTATAGTCTTAAAGGGATCCGAAATATCTGTTCTCAGATTCCACAGAAATAAGTCTAGCAAAGAGATCCACGAAATACAGATGTAACTCTGTGAGATGAATTAACAGAAAACTAAGCAGTTTCTCAGTAAGCTTCTTTCCAGATTTCATCTGAGGATATTTCCTTTTTCACCATACCCTCTAAGGGCTTCCAAATATCACTTTCCCAATTCCACAAGAACTGTCTCGTCGAAAGGCTTAATGAGGGAAAGCTGTAACTCTGTGAGATGATTTCACAGAACACAAAGAAGTTTCTCAGAAAGCTTGTTTCTCTTTGTTATCGGGGGATATTTCCTATGGCCCTATACCCTTCAAAGGTATCCGAAATATCTGTTCTCAGATTCCACAGAAATAAGGCTAGCAAAGAGATCCACGAAATACAGATGTAACTCTGTGAGATGAATTAACAGAACACTAAGCAGTTTCTCAGAAATCTTCTTTCCAGATTTCATCTGAGGATATTTCCTTTTTCACCATAGCCCTCTATGGGCTGCCAAATATCACTTTGCCAATTCCACAAGAACTGTCTTAGCGAAAGGCTTCGCGAGGGGAAAGCTGTAACTCTGTGAGATGATTTCACAGAACACAAAGAAGCTTCTCAGAATGGTTGTTTCTCTTTGTTATCGGGGCATATTTCCTATGGCCCTATAGTCTTCAAAGGGATCCGAAATATCTGTTCTCAGATTCCACAGAAATAAGGCTAGCAAAGAGATCCACGAAATACAGATGTAACTCTGTGAGATGAATTAACAGAACACTAAGCAGTTTCTCAGAAAGCTTCTTTCCAGATTTCATCTGAGGATATTTCCATTTTCACCATAGCCCTCTATGGGATTCCAAATATCACTTTGCCAATTCCACAAGAACTGTCTTATTGAAAGGCTTCCTGAGGGGAAAGCTGTAACTGTTTGAGAGGATTTCACGGAACACAAAGAAGTTTCTCAGAAAGCTTCTTTCTCTTTGTTATCGGAGGATATTTCCTTTGTCCCAATAGTCTTCAAAGGGATCCGAAATATCTGTTCTCAGATTCCACAGAAATAAGGCTAGCAAAGAGATCCACGAAATACACATGTTACTCTGCGAGTGGAAATCACACATCACAGAGCAGTTTCTCAGAAAGCTTCTTTCCAGATTTCATCTGAGGATATTTCCTTTTTCACCATAGCCCTCTATGGGCTTCAAAATATCACTTTGCCAATTCCACAAGAACTGTCTTAGCGAAAGGATTCGGGAGGGGAAAGCTGTAACTCTGTGAGATGATTTCACAGAACACAAAGAAGTTTCTCAGAAAGCTTCTTTCTCTGTGTTATCGGAGGGTATTTACTTTGGCCCTATAGTCTTCAAAGGGATCCGAAATATCTGTTCTCAGATTCCACAGAAATAAGGCTAGCAAAGAGATCCACGAAATACAGATGTAACTCTGTGAGATGAATTAACAGAAAACTAAGCAGTTTCTCAGTAAGCTTCTTTCCAGATTTCATCTGAGGATATTTCCTTTTTCACCATAGCCCTCTATGGGCTTCGAAATACCACTTTCCCAATTCCACAAGAACTGTCTCATCGAAAGGCTTAATGAGGGAAAGCTGTAACTCTGTGAGATGATTTCACAGAACACAAAGAAGTTTCTCAGAAAGCTTCTTTCTCTGTGTTATCGGAGGGTATTTACTTTGGCCCTATAGTCTTCAAAGGGATCCGAAATATCTGTTCTCAGATTCCACAGAAATAAGGCTAGCAAAGAGATCCACGAAATACAGATGTAACTCTGTGAGATGAATTAACAGAACACTAAGCAGTTTCTCAGTAAGCTTCTTTCCAGATTTCATCTGAGGATATTTCATTTTTCACCATACCCTCTATGGGCTTCCAAATATCACTTTCCCAATTCCACAAGAACTGTCTCATCGAAAGGCTTAATGAGGGAAAGCTGTAACTCTGTGAGATGATTTCACAGAACACAAAGAAGTTTCTCAGAAAGCTTGTTTCTCTTTGTTATCGGAGGATATTTCCTTTGGCCCTATAGTCTTCAAAGGGATCCGAAATATCTGTTTTCAGATTCCACAGAAATAATGCTAGCAAAGGATCCACGAAATACAGATGTAACTCTGTGAGATGAATTAACAGAACACTAAGCAGTTTCTCAGAAATCTTCTTTCCAGATTTCATCTGAGGATATTTCCTTTTTCACCATAGCCCTCTATGGGCTGCCAAATATCACTTTCCCAATTCCACAAGAACTGTCTTAGCGAAAGGCTTCGGGAGGGGAAAGCTGTAACTCTGTGAGATGATTTCACAGAACACAAAGAAGCTTCTCAGAATGGTTGTTTCTCTTTGTTATCGGGGCTTATTTCCTATGGCCCTATAGTCTTCAAAGGGATCCGAAATATCTGTTCTCAGATTCCACAGAAATAAGTCTAGCAAAGAGATCCACGAAATACAGATGTAACTCTGTGAGGGCAAGTAACACATTACAGAGCAGTTTCTCAGAAAGCTTCTTTCCAGATTTCATCTGAGGATATTTCCTTTTTCACCGTAGCCCACTATGGACTTCCAAATATCACTTTGCCAATTCCACAAGAACTGTCTTAGCGAAAGGCTTCCTGAGGGGAAAGCTGTAACTCTGTGAGATGATTTCACAGAACACAAAGAAGTTTCTCAGAAAGCTTCTTTCTCTTTGTTATCGAAGGAAATTTCCTTTGGCCCTATAGTCTTCAAAGGGAACCGAAATATCTGTTCTCAGATTCCACAGAAATAAGTCTAGCAAAGAGATCCACGAAATACACATGTAACTCTGTGAGATAAATTAACAGAACACTAAGCAGTTTCTCAGAAAGCTTCTTTCCAGATTTCATCGGACGATATTTCCTTTTTCACCATAGCCTTCTAAGGACTTCCAAATATCACTTTGCCAATTCCAAAAGAACTGTCTTAGCGAAAGGATTCCTGAGGGGAACGCTGTAACTCTGTGAGACGATTTCACAGAACACAAAGAAGTTTCTCAGAAAGTTTCTTTCTCTTTGTTATCGGAGGATATTTCCTTTGGCCCTATAGTCTTCAAAGGGATCCGAAATATCTGTTCTCAGATTCCACAGAAATAAGGCTAGCAAAGAGATCCACGAAATACAGATGTAACTCTGTGAGTTGAATTAACAGAACACTAAGAAGTTTCTCAGAAAGCTTCTTTCCAGATTTCATCTGAGGATATTTCCTTTTTCACCATAGCCCTCTATGGGCTTCCAAATATCACTTTCCCAATTCCACAAGAACTGTCTCATCGAAAGGCTTAATGAGGGAAAGCTGTAACTCTGTGAGATGATTTCACAGAACACAAAGAAGTTTCTCAGAAAGCTTCTTTCTCTGTGTTATCGGAGGGTATTTACTTTGGCCCTATAGTCTTCAAAGGGATCCGAAATATCTGTTCTCAGATTCCACAGAAATAAGGCTAGCAAAGAGATCCACGAAATACAGATGTAACTCTGTGAGATGAATTAACAGAAAACTAAGCAGTTTCTCAGTAAGCTTCTTTCCAGATTTCATCTGAGGATATTTCCTTTTTCACCATACCCTCTATGGGCTTCCAAATATCACTTTCCCAATTCCACAAGAACTGTCTCATCGAAAGGCTTAATGAGGGAAAGCTGTAACTCTGTGAGATGATTTCACAGACACAAAGAAGTTTCTCAGAAAGCTTGTTTCTCTTTGTTATCGGAGGATATTTCCTTTGGCCCTATAGTCTTCAAAGGGATCCGAAATATCTGTTTTCAGATTCCACAGAAATAATGCTAGCAAAGAGATCCACGAAATACAGATGTAACTCTGTGAGATGAATTAACAGAACACTAAGCAGTTTCTCAGAAATCTTCTTTCCAGATTTCATCTGAGGATATTTCCTTTTTCACCATAGCCCTCTATGGGCTGCCAAATATCACTTTGCCAATTCCACAAGAACTGTCTTAGCGAAAGGCTTCGGGAGGGGAAAGCTCTAACTCTGTGAGATGATTTCACAGAACACAAAGAAGCTTCTCAGAATGGTTGTTTCTCTTTGTTATCGGGGCATATTTCCTATGGCCCTATAGTCTTCAAAGGGATCCGAAATATCTGTTCTCAGATTCCACAGAAATAAGTCTAGCAAAGAGATCCACGAAATACAGATGTAACTCTGTGAGGGCAAGTAACACATTACAGAGCAGTTTCTCAGAAAGCTTCTTTCCAGATTTCATCTGAGGATATTTCCTTTTTCACCGTAGCCCACTATGGACTTCCAAATATCACTTTGCCAATTCCACAAGAACTGTCTTAGCGAAAGGCTTCCTGAGGGGAAAGCTGTAACTCTGTGAGATGATTTCACAGAACACAAAGAAGTTTCTCAGAAAGCTTCTTTCTCTTTGTTATCGAAGGAAATTTCCTTTGGCCCTATAGTCTTCAAAGGGATCCGAAATATCTGTTCTCAGATTCCACAGAAATAAGTCTAGCAAAGAGATCCACGAAATACACATGTAACTCTGTGAGATAAATTAACAGAACACTAAGCAGTTTCTCAGAAAGCTTCTTTCCAGATTTCATCTGACGATATTTCCTTTTTCACCATAGCCTTCTAAGGACTTCCAAATATCACTTTGCCAATTCCAAAAGAACTGTCTTAGCGAAAGGATTCCTGAGGGGAACGCTGTAACTCTGTGAGATGATTTCACAGAATACAAATAAGTTTCTAAGAAAGCTTCTTTCTCTTTGTTATTGGAGGATACGTCCTTTGGCCCTATAGACTTCAAAGGGATCCGAAATATCTGTTCTCAGATTCAACAGAAATAAGGCTAGCAAATAGATCCACGAAATACAGATGTAACTCTGTGAGTTGAATTAACAGAACACTAAGCAGTTTCTCAGACAGCTTCTTTCCAGATTTCATCTGGGGATATTTCCTTTTTCACCATAGCCCTCTATGGGCTTCCAAATATCACGTTGCCAATTCCACAAGAACTGTCTTAGCGAAAGGCTTCTTTAGGGGAAAGCTGTATCTCTGTGAGATGATTTCACAGAACACAAAGAAGTTCCTCAGAAAGCTTCTTTCTCTTTGTTATCGGAGGATATTTGCTTTGGCCTTATAGTCTTCAAAGGGATCCGAAATATCTGTTCTCAGATTTCACAGAAATAAGGCTAGCAAAGAGATCCACGAAATACAGATGTAACTCTGTGAGAGGAAGTCACACATCACAGAGCAGTTTCTCAGAAAGCTTCTTTCCAGATTTCATCTGAGGATATTTCCTTTTTCACCATATCCCTCTCAGGGCTTCCAAATATCACTTTCCCAATTCCACAAGAACTGTCTTAGCGAAAGGCTTCTGGAGGGGAAAGCTGTAACTCTGTGAGATGATTTCACAGAACACAAAGAAGTTTCTCAGAAAGCTTCTTTCTCTTTGTTATCGGAGGATATTTCCTTTGGCACTATAGTCTTCAAAGGGATCCGAAATATCTGTTCTCAGATTCAACAGAAATAAGGCTAGCTAAGAGATCCACGAAATACAGATGTAACTCTGTGAGTGAAAGTCACACATCACAGAGCAGTATCTCAGAAAGCTTCTTTCCAGATTTCATCTGAGGATATTTCCTTTTTCACCATAGCCCTCTATGGGCTTCCAAATATCACTTTCCCAATTCCACAAGAACTGTCTCAGCGAAAGGCTTAATGAGGGGAAAGCTGTAACTCTGTGAGATGATTTCACAGAACACAAAGAAGTTTCTCAGAAAACTTGTTTCTCTTTGTTATCGTGGGATATTTCCTATGGCCCTATAGTCTTCAAAGGGATCCGAAATATCTGTTCTCAGATTCCACAGAAATAAGGCTAGCAAAGACATCCACGAAATACAGATGTAACTCTGTGAGATGAATTAACAGAACACTAAGCAGTTTCTCAGAAAGCTTCTTTCCAGATTTCATCTGAGGATATTTCCTTTTTCACCATAGCCCTATATGGGCTTCAAAATATCATTTTGCCAATTCCACAAGAACAATCTTAGCGAAAGGCTTCTGGAGGGGAAAGGTGTAACTCTGTGAGATGATTTCACAGAATACAAATAAGTTTCTCAGAAAGCTTCTTTCTCTTTGTTATTGGAGGATATTTCCTTTGGCCCTATAGTCTTCAAAGGGATCCGAAATATCTGTTCTCATATTCAACAGAAATAAGGCTAGCAAATAGATCCATGAAATACAGATGTAACTCTGTGAGTTGAATTAACAGAACACTAAGCAGTTTCTCAGACAGCTTCTTTCCAGATTTCATCTGGGGATATTTCCTTTTTCAACATAGACCTCTATGGGCTTCCAAATATCACGTTGCCAATTCCAAAAGAACTGTCTTAGCGAAAGGATTCCTGAGGGGAACGCTGTAACTCTGTGAGATGATTTCACGGAACACAAAGAAGTTTCTCAGAAAGCTTCTTTCTCTTTGTTATCGGAGGATATTTCCTTTGTCCCAATAGTCTTCAAAGGGATCCGAAATATCTGTTCTCAGATTCCACAGAAATAAGGCTAGCAAAGAGATCCACGAAATACACATGTTACTCTGCGAGTGGAAATCACACATCACAGAGCAGTTTCTCAGAAAGCTTCTTTCCAGATTTCATCTAAGGATATTTCCTTTTTCAGCATAGCCCTCTATGGGCTTCCAAATATCACTTTGCCAATTCCACAAGAACTGTCTTAGCGAAAGGCTTCGGGAGGGGAAAGCTGTAACTCTGTGAGATGATTTCACAGAACACAAAGAAGTTTCTCAGAAAGCTTCTTTCTCTGTGTTATCGGAGGGTATTTACTTTGGCCCTATAGTCTTCAAAGGGATCCGAAATATCTGTTTTCAGATTCCACAGAAATAAGTCTAGCAAAGAGATCCACGAAATACAGATGTAACTCTGTGAGATGAATTAACAGAAAACTAAGCAGTTTCTCAGTAAGCTTCTTTCCAGATTTCATCTGAGGATATTTCCTTTTTCACCATACCCTCTAAGGGCTACCAAATATCACTTTCCCAATTCCACAAGAACTGTCTCGTCGAAAGGCTTAATGAGGGAAAGCTGTAACTCTGTGAGATGATTTCACAGAACACAAAGAAGTTTCTCAGAAAGCTTGTTTCTCTTTGTTATCGGGGGATATTTCCTATGGCCCTATAGCCTTCAAAGGTATCCGAAATATCTGTTCTCAGATTCCACAGAAATAAGGCTAGCAAAGAGATCCACGAAATACAGATGTAACTCTGTGAGATGAATTAACAGAACACTAAACAGTTTCTCAGAAATCTTCTTTCCAGATTTCATCTGAGGATATTTCCTTTTTCACCATAGCCCTCCATGGGCTGCCAAATATCACTTTGCCAATTCCACAAGAACTGTCTTAGCGAAAGGCTTCGGGAGGGGAAAGCTGTAACTCTGTGAGATGATTTCACAGAACACAAAGAAGCTTCTCAGAATGCTTGTTTCTCTTTGTTATCGGGGCATATTTCCTATGGCCCTATAGTCTTCAAAGGGATCCGAAATATCTGTTCTCAGATTCCACAGAAATAAGTCTAGCAAAGAGATCCACGAAATACAGATATAACTCTGTGAGGGCAAGTAACACATTACAGAGCAGTTTCTCAGAAAGCTTCTTTCCAGATTTCATCTGAGGATATTTCCTTTTTCACCGTAGCCCACTATGGACTTCCAAATATCACTTTGCCAATTCCACAAGAACTGTCTTAGCGAAAGGCTTCCTGAGGGGAAAGCTGTAACTCTGTGAGATGATTCCACAGAACACAAAGAAGTTTCTCAGAAAGCTTCTTTCTCTTTGTTATCGAAGGACATTTCCTTTGGCCCTATAGTCTTCAAAGGGATCCGAAATATCTGTTCTCAGATTCCACAGAAATAAGTCTAGCAAAGAGATCCACGAAATACAGATGTAACTCTGTGAGATGAATTAACAGAACACTAAGCAGTTTCTCAGAAAGCTTCTTTCCAGATTTCATCTGAGGATATTTCCATTTTCACCATAGCACTCTATGGGCTTCCAAATATCACTTTGCCAATTCCACAAGAACTGTCTTATTGAAAGGCTTCCTGAGGGGAAAGCTGTAACTGTTTGAGAGGATTTCACGGAACACAAAGAAGTTTCTCAGAAAGCTTCTTTCTCTTTGTTATCGGAGGATATTTCCTTTGTCCCAATAGTCTTCAAAGGGATCCGAAATATCTGTTCTCAGATTCCACAGAAATAAGGCTAGCAAAGAGATCCACGAAATACACATGTTACTCTGCGAGTGGAAATCACACATCACAGAGCAGTTTCTCAGAAAGCTTCTTTCCAGATTTCATCTGAGGATATTTCCTTTTTCACCATAGCCCTCTATGGGCTTCAAAATATCACTTTGCCAATTCCACAAGAACTGTCTTAGCGAAAGGATTCGGGAGGGGAAAGCTGTAACTCTGTGAGATGATTTCACAGAACACAAAGAAGTTTCTCAGAAAGCTTCTTTCTCTGTGTTATCGGAGGGTGTTTACTTTGGCCCTATAGTCTTCAAAGGGATCCGAAATATCTGTTCTCAGATTCCACAGAAATAAGGCTAGCAAAGAGATCCACGAAATACAGATGTAACTCTGTGAGATGAATTAACAGAAAACTAAGCAGTTTCTCAGTAAGCTTCTTTCCAGATTTCATCTGAGGATATTTCCTTTTTCACCATAGCCCTCTATGGGCTTCCAAATACCACTTTCCCAATTCCACAAGAACTGTCTCATCGAAAGGCTTAATGAGGGAAAGCTGTAACTCTGTGAGATGATTTCACAGAACACAAAGAAGTTTCTCAGAAAGCTTCTTTCTCTGTGTTATCGGAGGGTATTTACTTTGGCCCTATAGTCTTCAAAGGGATCCGAAATATCTGTTCTCAGATTCCACAGAAATAAGGCTAGCAAAGAGATCCACGAAATACAGATGTAACTCTGTGAGATGAATTAACAGAACACTAAGCAGTTTCTCAGTAAGCTTCTTTCCAGATTTCATCTGAGGATATTTCATTTTTCACCATACCCTCTATGGGCTTCCAAATATCACTTTCCCAATTCCACAAGAACTGTCTCATCGAAAGGCTTAATGAGGGAAAGCTGTAACTCTGTGAGATGATTTCACAGAACACAAAGAAGTTTCTCAGAAAGCTTGTTTCTCTTTGTTATCGGAGGATATTTCCTTTGGCCCTATAGTCTTCAAAGGGATCCGAAATATCTGTTTTCAGATTCCACAGAAATAATGCTAGCAAAGAGATCCACGAAATACAGATGTAACTCTGTGAGAAGAATTAACAGAACACTAAGCAGTTTCTCAGAAATCTTCTTTCCAGATTTCATCTGAGGATATTTCCTTTTTCACCATAGCCCTCTATGGGCTGCCAAATATCACTTTGCCAATTCCACAAGAACTGTCTTAGCGAAAGGCTTCGGGAGGGGAAAGCTGTAACTCTGTGAGATGATTTCACAGAACACAAAGAAGCTTCTCAGAATGGTTGTTTCTCTTTGTTATCGGGGCATATTTCCTATGGCCCTATAGTCTTCAAAGGGATCCGAAATATCTGTTCTCAGATTCCACAGAAATAAGTCTAGCAAAGAGATCCACGAAATACAGATGTAACTCTGTGAGGGCAAGTAACACATTACAGAGCAGTTTCTCAGAAAGCTTCTTTCCAGATTTCATCTGAGGATATTTCCTTTTTCACCGTAGCCCACTATGGACTTCCAAATATCACTTTGCCAATTCCACAAGAACTGTCTTAGCGAAAGGCTTCCTGAGGGGAAAGCTGTAACTCTGTGAGATGATTTCACAGAACACAAAGAAGTTTCTCAGAAAGCTTCTTTCTCTTTGTTATCGAAGGAAATTTCCTTTGGCCCTATAGTCTTCAAAGGGAACCGAAATATCTGTTCTCAGATTCCACAGAAATAAGTCTAGCAAAGAGATCCACGAAATACACATGTAACTCTGTGAGATAAATTAACAGAACACTAAGCAGTTTCTCAGAAAGCTTCTTTCCAGATTTCATCGGACGATATTTCCTTTTTCACCATAGCCTTCTAAGGACTTCCAAATATCACTTTGCCAATTCCAAAAGAACTGTCTTAGCGAAAGGCTTCTTTAGGGGAAAGCTGTATCTCTGTGAGATGATTTCACAGAACACAAAGAAGTTCCTCAGAAAGCTTCTTTCTCTTTGTTATCGGAGGATATTTGCTTTGGCCTTATAGTCTTCAAAGGGATCCGAAATATCTGTTCTCAGATTTCACAGAAATAAGGCTAGCAAAGAGATCCACGAAATACAGATGTAACTCTGTGAGAGGAAGTCACACATCACAGAGCAGTTTCTCAGAAAGCTTCTTTCCAGATTTCATCTGAGGATATTTCCTTTTTCAACATATCCCTCTCTGGGCTTCCAAATATCACTTTCCCAATTCCACAAGAACTGTCTTAGCGAAAGGCTTCTGGAGGGGAAAGCTGTAACTCTGTGAGATGATTTCACAGAACACAAAGAAGTTTCTCAAAAAGCTTCTTTCTCTTTGTTATCGGAGGATATTTCCTTTGGCCCTATACTCTTCCAAGGGATCCGAAATATCTGTTCTCAGATTCAACAGAAATAAGGCTAGCTAAGAGATCCACGAAATACAGATGTAACTCTGTGAGTGAAAGTCACACATCACAGAGCAGTATCTCAGAAAGCTTCTTTCCAGATTTCATCTGAGGATATTTCCTTTTTCACCATAGCCCTCTATGGGCTTCCAAATATCACTTTCCCAATTCCACAAGAACTGTCTCAGCGAAAGGCTTAATGAGGGGAAAGCTGTAACTCTGTGAGATGATTTCACAGAACACAAAGAAGTTTCTCAGAAAACTTGTTTCTCTTTGTTATCGTGGGATATTTCCTATGGCCCTATAGTCTTCAAAGGGATCCGAAATATCTGTTCCCAGATTCCACAGAAATAAGGCTAGCAAAGACATCCACGAAATACAGATGTAACTCTGTGAGATGAATTAACAGAACACTAAGCAGTTTCTCAGAAAGCTTCTTTCCAGATTTCATCTGAGGATATTTCCTTTTTCACCATAGCCCTCTATGGGCTTCCAAATATCACTTTGCCAATTCCACAAGAACTGTCTTAGCGAAAGGCTTCGGGAGGGGAAAGCTGTAACTCTGTGAGATGATTTCACAGAACACAAAGAAGTTTCTCAGAAAGATTCTTTCTCTGTGTTATCGGAAGATATTTACTTTGGCCCTATAGTCTTCAAAGGGATCCGAAATATCTGTTCTCAGATTCCACAGAAATAAGGCTAGCAAAGAGATCCACGAAATACAGATGTAACTCTGTGAGATGAATTAACAGAACACTAAGAAGTTTCTCAGAAAGCTTCTTTCCAGATTTCATCTGAGGATATTTCCTTTTTCACCATAGCCCTCTATGGGCTTCCAAATATCACTTTCCCAATTCCACAAGAACTGTCTCATCGAAAGGCTTAATGAGGGAAAGCTGTAACTCTGTGAGATGATTTCACAGAACACAAAGAAGTTTCTCAGAAAGCTTCTTTCTCTGTGTTATCGGAGGGTATTTACTTTGGCCCTATAGTCTTCAAAGGGATCCGAAATATCTGTTCTCAGATTCCACAGAAATAAGGCTAGCAAAGAGATCCACGAAATACAGATGTAACTCTGGGAGATGAATTAACAGAAAACTAAGCAGTTTCTCAGTAAGCTTCTTTCCAGATTTCATCTGAGGATATTTCCTTTTTCACCATACCCTCTATGGGCTTCCAAATATCACTTTCCCAATTCCACAAGAACTGTCTCATCGAAAGGCTTAATGAGGGAAAGCTGTAACTCTGTGAGATGATTTCACAGAACACAAAGAAGTTTCTCAGAAAGCTTGTTTCTCTTTGTTATCGGAGGATATTTCCTTTGGCCCTATAGTCTTCAAAGGGATCCGAAATATCTGTTTTCAGATTCCACAGAAATAATGCTAGCAAAGAGATCCACGAAATACAGATGTAACTCTGTGAGATGAATTAACAGAACACTAAGCAGTTTCTCAGAAATCTTCTTTCCAGATTTCATCTGAGGATATTTCCTTTTTCACCATAGCCCTCTATGGGCTGCCAAATATCACTTTGCCAATTCCACAAGAACTGTCTTAGCGAAAGGCTTCGGGAGGGGAAAGCTGTAACTCTGTGAGATGATTTCACAGAACACAAAGAAGCTTCTCAGAATGGTTGTTTCTCTTTCTTATCGGGGCTTATTTCCTATGGCCCTATAGTCTTCAAAGGGATCCGAAATATCTGTTCTCAGATTCCACAGAAATAAGTCTAGCAAAGAGATCCACGAAATACAGATGTAACTCTGTGAGGGCAAGTAACACATTACAGAGCAGTTTCTCAGAAAGCTTCTTTCCAGATTTCATCTGAGGATATTTCCTTTTTCACCGTAGCCCACTATGGACTTCCAAATATCACTTTGCCAATTCCACAAGAACTGTCTTAGCGAAAGGCTTCCTGAGGGGAAAGCTGTAACTCTGTGAGATGATTTCACAGAACACAAAGAAGTTTCTCAGAAAGCTTCTTTCTCTTTGTTATCGAAGGAAATTTCCTTTGGCCCTATAGTCTTCAAAGGGATCCGAAATATCTGTTCTCAGATTCCACAGAAATAAGTCTAGCAAAGAGATCCACGAAATACACATGTAACTCTGTGAGATAAATTAACAGAACACTAAGCAGTTTCTCAGAAAGCTTCTTTCCAGATTTCATCTGACGATATTTCCTTTTTCACCATAGCCTTCTAAGGACTTCCAAATATCACTTTGCCAATTCCAAAAGAAATGTCTTAGCGAAAGGATTCCTGAGGGGAACGCTGTAACTCTGTGAGACGATTTCACAGAACACAAAGAAGTTTCTCAGAAAGCTTCTTTCTCTTTGTTATCGGAGGATATTTCCTTTGGCCCTATAGTCTTCAAAGGGATCCGAAATATCTGTTCTCAGATCCCACAGAAATAAGGCTAGCAAAGAGATCCACGAAATACAGATGTAACTCTGTGAGATGAATTAACAGAACACTAAGCAGTTTCTCAGAAAGCTTCTTTCCAGATTTCATCTGAGGATATTTCCATTTTCACCATAGCCCTCTATGGGCTTCCAAATATCACTTTGCCAATTCCACAAGAACTGTCTTAGCGAAAGGCTTCGGGAGGGGAAAGCTGTAACTCTGTGAGATGATTTCACAGAACACAAAGAAGTTTCTCAGAAAGCTTCTTTCTCTGTGTTATCGGAGGATATTTCCTTTGTCCCAATAGTCTTCAAAGGGATCCGAAATATCTGTTCTCAGATTCCACAGAAATAAGGCTAGCAAAGAGATCCACGAAATACACATGTTACTCTGCGAGTGGAAATCACACATCACAGAGCAGTTTCTCAGAAAGCTTCTTTCCAGATTTCATCTGAGGATATTTCCTTTTTCACCATAGCCCTCTATGGGCTTCAAAATATCACTTTGCCAATTCCACAAGAACTGTCTTAGCGAAAGGATTCGGGAGGGGAAAGCTGTAACTCTGTGAGATGATTTCACAGAACACAAAGAAGTTTCTCAGAAAGCTTCTTTCTCTGTGTTATCGGAGGGTATTTACTTTGGCCCTATAGTCTTCAAAGGGATCCGAAATATCTGTTCTCAGATTCCACAGAAATAAGGCTAGCAAAGAGATCCACGAAATACAGATGTAACTCTGTGAGATGAATTAACAGAACACTAAGCAGTTTCTCAGTAAGCTTCTTTCCAGATTTCATCTGAGGATATTTCATTTTTCACCATACCCTCTATGGGCTTCCAAATATCACTTTCCCAATTCCACAAGAACTGTCTCATCGAAAGGCTTAATGAGGGAAAGCTGTAACTCTGTGAGATGATTTCACAGAACACAAAGAAGTTTCTCAGAAAGCTTGTTTCTCATTGTTATCGGAGGATATTTCCTTTGGCCCTATAGTCTTCAAAGGGATCCGAAATATCTGTTTTCAGATTCCACAGAAATAATGCTAGCAAAGGATCCACGAAATACAGATGTAACTCTGTGAGATGAATTAACAGAACACTAAGCAGTTTCTCAGAAATCTTCTTTCCAGATTTCATCTGAGGATATTTCCTTTTTCACCATAGCCCTCTATGGGCTGCCAAATATCACTTTCCCAATTCCACAAGAACTGTCTTAGCGAAAGGCTTCGGGAGGGGAAAGCTGTAACTCTGTGAGATGATTTCACAGAACACAAAGAAGCTTCTCAGAATGGTTGTTTCTCTTTGTTATCGGGGCTTATTTCCTATGGCCCTATAGTCTTCAAAGGGATCCGAAATATCTGTTCTCAGATTCCACAGAAATAAGTCTAGCAAAGAGATCCACGAAATACAGATGTAACTCTGTGAGGGCAAGTAACACATTACAGAGCAGTTTCTCAGAAAGCTTCTTTCCAGATTTCATCTGAGGATATTTCCTTTTTCACCGTAGCCCACTATGGACTTCCAAATATCACTTTGCCAATTCCACAAGAACTGTCTTAGCGAAAGGCTTCCTGAGGGGAAAGCTGTAACTCTGTGAGATGATTTCACAGAACACAAAGAAGTTTCTCAGAAAGCTTCTTTCTCTTTGTTATCGAAGGAAATTTCCTTTGGCCCTATAGTCTTCAAAGGGAACCGAAATATCTGTTCTCAGATTCCACAGAAATAAGTCTAGCAAAGAGATCCACGAAATACACATGTAACTCTGTGAGATAAATTAACAGAACACTAAGCAGTTTCTCAGAAAGCTTCTTTCCAGATTTCATCGGACGATATTTCCTTTTTCACCATAGCCTTCTAAGGACTTCCAAATATCACTTTGCCAATTCCAAAAGAACTGTCTTAGCGAAAGGATTCCTGAGGGGAACGCTGTAACTCTGTGAGACGATTTCACAGAACACAAAGAAGTTTCTCAGAAAGTTTCTTTCTCTTTGTTATCGGAGGATATTTCCTTTGGCCCTATAGTCTTCAAAGGGATCCGAAATATCTGTTCTCAGATTCCACAGAAATAAGGCTAGCAAAGAGATCCACGAAATACAGATGTAACTCTGTGAGTTGAATTAACAGAACACTAAGAAGTTTCTCAGAAAGCTTCTTTCCAGATTTCATCTGAGGATATTTCCTTTTTCACCATAGCCCTCTATGGGCTTCCAAATATCACTTTCCCAATTCCACAAGAACTGTCTCATCGAAAGGCTTAATGAGGGAAAGCTGTAACTCTGTGAGATGATTTCACAGAACACAAAGAAGTTTCTCAGAAAGCTTCTTTCTCTGTGTTATCGGAGGGTATTTACTTTGGCCCTATAGTCTTCAAAGGGATCCGAAATATCTGTTCTCAGATTCCACAGAAATAAGGCTAGCAAAGAGATCCACGAAATACAGATGTAACTCTGTGAGATGAATTAACAGAAAACTAAGCAGTTTCTCAGTAAGCTTCTTTCCAGATTTCATCTGAGGATATTTCCTTTTTCACCATACCCTCTATGGGCTTCCAAATATCACTTTCCCAATTCCACAAGAACTGTCTCATCGAAAGGCTTAATGAGGGAAAGCTGTAACTCTGTGAGATGATTTCACAGACACAAAGAAGTTTCTCAGAAAGCTTGTTTCTCTTTGTTATCGGAGGATATTTCCTTTGGCCCTATAGTCTTCAAAGGGATCCGAAATATCTGTTTTCAGATTCCACAGAAATAATGCTAGCAAAGAGATCCACGAAATACAGATGTAACTCTGTGAGATGAATTAACAGAACACTAAGCAGTTTCTCAGAAATCTTTTTTCCAGATTTCATCTGAGGATATTTCCTTTTTCACCATAGCCCTCTATGGGCTGCCAAATATCACTTTGCCAATTCCACAAGAACTGTCTTAGCGAAAGGCTTCGGGAGGGGAAAGCTCTAACTCTGTGAGATGATTTCACAGAACACAAAGAAGCTTCTCAGAATGGTTGTTTCTCTTTGTTATCGGGGCATATTTCCTATGGCCCTATAGTCTTCAAAGGGATCCGAAATATCTGTTCTCAGATTCCACAGAAATAAGTCTAGCAAAGAGATCCACGAAATACAGATGTAACTCTGTGAGGGCAAGTAACACATTACAGAGCAGTTTCTCAGAAAGCTTCTTTCCAGATTTCATCTGAGGATATTTCCTTTTTCACCGTAGCCCACTATGGACTTCCAAATATCACTTTGCCAATTCCACAAGAACTGTCTTAGCGAAA